>NC_136879.1:4465998-5065998 GCF_949152265.1 Phoxinus phoxinus | reverse complement strand
GATTTCGGGCCTAAGCCAGTGGCTTGCAAACCATTCTTGAAGCGCATCTGCACCACATATGTTTTTTTATTTTATTATCTCTCTCATTTAAAACAGGTGAATCAAATAATTGACTGATTAGTAACATCCTCGATGATCTGACTTGGGTGTGCCCAATAAGGAAAACAAGACAAATGTGCTGCGTAGGCTTCTGAAAAAGTGGGAAAACCCCAGGTTTAAGGCAAATGTCAGTCTGGCAGAGACGTCTATGCAAAGGGACCCCATTCGTGACTCTGGTGGGACCCAAAAACCAACAACCTTTTAAAAGCCTTCATTTGCAACCGAGAAGTCCAGATTGTCTTTCCTGCCGAGGCTTTTACATCTGAAAAGTTTGAATGACTACTCCCAGAAGCCACAGATTAGGCACTGCTGGGATTCGAACCCAGGATCTCCTGTTTACTAGACAGGCGCTTTGACCAACTAAGCCACAGCACCAGGTACTGTCCCTGGTTCGATGCTTTTGTATACAAAGTTTAAAAGAGTTTGCACGTCAGGAGAACAGCTGATTACATCATGAATAGGTCCCTTTGAAGTTAGAGGTTTATTTCTAAAACCTGAACGGTGTGCAGGCTTCTGTTCAGGGACAAGGGAATATCTCAAACCATTTCAATTTGGATCAAAACTCTCAGTACTCGTCTCTCAAATGTTTTGTGAACTTCCAGTTACGATACATCTAAACGCTGTTTTAGCTGGGAGAAATGGAAAGCATTTTATTTGTTGTTGCTAGATAGGTGGCTAACAATAGGTAGTTGCAGATTTTGGCCTAAGCCAGTGGATTTCAACCCATTCTTGTTGTCTCCCTTATTTAAATAGGTGACTTAAGCTAATTAGTAGAGCACTCTATGATTTGAGTCGGGTGAGTCCAATAAGGGAAATAAGCAGAACGCGAAGGGTATTCTTCTGAAGCAGTTTGTGGATCCCAGGTTTAAGCGTATGCTTGTTCAACACAAAGACATCTGAGCAAAAGAGGGTATGCACGACTCTGGTGGGACTCGAACCCACAACCTTTGAATACCTCCATTCACAACCTAGAAGTCCAATGCGCTATCCATTGCGCCACAGAGCCACGAAAAGCCAACCTTTAAGACGCTATTAGTTGCACATGACTTCTTAGATTTGCACCTTTTGTGCAGATTCACACTGTTCAGCATGCAAATATTTCCATATGTAAGAAGTTTAAGTGAGCCCACATCCTGTGGCATAGGCACTGCTGGGATTCGAACCCAGGATCTCCTGTTTACAAGACAGGCGCTTTGACCAACTAAGCCACAGCGCCACGTGCTAAACCTTTTACAATGCGTCGGCATAAAAAGTCTAAAAGAGGTAGCAGGTCAGGAAAATAGCTGATTCCACCATGAAAGAGGTTAGTGGGATTATTTCCAAAACCCGAGGGGCATTCAGGGCTCTGTTGAGGAAAGAGGGAATATCTGAAACTCTCAATACTTGTGTCTGAGATTTTTGGGGAACCTCCGGTTACAATCCATCTAAACTCTGTCTCAGCTAGGAGAAATGGAAAGCAATTTTTGCTATGCTTTCAGCTGATCTGAAAGCCAACATCCAGAAAGATTTTCATGAATTATATATTCATATTTGTAAAGACTGTTTTGAACACACATCCAGAGGCTTGATCTCAACAATAGGAAGTAGCAGATGTTGGCCTAAGCCAGTGGTTTTCAAACCATTCTCCAAACCTACCAGACGCTATAGATTTTCGTTATCTTCCTTATTCCAAAGAGGTGAATTGAGCTAATTAGTAGAGTACTCTATGATCTGACTTGGGTGTGTCCAATGAGGGAGATGAGCAGAATGTGAAGTGTAGGCTTCTGAAGTAGTTTGTGGACCCCAGTTTTAAACATATGTCTGACTTACAGAGATATCAGAGCAAAAGAGGCCATTCACAATTCTGGTGGGACTCAAAACCACAACCAAGGAATTTCTCAATTCGCATCCTAGAGGTCCAAAGTTCTATCCATTGCACGCGCAGCACTTCTTAGTTTTTCCAGTTTTGTGCAGTTACACACCGTTCGGCATGCAAAGACGTGTGAAAAGTTTAAGCACTCCCATATCCTGTGGCATAGGCACTGCTGGGATTTGAACCCAGGATCTCCTGTTTACGAGAAAGGCGCTTTGACCAGCTAAGCCACAGCGCCAATTACAAAAGTGTGTTAAAAAATTTGTCAGCAAAACAAGTCTAAAAGAGGTAGCGCATCAGGGAAATAGCTGATTACGTCATGAAAGAGGTCCCTTAGAGTTAAGAGGATCGTTTTAAAAACACGAGGGGCTTTCAGGCCTCAAGGGAATGTCTGAACTCATTTAATTTTGGCTCTACACTCTCGATACTCATGCCTAAAGTGTTTCCTGAGCTTTCTTGTAATACGAAAGGGCAAAACCCAGAAAGATATATCCATGTATTATGCTTCATATATGCAAAGACTTTGTTTTTACAAATATCATTATGCTTGACTTTATCAATAGGTAGTAGCAGATTTCGGGCCTAAGCCAGGGGCTTGCAAACCATTCTTGAAGCGCATCTGCACCACATATGTTTTTTTTATTTTATTATCTCTCTCATTTAAAACAGGTGAATCAAATAATTGACTGATTAGTAACATCCTCGATGATCTGACTTGGGTGTGCCCAATAAGGAAAACAAGACAAATGTGCTGCGTAGGCTTCTGAAAAAGTGGGAAAACCCCAGGTTTAAGGCAAATGTCAGTCTGGCAGAGACGTCTATGCAAAGGGACCCCATTCGTGACTCTGGTGGGACCCAAAAACCAACAACCTTTTAAAAGCCTTCATTTGCAACCGAGAAGTCCAGATTGTCTTTCCTGCTGAGGCTTTTACATCTGAAAAGTTTGAATGACTACTCCCAGAAGCCACAGATTAGGCACTGCTGGGATTCGAACCCAGGATCTCCTGTTTACTAGACAGGCGCTTTGACCAACTAAGCCACAGCGCCAGGTACTGTCCCTGGTTCGATGCTTTTGTATACAAAGTTTAAAAGAGTTTGCACGTCAGGAGAACAGCTGATTACATCATGAATAGGTCCCTTTGAAGTTAGAGGTTTATTTCTAAAACCTGAACGGTGTGCAGGCTTCTGTTCAGGGACAAGGGAATATCTCAAACCATTTCAATTTGGATCAAAACTCTCAGTACTCGTCTCTCAAATGTTTTGTGAACTTCCAGTTACGATACATCTAAACGCTGTTTTAGCTGGGAGAAATGGAAAGCATTTTATTTGTTGTTGCTAGATAGGTGGCTAACAATAGGTAGTTGCAGATTTTGGCCTAAGCCAGTGGATTTCAACCCATTCTTGTTGTCTCCCTTATTTAAATAGGTGACTTAAGCTAATTAGTAGAGCACTCTATGATTTGAGTCGGGTGAGTCCAATAAGGGAAATAAGCAGAACGCAAAGGGTATTCTTCTGAAGCAGTTTGTGGATCCCAGGTTTAAGCGTATGCTTGTTCAACACAAAGACATCTGAGCAAAAGAGGGTATGCACGACTCTGGTGGGACTCGAACCCACAACCTTTGAATACCTCCATTCACAACCTAGAAGTCCAATGCGCTATCCATTGCGCCACAGAGCCACGAAAAGCCAACCTTTAAGACGCTATTAGTTGCACATGACTTCTTAGATTTGCACCTTTTGTGCAGATTCACACTGTTCAGCATGCAAATATTTCCATATGTAAGAAGTTTAAGTGAGCCCACATCCTGTGGCATAGGCACTGCTGGGATTCGAACCCAGGATCTACTGTTTACAAGACAGGCGCTTTGACCAACTAAGCCACAGCGCCACGTGCTAAACCTTTTACAATGCGTCGGCATAAAAAGTCTAAAAGAGGTAGCAGGTCAGGAAAATAGCTGATTCCACCATGAAAGAGGTTAGTGGGATTATTTCCAAAACCCGAGGGGCATTCAGGGCTCTGTTGAGGAAAGAGGGAATATCTGAAACTCTCAATACTTGTGTCTGAGATTTTTGGGGAACCTCCGGTTACAATCCATCTAAACTCTGTCTCAGCTAGGAGAAATGGAAAGCAATTTTTGCTATGCTTTCAGCTGATCTGAAAGCCAACATCCAGAAAGATTTTCATGAATTATATATTCATATTTGTAAAGACTGTTTTGAACACACATCCAGAGGCTTGATCTCAACAATAGGAAGTAGCAGATGTTGGCCTAAGCCAGTGGTTTTCAAACCATTCTCCAAACCTACCAGACGCTATAGATTTTCGTTATCTTCCTTATTCCAAAGAGGTGAATTGAGCTAATTAGTAGAGTACTCTATGATCTGACTTGGGTGTGTCCAATGAGGGAGATGAGCAGAATGTGAAGTGTAGGCTTCTGAAGTAGTTTGTGGACCCCAGTTTTAAACATATGTCTGACTTACAGAGATATCAGAGCAAAAGAGGCCATTCACAATTCTGGTGGGACTCAAAACCACAACCAAGGAATTTCTCAATTCGCATCCTAGAGGTCCAAAGTTCTATCCATTGCACGCGCAGCACTTCTTAGTTTTTCCAGTTTTGTGCAGTTACACACCGTTCGGCATGCAAAGACGTGTGAAAAGTTTAAGCACTCCCATATCCTGTGGCATAGGCACTGCTGGGATTTGAACCCAGGATCTCCTGTTTACGAGACAGGCGCTTTGACCAGCTAAGCCACAGCGCCAATTACAAAAGTGTGTTAAAAAATTTGTCAGCAAAACAAGTCTAAAAGAGGTAGCGCATCAGGGAAATAGCTGATTACGTCATGAAAGAGGTCCCTTAGAGTTAAGAGGATCGTTTCCAAAACACGAGGGGCTTTCAGGCCTCAAGGGAATGTCTGAACTCATTTAATTTTGGCTCTACACTCTCGATACTCATGCCTAAAGTGTTTCCTGAGCTTTCTTGTAATACGAAAGGGCAAAACCCAGAAAGATATATCCATGTATTATGCTTCATATATGCAAAGACTTTGTTTTTACAAATATCATTATGCTTGACTTTATCAATAGGTAGTAGCAGATTTCGGGCCTAAGCCAGGGGCTTGCAAACCATTCTTGAAGCGCATCTGCACCACATATGTTTTTTTATTTTATTATCTCTCTCATTTAAAACAGGTGAATCAAATAATTGACTGATTAGTAACATCCTCGATGATCTGACTTGGGTGTGCCCAATAAGGAAAACAAGACAAATGTGCTGCGTAGGCTTCTGAAAAAGTGGGAAAACCCCAGGTTTAAGGCAAATGTCAGTCTGGCAGAGACGTCTATGCAAAGGGACCCCATTCGTGACTCTGGTGGGACCCAAAAACCAACAACCTTTTAAAAGCCTTCATTTGCAACCGAGAAGTCCAGATTGTCTTTCCTGCCGAGGCTTTTACATCTGAAAAGTTTGAATGACTACTCCCAGAAGCCACAGATTAGGCACTGCTGGGATTCGAACCCAGGATCTCCTGTTTACTAGACAGGCGCTTTGACCAACTAAGCCACAGCGCCAGGTACTGTCCCTGGTTCGATGCTTTTGTATACAAAGTTTAAAAGAGTTTGCACGTCAGGAGAACAGCTGATTACATCATGAATAGGTCCCTTTGAAGTTAGAGGTTTATTTCTAAAACCTGAACGGTGTGCAGGCTTCTGTTCAGGGACAAGGGAATATCTCAAACCATTTCAATTTGGATCAAAACTCTCAGTACTCGTCTCTCAAATGTTTTGTGAACTTCCAGTTACGATACATCTAAACGCTGTTTTAGCTGGGAGAAATGGAAAGCATTTTATTTGTTGTTGCTAGATAGGTGGCTAACAATAGGTAGTTGCAGATTTTGGCCTAAGCCAGTGGATTTCAACCCATTCTTGTTGTCTCCCTTATTTAAATAGGTGACTTAAGCTAATTAGTAGAGCACTCTATGATTTGAGTCGGGTGAGTCCAATAAGGGAAATAAGCAGAACGCAAAGGGTATTCTTCTGAAGCAGTTTGTGGATCCCAGGTTTAAGCGTATGCTTGTTCAACACAAAGACATCTGAGCAAACGAGGGTATGCACGACTCTGGTGGGACTCGAACCCACAACCTTTGAATACCTCCATTCACAACCTAGAAGTCCAATGCGCTATCCATTGCGCCACAGAGCCACGAAAAGCCAACCTTTAAGACGCTATTAGTTGCACATGACTTCTTAGATTTGCACCTTTTGTGCAGATTCACACTGTTCAGCATGCAAATATTTCCATATGTAAGAAGTTTAAGTGAGCCCACATCCTGTGGCATAGGCACTGCTGGGATTCGAACCCAGGATCTCCTGTTTACAAGACAGGCGCTTTGACCAACTAAGCCACAGCGCCACGTGCTAAACCTTTTACAATGCGTCGGCATAAAAAGTCTAAAAGAGGTAGCAGGTCAGGAAAATAGCTTATTCCACCATGAAAGAGGTTAGTGGGATTATTTCCAAAACCCGAGGGGCATTCAGGGCTCTGTTGAGGAAAGAGGGAATATCTGAAACTCTCAATACTTGTGTCTGAGATTTTTGGGGAACCTCCGGTTACAATCCATCTAAACTCTGTCTCAGCTAGGAGAAATGGAAAGCAATTTTTGCTATGCTTTCAGCTGATCTGAAAGCCAACATCCAGAAAGATTTTCATGAATTATATATTCATATTTGTAAAGACTGTTTTGAACACACATCCAGAGGCTTGATCTCAACAATAGGAAGTAGCAGATGTTGGCCTAAGCCAGTGGTTTTCAAACCATTCTCCAAACCTACCAGACGCTATAGATTTTCGTTATCTTCCTTATTCCAAAGAGGTGAATTGAGCTAATTAGTAGAGTACTCTATGATCTGACTTGGGTGTGTCCAATGAGGGAGATGAGCAGAATGTGAAGTGTAGGCTTCTGAAGTAGTTTGTGGACCCCAGTTTTAAACATATGTCTGACTTACAGAGATATCAGAGCAAAAGAGGCCATTCACAATTCTGGTGGGACTCAAAACCACAACCAAGGAATTTCTCAATTCGCATCCTAGAGGTCCAAAGTTCTATCCATTGCACGCGCAGCACTTCTTAGTTTTTCCAGTTTTGTGCAGTTACACACCGTTCGGCATGCAAAGACGTGTGAAAAGTTTAAGCACTCCCATATCCTGTGGCATAGGCACTGCTGGGATTTGAACCCAGGATCTCCTGTTTACGAGAAAGGCGCTTTGACCAGCTAAGCCACAGCGCCAATTACAAAAGTGTGTTAAAAAATTTGTCAGCAAAACAAGTCTAAAAGAGGTAGCGCATCAGGGAAATAGCTGATTACGTCATGAAAGAGGTCCCTTAGAGTTAAGAGGATCGTTTTAAAAACACGAGGGGCTTTCAGGCCTCAAGGGAATGTCTGAACTCATTTAATTTTGGCTCTACACTCTCGATACTCATGCCTAAAGTGTTTCCTGAGCTTTCTTGTAATACGAAAGGGCAAAACCCAGAAAGATATATCCATGTATTATGCTTCATATATGCAAAGACTTTGTTTTTACAAATATCATTATGCTTGACTTTATCAATAGGTAGTAGCAGATTTCGGGCCTAAGCCAGGGGCTTGCAAACCATTCTTGAAGCGCATCTGCACCACATATGTTTATTTTATTTTATTATCTCTCTCATTTAAAACAGGTGAATCAAATAATTGACTGATTAGTAACATCCTCGATGATCTGACTTGGGTGTGCCCAATAAGGAAAACAAGACAAATGTGCTGCGTAGGCTTCTGAAAAAGTGGGAAAACCCCAGGTTTAAGGCAAATGTCAGTCTGGCAGAGACGTCTATGCAAAGGGACCCCATTCGTGACTCTGGTGGGACCCAAAAACCAACAACCTTTTAAAAGCCTTCATTTGCAACCGAGAAGTCCAGATTGTCTTTCCTGCTGAGGCTTTTACATCTGAAAAGTTTGAATGACTACTCCCAGAAGCCACAGATTAGGCACTGCTGGGATTCGAACCCAGGATCTCCTGTTTACTAGACAGGCGCTTTGACCAACTAAGCCACAGCGCCAGGTACTGTCCCTGGTTCGATGCTTTTGTATACAAAGTTTAAAAGAGTTTGCACGTCAGGAGAACAGCTGATTACATCATGAATAGGTCCCTTTGAAGTTAGAGGTTTATTTCTAAAACCTGAACGGTGTGCAGGCTTCTGTTCAGGGACAAGGGAATATCTCAAACCATTTCAATTTGGATCAAAACTCTCAGTACTCGTCTCTCAAATGTTTTGTGAACTTCCAGTTACGATACATCTAAACGCTGTTTTAGCTGGGAGAAATGGAAAGCATTTTATTTGTTGTTGCTAGATAGGTGGCTAACAATAGGTAGTTGCAGATTTTGGCCTAAGCCAGTGGATTTCAACCCATTCTTGTTGTCTCCCTTATTTAAATAGGTGACTTAAGCTAATTAGTAGAGCACTCTATGATTTGAGTCGGGTGAGTCCAATAAGGGAAATAAGCAGAACGCGAAGGGTATTCTTCTGAAGCAGTTTGTGGATCCCAGGTTTAAGCGTATGCTTGTTCAACACAAAGACATCTGAGCAAAAGAGGGTATGCACGACTCTGGTGGGACTCGAACCCACAACCTTTGAATACCTCCATTCACAACCTAGAAGTCCAATGCGCTATCCATTGCGCCACAGAGCCACGAAAAGCCAACCTTTAAGACGCTATTAGTTGCACATGACTTCTTAGATTTGCACCTTTTGTGCAGATTCACACTGTTCAGCATGCAAATATTTCCATATGTAAGAAGTTTAAGTGAGCCCACATCCTGTGGCATAGGCACTGCTGGGATTCGAACCCAGGATCTACTGTTTACAAGACAGGCGCTTTGACCAACTAAGCCACAGCGCCACGTGCTAAACCTTTTACAATGCGTCGGCATAAAAAGTCTAAAAGAGGTAGCAGGTCAGGAAAATAGCTGATTCCACCATGAAAGAGGTTAGTGGGATTATTTCCAAAACCCGAGGGGCATTCAGGGCTCTGTTGAGGAAAGAGGGAATATCTGAAACTCTCAATACTTGTGTCTGAGATTTTTGGGGAACCTCCGGTTACAATCCATCTAAACTCTGTCTCAGCTAGGAGAAATGGAAAGCAATTTTTGCTATGCTTTCAGCTGATCTGAAAGCCAACATCCAGAAAGATTTTCATGAATTATATATTCATATTTGTAAAGACTGTTTTGAACACACATCCAGAGGCTTGATCTCAACAATAGGAAGTAGCAGATGTTGGCCTAAGCCAGTGGTTTTCAAACCATTCTCCAAACCTACCAGACGCTATAGATTTTCGTTATCTTCCTTATTCCAAAGAGGTGAATTGAGCTAATTAGTAGAGTACTCTATGATCTGACTTGGGTGTGTCCAATGAGGGAGATGAGCAGAATGTGAAGTGTAGGCTTCTGAAGTAGTTTGTGGACCCCAGTTTTAAACATATGTCTGACTTACAGAGATATCAGAGCAAAAGAGGCCATTCACAATTCTGGTGGGACTCAAAACCACAACCAAGGAATTTCTCAATTCGCATCCTAGAGGTCCAAAGTTCTATCCATTGCACGCGCAGCACTTCTTAGTTTTTCCAGTTTTGTGCAGTTACACACCGTTCGGCATGCAAAGACGTGTGAAAAGTTTAAGCACTCCCATATCCTGTGGCATAGGCACTGCTGGGATTTGAACCCAGGATCTCCTGTTTACGAGACAGGCGCTTTGACCAGCTAAGCCACAGCGCCAATTACAAAAGTGTGTTAAAAAATTTGTCAGCAAAACAAGTCTAAAAGAGGTAGCGCATCAGGGAAATAGCTGATTACGTCATGAAAGAGGTCCCTTAGAGTTAAGAGGATCGTTTCCAAAACACGAGGGGCTTTCAGGCCTCAAGGGAATGTCTGAACTCATTTAATTTTGGCTCTACACTCTCGATACTCATGCCTAAAGTGTTTCCTGAGCTTTCTTGTAATACGAAAGGGCAAAACCCAGAAAGATATATCCATGTATTATGCTTCATATATGCAAAGACTTTGTTTTTACAAATATCATTATGCTTGACTTTATCAATAGGTAGTAGCAGATTTCGGGCCTAAGCCAGGGGCTTGCAAACCATTCTTGAAGCGCATCTGCACCACATATGTTTTTTTATTTTATTATCTCTCTCATTTAAAACAGGTGAATCAAATAATTGACTGATTAGTAACATCCTCGATGATCTGACTTGGGTGTGCCCAATAAGGAAAACAAGACAAATGTGCTGCGTAGGCTTCTGAAAAAGTGGGAAAACCCCAGGTTTAAGGCAAATGTCAGTCTGGCAGAGACGTCTATGCAAAGGGACCCCATTCGTGACTCTGGTGGGACCCAAAAACCAACAACCTTTTAAAAGCCTTCATTTGCAACCGAGAAGTCCAGATTGTCTTTCCTGCCGAGGCTTTTACATCTGAAAAGTTTGAATGACTACTCCCAGAAGCCACAGATTAGGCACTGCTGGGATTCGAACCCAGGATCTCCTGTTTACTAGACAGGCGCTTTGACCAACTAAGCCACAGCGCCAGGTACTGTCCCTGGTTCGATGCTTTTGTATACAAAGTTTAAAAGAGTTTGCACGTCAGGAGAACAGCTGATTACATCATGAATAGGTCCCTTTGAAGTTAGAGGTTTATTTCTAAAACCTGAACGGTGTGCAGGCTTCTGTTCAGGGACAAGGGAATATCTCAAACCATTTCAATTTGGATCAAAACTCTCAGTACTCGTCTCTCAAATGTTTTGTGAACTTCCAGTTACGATACATCTAAACGCTGTTTTAGCTGGGAGAAATGGAAAGCATTTTATTTGTTGTTGCTAGATAGGTGGCTAACAATAGGTAGTTGCAGATTTTGGCCTAAGCCAGTGGATTTCAACCCATTCTTGTTGTCTCCCTTATTTAAATAGGTGACTTAAGCTAATTAGTAGAGCACTCTATGATTTGAGTCGGGTGAGTCCAATAAGGGAAATAAGCAGAACGCGAAGGGTATTCTTCTGAAGCAGTTTGTGGATCCCAGGTTTAAGCGTATGCTTGTTCAACACAAAGACATCTGAGCAAAAGAGGGTATGCACGACTCCGGTGGGACTCGAACCCACAACCTTTGAATACCTCCATTCACAACCTAGAAGACCAATGCGCTATCCATTGCGCCACAGAGCCACGAAAAGCCAACCTTTAAGACGCTATTAGTTGCACATGACTTCTTAGATTTGCACCTTTTGTGGAGATTCACACTGTTCAGCATGCAAATATTTCCATATGTAAGAAGTTTAAGTGAGCCCACGTCCTGTGGCATAGGCACTGCTGGGATTCGAACCCAGGATCTCCTGTTTACAAGACAGGCGCTTTGACCAACTAAGCCACAGCGCCACGTGCTAAACCTTTTACAATGCGTCGGCATAAAAATTCTAAAAGAGGTAGCAGGTCAGGAAAATAGCTGATTCCACCATGAAAGAGGTTAGTGGGATTATTTCCAAAACCCGAGGGGCATTCAGGGCTCTGTTGAGGAAAGAGGGAATATCTGAAACTCTCAATACTTGTGTCTGAGATTTTTGGGGAACCTCCGGTTACAATCCATCTAAACTCTGTCTCAGCTAGGAGAAATGGAAAGCAATTTTTGCTATGCTTTCAGCTGATCTGAAAGCCAACATCCAGAAAGATTTTCATGAATTATATATTCATATTTGTAAAGACAGTTTTGAACACACATCCAGAGGCTTGATCTCAACAATAGGAAGTAGCAGATGTTGGCCTAAGCCAGTGGTTTTCAAACCATTCTCCAAACCTACCAGACGCTATAGATTTTCGTTATCTTCCTTATTCCAAAGAGGTGAATTGAGCTAATTAGTAGAGTACTCTATGATCTGACTTGGGTGTGTCCAATGAGGGAGATGAGCAGAATGTGAAGTGTAGGCTTCTGAAGTAGTTTGTGGACCCCAGTTTTAAACATATGTCTGACTTACAGAGATATCAGAGCAAAAGAGGCCATTCACAATTCTGGTGGGACTCAAAACCACAACCAAGGAATTTCTCAATTCGCATCCTAGAGGTCCAAAGTTCTATCCATTGCACGCGCAGCACTTCTTAGTTTTTCCAGTTTTGTGCAGTTACACACCGTTCGGCATGCAAAGACGTGTGAAAAGTTTAAGCACTCCCATATCCTGTGGCATAGGCACTGCTGGGATTTGAACCCAGGATCTCCTGTTTACGAGACAGGCGCTTTGACCAGCTAAGCCACAGCGCCAATTACAAAAGTGTGTTAAAAAATTTGTCAGCAAAACAAGTCTAAAAGAGGTAGCGCATCAGGCAAATAGCTGATTACGTCATGAAAGAGGTCCCTTAGAGTTAAGAGGATCGTTTCCAAAACACGAGGGGCTTTCAGGCCTCAAGGGAATGTCTGAACTCATTTAATTTTGGCTCTACACTCTCGATACTCATGCCTAAAGTGTTTCCTGAGCTTTCTTGTAATACGAAAGGGCAAAAACCAGAAAGATATATCCATGTATTATGCTTCATATATGCAAAGACTTTGTTTTTACAAATATCAATATGCTTGACTTTATCAATAGGTAGTAGCAGATTTCGGGCCTAAGCCAGGGGCTTGCAAACCATTCTTGAAGCGCATCTGTACCACATATGTTTTTTTTTTTTATTATCTCTCTCATTTAAAACAGGTGAATCAAATAATTGACTGATTAGTAACATCCTCGATGATCTGACTTGGGTGTGCCCAATAAGGAAAACAAGACAAATGTGCTGCGTAGGCTTCTGAAAAAGTGGGAAAACCCCAGGTTTAAGGCAAATGTCAGTCTGGCAGAGACGTCTATGCAAAGGGACCCCATTCGTGACTCTGGTGGGACCCAAAAACCAACAACCTTTTAAAAGCCTTCATTTGCAACCGAGAAGTCCAGATTGTCTTTCCTGCCGAGGCTTTTACATCTGAAAAGTTTGAATGACTACTCCCAGAAGCCACAGATTAGGCACTGCTGGGATTCGAACCCAGGATCTCCTGTTTACTAGACAGGCGCTTTGACCAACTAAGCCACAGCGCCAGGTACTGTCCCTGGTTCGATGCTTTTGTATACAAAGTTTAAAAGAGTTTGCACGTCAGGAGAACAGCTGATTACATCATGAATAGGTCCCTTTGAAGTTAGAGGTTTATTTCTAAAACCTGAACGGTGTGCAGGCTTCTGTTCAGGGACAAGGGAATATCTCAAACCATTTCAATTTGGATCAAAACTCTCAGTACTCGTCTCTCAAATGTTTTGTGAACTTCCAGTTACGATACATCTAAACGCTGTTTTAGCTGGGAGAAATGGAAAGCATTTTATTTGTTGTTGCTAGATAGGTGGCTAACAATAGGTAGTTGCAGATTTTGGCCTAAGCCAGTGGATTTCAACCCATTCTTGTTGTCTCCCTTATTTAAATAGGTGACTTAAGCTAATTAGTAGAGCACTCTATGATTTGAGTCGGGTGAGTCCAATAAGGGAAATAAGCAGAACGCGAAGGGTATTCTTCTGAAGCAGTTTGTGGATCCCAGGTTTAAGCGTATGCTTGTTCAACACAAAGACATCTGAGCAAAAGAGGGTATGCACGACTCTGGTGGGACTCGAACCCACAACCTTTGAATACCTCCATTCACAACCTAGAAGTCCAATGCGCTATCCATTGCGCCACAGAGCCACGAAAAGCCAACCTTTAAGACGCTATTAGTTGCACATGACTTCTTAGATTTGCACCTTTTGTGGAGATTCACACTGTACAGCATGCAAATATTTCCATATGTAAGAAGTTTAAGTGAGCCCACGTCCTGTGGCATAGGCACTGCTGGGATTCGAACCCAGGATCTCCTGTTTACAAGACAGGCGCTTTGACCAACTAAGCCACAGCGCCACGTGCTAAACCTTTTACAATGCGTCGGCATAAAAAGTCTAAAAGAGGTAGCAGGTCAGGAAAATAGCTGATTCCACCATGAAAGAGGTTAGTGGGATTATTTCCAAAACCCGAGGGGCATTCAGGGCTCTGTTGAGGAAAGAGGGAATATCTGAAACTCTCAATACTTGTGTCTGAGATTTTTGGGGAACCTCCGGTTACAATCCATCTAAACTCTGTCTCAGCTAGGAGAAATGGAAAGCAATTTTTGCTATGCTTTCAGCTGATCTGAAAGCCAACATCCAGAAAGATTTTCATGAATTATATATTCATATTTGTAAAGACTGTTTTGAACACACATCCAGAGGCTTGATCTCAACAATAGGAAGTAGCAGATGTTGGCCTAAGCCAGTGGTTTTCAAACCATTCTCCAAACCTACCAGACGCTATAGATTTTCGTTATCTTCCTTATTCCAAAGAGGTGAATTGAGCTAATTAGTAGAGTACTCTATGATCTGACTTGGGTGTGTCCAATGAGGGAGATGAGCAGAATGTGAAGTGTAGGCTTCTGAAGTAGTTTGTGGACCCCAGTTTTAAACATATGTCTGACTTACAGAGATATCAGAGCAAAAGAGGCCATTCACAATTCTGGTGGGACTCAAAACCACAACCAAGGAATTTCTCAATTCGCATCCTAGAGGTCCAAAGTTCTATCCATTGCACGCGCAGCACTTCTTAGTTTTTCCAGTTTTGTGCAGTTACACACCGTTCGGCATGCAAAGACGTGTGAAAAGTTTAAGCACTCCCATATCCTGTGGCATAGGCACTGCTGGGATTTGAACCCAGGATCTCCTGTTTACGAGACAGGCGCTTTGACCAGCTAAGCCACAGCGCCAATTACAAAAGTGTGTTAAAAAATTTGTCAGCAAAACAAGTCTAAAAGAGGTAGCGCATCAGGGAAATAGCTGATTACGTCATGAAAGAGGTCCCTTAGAGTTAAGAGGATCCTTTCCAAAACACGAGGGGCTTTCAGGCCTCAAGGGAATGTCTGAACTCATTTAATTTTGGCTCTACACTCTCGATACTCATGCCTAAAGTGTTTCCTGAGCTTTCTTGTAATACGAAAGGGCAAAACCCAGAAAGATATATCCATGTATTATGCTTCATATATGCAAAGACTTTGTTTTTACAAATATCATTATGCTTGACTTTATCAATAGGTAGTAGCAGATTTCGGGCCTAAGCCAGGGGCTTGCAAACCATTCTTGAAGCGCATCTGCACCACATATGTTTATTTTATTTTATTATCTCTCTCATTTAAAACAGGTGAATCAAATAATTGACTGATTAGTAACATCCTCGATGATCTGACTTGGGTGTGCCCAATAAGGAAAACAAGACAAATGTGCTGCGTAGGCTTCTGAAAAAGTGGGAAAACCCCAGGTTTAAGGCAAATGTCAGTCTGGCAGAGACGTCTATGCAAAGGGACCCCATTCGTGACTCTGGTGGGACCCAAAAACCAACAACCTTTTAAAAGCCTTCATTTGCAACCGAGAAGTCCAGATTGTCTTTCCTGCCGAGGCTTTTACATCTGAAAAGTTTGAATGACTACTCCCAGAAGCCACAGATTAGGCACTGCTGGGATTCGAACCCAGGATCTCCTGTTTACTAGACAGGCGCTTTGACCAACTAAGCCACAGCGCCAGGTACTATCCCTGGTTCGATGCTTTTGTATACAAAGTTTAAAAGAGTTTGCACGTCAGGAGAACAGCTGATTACATCATGAATAGGTCCCTTTGAAGTTAGAGGTTTATTTCTAAAACCTGAACGGTGTGCAGGCTTCTGTTCAGGGACAAGGGAATATCTCAAACCATTTCAATTTGGATCAAAACTCTCAGTACTCGTCTCTCAAATGTTTTGTGAACTTCCAGTTACGATACATCTAAACGCTGTTTTAGCTGGGAGAAATGGAAAGCATTTTATTTGTTGTTGCTAGATAGGTGGCTAACAATAGGTAGTTGCAGATTTTGGCCTAAGCCAGTGGATTTCAACCCATTCTTGTTGTCTCCCTCATTTAAATAGGTGACTTAAGCTAATTAGTAGAGCACTCTATGATTTGAGTCGGGTGAGTCCAATAAGGGAAATAAGCAGAACGCGAAGGGTATTCTTCTGAAGCAGTTTGTGGATCCCAGGTTTAAGCGTATGCTTGTTCAACACAAAGACATCTGAGCAAAAGAGGGTATGCACGACTCTGGTGGGACTCGAACCCACAAACTTTGAATACCTCCATTCACAACCTAGAAGTCCAATGCGCTATCCATTGCGCCACAGAGCCACGAAAAGCCAACCTTTAAGACGCTATTAGTTGCACATGACTTCTTAGATTTGCACCTTTTGTGGAGATTCACACTGTTCAGCATGCAAATATTTCCATATGTAAGAAGTTTAAGTGAGCCCACGTCCTGTGGCATAGGCACTGCTGGGATTCGAACCCAGGATCTCCTGTTTACAAGACAGGCGCTTTGACCAACTAAGCCACAGCGCCACGTGCTAAACCTTTTACAATGCGTCGGCATAAAAAGTCTAAAAGAGGTAGCAGGTCAGGAAAATAGCTGATTCCACCATGAAAGAGGTTAGTGGGATTATTTCCAAAACCCGAGGGGCATTCAGGGCTCTGTTGAGGAAAGAGGGAATATCTGAAACTCTCAATACTTGTGTCTGAGATTTTTGGGGAACCTCCGGTTACAATCCATCTAAACTCTGTCTCAGCTAGGAGAAATGGAAAGCAATTTTTGCTATGCTTTCAGCTGATCTGAAAGCCAACATCCAGAAAGATTTTCATGAATTATATATTCATATTTGTAAAGACAGTTTTGAACACACATCCAGAGGCTTGATCTCAACAATAGGAAGTAGCAGATGTTGGCCTAAGCCAGTGGTTTTCAAACCATTCTCCAAACCTACCAGACGCTATAGATTTTCGTTATCTTCCTTATTCCAAAGAGGTGAATTGAGCTAATTAGTAGAGTACTCTATGATCTGACTTGGGTGTGTCCAATGAGGGAGATGAGCAGAATGTGAAGTGTAGGCTTCTGAAGTAGTTTGTGGACCCCAGTTTTAAACATATGTCTGACTTACAGAGATATCAGAGCAAAAGAGGCCATTCACAATTCTGGTGGGACTCAAAACCACAACCAAGGAATTTCTCAATTCGCATCCTAGAGGTCCAAAGTTCTATCCATTGCACGCGCAGCACTTCTTAGTTTTTCCAGTTTTGTGCAGTTACACACCGTTCGGCATGCAAAGACGTGTGAAAAGTTTAAGCACTCCCATATCCTGTGGCATAGGCACTGCTGGGATTTGAACCCAGGATCTCCTGTTTACGAGACAGGCACTTTGACCAGCTAAGCCACAGCGCCAATTACAAAAGTGTGTTAAAAAATTTGTCAGCAAAACAAGTCTAAAAGAGGTAGCGCATCAGGCAAATAGCTGATTACGTCATGAAAGAGGTCCCTTAGAGTTAAGAGGATCGTTTCCAAAACACGAGGGGCTTTCAGGCCTCAAGGGAATGTCTTAACTCATTTAATTTTGCCTCTACACTCTCGATACTCATGCCTAAAGTGTTTCCTGAGCTTTCTTGTAATACGAAAGGGCAAAACCCAGAAAGATATATCCATGTATTATGCTTCATATATGCAAAGACTTTGTTTTTACAAATATCATTATGCTTGACTTTATCAATAGGTAGTAGCAGATTTCGGGCCTAAGCCAGTGGCTTGCAAACCATTCTTGAAGCGCATCTGCACCACATATGTTTTTTTATTTTATTATCTCTCTCATTTAAAACAGGTGAATCAAATAATTGACTGATTAGTAACATCCTCGATGATCTGACTTGGGTGTGCCCAATAAGGAAAACAAGACAAATGTGCTGCGTAGGCTTCTGAAAAAGTGGGAAAACCCCAGGTTTAAGGCAAATGTCAGTCTGGCAGAGACGTCTATGCAAAGGGACCCCATTCGTGACTCTGGTGGGACCCAAAAACCAACAACCTTTTAAAAGCCTTCATTTGCAACCGAGAAGTCCAGATTGTCTTTCCTGCCGAGGCTTTTACATCTGAAAAGTTTGAATGACTACTCCCAGAAGCCACAGATTAGGCACTGCTGGGATTCGAACCCAGGATCTCCTGTTTACTAGACAGGCGCTTTGACCAACTAAGCCACAGCACCAGGTACTGTCCCTGGTTCGATGCTTTTGTATACAAAGTTTAAAAGAGTTTGCACGTCAGGAGAACAGCTGATTACATCATGAATAGGTCCCTTTGAAGTTAGAGGTTTATTTCTAAAACCTGAACGGTGTGCAGGCTTCTGTTCAGGGACAAGGGAATATCTCAAACCATTTCAATTTGGATCAAAACTCTCAGTACTCGTCTCTCAAATGTTTTGTGAACTTCCAGTTACGATACATCTAAACGCTGTTTTAGCTGGGAGAAATGGAAAGCATTTTATTTGTTGTTGCTAGATAGGTGGCTAACAATAGGTAGTTGCAGATTTTGGCCTAAGCCAGTGGATTTCAACCCATTCTTGTTGTCTCCCTTATTTAAATAGGTGACTTAAGCTAATTAGTAGAGCACTCTATGATTTGAGTCGGGTGAGTCCAATAAGGGAAATAAGCAGAACGCGAAGGGTATTCTTCTGAAGCAGTTTGTGGATCCCAGGTTTAAGCGTATGCTTGTTCAACACAAAGACATCTGAGCAAAAGAGGGTATGCACGACTCTGGTGGGACTCGAACCCACAACCTTTGAATACCTCCATTCACAACCTAGAAGTCCAATGCGCTATCCATTGCGCCACAGAGCCACGAAAAGCCAACCTTTAAGACGCTATTAGTTGCACATGACTTCTTAGATTTGCACCTTTTGTGCAGATTCACACTGTTCAGCATGCAAATATTTCCATATGTAAGAAGTTTAAGTGAGCCCACATCCTGTGGCATAGGCACTGCTGGGATTCGAACCCAGGATCTCCTGTTTACAAGACAGGCGCTTTGACCAACTAAGCCACAGCGCCACGTGCTAAACCTTTTACAATGCGTCGGCATAAAAATTCTAAAAGAGGTAGCAGGTCAGGAAAATAGCTGATTCCACCATGAAAGAGGTTAGTGGGATTATTTCCAAAACCCGAGGGGCATTCAGGGCTCTGTTGAGGAAAGAGGGAATATCTGAAACTCTCAATACTTGTGTCTGAGATTTTTGGGGAACCTCCGGTTACAATCCATCTAAACTCTGTCTCAGCTAGGAGAAATGGAAAGCAATTTTTGCTATGCTTTCAGCTGATCTGAAAGCCAACATCCAGAAAGATTTTCATGAATTATATATTCATATTTGTAAAGACTGTTTTGAACACACATCCAGAGGCTTGATCTCAACAATAGGAAGTAGCAGATGTTGGCCTAAGCCAGTGGTTTTCAAACCATTCTCCAAACCTACCAGACGCTATAGATTTTCGTTATCTTCCTTATTCCAAAGAGGTGAATTGAGCTAATTAGTAGAGTACTCTATGATCTGACTTGGGTGTGTCCAATGAGGGAGATGAGCAGAATGTGAAGTGTAGGCTTCTGAAGTAGTTTGTGGACCCCAGTTTTAAACATATGTCTGACTTACAGAGATATCAGAGCAAAAGAGGCCATTCACAATTCTGGTGGGACTCAAAACCACAACCAAGGAATTTCTCAATTCGCATCCTAGAGGTCCAAAGTTCTATCCATTGCACGCGCAGCACTTCTTAGTTTTTCCAGTTTTGTGCAGTTACACACCGTTCGGCATGCAAAGACGTGTGAAAAGTTTAAGCACTCCCATATCCTGTGGCATAGGCACTGCTGGGATTTGAACCCAGGATCTCCTGTTTACGAGAAAGGCGCTTTGACCAGCTAAGCCACAGCGCCAATTACAAAAGTGTGTTAAAAAATTTGTCAGCAAAACAAGTCTAAAAGAGGTAGCGCATCAGGGAAATAGCTGATTACGTCATGAAAGAGGTCCCTTAGAGTTAAGAGGATCGTTTTAAAAACACGAGGGGCTTTCAGGCCTCAAGGGAATGTCTGAACTCATTTAATTTTGGCTCTACACTCTCGATACTCATGCCTAAAGTGTTTCCTGAGCTTTCTTGTAATACGAAAGGGCAAAACCCAGAAAGATATATCCATGTATTATGCTTCATATATGCAAAGACTTTGTTTTTACAAATATCATTATGCTTGACTTTATCAATAGGTAGTAGCAGATTTCGGGCCTAAGCCAGGGGCTTGCAAACCATTCTTGAAGCGCATCTGCACCACATATGTTTTTTTTATTTTATTATCTCTCTCATTTAAAACAGGTGAATCAAATAATTGACTGATTAGTAACATCCTCGATGATCTGACTTGGGTGTGCCCAATAAGGAAAACAAGACAAATGTGCTGCGTAGGCTTCTGAAAAAGTGGGAAAACCCCAGGTTTAAGGCAAATGTCAGTCTGGCAGAGACGTCTATGCAAAGGGACCCCATTCGTGACTCTGGTGGGACCCAAAAACCAACAACCTTTTAAAAGCCTTCATTTGCAACCGAGAAGTCCAGATTGTCTTTCCTGCTGAGGCTTTTACATCTGAAAAGTTTGAATGACTACTCCCAGAAGCCACAGATTAGGCACTGCTGGGATTCGAACCCAGGATCTCCTGTTTACTAGACAGGCGCTTTGACCAACTAAGCCACAGCGCCAGGTACTGTCCCTGGTTCGATGCTTTTGTATACAAAGTTTAAAAGAGTTTGCACGTCAGGAGAACAGCTGATTACATCATGAATAGGTCCCTTTGAAGTTAGAGGTTTATTTCTAAAACCTGAACGGTGTGCAGGCTTCTGTTCAGGGACAAGGGAATATCTCAAACCATTTCAATTTGGATCAAAACTCTCAGTACTCGTCTCTCAAATGTTTTGTGAACTTCCAGTTACGATACATCTAAACGCTGTTTTAGCTGGGAGAAATGGAAAGCATTTTATTTGTTGTTGCTAGATAGGTGGCTAACAATAGGTAGTTGCAGATTTTGGCCTAAGCCAGTGGATTTCAACCCATTCTTGTTGTCTCCCTTATTTAAATAGGTGACTTAAGCTAATTAGTAGAGCACTCTATGATTTGAGTCGGGTGAGTCCAATAAGGGAAATAAGCAGAACGCGAAGGGTATTCTTCTGAAGCAGTTTGTGGATCCCAGGTTTAAGCGTATGCTTGTTCAACACAAAGACATCTGAGCAAAAGAGGGTATGCACGACTCTGGTGGGACTCGAACCCACAACCTTTGAATACCTCCATTCACAACCTAGAAGTCCAATGCGCTATCCATTGCGCCACAGAGCCACGAAAAGCCAACCTTTAAGACGCTATTAGTTGCACATGACTTCTTAGATTTGCACCTTTTGTGCAGATTCACACTGTTCAGCATGCAAATATTTCCATATGTAAGAAGTTTAAGTGAGCCCACATCCTGTGGCATAGGCACTGCTGGGATTCGAACCCAGGATCTACTGTTTACAAGACAGGCGCTTTGACCAACTAAGCCACAGCGCCACGTGCTAAACCTTTTACAATGCGTCGGCATAAAAAGTCTAAAAGAGGTAGCAGGTCAGGAAAATAGCTGATTCCACCATGAAAGAGGTTAGTGGGATTATTTCCAAAACCCGAGGGGCATTCAGGGCTCTGTTGAGGAAAGAGGGAATATCTGAAACTCTCAATACTTGTGTCTGAGATTTTTGGGGAACCTCCGGTTACAATCCATCTAAACTCTGTCTCAGCTAGGAGAAATGGAAAGCAATTTTTGCTATGCTTTCAGCTGATCTGAAAGCCAACATCCAGAAAGATTTTCATGAATTATATATTCATATTTGTAAAGACTGTTTTGAACACACATCCAGAGGCTTGATCTCAACAATAGGAAGTAGCAGATGTTGGCCTAAGCCAGTGGTTTTCAAACCATTCTCCAAACCTACCAGACGCTATAGATTTTCGTTATCTTCCTTATTCCAAAGAGGTGAATTGAGCTAATTAGTAGAGTACTCTATGATCTGACTTGGGTGTGTCCAATGAGGGAGATGAGCAGAATGTGAAGTGTAGGCTTCTGAAGTAGTTTGTGGACCCCAGTTTTAAACATATGTCTGACTTACAGAGATATCAGAGCAAAAGAGGCCATTCACAATTCTGGTGGGACTCAAAACCACAACCAAGGAATTTCTCAATTCGCATCCTAGAGGTCCAAAGTTCTATCCATTGCACGCGCAGCACTTCTTAGTTTTTCCAGTTTTGTGCAGTTACACACCGTTCGGCATGCAAAGACGTGTGAAAAGTTTAAGCACTCCCATATCCTGTGGCATAGGCACTGCTGGGATTTGAACCCAGGATCTCCTGTTTACGAGACAGGCGCTTTGACCAGCTAAGCCACAGCGCCAATTACAAAAGTGTGTTAAAAAATTTGTCAGCAAAACAAGTCTAAAAGAGGTAGCGCATCAGGGAAATAGCTGATTACGTCATGAAAGAGGTCCCTTAGAGTTAAGAGGATCGTTTCCAAAACACGAGGGGCTTTCAGGCCTCAAGGGAATGTCTGAACTCATTTAATTTTGGCTCTACACTCTCGATACTCATGCCTAAAGTGTTTCCTGAGCTTTCTTGTAATACGAAAGGGCAAAACCCAGAAAGATATATCCATGTATTATGCTTCATATATGCAAAGACTTTGTTTTTACAAATATCATTATGCTTGACTTTATCAATAGGTAGTAGCAGATTTCGGGCCTAAGCCAGGGGCTTGCAAACCATTCTTGAAGCGCATCTGCACCACATATGTTTTTTTTATTTTATTATCTCTCTCATTTAAAACAGGTGAATCAAATAATTGACTGATTAGTAACATCCTCGATGATCTGACTTGGGTGTGCCCAATAAGGAAAACAAGACAAATGTGCTGCGTAGGCTTCTGAAAAAGTGGGAAAACCCCAGGTTTAAGGCAAATGTCAGTCTGGCAGAGACGTCTATGCAAAGGGACCCCATTCGTGACTCTGGTGGGACCCAAAAACCAACAACCTTTTAAAAGCCTTCATTTGCAACCGAGAAGTCCAGATTGTCTTTCCTGCCGAGGAAAATAGCTGATTCCACCATGAAAGAGGTTAGTGGGATTATTTCCAAAACCCGAGGGGCATTCAGGGCTCTGTTGAGGAAAGAGGGAATATCTGAAACTCTCAATACTTGTGTCTGAGATTTTTGGGGAACCTCCGGTTACAATCCATCTAAACTCTGTCTCAGCTAGGAGAAATGGAAAGCAATTTTTGCTATGCTTTCAGCTGATCTGAAAGCCAACATCCAGAAAGATTTTCATGAATTATATATTCATATTTGTAAAGACTGTTTTGAACACACATCCAGAGGCTTGATCTCAACAATAGGAAGTAGCAGATGTTGGCCTAAGCCAGTGGTTTTCAAACCATTCTCCAAACCTACCAGACGCTATAGATTTTCGTTATCTTCCTTATTCCAAAGAGGTGAATTGAGCTAATTAGTAGAGTACTCTATGATCTGACTTGGGTGTGTCCAATGAGGGAGATGAGCAGAATGTGAAGTGTAGGCTTCTGAAGTAGTTTGTGGACCCCAGTTTTAAACATATGTCTGACTTACAGAGATATCAGAGCAAAAGAGGCCATTCACAATTCTGGTGGGACTCAAAACCACAACCAAGGAATTTCTCAATTCGCATCCTAGAGGTCCAAAGTTCTATCCATTGCACGCGCAGCACTTCTTAGTTTTTCCAGTTTTGTGCAGTTACACACCGTTCGGCATGCAAAGACGTGTGAAAAGTTTAAGCACTCCCATATCCTGTGGCATAGGCACTGCTGGGATTTGAACCCAGGATCTCCTGTTTACGAGACAGGCGCTTTGACCAGCTAAGCCACAGCGCCAATTACAAAAGTGTGTTAAAAAATTTGTCAGCAAAACAAGTCTAAAAGAGGTAGCGCATCAGGCAAATAGCTGATTACGTCATGAAAGAGGTCCCTTAGAGTTAAGAGGATCGTTTCCAAAACACGAGGGGCTTTCAGGCCTCAAGGGAATGTCTGAACTCATTTAATTTTGGCTCTACACTCTCGATACTCATGCCTAAAGTGTTTCCTGAGCTTTCTTGTAATACGAAAGGGCAAAAACCAGAAAGATATATCCATGTATTATGCTTCATATATGCAAAGACTTTGTTTTTACAAATATCAATATGCTTGACTTTATCAATAGGTAGTAGCAGATTTCGGGCCTAAGCCAGGGGCTTGCAAACCATTCTTGAACCGCATCTGCACCACATATGTTTTTTTTATTTTATTATCTCTCTCATTTAAAACAGGTGAATCAAATAATTGACTGATTAGTAACATCCTCGATGATCTGACTTGGGTGTGCCCAATAAGGAAAACAAGACAAATGTGCTGCGTAGGCTTCTGAAAAAGTGGGAAAACCCCAGGTTTAAGGCAAATGTCAGTCTGGCAGAGACGTCTATGCAAAGGGACCCCATTCGTGACTCTGGTGGGACCCAAAAACCAACAACCTTTTAAAAGCCTTCATTTGCAACCGAGAAGTCCAGATTGTCTTTCCTGCCGAGGCTTTTACATCTGAAAAGTTTGAATGACTACTCCCAGAAGCCACAGATTAGGCACTGCTGGGATTCGAACCCAGGATCTCCTGTTTACTAGACAGGCGCTTTGACCAACTAAGCCACAGCGCCAGGTACTGTCCCTGGTTCGATGCTTTTGTATACAAAGTTTAAAAGAGTTTGCACGTCAGGAGAACAGCTGATTACATCATGAATAGGTCCCTTTGAAGTTAGAGGTTTATTTCTAAAACCTGAACGGTGTGCAGGCTTCTGTTCAGGGACAAGGGAATATCTCAAACCATTTCAATTTGGATCAAAACTCTCAGTACTCGTCTCTCAAATGTTTTGTGAACTTC
The DNA here is from genome assembly GCF_949152265.1 of Phoxinus phoxinus. Lineage (NCBI taxonomy): Eukaryota > Metazoa > Chordata > Actinopteri > Cypriniformes > Leuciscidae > Phoxinus > Phoxinus phoxinus. The sequence continues at coordinate 5,041,087 of NC_136879.1, read as the reverse complement.
CAGTTACGATACATCTAAACGCTGTTTTAGCTGGGAGAAATGGAAAGCATTTTATTTGTTGTTGCTAGATAGGTGGCTAACAATAGGTAGTTGCAGATTTTGGCCTAAGCCAGTGGATTTCAACCCATTCTTGTTGTCTCCCTTATTTAAATAGGTGACTTAAGCTAATTAGTAGAGCACTCTATGATTTGAGTCGGGTGAGTCCAATAATGGAAATAAGCAGAACGCGAAGGGTATTCTTCTGAAGCAGTTTGTGGATCCCAGGTTTAAGCGTATGCTTGTTCAACACAAAGACATCTGAGCAAAAGAGGGTATGCACGACTCTGGTGGGACTCGAACCCACAACCTTTGAATACCTCCATTCACAACCTAGAAGTCCAATGCGCTATCCATTGCGCCACAGAGCCACGAAAAGCCAACCTTTAAGACGCTATTAGTTGCACATGACTTCTTAGATTTGCACCTTTTGTGCAGATTCACACTGTTCAGCATGCAAATATTTCCATATGTAAGAAGTTTAAGTGAGCCCACATCCTGTGGCATAGGCACTGCTGGGATTCGAACCCAGGATCTCCTGTTTACAAGACAGGCGCTTTGACCAACTAAGCCACACCGCCACGAGCTAAACCTTTTACAATGCGTCGGCATAAAAAGTCTAAAAGAGGTAGCAGGTCAGGAAAATAGCTGATTCCACCATGAAAGAGGTTAGTGGGATTATTTCCAAAACCAGAGGGGCATTCAGGGCTCTGTTGAGGAAAGAGGGAATATCTGAAACTCTCAATACTTGTGTCTGAGATTTTTGGGGAACCTCCGGTTACAATCCATCTAAACTCTGTCTCAGCTAGGAGAAATGGAAAGCAATTTTTGCTATGCTTTCAGCTGATCTGAAAGCCAACATCCAGAAAGATTTTCATGAATTATATATTCATATTTGTAAAGACTGTTTTGAACACACATCCAGAGGCTTGATCTCAACAATAGGAAGTAGCAGATGTTGGTCTAAGCCAGTGGTTTTCAAACCATTCTCCAAACCTACCAGACGCTATAGATTTTCGTTATCTTCCTTATTCCAAAGAGGTGAATTGAGCTAATTAGTAGAGTACTCTATGATCTGACTTGGGTGTGTCCAATGAGGGAGATGAGCAGAATGTGAAGTGTAGGCTTCTGAAGTAGTTTGTGGACCCCAGTTTTAAACATATGTCTGACTTACAGAGATATCAGAGCAAAAGAGGCCATTCACAATTCTGGTGGGACTCAAAACCACAACCAAGGAATTTCTCAATTTGCATCCTAGAGGTCCAAAGTTCTATCCATTGCACGCGCAGCACTTCTTAGTTTTTCCAGTTTTGTGCAGTTACACACCGTTCGGCATGCAAAGACGTGTGAAAAGTTTAAGCACTCCCATATCCTGTGGCATAGGCACTGCTGGGATTTGAACCCAGGATCTCCTGTTTACGAGACAGGCGCTTTGACCAGCTAAGCCACAGCGCCAATTACAAAAGTGTGTTAAAAAATTTGTCAGCAAAACAAGTCTAAAAGAGGTAGCGCATCAGGCAAATAGCTGATTACGTCATGAAAGAGGTCCCTTAGAGTTAAGAGGATCGTTTCCAAAACACGAGGGGCTTTCAGGCCTCAAGGGAATGTCTGAACTCATTTAATTTTGCCTCTACACTCTCGATACTCATGCCTAAAGTGTTTCCTGAGCTTTCTTGTAATACGAAAGGGCAAAACCCAGAAAGATATATCCATGTATTATGCTTCATATATGCAAAGACTTTGTTTTTACAAATATCATTATGCTTGACTTTATCAATAGGTAGTAGCAGATTTCGGGCCTAAGCCAGTGGCTTGCAAACCATTCTTGAAGCGCATCTGCACCACATATGTTTTTTTATTTTATTATCTCTCTCATTTAAAACAGGTGAATCAAATAATTGACTGATTAGTAACATCCTCGATGATCTGACTTGGGTGTGCCCAATAAGGAAAACAAGACAAATGTGCTGCGTAGGCTTCTGAAAAAGTGGGAAAACCCCAGGTTTAAGGCAAATGTCAGTCTGGCAGAGACGTCTATGCAAAGGGACCCCATTCGTGACTCTGGTGGGACCCAAAAACCAACAACCTTTTAAAAGCCTTCATTTGCAACCGAGAAGTCCAGATTGTCTTTCCTGCCGAGGCTTTTACATCTGAAAAGTTTGAATGACTACTCCCAGAAGCCACAGATTAGGCACTGCTGGGATTCGAACCCAGGATCTCCTGTTTACTAGACAGGCGCTTTGACCAACTAAGCCACAGCGCCAGGTACTGTCCCTGGTTCGATGCTTTTGTATACAAAGTTTAAAAGAGTTTGCACGTCAGGAGAACAGCTGATTACATCATGAATAGGTCCCTTTGAAGTTAGAGGTTTATTTCTAAAACCTGAACGGTGTGCAGGCTTCTGTTCAGGGACAAGGGAATATCTCAAACCATTTCAATTTGGATCAAAACTCTCAGTACTCGTCTCTCAAATGTTTTGTGAACTTCCAGTTACGATACATCTAAACGCTGTTTTAGCTGGGAGAAATGGAAAGCATTTTATTTGTTGTTGCTAGATAGGTGGCTAACAATAGGTAGTTGCAGATTTTGGCCTAAGCCAGTGGATTTCAACCCATTCTTGTTGTCTCCCTTATTTAAATAGGTGACTTAAGCTAATTAGTAGAGCACTCTATGATTTGAGTCGGGTGAGTCCAATAAGGGAAATAAGCAGAACGCGAAGGGTATTCTTCTGAAGCAGTTTGTGGATCCCAGGTTTAAGCGTATGCTTGTTCAACACAAAGACATCTGAGCAAAAGAGGGTATGCACGACTCTGGTGGGACTCGAACCCACAACCTTTGAATACCTCCATTCACAACCTAGAAGTCCAATGCGCTATCCATTGCGCCACAGAACCACGAAAAGCCAACCTTTAAGACGCTATTAGTTGCACATGACTTCTTAGATTTGCACCTTTTGTGCAGATTCACACTGTTCAGCATGCAAATATTTCCATATGTAAGAAGTTTAAGTGAGCCCACATCCTGTGGCATAGGCACTGCTGGGATTCGAACCCAGGATCTCCTGTTTACAAGACAGGCGCTTTGACCAACTAAGCCACAGCGCCACGTGCTAAACCTTTTACAATGCGTCGGCATAAAAAGTCTAAAAGAGGTAGCAGGTCAGGAAAATAGCTGATTCCAACATGAAAGAGGTTAGTGGGATTATTTCCAAAACCCGAGGGGCATTCAGGGCTCTGTTGAGGAAAGAGGGAATATCTGAAACTCTCAATACTTGTGTCTGAGATTTTTGGGGAACCTCCGGTTACAATCCATCTAAACTCTGTCTCAGCTAGGAGAAATGGAAAGCAATTTTTGCTATGCTTTCAGCTGATCTGAAAGCCAACATCCAGAAAGATTTTCATGAATTATATATTCATATTTGTAAAGACTGTTTTGAACACACATCCAGAGGCTTGATCTCAACAATAGGAAGTAGCAGATGTTGGCCTAAGCCAGTGGTTTTCAAACCATTCTCCAAACCTACCAGACGCTATAGATTTTCGTTATCTTCCTTATTCCAAAGAGGTGAATTGAGCTAATTAGTAGAGTACTCTATGATCTGACTTGGGTGTGTCCAATGAAAGAGATGAGCAGAATGTGAAGTGTAGGCTTCTGAAGTAGTTTGTGGACCCCAGTTTTAAACATATGTCTGACTTACAGAGATATCAGAGCAAAAGAGGCCATTCACAATTCTGGTGGGACTCAAAACCACAACCAAGGAATTTCTCAATTCACATCCTAGAGGTCCAAAGTTCTATCCATTGCACGCGCAGCACTTCTTAGTTTTTCCAGTTTTGTGCAGTTACACACCGTTCGGCATGCAAAGACGTGTGAAAAGTTTAAGCACTCCCATATCCTGTGGCATAGGCACTGCTGGGATTTGAACCCAGGATCTCCTGTTTACGAGACAGGCGCTTTGACCAGCTAAGCCACAGCGCCAATTACAAAAGTGTGTTAAAAAATTTGTCAGCAAAACAAGTCTAAAAGAGGTAGCGCATCAGGCAAATAGCTGATTACGTCATGAAAGAGGTCCCTTAGAGTTAAGAGGATCGTTTCCAAAACACGAGGGGCTTTCAGGCCTCAAGGGAATGTCTGAACTCATTTAATTTTGGCTCTACACTCTCGATACTCATGCCTAAAGTGTTTCCTGAGCTTTCTTGTAATACGAAAGGGCAAAAACCAGAAAGATATATCCATGTATTATGCTTCATATATGCAAAGACTTTGTTTTTACAAATATCAATATGCTTGACTTTATCAATAGGTAGTAGCAGATTTCGGGCCTAAGCCAGGGGCTTGCAAACCATTCTTGAACCGCATCTGCACCACATATGTTTTTTTTATTTTATTATCTCTCTCATTTAAAACAGGTGAATCAAATAATTGACTGATTAGTAACATCCTCGATGATCTGACTTGGGTATGCCCAATAAGGAAAACAAGACAAATGTGCTGCGTAGGCTTCTGAAAAAGTGGGAAAACCCCAGGTTTAAGGCAAATGTCAGTCTGGCAGAGACGTCTATGCAAAGGGACCCCATTCGTGACTCTGGTGGGACCCAAAAACCAACAACCTTTTAAAAGCCTTCATTTGCAACCGAGAAGTCCAGATTGTCTTTCCTGCCGAGGCTTTTACATCTGAAAAGTTTGAATGACTACTCCCAGAAGCCACAGATTAGGCACTGCTGGGATTCGAACCCAGGATCTCCTGTTTACTAGACAGGCGCTTTGACCAACTAAGCCACAGCGCCAGGTACTGTCCCTGGTTCGATGCTTTTGTATACAAAGTTTAAAAGAGTTTGCACGTCAGGAGAACAGCTGATTACATCATGAATAGGTCCCTTTGAAGTTAGAGGTTTATTTCTAAAACCTGAACGGTGTGCAGGCTTCTGTTCAGGGACAAGGGAATATCTCAAACCATTTCAATTTGGATCAAAACTCTCAGTACTCGTCTCTCAAATGTTTTGTGAACTTCCAGTTACGATACATCTAAACGCTGTTTTAGCTGGGAGAAATGGAAAGCATTTTATTTGTTGTTGCTAGATAGGTGGCTAACAATAGGTAGTTGCAGATTTTGGCCTAAGCCAGTGGATTTCAACCCATTCTTGTTGTCTCCCTTATTTAAATAGGTGACTTAAGCTAATTAGTAGAGCACTCTATGATTTGAGTCGGGTGAGTCCAATAAGGGAAATAAGCAGAACGCGAAGGGTATTCTTCTGAAGCAGTTTGTGGATCCCAGGTTTAAGCGTATGCTTGTTCAACACAAAGACATCTGAGCAAAAGAGGGTATGCACAACTCTGGTGGGACTCGAACCCACAACCTTTGAATACCTCAATTCACAACCTAGAAGTCCAATGCGCTATCCATTGCGCCACAGAGCCACGAAAAGCCAACCTTTAAGACGCTATTAGTTGCACATGACTTCTTAGATTTGCACCTTTTGTGCAGATTCACACTGTTCAGCATGCAAATATTTCCATATGTAAGAAGTTTAAGTGAGCCCACATCCTGTGGCATAGGCACTGCTGGGATTCGAACCCAGGATCTCCTGTTTACAAGACAGGCGCTTTGACCAACTAAGCCACAGCGCCACGTGCTAAACCTTTTACAATGCGTCGGCATAAAAAGTCTAAAAGAGGTAGCAGGTCAGGAAAATAGCTGATTCCACCATGAAAGAGGTTAGTGGGATTATTTCCAAAACCCGAGGGGCATTCAGGGCTCTGTTGAGGAAAGAGGGAATATCTGAAACTCTCAATACTTGTGTCTGAGATTTTTGGGGAACCTCCGGTTACAATCCATCTAAACTCTGTCTCAGCTAGGAGAAATGGAAAGCAATTTTTGCTATGCTTTCAGCTGATCTGAAAGCCAACATCCAGAAAGATTTTCATGAATTATATATTCATATTTGTAAAGACTGTTTTGAACACACATCCAGAGGCTTGATCTCAACAATAGGAAGTAGCAGATGTTGGTCTAAGCCAGTGGTTTTCAAACCATTCTCCAAACCTACCAGACGCTATAGATTTTCGTTATCTTCCTTATTCCAAAGAGGTGAATTGAGCTAATTAGTAGAGTACTCTATGATCTGACTTGGGTGTGTCCAATGAGGGAGATGAGCAGAATGTGAAGTGTAGGCTTCTGAAGTAGTTTGTGGACCCCAGTTTTAAACATATGTCTGACTTACAGAGATATCAGAGCAAAAGAGGCCATTCACAATTCTGGTGGGACTCAAAACCACAACCAAGGAATTTCTCAATTTGCATCCTAGAGGTCCAAAGTTCTATCCATTGCACGCGCAGCACTTCTTAGTTTTTCCAGTTTTGTGCAGTTACACACCGTTCGGCATGCAAAGACGTGTGAAAAGTTTAAGCACTCCCATATCCTGTGGCATAGGCACTGCTGGGATTTGAACCCAGGATCTCCTGTTTACGAGACAGGCGCTTTGACCAGCTAAGCCACAGCGCCAATTACAAAAGTGTGTTAAAAAATTTGTCAGCAAAACAAGTCTAAAAGAGGTAGCGCATCAGGCAAATAGCTGATTACGTCATGAAAGAGGTCCCTTAGAGTTAAGAGGATCGTTTCCAAAACACGAGGGGCTTTCAGGCCTCAAGGGAATGTCTGAACTCATTTAATTTTGCCTCTACACTCTCGATACTCATGCCTAAAGTGTTTCCTGAGCTTTCTTGTAATACGAAAGGGCAAAACCCAGAAAGATATATCCATGTATTATGCTTCATATATGCAAAGACTTTGTTTTTACAAATATCATTATGCTTGACTTTATCAATAGGTAGTAGCAGATTTCGGGCCTAAGCCAGTGGCTTGCAAACCATTCTTGAAGCGCATCTGCACCACATATGTTTTTTTATTTTATTATCTCTCTCATTTAAAACAGGTGAATCAAATAATTGACTGATTAGTAACATCCTCGATGATCTGACTTGGGTGTGCCCAATAAGGAAAACAAGACAAATGTGCTGCGTAGGCTTCTGAAAAAGTGGGAAAACCCCAGGTTTAAGGCAAATGTCAGTCTGGCAGAGACGTCTATGCAAAGGGACCCCATTCGTGACTCTGGTGGGACCCAAAAACCAACAACCTTTTAAAAGCCTTCATTTGCAACCGAGAAGTCCAGATTGTCTTTCCTGCCGAGGCTTTTACATCTGAAAAGTTTGAATGACTACTCCCAGAAGCCACAGATTAGGCACTGCTGGGATTCGAACCCAGGATCTCCTGTTTACTAGACAGGCGCTTTGACCAACTAAGCCACAGCGCCAGGTACTGTCCCTGGTTCGATGCTTTTGTATACAAAGTTTAAAAGAGTTTGCACGTCAGGAGAACAGCTGATTACATCATGAATAGGTCCCTTTGAAGTTAGAGGTTTATTTCTAAAACCTGAACGGTGTGCAGGCTTCTGTTCAGGGACAAGGGAATATCTCAAACCATTTCAATTTGGATCAAAACTCTCAGTACTCGTCTCTCAAATGTTTTGTGAACTTCCAGTTACGATACATCTAAACGCTGTTTTAGCTGGGAGAAATGGAAAGCATTTTATTTGTTGTTGCTAGATAGGTGGCTAACAATAGGTAGTTGCAGATTTTGGCCTAAGCCAGTGGATTTCAACCCATTCTTGTTGTCTCCCTTATTTAAATAGGTGACTTAAGCTAATTAGTAGAGCACTCTATGATTTGAGTCGGGTGAGTCCAATAAGGGAAATAAGCAGAACGCGAAGGGTATTCTTCTGAAGCAGTTTGTGGATCCCAGGTTTAAGCGTATGCTTGTTCAACACAAAGACATCTGAGCAAAAGAGGGTATGCACGACTCTGGTGGGACTCGAACCCACAACCTTTGAATACCTCCATTCACAACCTAGAAGTCCAATGCGCTATCCATTGCGCCACAGAACCACGAAAAGCCAACCTTTAAGACGCTATTAGTTGCACATGACTTCTTAGATTTGCACCTTTTGTGGAGATTCACACTGTTCAGCATGCAAATATTTCCATATGTAAGAAGTTTAAGTGAGCCCACGTCCTGTGGCATAGGCACTGCTGGGATTCGAACCCAGGATCTCCTGTTTACAAGACAGGCGCTTTGACCAACTAAGCCACAGCGCCACGTGCTAAACCTTTTACAATGCGTCGGCATAAAAAGTCTAAAAGAGGTAGCAGGTCAGGAAAATAGCTGATTCCACCATGAAAGAGGTTAGTGGGATTATTTCCAAAACCCGAGGGGCATTCAGGGCTCTGTTGAGGAAAGAGGGAATATCTGAAACTCTCAATACTTGTGTCTGAGATTTTTGGGGAAGCTCCGGTTACAATCCATCTAAACTCTGTCTCAGCTAGGAGAAATGGAAAGCAATTTTTGCTATGCTTTCAGCTGATCTGAAAGCCAACATCCAGAAAGATTTTCATGAATTATATATTCATATTTGTAAAGACTGTTTTGAACACACATCCAGAGGCTTGATCTCAACAATAGGAAGTAGCAGATGTTGGTCTAAGCCAGTGGTTTTCAAACCATTCTCCAAACCTACCAGACGCTATAGATTTTCGTTATCTTCCTTATTCCAAAGAGGTGAATTGAGCTAATTAGTAGAGTACTCTATGATCTGACTTGGGTGTGTCCAATGAGGGAGATGAGCAGAATGTGAAGTGTAGGCTTCTGAAGTAGTTTGTGGACCCCAGTTTTAAACATATGTCTGACTTACAGAGATATCAGAGCAAAAGAGGCCATTCACAATTCTGGTGGGACTCAAAACCACAACCAAGGAATTTCTCAATTTGCATCCTAGAGGTCCAAAGTTCTATCCATTGCACGCGCAGCACTTCTTAGTTTTTCCAGTTTTGTGCAGTTACACACCGTTCGGCATGCAAAGACGTGTGAAAAGTTTAAGCACTCCCATATCCTGTGGCATAGGCACTGCTGGGATTTGAACCCAGGATCTCCTGTTTACGAGACAGGCGCTTTGACCAGCTAAGCCACAGCGCCAATTACAAAAGTGTGTTAAAAAATTTGTCAGCAAAACAAGTCTAAAAGAGGTAGCGCATCAGGCAAATAGCTGATTACGTCATGAAAGAGGTCCCTTAGAGTTAAGAGGATCGTTTCCAAAACACGAGGGGCTTTCAGGCCTCAAGGGAATGTCTGAACTCATTTAATTTTGCCTCTACACTCTCGATACTCATGCCTAAAGTGTTTCCTGAGCTTTCTTGTAATACGAAAGGGCAAAACCCAGAAAGATATATCCATGTATTATGCTTCATATATGCAAAGACTTTGTTTTTACAAATATCATTATGCTTGACTTTATCAATAGGTAGTAGCAGATTTCGGGCCTAAGCCAGTGGCTTGCAAACCATTCTTGAAGCGCATCTGCACCACATATGTTTTTTTATTTTATTATCTCTCTCATTTAAAACAGGTGAATCAAATAATTGACTGATTAGTAACATCCTCGATGATCTGACTTGGGTGTGCCCAATAAGGAAAACAAGACAAATGTGCTGCGTAGGCTTCTGAAAAAGTGGGAAAACCCCAGGTTTAAGGCAAATGTCAGTCTGGCAGAGACGTCTATGCAAAGGGACCCCATTCGTGACTCTGGTGGGACCCAAAAACCAACAACCTTTTAAAAGCCTTCATTTGCAACCGAGAAGTCCAGATTGTCTTTCCTGCCGAGGCTTTTACATCTGAAAAGTTTGAATGACTACTCCCAGAAGCCACAGATTAGGCACTGCTGGGATTCGAACCCAGGATCTCCTGTTTACTAGACAGGCGCTTTGACCAACTAAGCCACAGCGCCAGGTACTGTCCCTGGTTCGATGCTTTTGTATACAAAGTTTAAAAGAGTTTGCACGTCAGGAGAACAGCTGATTACATCATGAATAGGTCCCTTTGAAGTTAGAGGTTTATTTCTAAAACCTGAACGGTGTGCAGGCTTCTGTTCAGGGACAAGGGAATATCTCAAACCATTTCAATTTGGATCAAAACTCTCAGTACTCGTCTCTCAAATGTTTTGTGAACTTCCAGTTACGATACATCTAAACGCTGTTTTAGCTGGGAGAAATGGAAAGCATTTTATTTGTTGTTGCTAGATAGGTGGCTAACAATAGGTAGTTGCAGATTTTGGCCTAAGCCAGTGGATTTCAACCCATTCTTGTTGTCTCCCTTATTTAAATAGGTGACTTAAGCTAATTAGTAGAGCACTCTATGATTTGAGTCGGGTGAGTCCAATAAGGGAAATAAGCAGAACGCGAAGGGTATTCTTCTGAAGCAGTTTGTGGATCCCAGGTTTAAGCGTATGCTTGTTCAACACAAAGACATCTGAGCAAAAGAGGGTATGCACGACTCTGGTGGGACTCGAACCCACAACCTTTGAATACCTCCATTCACAACCTAGAAGTCCAATGCGCTATCCATTGCGCCACAGAACCACGAAAAGCCAACCTTTAAGACGCTATTAGTTGCACATGACTTCTTAGATTTGCACCTTTTGTGGAGATTCACACTGTTCAGCATGCAAATATTTCCATATGTAAGAAGTTTAAGTGAGCCCACGTCCTGTGGCATAGGCACTGCTGGGATTCGAACCCAGGATCTCCTGTTTACAAGACAGGCGCTTTGACCAACTAAGCCACAGCGCCACGTGCTAAACCTTTTACAATGCGTCGGCATAAAAAGTCTAAAAGAGGTAGCAGGTCAGGAAAATAGCTGATTCCACCATGAAAGAGGTTAGTGGGATTATTTCCAAAACCCGAGGGGCATTCAGGGCTCTGTTGAGGAAAGAGGGAATATCTGAAACTCTCAATACTTGTGTCTGAGATTTTTGGGGAACCTCCGGTTACAATCCATCTAAACTCTGTCTCAGCTAGGAGAAATGGAAAGCAATTTTTGCTATGCTTTCAGCTGATCTGAAAGCCAACATCCAGAAAGATTTTCATGAATTATATATTCATATTTGTAAAGACAGTTTTGAACACACATCCAGAGGCTTGATCTCAACAATAGGAAGTAGCAGATGTTGGCCTAAGCCAGTGGTTTTCAAACCATTCTCCAAACCTACCAGACGCTATAGATTTTCGTTATCTTCCTTATTCCAAAGAGGTGAATTGAGCTAATTAGTAGAGTACTCTATGATCTGACTTGGGTGTGTCCAATGAGGGAGATGAGCAGAATGTGAAGTGTAGGCTTCTGAAGTAGTTTGTGGACCCCAGTTTTAAACATATGTCTGACTTACAGAGATATCAGAGCAAAAGAGGCCATTCACAATTCTGGTGGGACTCAAAACCACAACCAAGGAATTTCTCAATTCGCATCCTAGAGGTCCAAAGTTCTATCCATTGCACGCGCAGCACTTCTTAGTTTTTCCAGTTTTGTGCAGTTACACACCGTTCGGCATGCAAAGACGTGTGAAAAGTTTAAGCACTCCCATATCCTGTGGCATAGGCACTGCTGGGATTTGAACCCAGGATCTCCTGTTTACGAGACAGGCACTTTGACCAGCTAAGCCACAGCGCCAATTACAAAAGTGTGTTAAAAAATTTGTCAGCAAAACAAGTCTAAAAGAGGTAGCGCATCAGGCAAATAGCTGATTACGTCATGAAAGAGGTCCCTTAGAGTTAAGAGGATCGTTTCCAAAACACGAGGGGCTTTCAGGCCTCAAGGGAATGTCTTAACTCATTTAATTTTGCCTCTACACTCTCGATACTCATGCCTAAAGTGTTTCCTGAGCTTTCTTGTAATACGAAAGGGCAAAACCCAGAAAGATATATCCATGTATTATGCTTCATATATGCAAAGACTTTGTTTTTACAAATATCATTATGCTTGACTTTATCAATAGGTAGTAGCAGATTTCGGGCCTAAGCCAGTGGCTTGCAAACCATTCTTGAAGCGCATCTGCACCACATATGTTTTTTTATTTTATTATCTCTCTCATTTAAAACAGGTGAATCAAATAATTGACTGATTAGTAACATCCTCGATGATCTGACTTGGGTGTGCCCAATAAGGAAAACAAGACAAATGTGCTGCGTAGGCTTCTGAAAAAGTGGGAAAACCCCAGGTTTAAGGCAAATGTCAGTCTGGCAGAGACGTCTATGCAAAGGGACCCCATTCGTGACTCTGGTGGGACCCAAAAACCAACAACCTTTTAAAAGCCTTCATTTGCAACCGAGAAGTCCAGATTGTCTTTCCTGCCGAGGCTTTTACATCTGAAAAGTTTGAATGACTACTCCCAGAAGCCACAGATTAGGCACTGCTGGGATTCGAACCCAGGATCTCCTGTTTACTAGACAGGCGCTTTGACCAACTAAGCCACAGCACCAGGTACTGTCCCTGGTTCGATGCTTTTGTATACAAAGTTTAAAAGAGTTTGCACGTCAGGAGAACAGCTGATTACATCATGAATAGGTCCCTTTGAAGTTAGAGGTTTATTTCTAAAACCTGAACGGTGTGCAGGCTTCTGTTCAGGGACAAGGGAATATCTCAAACCATTTCAATTTGGATCAAAACTCTCAGTACTCGTCTCTCAAATGTTTTGTGAACTTCCAGTTACGATACATCTAAACGCTGTTTTAGCTGGGAGAAATGGAAAGCATTTTATTTGTTGTTGCTAGATAGGTGGCTAACAATAGGTAGTTGCAGATTTTGGCCTAAGCCAGTGGATTTCAACCCATTCTTGTTGTCTCCCTTATTTAAATAGGTGACTTAAGCTAATTAGTAGAGCACTCTATGATTTGAGTCGGGTGAGTCCAATAAGGGAAATAAGCAGAACGCGAAGGGTATTCTTCTGAAGCAGTTTGTGGATCCCAGGTTTAAGCGTATGCTTGTTCAACACAAAGACATCTGAGCAAAAGAGGGTATGCACGACTCTGGTGGGACTCGAACCCACAACCTTTGAATACCTCCATTCACAACCTAGAAGTCCAATGCGCTATCCATTGCGCCACAGAGCCACGAAAAGCCAACCTTTAAGACGCTATTAGTTGCACATGACTTCTTAGATTTGCACCTTTTGTGCAGATTCACACTGTTCAGCATGCAAATATTTCCATATGTAAGAAGTTTAAGTGAGCCCACATCCTGTGGCATAGGCACTGCTGGGATTCGAACCCAGGATCTCCTGTTTACAAGACAGGCGCTTTGACCAACTAAGCCACAGCGCCACGTGCTAAACCTTTTACAATGCGTCGGCATAAAAATTCTAAAAGAGGTAGCAGGTCAGGAAAATAGCTGATTCCACCATGAAAGAGGTTAGTGGGATTATTTCCAAAACCCGAGGGGCATTCAGGGCTCTGTTGAGGAAAGAGGGAATATCTGAAACTCTCAATACTTGTGTCTGAGATTTTTGGGGAACCTCCGGTTACAATCCATCTAAACTCTGTCTCAGCTAGGAGAAATGGAAAGCAATTTTTGCTATGCTTTCAGCTGATCTGAAAGCCAACATCCAGAAAGATTTTCATGAATTATATATTCATATTTGTAAAGACTGTTTTGAACACACATCCAGAGGCTTGATCTCAACAATAGGAAGTAGCAGATGTTGGCCTAAGCCAGTGGTTTTCAAACCATTCTCCAAACCTACCAGACGCTATAGATTTTCGTTATCTTCCTTATTCCAAAGAGGTGAATTGAGCTAATTAGTAGAGTACTCTATGATCTGACTTGGGTGTGTCCAATGAGGGAGATGAGCAGAATGTGAAGTGTAGGCTTCTGAAGTAGTTTGTGGACCCCAGTTTTAAACATATGTCTGACTTACAGAGATATCAGAGCAAAAGAGGCCATTCACAATTCTGGTGGGACTCAAAACCACAACCAAGGAATTTCTCAATTCGCATCCTAGAGGTCCAAAGTTCTATCCATTGCACGCGCAGCACTTCTTAGTTTTTCCAGTTTTGTGCAGTTACACACCGTTCGGCATGCAAAGACGTGTGAAAAGTTTAAGCACTCCCATATCCTGTGGCATAGGCACTGCTGGGATTTGAACCCAGGATCTCCTGTTTACGAGAAAGGCGCTTTGACCAGCTAAGCCACAGCGCCAATTACAAAAGTGTGTTAAAAAATTTGTCAGCAAAACAAGTCTAAAAGAGGTAGCGCATCAGGGAAATAGCTGATTACGTCATGAAAGAGGTCCCTTAGAGTTAAGAGGATCGTTTTAAAAACACGAGGGGCTTTCAGGCCTCAAGGGAATGTCTGAACTCATTTAATTTTGGCTCTACACTCTCGATACTCATGCCTAAAGTGTTTCCTGAGCTTTCTTGTAATACGAAAGGGCAAAACCCAGAAAGATATATCCATGTATTATGCTTCATATATGCAAAGACTTTGTTTTTACAAATATCATTATGCTTGACTTTATCAATAGGTAGTAGCAGATTTCGGGCCTAAGCCAGGGGCTTGCAAACCATTCTTGAAGCGCATCTGCACCACATATGTTTTTTTTATTTTATTATCTCTCTCATTTAAAACAGGTGAATCAAATAATTGACTGATTAGTAACATCCTCGATGATCTGACTTGGGTGTGCCCAATAAGGAAAACAAGACAAATGTGCTGCGTAGGCTTCTGAAAAAGTGGGAAAACCCCAGGTTTAAGGCAAATGTCAGTCTGGCAGAGACGTCTATGCAAAGGGACCCCATTCGTGACTCTGGTGGGACCCAAAAACCAACAACCTTTTAAAAGCCTTCATTTGCAACCGAGAAGTCCAGATTGTCTTTCCTGCTGAGGCTTTTACATCTGAAAAGTTTGAATGACTACTCCCAGAAGCCACAGATTAGGCACTGCTGGGATTCGAACCCAGGATCTCCTGTTTACTAGACAGGCGCTTTGACCAACTAAGCCACAGCGCCAGGTATTGTCCCTGGTTCGATGCTTTTGTATACAAAGTTTAAAAGAGTTTGCACGTCAGGAGAACAGCTGATTACATCATGAATAGGTCCCTTTGAAGTTAGAGGTTTATTTCTAAAACCTGAACGGTGTGCAGGCTTCTGTTCAGGGACAAGGGAATATCTCAAACCATTTCAATTTGGATCAAAACTCTCAGTACTCGTCTCTCAAATGTTTTGTGAACTTCCAGTTACGATACATCTAAACGCTGTTTTAGCTGGGAGAAATGGAAAGCATTTTATTTGTTGTTGCTAGATAGGTGGCTAACAATAGGTAGTTGCAGATTTTGGCCTAAGCCAGTGGATTTCAACCCATTCTTGTTGTCTCCCTTATTTAAATAGGTGACTTAAGCTAATTAGTAGAGCACTCTATGATTTGAGTCGGGTGAGTCCAATAAGGGAAATAAGCAGAACGCGAAGGGTATTCTTCTGAAGCAGTTTGTGGATCCCAGGTTTAAGCGTATGCTTGTTCAACACAAAGACATCTGAGCAAAAGAGGGTATGCACGACTCTGGTGGGACTCGAACCCACAACCTTTGAATACCTCCATTCACAACCTAGAAGTCCAATGCGCTATCCATTGCGCCACAGAGCCACGAAAAGCCAACCTTTAAGACGCTATTAGTTGCACATGACTTCTTAGATTTGCACCTTTTGTGCAGATTCACACTGTTCAGCATGCAAATATTTCCATATGTAAGAAGTTTAAGTGAGCCCACATCCTGTGGCATAGGCACTGCTGGGATTCGAACCCAGGATCTACTGTTTACAAGACAGGCGCTTTGACCAACTAAGCCACAGCGCCACGTGCTAAACCTTTTACAATGCGTCGGCATAAAAAGTCTAAAAGAGGTAGCAGGTCAGGAAAATAGCTGATTCCACCATGAAAGAGGTTAGTGGGATTATTTCCAAAACCCGAGGGGCATTCAGGGCTCTGTTGAGGAAAGAGGGAATATCTGAAACTCTCAATACTTGTGTCTGAGATTTTTGGGGAACCTCCGGTTACAATCCATCTAAACTCTGTCTCAGCTAGGAGAAATGGAAAGCAATTTTTGCTATGCTTTCAGCTGATCTGAAAGCCAACATCCAGAAAGATTTTCATGAATTATATATTCATATTTGTAAAGACTGTTTTGAACACACATCCAGAGGCTTGATCTCAACAATAGGAAGTAGCAGATGTTGGCCTAAGCCAGTGGTTTTCAAACCATTCTCCAAACCTACCAGACGCTATAGATTTTCGTTATCTTCCTTATTCCAAAGAGGTGAATTGAGCTAATTAGTAGAGTACTCTATGATCTGACTTGGGTGTGTCCAATGAGGGAGATGAGCAGAATGTGAAGTGTAGGCTTCTGAAGTAGTTTGTGGACCCCAGTTTTAAACATATGTCTGACTTACAGAGATATCAGAGCAAAAGAGGCCATTCACAATTCTGGTGGGACTCAAAACCACAACCAAGGAATTTCTCAATTCGCATCCTAGAGGTCCAAAGTTCTATCCATTGCACGCGCAGCACTTCTTAGTTTTTCCAGTTTTGTGCAGTTACACACCGTTCGGCATGCAAAGACGTGTGAAAAGTTTAAGCACTCCCATATCCTGTGGCATAGGCACTGCTGGGATTTGAACCCAGGATCTCCTGTTTACGAGACAGGCGCTTTGACCAGCTAAGCCACAGCGCCAATTACAAAAGTGTGTTAAAAAATTTGTCAGCAAAACAAGTCTAAAAGAGGTAGCGCATCAGGGAAATAGCTGATTACGTCATGAAAGAGGTCCCTTAGAGTTAAGAGGATCGTTTCCAAAACACGAGGGGCTTTCAGGCCTCAAGGGAATGTCTGAACTCATTTAATTTTGGCTCTACACTCTCGATACTCATGCCTAAAGTGTTTCCTGAGCTTTCTTGTAATACGAAAGGGCAAAACCCAGAAAGATATATCCATGTATTATGCTTCATATATGCAAAGACTTTGTTTTTACAAATATCATTATGCTTGACTTTATCAATAGGTAGTAGCAGATTTCGGGCCTAAGCCAGGGGCTTGCAAACCATTCTTGAAGCGCATCTGCACCACATATGTTTTTTTTATTTCATTATCTCTCTCATTTAAAACAGGTGAATCAAATAATTGACTGATTAGTAACATCCTCGATGATCTGACTTGGGTGTGCCCAATAAGGAAAACAAGACAAATGTGCTGCGTAGGCTTCTGAAAAAGTGGGAAAACCCCAGGTTTAAGGCAAATGTCAGTCTGGCAGAGACGTCTATGCAAAGGGACCCCATTCGTGACTCTGGTGGGACCCAAAAACCAACAACCTTTTAAAAGCCTTCATTTGCAACCGAGAAGTCCAGATTGTCTTTCCTGCCGAGGAAAATAGCTGATTCCACCATGAAAGAGGTTAGTGGGATTATTTCCAAAACCCGAGGGGCATTCAGGGCTCTGTTGAGGAAAGAGGGAATATCTGAAACTCTCAATACTTGTGTCTGAGATTTTTGGGGAACCTCCGGTTACAATCCATCTAAACTCTGTCTCAGCTAGGAGAAATGGAAAGCAATTTTTGCTATGCTTTCAGCTGATCTGAAAGCCAACATCCAGAAAGATTTTCATGAATTATATATTCATATTTGTAAAGACTGTTTTGAACACACATCCAGAGGCTTGATCTCAACAATAGGAAGTAGCAGATGTTGGCCTAAGCCAGTGGTTTTCAAACCATTCTCCAAACCTACCAGACGCTATAGATTTTCGTTATCTTCCTTATTCCAAAGAGGTGAATTGAGCTAATTAGTAGAGTACTCTATGATCTGACTTGGGTGTGTCCAATGAGGGAGATGAGCAGAATGTGAAGTGTAGGCTTCTGAAGTAGTTTGTGGACCCCAGTTTTAAACATATGTCTGACTTACAGAGATATCAGAGCAAAAGAGGCCATTCACAATTCTGGTGGGACTCAAAACCACAACCAAGGAATTTCTCAATTCGCATCCTAGAGGTCCAAAGTTCTATCCATTGCACGCGCAGCACTTCTTAGTTTTTCCAGTTTTGTGCAGTTACACACCGTTCGGCATGCAAAGACGTGTGAAAAGTTTAAGCACTCCCATATCCTGTGGCATAGGCACTGCTGGGATTTGAACCCAGGATCTCCTGTTTACGAGACAGGCGCTTTGACCAGCTAAGCCACAGCGCCAATTACAAAAGTGTGTTAAAAAATTTGTCAGCAAAACAAGTCTAAAAGAGGTAGCGCATCAGGCAAATAGCTGATTACGTCATGAAAGAGGTCCCTTAGAGTTAAGAGGATCGTTTCCAAAACACGAGGGGCTTTCAGGCCTCAAGGGAATGTCTGAACTCATTTAATTTTGGCTCTACACTCTCGATACTCATGCCTAAAGTGTTTCCTGAGCTTTCTTGTAATACGAAAGGGCAAAACCCAGAAAGATATATCCATGTATTATGCTTCATATATGCAAAGACTTTGTTTTTACAAATATCATTATGCTTGACTTTATCAATAGGTAGTAGCAGATTTCGGGCCTAAGCCAGGGGCTTGCAAACCATTCTTGAAGCGCATCTGCACCACATATGTTTTTTTTATTTTATTATCTCTCTCATTTAAAACAGGTGAATCAAATAATTGACTGATTAGTAACATCCTCGATGATCTGACTTGGGTGTGCCCAATAAGGAAAACAAGACAAATGTGCTGCGTAGGCTTCTGAAAAAGTGGGAAAACCCCAGGTTTAAGGCAAATGTCAGTCTGGCAGAGACGTCTATGCAAAGGGACCCCATTCGTGACTCTGGTGGGACCCAAAAACCAACAACCTTTTAAAAGCCTTCATTTGCAACCGAGAAGTCCAGATTGTCTTTCCTGCCGAGGCTTTTACATCTGAAAAGTTTGAATGACTACTCCCAGAAGCCACAGATTAGGCACTGCTGGGATTCGAACCCAGGATCTCCTGTTTACTAGACAGGCGCTTTGACCAACTAAGCCACAGCGCCAGGTACTGTCCCTGGTTCGATGCTTTTGTATACAAAGTTTAAAAGAGTTTGCACGTCAGGAGAACAGCTGATTACATCATGAATAGGTCCCTTTGAAGTTAGAGGTTTATTTCTAAAACCTGAACGGTGTGCAGGCTTCTGTTCAGGGACAAGGGAATATCTCAAACCATTTCAATTTGGATCAAAACTCTCAGTACTCGTCTCTCAAATGTTTTGTGAACTTCCAGTTACGATACATCTAAACGCTGTTTTAGCTGGGAGAAATGGAAAGCATTTTATTTGTTGTTGCTAGATAGGTGGCTAACAATAGGTAGTTGCAGATTTTGGCCTAAGCCAGTGGATTTCAACCCATTCTTGTTGTCTCCCTTATTTAAATAGGTGACTTAAGCTAATTAGTAGAGCACTCTATGATTTGAGTCGGGTGAGTCCAATAATGGAAATAAGCAGAACGCGAAGGGTATTCTTCTGAAGCAGTTTGTGGATCCCAGGTTTAAGCGTATGCTTGTTCAACACAAAGACATCTGAGCAAAAGAGGGTATGCACGACTCTGGTGGGACTCGAACCCACAACCTTTGAATACCTCCATTCACAACCTAGAAGTCCAATGCGCTATCCATTGCGCCACAGAGCCACGAAAAGCCAACCTTTAAGACGCTATTAGTTGCACATGACTTCTTAGATTTGCACCTTTTGTGCAGATTCACACTGTTCAGCATGCAAATATTTCCATATGTAAGAAGTTTAAGTGAGCCCACATCCTGTGGCATAGGCACTGCTGGGATTCGAACCCAGGATCTCCTGTTTACAAGACAGGCGCTTTGACCAACTAAGCCACACCGCCACGAGCTAAACCTTTTACAATGCGTCGGCATAAAAAGTCTAAAAGAGGTAGCAGGTCAGGAAAATAGCTGATTCCACCATGAAAGAGGTTAGTGGGATTATTTCCAAAACCAGAGGGGCATTCAGGGCTCTGTTGAGGAAAGAGGGAATATCTGAAACTCTCAATACTTGTGTCTGAGATTTTTGGGGAACCTCCGGTTACAATCCATCTAAACTCTGTCTCAGCTAGGAGAAATGGAAAGCAATTTTTGCTATGCTTTCAGCTGATCTGAAAGCCAACATCCAGAAAGATTTTCATGAATTATATATTCATATTTGTAAAGACTGTTTTGAACACACATCCAGAGGCTTGATCTCAACAATAGGAAGTAGCAGATGTTGGTCTAAGCCAGTGGTTTTCAAACCATTCTCCAAACCTACCAGACGCTATAGATTTTCGTTATCTTCCTTATTCCAAAGAGGTGAATTGAGCTAATTAGTAGAGTACTCTATGATCTGACTTGGGTGTGTCCAATGAGGGAGATGAGCAGAATGTGAAGTGTAGGCTTCTGAAGTAGTTTGTGGACCCCAGTTTTAAACATATGTCTGACTTACAGAGATATCAGAGCAAAAGAGGCCATTCACAATTCTGGTGGGACTCAAAACCACAACCAAGGAATTTCTCAATTTGCATCCTAGAGGTCCAAAGTTCTATCCATTGCACGCGCAGCACTTCTTAGTTTTTCCAGTTTTGTGCAGTTACACACCGTTCGGCATGCAAAGACGTGTGAAAAGTTTAAGCACTCCCATATCCTGTGGCATAGGCACTGCTGGGATTTGAACCCAGGATCTCCTGTTTACGAGACAGGCGCTTTGACCAGCTAAGCCACAGCGCCAATTACAAAAGTGTGTTAAAAAATTTGTCAGCAAAACAAGTCTAAAAGAGGTAGCGCATCAGGCAAATAGCTGATTACGTCATGAAAGAGGTCCCTTAGAGTTAAGAGGATCGTTTCCAAAACACGAGGGGCTTTCAGGCCTCAAGGGAATGTCTGAACTCATTTAATTTTGCCTCTACACTCTCGATACTCATGCCTAAAGTGTTTCCTGAGCTTTCTTGTAATACGAAAGGGCAAAACCCAGAAAGATATATCCATGTATTATGCTTCATATATGCAAAGACTTTGTTTTTACAAATATCATTATGCTTGACTTTATCAATAGGTAGTAGCAGATTTCGGGCCTAAGCCAGTGGCTTGCAAACCATTCTTGAAGCGCATCTGCACCACATATGTTTTTTTATTTTATTATCTCTCTCATTTAAAACAGGTGAATCAAATAATTGACTGATTAGTAACATCCTCGATGATCTGACTTGGGTGTGCCCAATAAGGAAAACAAGACAAATGTGCTGCGTAGGCTTCTGAAAAAGTGGGAAAACCCCAGGTTTAAGGCAAATGTCAGTCTGGCAGAGACGTCTATGCAAAGGGACCCCATTCGTGACTCTGGTGGGACCCAAAAACCAACAACCTTTTAAAAGCCTTCATTTGCAACCGAGAAGTCCAGATTGTCTTTCCTGCCGAGGCTTTTACATCTGAAAAGTTTGAATGACTACTCCCAGAAGCCACAGATTAGGCACTGCTGGGATTCGAACCCAGGATCTCCTGTTTACTAGACAGGCGCTTTGACCAACTAAGCCACAGCGCCAGGTACTGTCCCTGGTTCGATGCTTTTGTATACAAAGTTTAAAAGAGTTTGCACGTCAGGAGAACAGCTGATTACATCATGAATAGGTCCCTTTGAAGTTAGAGGTTTATTTCTAAAACCTGAACGGTGTGCAGGCTTCTGTTCAGGGACAAGGGAATATCTCAAACCATTTCAATTTGGATCAAAACTCTCAGTACTCGTCTCTCAAATGTTTTGTGAACTTCCAGTTACGATACATCTAAACGCTGTTTTAGCTGGGAGAAATGGAAAGCATTTTATTTGTTGTTGCTAGATAGGTGGCTAACAATAGGTAGTTGCAGATTTTGGCCTAAGCCAGTGGATTTCAACCCATTCTTGTTGTCTCCCTTATTTAAATAGGTGACTTAAGCTAATTAGTAGAGCACTCTATGATTTGAGTCGGGTGAGTCCAATAAGGGAAATAAGCAGAACGCGAAGGGTATTCTTCTGAAGCAGTTTGTGGATCCCAGGTTTAAGCGTATGCTTGTTCAACACAAAGACATCTGAGCAAAAGAGGGTATGCACGACTCTGGTGGGACTCGAACCCACAACCTTTGAATACCTCCATTCACAACCTAGAAGTCCAATGCGCTATCCATTGCGCCACAGAACCACGAAAAGCCAACCTTTAAGACGCTATTAGTTGCACATGACTTCTTAGATTTGCACCTTTTGTGCAGATTCACACTGTTCAGCATGCAAATATTTCCATATGTAAGAAGTTTAAGTGAGCCCACATCCTGTGGCATAGGCACTGCTGGGATTCGAACCCAGGATCTCCTGTTTACAAGACAGGCGCTTTGACCAACTAAGCCACAGCGCCACGTGCTAAACCTTTTACAATGCGTCGGCATAAAAAGTCTAAAAGAGGTAGCAGGTCAGGAAAATAGCTGATTCCAACATGAAAGAGGTTAGTGGGATTATTTCCAAAACCCGAGGGGCATTCAGGGCTCTGTTGAGGAAAGAGGGAATATCTGAAACTCTCAATACTTGTGTCTGAGATTTTTGGGGAACCTCCGGTTACAATCCATCTAAACTCTGTCTCAGCTAGGAGAAATGGAAAGCAATTTTTGCTATGCTTTCAGCTGATCTGAAAGCCAACATCCAGAAAGATTTTCATGAATTATATATTCATATTTGTAAAGACTGTTTTGAACACACATCCAGAGGCTTGATCTCAACAATAGGAAGTAGCAGATGTTGGCCTAAGCCAGTGGTTTTCAAACCATTCTCCAAACCTACCAGACGCTATAGATTTTCGTTATCTTCCTTATTCCAAAGAGGTGAATTGAGCTAATTAGTAGAGTACTCTATGATCTGACTTGGGTGTGTCCAATGAAAGAGATGAGCAGAATGTGAAGTGTAGGCTTCTGAAGTAGTTTGTGGACCCCAGTTTTAAACATATGTCTGACTTACAGAGATATCAGAGCAAAAGAGGCCATTCACAATTCTGGTGGGACTCAAAACCACAACCAAGGAATTTCTCAATTTGCATCCTAGAGGTCCAAAGTTCTATCCATTGCACGCGCAGCACTTCTTAGTTTTTCCAGTTTTGTGCAGTTACACACCGTTCGGCATGCAAAGACGTGTGAAAAGTTTAAGCACTCCCATATCCTGTGGCATAGGCACTGCTGGGATTTGAACCCAGGATCTCCTGTTTACGAGACAGGCGCTTTGACCAGCTAAGCCACAGCGCCAATTACAAAAGTGTGTTAAAAAATTTGTCAGCAAAACAAGTCTAAAAGAGGTAGCGCATCAGGCAAATAGCTGATTACGTCATGAAAGAGGTCCCTTAGAGTTAAGAGGATCGTTTCCAAAACACGAGGGGCTTTCAGGCCTCAAGGGAATGTCTGAACTCATTTAATTTTGCCTCTACACTCTCGATACTCATGCCTAAAGTGTTTCCTGAGCTTTCTTGTAATACGAAAGGGCAAAACCCAGAAAGATATATCCATGTATTATGCTTCATATATGCAAAGACTTTGTTTTTACAAATATCATTATGCTTGACTTTATCAATAGGTAGTAGCAGATTTCGGGCCTAAGCCAGTGGCTTGCAAACCATTCTTGAAGCGCATCTGCACCACATATGTTTTTTTATTTTATTATCTCTCTCATTTAAAACAGGTGAATCAAATAATTGACTGATTAGTAACATCCTCGATGATCTGACTTGGGTGTGCCCAATAAGGAAAACAAGACAAATGTGCTGCGTAGGCTTCTGAAAAAGTGGGAAAACCCCAGGTTTAAGGCAAATGTCAGTCTGGCAGAGACGTCTATGCAAAGGGACCCCATTCGTGACTCTGGTGGGACCCAAAAACCAACAACCTTTTAAAAGCCTTCATTTGCAACCGAGAAGTCCAGATTGTCTTTCCTGCCGAGGCTTTTACATCTGAAAAGTTTGAATGACTACTCCCAGAAGCCACAGATTAGGCACTGCTGGGATTCGAACCCAGGATCTCCTGTTTACTAGACAGGCGCTTTGACCAACTAAGCCACAGCGCCAGGTACTGTCCCTGGTTCGATGCTTTTGTATACAAAGTTTAAAAGAGTTTGCACGTCAGGAGAACAGCTGATTACATCATGAATAGGTCCCTTTGAAGTTAGAGGTTTATTTCTAAAACCTGAACGGTGTGCAGGCTTCTGTTCAGGGACAAGGGAATATCTCAAACCATTTCAATTTGGATCAAAACTCTCAGTACTCGTCTCTCAAATGTTTTGTGAACTTCCAGTTACGATACATCTAAACGCTGTTTTAGCTGGGAGAAATGGAAAGCATTTTATTTGTTGTTGCTAGATAGGTGGCTAACAATAGGTAGTTGCAGATTTTGGCCTAAGCCAGTGGATTTCAACCCATTCTTGTTGTCTCCCTTATTTAAATAGGTGACTTAAGCTAATTAGTAGAGCACTCTATGATTTGAGTCGGGTGAGTCCAATAAGGGAAATAAGCAGAACGCGAAGGGTATTCTTCTGAAGCAGTTTGTGGATCCCAGGTTTAAGCGTATGCTTGTTCAACACAAAGACATCTGAGCAAAAGAGGGTATGCACGACTCTGGTGGGACTCGAACCCACAACCTTTGAATACCTCCATTCACAACCTAGAAGTCCAATGCGCTATCCATTGCGCCACAGAACCACGAAAAGCCAATCTTTAAGACGCTATTAGTTGCACATGACTTCTTAGATTTGCACCTTTTGTGCAGATTCACACTGTTCAGCATGCAAATATTTCCATATGTAAGAAGTTTAAGTGAGCCCACATCCTGTGGCATAGGCACTGCTGGGATTCGAACCCAGGATCTCCTGTTTACAAGACAGGCGCTTTGACCAACTAAGCCACAGCGCCACGTGCTAAACCTTTTACAATGCGTCGGCATAAAAAGTCTAAAAGAGGTAGCAGGTCAGGAAAATAGCTGATTCCAACATGAAAGAGGTTAGTGGGATTATTTCCAAAACCCGAGGGGCATTCAGGGCTCTGTTGAGGAAAGAGGGAATATCTGAAACTCTCAATACTTGTGTCTGAGATTTTTGGGGAACCTCCGGTTACAATCCATCTAAACTCTGTCTCAGCTAGGAGAAATGGAAAGCAATTTTTGCTATGCTTTCAGCTGATCTGAAAGCCAACATCCAGAAAGATTTTCATGAATTATATATTCATATTTGTAAAGACTGTTTTGAACACACATCCAGAGGCTTGATCTCAACAATAGGAAGTAGCAGATGTTGGCCTAAGCCAGTGGTTTTCAAACCATTCTCCAAACCTACCAGACGCTATAGATTTTCGTTATCTTCCTTATTCCAAAGAGGTGAATTGAGCTAATTAGTAGAGTACTCTATGATCTGACTTGGGTGTGTCCAATGAAAGAGATGAGCAGAATGTGAAGTGTAGGCTTCTGAAGTAGTTTGTGGACCCCAGTTTTAAACATATGTCTGACTTACAGAGATATCAGAGCAAAAGAGGCCATTCACAATTCTGGTGGGACTCAAAACCACAACCAAGGAATTTCTCAATTCACATCCTAGAGGTCCAAAGTTCTATCCATTGCACGCGCAGCACTTCTTAGTTTTTCCAGTTTTGTGCAGTTACACACCGTTCGGCATGCAAAGACGTGTGAAAAGTTTAAGCACTCCCATATCCTGTGGCATAGGCACTGCTGGGATTTGAACCCAGGATCTCCTGTTTACGAGACAGGCGCTTTGACCAGCTAAGCCACAGCGCCAATTACAAAAGTGTGTTAAAAAATTTGTCAGCAAAACAAGTCTAAAAGAGGTAGCGCATCAGGCAAATAGCTGATTACGTCATGAAAGAGGTCCCTTAGAGTTAAGAGGATCGTTTCCAAAACACGAGGGGCTTTCAGGCCTCAAGGGAATGTCTGAACTCATTTAATTTTGGCTCTACACTCTCGATACTCATGCCTAAAGTGTTTCCTGAGCTTTCTTGTAATACGAAAGGGCAAAAACCAGAAAGATATATCCATGTATTATGCTTCATATATGCAAAGACTTTGTTTTTACAAATATCAATATGCTTGACTTTATCAATAGGTAGTAGCAGATTTCGGGCCTAAGCCAGGGGCTTGCAAACCATTCTTGAACCGCATCTGCACCACATATGTTTTTTTTATTTTATTATCTCTCTCATTTAAAACAGGTGAATCAAATAATTGACTGATTAGTAACATCCTCGATGATCTGACTTGGGTGTGCCCAATAAGGAAAACAAGACAAATGTGCTGCGTAGGCTTCTGAAAAAGTGGGAAAACCCCAGGTTTAAGGCAAATGTCAGTCTGGCAGAGACGTCTATGCAAAGGGACCCCATTCGTGACTCTGGTGGGACCCAAAAACCAACAACCTTTTAAAAGCCTTCATTTGCAACCGAGAAGTCCAGATTGTCTTTCCTGCCGAGGCTTTTACATCTGAAAAGTTTGAATGACTACTCCCAGAAGCCACAGATTAGGCACTGCTGGGATTCGAACCCAGGATCTCCTGTTTACTAGACAGGCGCTTTGACCAACTAAGCCACAGCGCCAGGTACTGTCCCTGGTTCGATGCTTTTGTATACAAAGTTTAAAAGAGTTTGCACGTCAGGAGAACAGCTGATTACATCATGAATAGGTCCCTTTGAAGTTAGAGGTTTATTTCTAAAACCTGAACGGTGTGCAGGCTTCTGTTCAGGGACAAGGGAATATCTCAAACCATTTCAATTTGGATCAAAACTCTCAGTACTCGTCTCTCAAATGTTTTGTGAACTTCCAGTTACGATACATCTAAACGCTGTTTTAGCTGGGAGAAATGGAAAGTATTTTATTTGTTGTTGCTAGATAGGTGGCTAACAATAGGTAGTTGCAGATTTTGGCCTAAGCCAGTGGATTTCAACCCATTCTTGTTGTCTCCCTTATTTAAATAGGTGACTTAAGCTAATTAGTAGAGCACTCTATGATTTGAGTCGGGTGAGTCCAATAAGGGAAATAAGCAGAACGCGAAGGGTATTCTTCTGAAGCAGTTTGTGGATCCCAGGTTTAAGCGTATGCTTGTTCAACACAAAGACATCTGAGCAAAAGAGGGTATGCACAACTCTGGTGGGACTCGAACCCACAACCTTTGAATACCTCAATTCACAACCTAGAAGTCCAATGCGCTATCCATTGCGCCACAGAGCCACGAAAAGCCAACCTTTAAGACGCTATTAGTTGCACATGACTTCTTAGATTTGCACCTTTTGTGCAGATTCACACTGTTCAGCATGCAAATATTTCCATATGTAAGAAGTTTAAGTGAGCCCACATCCTGTGGCATAGGCACTGCTGGGATTCGAACCCAGGATCTCCTGTTTACAAGACAGGCGCTTTGACCAACTAAGCCACAGCGCCACGTGCTAAACCTTTTACAATGCGTCGGCATAAAAAGTCTAAAAGAGGTAGCAGGTCAGGAAAATAGCTGATTCCACCATGAAAGAGGTTAGTGGGATTATTTCCAAAACCCGAGGGGCATTCAGGGCTCTGTTGAGGAAAGAGGGAATATCTGAAACTCTCAATACTTGTGTCTGAGATTTTTGGGGAACCTCCGGTTACAATCCATCTAAACTCTGTCTCAGCTAGGAGAAATGGAAAGCAATTTTTGCTATGCTTTCAGCTGATCTGAAAGCCAACATCCAGAAAGATTTTCATGAATTATATATTCATATTTGTAAAGACTGTTTTGAACACACATCCAGAGGCTTGATCTCAACAATAGGAAGTAGCAGATGTTGGTCTAAGCCAGTGGTTTTCAAACCATTCTCCAAACCTACCAGACGCTATAGATTTTCGTTATCTTCCTTATTCCAAAGAGGTGAATTGAGCTAATTAGTAGAGTACTCTATGATCTGACTTGGGTGTGTCCAATGAGGGAGATGAGCAGAATGTGAAGTGTAGGCTTCTGAAGTAGTTTGTGGACCCCAGTTTTAAACATATGTCTGACTTACAGAGATATCAGAGCAAAAGAGGCCATTCACAATTCTGGTGGGACTCAAAACCACAACCAAGGAATTTCTCAATTTGCATCCTAGAGGTCCAAAGTTCTATCCATTGCACGCGCAGCACTTCTTAGTTTTTCCAGTTTTGTGCAGTTACACACCGTTCGGCATGCAAAGACGTGTGAAAAGTTTAAGCACTCCCATATCCTGTGGCATAGGCACTGCTGGGATTTGAACCCAGGATCTCCTGTTTACGAGACAGGCGCTTTGACCAGCTAAGCCACAGCGCCAATTACAAAAGTGTGTTAAAAAATTTGTCAGCAAAACAAGTCTAAAAGAGGTAGCGCATCAGGCAAATAGCTGATTACGTCATGAAAGAGGTCCCTTAGAGTTAAGAGGATCGTTTCCAAAACACGAGGGGCTTTCAGGCCTCAAGGGAATGTCTGAACTCATTTAATTTTGCCTCTACACTCTCGATACTCATGCCTAAAGTGTTTCCTGAGCTTTCTTGTAATACGAAAGGGCAAAACCCAGAAAGATATATCCATGTATTATGCTTCATATATGCAAAGACTTTGTTTTTACAAATATCATTATGCTTGACTTTATCAATAGGTAGTAGCAGATTTCGGGCCTAAGCCAGTGGCTTGCAAACCATTCTTGAAGCGCATCTGCACCACATATGTTTTTTTATTTTATTATCTCTCTCATTTAAAACAGGTGAATCAAATAATTGACTGATTAGTAACATCCTCGATGATCTGACTTGGGTGTGCCCAATAAGGAAAACAAGACAAATGTGCTGCGTAGGCTTCTGAAAAAGTGGGAAAACCCCAGGTTTAAGGCAAATGTCAGTCTGGCAGAGACGTCTATGCAAAGGGACCCCATTCGTGACTCTGGTGGGACCCAAAAACCAACAACCTTTTAAAAGCCTTCATTTGCAACCGAGAAGTCCAGATTGTCTTTCCTGCCGAGGCTTTTACATCTGAAAAGTTTGAATGACTACTCCCAGAAGCCACAGATTAGGCACTGCTGGGATTCGAACCCAGGATCTCCTGTTTACTAGACAGGCGCTTTGACCAACTAAGCCACAGCGCCAGGTACTGTCCCTGGTTCGATGCTTTTGTATACAAAGTTTAAAAGAGTTTGCACGTCAGGAGAACAGCTGATTACATCATGAATAGGTCCCTTTGAAGTTAGAGGTTTATTTCTAAAACCTGAACGGTGTGCAGGCTTCTGTTCAGGGACAAGGGAATATCTCAAACCATTTCAATTTGGATCAAAACTCTCAGTACTCGTCTCTCAAATGTTTTGTGAACTTCCAGTTACGATACATCTAAACGCTGTTTTAGCTGGGAGAAATGGAAAGCATTTTATTTGTTGTTGCTAGATAGGTGGCTAACAATAGGTAGTTGCAGATTTTGGCCTAAGCCAGTGGATTTCAACCCATTCTTGTTGTCTCCCTTATTTAAATAGGTGACTTAAGCTAATTAGTAGAGCACTCTATGATTTGAGTCGGGTGAGTCCAATAAGGGAAATAAGCAGAACGCGAAGGGTATTCTTCTGAAGCAGTTTGTGGATCCCAGGTTTAAGCGTATGCTTGTTCAACACAAAGACATCTGAGCAAAAGAGGGTATGCACGACTCTGGTGGGACTCGAACCCACAACCTTTGAATACCTCCATTCACAACCTAGAAGTCCAATGCGCTATCCATTGCGCCACAGAACCACGAAAAGCCAACCTTTAAGACGCTATTAGTTGCACATGACTTCTTAGATTTGCACCTTTTGTGCAGATTCACACTGTTCAGCATGCAAATATTTCCATATGTAAGAAGTTTAAGTGAGCCCACATCCTGTGGCATAGGCACTGCTGGGATTCGAACCCAGGATCTCCTGTTTACAAGACAGGCGCTTTGACCAACTAAGCCACAGCGCCACGTGCTAAACCTTTTACAATGCGTCGGCATAAAAAGTCTAAAAGAGGTAGCAGGTCAGGAAAATAGCTGATTCCACCATGAAAGAGGTTAGTGGGATTATTTCCAAAACCCGAGGGGCATTCAGGGCTCTGTTGAGGAAAGAGGGAATATCTGAAACTCTCAATACTTGTGTCTGAGATTTTTGGGGAACCTCCGGTTACAATCCATCTAAACTCTGTCTCAGCTAGGAGAAATGGAAAGCAATTTTTGCTATGCTTTCAGCTGATCTGAAAGCCAACATCCAGAAAGATTTTCATGAATTATATATTCATATTTGTAAAGACTGTTTTGAACACACATCCAGAGGCTTGATCTCAACAATAGGAAGTAGCAGATGTTGGCCTAAGCCAGTGGTTTTCAAACCATTCTCCAAACCTACCAGACGCTATAGATTTTCGTTATCTTCCTTATTCCAAAGAGGTGAATTGAGCTAATTAGTAGAGTACTCTATGATCTGACTTGGGTGTGTCCAATGAGGGAGATGAGCAGAATGTGAAGTGTAGGCTTCTGAAGTAGTTTGTGGACCCCAGTTTTAAACATATGTCTGACTTACAGAGATATCAGAGCAAAAGAGGCCATTCACAATTCTGGTGGGACTCAAAACCACAACCAAGGAATTTCTCAATTCGCATCCTAGAGGTCCAAAGTTCTATCCATTGCACGCGCAGCACTTCTTAGTTTTTCCAGTTTTGTGCAGTTACACACCGTTCGGCATGCAAAGACGTGTGAAAAGTTTAAGCACTCCCATATCCTGTGGCATAGGCACTGCTGGGATTTGAACCCAGGATCTCCTGTTTACGAGACAGGCGCTTTGACCAGCTAAGCCACAGCGCCAATTACAAAAGTGTGTTAAAAAATTTGTCAGCAAAACAAGTCTAAAAGAGGTAGCGCATCAGGCAAATAGCTGATTACGTCATGAAAGAGGTCCCTTAGAGTTAAGAGGATCGTTTCCAAAACACGAGGGGCTTTCAGGCCTCAAGGGAATGTCTGAACTCATTTAATTTTGGCTCTACACTCTCGATACTCATGCCTAAAGTGTTTCCTGAGCTTTCTTGTAATACGAAAGGGCAAAAACCAGAAAGATATATCCATGTATTATGCTTCATATATGCAAAGACTTTGTTTTTACAAATATCAATATGCTTGACTTTATCAATAGGTAGTAGCAGATTTCGGGCCTAAGCCAGGGGCTTGCAAACCATTCTTGAAGCGCATCTGCACCACATATGTTTTTTTTATTTTATTATCTCTCTCATTTAAAACAGGTGAATCAAATAATTGACTGATTAGTAACATCCTCGATGATCTGACTTGGGTGTGCCCAATAAGGAAAACAAGACAAATGTGCTGCGTAGGCTTCTGAAAAAGTGGGAAAACCCCAGGTTTAAGGCAAATGTCAGTCTGGCAGAGACGTCTATGCAAAGGGACCCCATTCGTGACTCTGGTGGGACCCAAAAACCAACAACCTTTTAAAAGCCTTCATTTGCAACCGAGAAGTCCAGATTGTCTTTCCTGCCGAGGCTTTTACATCTGAAAAGTTTGAATGACTACTCCCAGAAGCCACAGATTAGGCACTGCTGGGATTCGAACCCAGGATCTCCTGTTTACTAGACAGGCGCTTTGACCAACTAAGCCACAGCGCCAGGTACTGTCCCTGGTTCGATGCTTTTGTATACAAAGTTTAAAAGAGTTTGCACGTCAGGAGAACAGCTGATTACATCATGAATAGGTCCCTTTGAAGTTAGAGGTTTATTTCTAAAACCTGAACGGTGTGCAGGCTTCTGTTCAGGGACAAGGGAATATCTCAAACCATTTCAATTTGGATCAAAACTCTCAGTACTCGTCTCTCAAATGTTTTGTGAACTTCCAGTTACGATACATCTAAACGCTGTTTTAGCTGGGAGAAATGGAAAGCATTTTATTTGTTGTTGCTAGATAGGTGGCTAACAATAGGTAGTTGCAGATTTTGGCCTAAGCCAGTGGATTTCAACCCATTCTTGTTGTCTCCCTTATTTAAATAGGTGACTTAAGCTAATTAGTAGAGCACTCTATGATTTGAGTCGGGTGAGTCCAATAAGGGAAATAAGCAGAACGCGAAGGGTATTCTTCTGAAGCAGTTTGTGGATCCCAGGTTTAAGCGTATGCTTGTTCAACACAAAGACATCTGAGCAAAAGAGGGTATGCACGACTCTGGTGGGACTCGAACCCACAACCTTTGAATACCTCAATTCACAACCTAGAAGTCCAATGCGCTATCCATTGCGCCACAGAACCACGAAAAGCCAACCTTTAAGACGCTATTAGTTGCACATGACTTCTTAGATTTGCACCTTTTGTGCAGATTCACACTGTTCAGCATGCAAATATTTCCATATGTAAGAAGTTTAAGTGAGCCCACATCCTGTGGCATAGGCACTGCTGGGATTCGAACCCAGGATCTCCTGTTTACAAGACAGGCACTTTGACCAACTGAGCCACAGCGCCACGTGCTAAACCTTTTACAATGCGTCGGCATAAAAAGTCTAAAAGAGGTAGCAGGTCAGGAAAATAGTTGATTCCACCATGAAAGAGGTTAGTGGGATTATTTCCAAAACCCGAGGGGCATTCAGGGCTCTGTTGAGGAAAGAGGGAATATCTGAAACTCTCAATACTTGTGTCTGAGATTTTTGGGGAACCTCCGGTTACAATCCATCTAAACTCTGTCTCAGCTAGGAGAAATGGAAAGCAATTTTTGCTATGCTTTCAGCTGATCTGAAAGCCAACATCCAGAAAGATTTTCATGAATTATATATTCATATTTGTAAAGACTGTTTTGAACACACATCCAGAGGCTTGATCTCAACAATAGGAAGTAGCAGATGTTGGCCTAAGCCAGTGGTTTTCAAACCATTCTCCAAACCTACCAGACGCTATAGATTTTCGTTATCTTCCTTATTCCAAAGAGGTGAATTGAGCTAATTAGTAGAGTACTCTATGATCTGACTTGGGTGTGTCCAATGAGGGAGATGAGCAGAATGTGAAGTGTAGGCTTCTGAAGTAGTTTGTGGACCCCAGTTTTAAACATATGTCTGACTTACAGAGATATCAGAGCAAAAGAGGCCATTCACAATTCTGGTGGGACTCAAAACCACAACCAAGGAATTTCTCAATTCGCATCCTAGAGGTCCAAAGTTCTATCCATTGCACGCGCAGCACTTCTTAGTTTTTCCAGTTTTGTGCAGTTACACACCGTTCGGCATGCAAAGACGTGTGAAAAGTTTAAGCACTCCCACATCCTGTGGCATAGGCACTGCTGGGATTTGAACCCAGGATCTCCTGTTTACGAGAAAGGCGCTTTGACCAGCTAAGCCACAGCGCCAATTACAAAAGTGTGTTAAAAAATTTGTCAGCAAAACAAGTCTAAAAGAGGTAGCGCATCAGGCAAATAGCTGATTACGTCATGAAAGAGGTCCCTTAGAGTTAAGAGGATCGTTTTAAAAACACGAGGGGCTTTCAGGCCTCAAGGGAATGTCTGAACTCATTTAATTTTGGCTCTACACTCTCGATACTCATGCCTAAAGTGTTTCCTGAGCTTTCTTGTAATACGAAAGGGCAAAACCCAGAAAGATATATCCATGTATTATGCTTCATATATGCAAAGACTTTGTTTTTACAAATATCATTATGCTTGACTTTATCAATAGGTAGTAGCAGATTTCGGGCCTAAGCCAGGGGCTTGCAAACCATTCTTGAAGCGCATCTGCACCACATATGTTTATTTTATTTTATTATCTCTCTCATTTAAAACAGGTGAATCAAATAATTGACTGATTAGTAACATCCTCGATGATCTGACTTGGGTGTGCCCAATAAGGAAAACAAGACAAATGTGCTGCGTAGGCTTCTGAAAAAGTGGGAAAACCCCAGGTTTAAGGCAAATGTCAGTCTGGCAGAGACGTCTATGCAAAGGGACCCCATTCGTGACTCTGGTGGGACCCAAAAACCAACAACCTTTTAAAAGCCTTCATTTGCAACCGAGAAGTCCAGATTGTCTTTCCTGCCGAGGCTTTTACATCTGAAAAGTTTGAATGACTACTCCCAGAAGCCACAGATTAGGCACTGCTGGGATTCGAACCCAGGATCTCCTGTTTACTAGACAGGCGCTTTGACCAACTAAGCCACAGCACCAGGTACTGTCCCTGGTTCGATGCTTTTGTATACAAAGTTTAAAAGAGTTTGCACGTCAGGAGAACAGCTGATTACATCATGAATAGGTCCCTTTGAAGTTAGAGGTTTATTTCTAAAACCTGAACGGTGTGCAGGCTTCTGTTCAGGGACAAGGGAATATCTCAAACCATTTCAATTTGGATCAAAACTCTCAGTACTCGTCTCTCAAATGTTTTGTGAACTTCCAGTTACGATACATCTAAACGCTGTTTTAGCTGGGAGAAATGGAAAGCATTTTATTTGTTGTTGCTAGATAGGTGGCTAACAATAGGTAGTTGTAGATTTTGGCCTAAGCCAGTGGATTTCAACCCATTCTTGTTGTCTCCCTTATTTAAATAGGTGACTTAAGCTAATTAGTAGAGCACTCTATGATTTGAGTCGGGTGAGTCCAATAAGGGAAATAAGCAGAACGCGAAGGGTATTCTTCTGAAGCAGTTTGTGGATCCCAGGTTTAAGCGTATGCTTGTTCAACACAAAGACATCTGAGCAAAAGAGGGTATGCACGACTCTGGTGGGACTCGAACCCACAACCTTTGAATACCTCCATTCACAACCTAGAAGTCCAATGCGCTATCCATTGAGCCACAGAGCCACGAAAAGCCAACCTTTAAGACGCTATTAGTTGCACATGACTTCTTAGATTTGCACCTTTTGTGCAGATTCACACTGTTCAGCATGCAAATATTTCCATATGTAAGAAGTTTAAGTGAGCCCACATCCTGTGGCATAGGCACTGCTGGGATTCGAACCCAGGATCTCCTGTTTACAAGACAGGCGCTTTGACCAACTAAGCCACAGCGCCACGTGCTAAACCTTTTACAATGCGTCGGCATAAAAAGTCTAAAAGAGGTAGCAGGTCAGGAAAATAGCTGATTCCACCATGAAAGAGGTTAGTGGGATTATTTCCAAAACCAGAGGGACATTCAGGGCTCTGTTGAGGAAAGAGGGAATATCTGAAACTCTCAATACTTGTGTCTGAGATTTTTGGGGAACCTCCGGTTACAATCCATCTAAACTCTGTCTCAGCTAGGAGAAATGGAAAGCAATTTTTGCTATGCTTTCAGCTGATCTGAAAGCCAACATCCAGAAAGATTTTCATGAATTATATATTCATATTTGTAAAGACTGTTTTGAACACACATCCAGAGGCTTGATCTCAACAATAGGAAGTAGCAGATGTTGGCCTAAGCCAGTGGTTTTCAAACCATTCTCCAAACCTACCAGACGCTATAGATTTTCGTTATCTTCCTTATTCCAAAGAGGTGAATTGAGCTAATTAGTAGAGTACTCTATGATCTGACTTGGGTGTGTCCAATGAGGGAGATGAGCAGAATGTGAAGTGTAGGCTTCTGAAGTAGTTTGTGGACCCCAGTTTTAAACATATGTCTGACTTACAGAGATATCAGAGCAAAAGAGGCCATTCACAATTCTGGTGGGACTCAAAACCACAACCAAGGAATTTCTCAATTCGCATCCTAGAGGTCCAAAGTTCTATCCATTGCACGCGCAGCACTTCTTAGTTTTTCCAGTTTTGTGCAGTTACACACCGTTCGGCATGCAAAGACGTGTGAAAAGTTTAAGCACTCCCATATCCTGTGGCATAGGCACTGCTGGGATTTGAACCCAGGATCTCCTGTTTACGAGACAGGCGCTTTGACCAGCTAAGCCACAGCGCCAATTACAAAAGTGTGTTAAAAAATTTGTCAGCAAAACAAGTCTAAAAGAGGTAGCGCATCAGGGAAATAGCTGATTACGTCATGAAAGAGGTCCCTTAGAGTTAAGAGGATCGTTTCCAAAACACGAGGGGCTTTCAGGCCTCAAGGGAATGTCTGAACTCATTTAATTTTGGCTCTACACTCTCGATACTCATGCCTAAAGTGTTTCCTGAGCTTTCTTGTAATACGAAAGGGCAAAACCCAGAAAGATATATCCATGTATTATGCTTCATATATGCAAAGACTTTGTTTTTACAAATATCATTATGCTTGACTTTATCAATAGGTAGTAGCAGATTTCGGGCCTAAGCCAGGGGCTTGCAAACCATTCTTGAAGCGCATCTGCACCACATATGTTTTTTTATTTTATTATCTCTCTCATTTAAAACAGGTGAATCAAATAATTGACTGATTAGTAACATCCTCGATGATCTGACTTGGGTGTGCCCAATAAGGAAAACAAGACAAATGTGCTGCGTAGGCTTCTGAAAAAGTGGGAAAACCCCAGGTTTAAGGCAAATGTCAGTCTGGCAGAGACGTCTATGCAAAGGGACCCCATTCGTGACTCTGGTGGGACCCAAAAACCAACAACCTTTTAAAAGCCTTCATTTGCAACCGAGAAGTCCAGATTGTCTTTCCTGCCGAGGCTTTTACATCTGAAAAGTTTGAATGACTAATCCCAGAAGCCACAGATTAGGCACTGCTGGGATTCGAACCCAGGATCTCCTGTTTACTAGACAGGCGCTTTGACCAACTAAGCCACAGCGCCAGGTACTGTCCCTGGTTCGATGCTTTTGTATACAAAGTTTAAAAGAGTTTGCACGTCAGGAGAACAGCTGATTACATCATGAATAGGTCCCTTTGAAGTTAGAGGTTTATTTCTAAAACCTGAACGGTGTGCAGGCTTCTGTTCAGGGACAAGGGAATATCTCAAACCATTTCAATTTGAATCAAAACTCTCAGTACTCGTCTCTCAAATGTTTTGTGAACTTCCAGTTACGATACATCTAAACGCTGTTTTAGCTGGGAGAAATGGAAAGCATTTTATTTGTTGTTGCTAGATAGGTGGCTAACAATAGGTAGTTGCAGATTTTGGCCTAAGCCAGTGGATTTCAACCCATTCTTGTTGTCTCCCTTATTTAAATAGGTGACTTAAGCTAATTAGTAGAGCACTCTATGATTTGAGTCGGGTGAGTCCAATAAGGGAAATAAGCAGAACGCGAAGGGTATTCTTCTGAAGCAGTTTGTGGATCCCAGGTTTAAGCGTATGCTTGTTCAACACAAAGACATCTGAGCAAAAGAGGGTATGCACGACTCTGGTGGGACTCGAACCCACAACCTTTGAATACCTCCATTCACAACCTAGAAGTCCAATGCGCTATCCATTGCGCCACAGAACCACGAAAAGCCAACCTTTAAGACGCTATTAGTTGCACATGACTTCTTAGATTTGCAACATTTGTGCAGATTCACACTGTTCAGCATGCAAATATTTCCATATGTAAGAAGTTTAAGTGAGCCCACATCCTGTGGCATAGGCACTGCTGGGATTCGAACCCAGGATCTCCTGTTTACAAGACAGGCGCTTTGACCAACTAAGCCACAGCGCCACGTGCTAAACCTTTTACAATGCGTCGGCATAAAAAGTCTAAAAGAGGTAGCAGGTCAGGAAAATAGCTGATTCCACCATGAAAGAGGTTAGTGGGATTATTTCCAAAACCCGAGGGGCATTCAGGGCTCTGTTGAGGAAAGAGGGAATATCTGAAACTCTCAATACTTGTGTCTGAGATTTTTGGGGAACCTCCGGTTACAATCCATCTAAACTCTGTCTCAGCTAGGAGAAATGGAAAGCAATTTTTGCTATGCTTTCAGCTGATCTGAAAGCCAACATCCAGAAAGATTTTCATGAATTATATATTCATATTTGTAAAGACTGTTTTGAACACACATCCAGAGGCTTGATCTCAACAATAGGAAGTAGCAGATGTTGGCCTAAGCCAGTGGTTTTCAAACCATTCTCCAAACCTACCAGACGCTATAGATTTTCGTTATCTTCCTTATTCCAAAGAGGTGAATTGAGCTAATTAGTAGAGTACTCTATGATCTGACTTGGGTGTGTCCAATGAGGGAGATGAGCAGAATGTGAAGTGTAGGCTTCTGAAGTAGTTTGTGGACCCCAGTTTTAAACATATGTCTGACTTACAGAGATATCAGAGCAAAAGAGGCCATTCACAATTCTGGTGGGACTCAAAACCACAACCAAGGAATTTCTCAATTCGCATCCTAGAGGTCCAAAGTTCTATCCATTGCACGCGCAGCACTTCTTAGTTTTTCCAGTTTTGTGCAGTTACACACCGTTCGGCATGCAAAGACGTGTGAAAAGTTTAAGCACTCCCATATCCTGTGGCATAGGCACTGCTGGGATTTGAACCCAGGATCTCCTGTTTACGAGACAGGCGCTTTGACCAGCTAAGCCACAGCGCCAATTACAAAAGTGTGTTAAAAAATTTGTCAGCAAAACAAGTCTAAAAGAGGTAGCGCATCAGGGAAATAGCTGATTACGTCATGAAAGAGGTCCCTTAGAGTTAAGAGGATCGTTTCCAAAACACGAGGGGCTTTCAGGCCTCAAGGGAATGTCTGAACTCATTTAATTTTGGCTCTACACTCTCGATACTCATGCCTAAAGTGTTTCCTGAGCTTTCTTGTAATACGAAAGGGCAAAACCCAGAAAGATATATCCATGTATTATGCTTCATATATGCAAAGACTTTGTTTTTACAAATATCATTATGCTTGACTTTATCAATAGGTAGTAGCAGATTTCGGGCCTAAGCCAGGGGCTTGCAAACCATTCTTGAAGCGCATCTGCACCACATATGTTTTTTTATTTTATTATCTCTCTCATTTAAAACAGGTGAATCAAATAATTGACTGATTAGTAACATCCTCGATGATCTGACTTGGGTGTGCCCAATAAGGAAAACAAGACAAATGTGCTGCGTAGGCTTCTGAAAAAGTGGGAAAACCCCAGGTTTAAGGCAAATGTCAGTCTGGCAGAGACGTCTATGCAAAGGGACCCCATTCGTGACTCTGGTGGGACCCAAAAACCAACAACCTTTTAAAAGCCTTCATTTGCAACCGAGAAGTCCAGATTGTCTTTCCTGCCGAGGCTTTTATATCTGAAAAGTTTGAATGACTACTCCCAGAAGCCACAGATTAGGCACTGCTGGGATTCAAACCCAGGATCTCCTGTTTACTAGACAGGCGCTTTGACCAACTAAGCCACAGCGCCAGGTACTGTCCCTGGTTCGATGCTTTTGTATACAAAGTTTAAAAGAGTTTGCACGTCAGGAGAACAGCTGATTACATCATGAATAGGTCCCTTTGAAGTTAGAGGTTTATTTCTAAAACCTGAACGGTGTGCAGGCTTCTGTTCAGGGACAAGGGAATATCTCAAACCATTTCAATTTGGATCAAAACTCTCAGTACTCGTCTCTCAAATGTTTTGTGAACTTCCAGTTACGATACATCTAAACGCTGTTTTAGCTGGGAGAAATGGAAAGCATTTTATTTGTTGTTGCTAGATAGGTGGCTAACAATAGGTAGTTGCAGATTTTGGCCTAAGCCAGTGGATTTCAACCCATTCTTGTTGTCTCCCTTATTTAAATAGGTGACTTAAGCTAATTAGTAGAGCACTCTATGATTTGAGTCGGGTGAGTCCAATAAGGGAAATAAGCAGAACGCGAAGGGTATTCTTCTGAAGCAGTTTGTGGATCCCAGGTTTAAGCGTATGCTTGTTCAACACAAAGACATCTGAGCAAAAGAGGGTATGCACGACTCTGGTGGGACTCGAACCCACAACCTTTGAATACCTCCATTCACAACCTAGAAGTCCAATGCGCTATCCATTGCGCCACAGAGCCACGAAAAGCCAACCTTTAAGACGCTATTAGTTGCACATGACTTCTTAGATTTGCACCTTTTGTGCAGATTCACACTGTTCAGCATGCAAATATTTCCATATGTAAGAAGTTTAAGTGAGCCCACATCCTGTGGCATAGGCACTGCTGGGATTCGAACCCAGGATCTCCTGTTTACAAGACAGGCGCTTTGACCAACTAAGCCACAGCGCCACGTGCTAAACCTTTTACAATGCGTCGGCATAAAAAGTCTAAAAGAGGTAGCAGGTCAGGAAAATAGCTGATTCCACCATGAAAGAGGTTAGTGGGATTATTTCCAAAACCAGAGGGGCATTCAGGGCTCTGTTGAGGAAAGAGGGAATATCTGAAACTCTCAATACTTGTGTCTGAGATTTTTGGGGAACCTCCGGTTACAATCCATCTAAACTCTGTCTCAGCTAGGAGAAATGGAAAGCAATTTTTGCTATGCTTTTAGCTGATCTGAAAGCCAACATCCAGAAAGATTTTCATGAATTATATATTCATATTTGTAAAGACTGTTTTGAACACACATCCAGAGGCTTGATCTCAACAATAGGAAGTAGCAGATGTTGGCCTAAGCCAGTGGTTTTCAAACCATTCTCCAAACCTACCAGACGCTATAGATTTTCGTTATCTTCCTTATTCCAAAGAGGTGAATTGAGCTAATTAGTAGAGTACTCTATGATCTGACTTGGGTGTGTCCAATGAGGGAGATGAGCAGAATGTGAAGTGTAGGCTTCTGAAGTAGTTTGTGGACCCCAGTTTTAAACATATGTCTGACTTACAGAGATATCAGAGCAAAAGAGGCCATTCACAATTCTGGTGGGACTCAAAACCACAACCAAGGAATTTCTCAATTCGCATCCTAGAGGTCCAAAGTTCTATCCATTGCACGCGCAGCACTTCTTAGTTTTTCCAGTTTTGTGCAGTTACACACCGTTCGGCATGCAAAGACGTGTGAAAAGTTTAAGCACTCCCATATCCTGTGGCATAGGCACTGCTGGGATTTGAACCCAGGATCTCCTGTTTACGAGACAGGCGCTTTGACCAGCTAAGCCACAGCGCCAATTACAAAAGTGTGTTAAAAAATTTGTCAGCAAAACAAGTCTAAAAGAGGTAGCGCATCAGGCAAATAGCTGATTACGTCATGAAAGAGGTCCCTTAGAGTTAAGAGGATCGTTTCCAAAACACGAGGGGCTTTCAGGCCTCAAGGGAATGTCTGAACTCATTTAATTTTGCCTCTACACTCTCGATACTCATGCCTAAAGTGTTTCCTGAGCTTTCTTGTAATACGAAAGGGCAAAACCCAGAAAGATATATCCATGTATTATGCTTCATATATGCAAAGACTTTGTTTTTACAAATATCATTATGCTTGACTTTATCAATAGGTAGTAGCAGATTTCGGGCCTAAGCCAGGGGCTTGCAAACCATTCTTGAAGCGCATCTGCACCACATATGTTTTTTTTTTTTATTATCTCTCTCATTTAAAACAGGTGAATCAAATAATTGACTGATTAGTAACATCCTCGATGATCTGACTTGGGTGTGCCCAATAAGGAAAACAAGACAAATGTGCTGCGTAGGCTTCTGAAAAAGTGGGAAAACCCCAGGTTTAAGGCAAATGTCAGTCTGGCAGAGACGTCTATGCAAAGGGACCCCATTCGTGACTCTGGTGGGACCCAAAAACCAACAACCTTTTAAAAGCCTTCATTTGCAACCGAGAAGTCCAGATTGTCTTTCCTGCCGAGGCTTTTACATCTGAAAAGTTTGAATGACTACTCCCAGAAGCCACAGATTAGGCACTGCTGGGATTCGAACCCAGGATCTCCTGTTTACTAGACAGGCGCTTTGACCAACTAAGCCACAGCGCCAGGTACTGTCCCTGGTTCGATGCTTTTGTATACAAAGTTTAAAAGAGTTTGCACGTCAGGAGAACAGCTGATTACATCATGAATAGGTCCCTTTGAAGTTAGAGGTTTATTTCTAAAACCTGAACGGTGTGCAGGCTTCTGTTCAGGGACAAGGGAATATCTCAAACCATTTCAATTTGGATCAAAACTCTCAGTACTCGTCTCTCAAATGTTTTGTGAACTTCCAGTTACGATACATCTAAACGCTGTTTTAGCTGGGAGAAATGGAAAGCATTTTATTTGTTGTTGCTAGATATGTGGCTAACAATAGGTAGTTGCAGATTTTGGCCTAAGCCAGTGGATTTCAACCCATTCTTGTTGTCTCCCTTATTTAAATAGGTGACTTAAGCTAATTAGTAGAGCACTCTATGATTTGAGTCGGGTGAGTCCAATAAGGGAAATAAGCAGAACGCGAAGGGTATTCTTCTGAAGCAGTTTGTGGATCCCAGGTTTAAGCGTATGCTTGTTCAACACAAAGACATCTGAGCAAAAGAGGGTATGCACGACTC
Organism: Phoxinus phoxinus; assembly: GCF_949152265.1. Lineage (NCBI taxonomy): Eukaryota > Metazoa > Chordata > Actinopteri > Cypriniformes > Leuciscidae > Phoxinus > Phoxinus phoxinus. The sequence goes on along the minus strand of NC_136879.1, from coordinate 4,998,888 downwards.
TGGTGGGACTCGAACCCACAACCTTTGAATACCTCCATTCACAACCTAGAAGTCCAATGCGCTATCCATTGCGCCACAGAGCCACGAAAAGCCAACCTTTAAGACGCTATTAGTTGCACATGACTTCTTAGATTTGCACCTTTTGTGCAGATTCACACTGTTCAGCATGCAAATATTTCCATATGTAAGAAGTTTAAGTGAGCCCACATCCTGTGGCATAGGCACTGCTGGGATTCGAACCCAGGATCTCCTGTTTACAAGACAGGCGCTTTGACCAACTAAGCCACAGCGCCACGTGCTAAACCTTTTACAATGCGTCGGCATAAAAAGTCTAAAAGAGGTAGCAGGTCAGGAAAATAGCTGATTCCACCATGAAAGAGGTTAGTGGGATTATTTCCAAAACCAGAGGGGCATTCAGGGCTCTGTTGAGGAAAGAGGGAATATCTGAAACTCTCAATACTTGTGTCTGAGATTTTTGGGGAACCTCCGGTTACAATCCATCTAAACTCTGTCTCAGCTAGGAGAAATGGAAAGCAATTTTTGCTATGCTTTCAGCTGATCTGAAAGCCAACATCCAGAAAGATTTTCATGAATTATATATTCATATTTGTAAAGACTGTTTTGAACACACATCCAGAGGCTTGATCTCAACAATAGGAAGTAGCAGATGTTGGCCTAAGCCAGTGGTTTTCAAACCATTCTCCAAACCTACCAGACGCTATAGATTTTCGTTATCTTCCTTATTCCAAAGAGGTGAATTGAGCTAATTAGTAGAGTACTCTATGATCTGACTTGGGTGTGTCCAATGAGGGAGATGAGCAGAATGTGAAGTGTAGGCTTCTGAAGTAGTTTGTGGACCCCAGTTTTAAACATATGTCTGACTTACAGAGATATCAGAGCAAAAGAGGCCATTCACAATTCTGGTGGGACTCAAAACCACAACCAAGGAATTTCTCAATTCGCATCCTAGAGGTCCAAAGTTCTATCCATTGCACGCGCAGCACTTCTTAGTTTTTCCAGTTTTGTGCAGTTACACACCGTTCGGCATGCAAAGACGTGTGAAAAGTTTAAGCACTCCCATATCCTGTGGCATAGGCACTGCTGGGATTTGAACCCAGGATCTCCTGTTTACGAGACAGGCGCTTTGACCAGCTAAGCCACAGCGCCAATTACAAAAGTGTGTTAAAAAATTTGTCAGCAAAACAAGTCTAAAAGAGGTAGCGCATCAGGGAAATAGCTGATTACGTCATGAAAGAGGTCCCTTAGAGTTAAGAGGATCGTTTCCAAAACAGGAGGGGCTTTCAGGCCTCAAGGGAATGTCTGAACTCATTTAATTTTGCCTCTACACTCTCGATACTCATGCCTAAAGTGTTTCCTGAGCTTTCTTGTAATACGAAAGGGCAAAACCCAGAAAGACTTTATCAATAGGTAGTAGCAGATTTCGGGCCTAAGCCAGTGGCTTGCAAACCATTCTTGAAGCGCATCTGCACCACATATGTTTTTTTTTTTTATTATCTCTCTCATTTAAAACAGGTGAATCAAATAATTGACTGATTAGTAACATCCTCGATGATCTGACTTGGGTGTGCCCAATAAGGAAAACAAGACAAATGTGCTGCGTAGGCTTCTGAAAAAGTGGGAAAACCCCAGGTTTAAGGCAAATGTCAGTCTGGCAGAGACGTCTATGCAAAGGGACCCCATTCGTGACTCTGGTGGGACCCAAAAACCAACAACCTTTTAAAAGCCTTCATTTGCAACCGAGAAGTCCAGATTGTCTTTCCTGCCGAGGCTTTTACATCTGAAAAGTTTGAATGACTACTCCCAGAAGCCACAGATTAGGCACTGCTGGGATTCGAACCCAGGATCTCCTGTTTACTAGACAGGCGCTTTGACCAACTAAGCCACAGCGCCAGGTACTGTCCATGGTTCGATGCTTTTGTATACAAAGTTTAAAAGAGTTTGCACGTCAGGAGAACAGCTGATTACATCATAAATAGGTCCCTTTGAAGTTAGAGGTTTATTTCTAAAACCTGAACGGTGTGCAGGCTTCTGTTCAGGGACAAGGGAATATCTCAAACCATTTCAATTTGGATCAAAACTCTCAGTACTCGTCTCTCAAATGTTTTGTGAACTTCCAGTTACGATACATCTAAACGCTGTTTTAGCTGGGAGAAATGGAAAGCATTTTATTTGTTGTTGCTAGATAGGTGGCTAACAATAGGTAGTTGCAGATTTTGGCCTAAGCCAGTGGATTTCAACCCATTCTTGTTGTCTCCCTTATTTAAATAGGTGACTTAAGCTAATTAGTAGAGCACTCTATGATTTGAGTCGGGTGAGTCCAATAAGGGAAATAAGCAGAACGCGAAGGGTATTCTTCTGAAGCAGTTTGTGGATCCCAGGTTTAAGCGTATGCTTGTTCAACACAAAGACATCTGAGCAAAAGAGGGTATGCACGACTCTGGTGGGACTCGAACCCACAACCTTTGAATACCTCCATTCACAACCTAGAAGTCCAATGCGCTATCCATTGCGCCACAGAACCACGAAAAGCCAACCTTTAAGACGCTATTAGTTGCACATGACTTCTTAGATTTGCACCTTTTGTGGAGATTCACACTGTTCAGCATGCAAATATTTCCATATGTAAGAAGTTTAAGTGAGCCCACATCCTGTGGCATAGGCACTGCTGGGATTCGAACCCAGGATCTCCTGTTTACAAGACAGGCGCTTTGACCAACTAAGCCACAGCGCCACGTGCTAAACCTTTTACAATGCGTCGGCATAAAAAGTCTAAAAGAGGTAGCAGGTCAGGAAAATAGCTGATTCCACCATGAAAGAGGTTAGTGGGATTATTTCCAAAACCCGAGGGGCATTCAGGGCTCTGTTGAGGAAAGAGGGAATATCTGAAACTCTCAATACTTGTGTCTGAGATTTTTGGGGAACCTCCGGTTACAATCCATCTAAACTCTGTCTCAGCTAGGAGAAATGGAAAGCAATTTTTGCTATGCTTTCAGCTGATCTGAAAGCCAACATCCAGAAAGATTTTCATGAATTATATATTCATATTTGTAAAGACTGTTTTGAACACACATCCAGAGGCTTGATCTCAACAATAGGAAGTAGCAGATGTTGGCCTAAGCCAGTGGTTTTCAAACCATTCTCCAAACCTACCAGACGCTATAGATTTTCGTTATCTTCCTTATTCCAAAGAGGTAAATTGAGCTAATTAGTAGAGTACTCTATGATCTGACTTGGGTGTGTCCAATGAGGGAGATGAGCAGAATGTGAAGTGTAGGCTTCTGAAGTAGTTTGTGGACCCCAGTTTTAAACATATGTCTGACTTACAGAGATATCAGAGCAAAAGAGGCCATTCACAATTCTGGTGGGACTCAAAACCACAACCAAGGAATTTCTCAATTCGCATCCTAGAGGTCCAAAGTTCTATCCATTGCACGCGCAGCACTTCTTAGTTTTTCCAGTTTTGTGCAGTTACACACCGTTCGGCATGCAAAGACGTGTGAAAAGTTTAAGCACTCCCATATCCTGTGGCATAGGCACTGCTGGGATTTGAACCCAGGATCTCCTGTTTACGAGACAGGCGCTTTGACCAGCTAAGCCACAGCGCCAATTACAAAAGTGTGTTAAAAAATTTGTCAGCAAAACAAGTCTAAAAGAGGTAGCGCATCAGGCAAATAGCTGATTACGTCATGAAAGAGGTCCCTTAGAGTTAAGAGGATCGTTTCCAAAACACGAGGGGCTTTCAGGCCTCAAGGGAATGTCTGAACTCATTTAATTTTGGCTCTACACTCTCGATACTCATGCCTAAAGTGTTTCCTGAGCTTTCTTGTAATACGAAAGGGCAAAACCCAGAAAGATATATCCATGTATTATGCTTCATATATGCAAAGACTTTGTTTTTACAAATATCATTATGCTTGACTTTATCAATAGGTAGTAGCAGATTTCGGGCCTAAGCCAGGGGCTTGCAAACCATTCTTGAAGCGCATCTGCACCACATATGTTTTTTTATTTTATTATCTCTCTCATTTAAAACAGGTGAATCAAATAATTGACTGATTAGTAACATCCTCGATGATCTGACTTGGGTGTGCCCAATAAGGAAAACAAGACAAATGTGCTGCGTAGGCTTCTGAAAAAGTGGGAAAACCCCAGGTTTAAGGCAAATGTCAGTCTGGCAGAGACGTCTATGCAAAGGGACCCCATTCGTGACTCTGGTGGGACCCAAAAACCAACAACCTTTTAAAAGCCTTCATTTGCAACCGAGAAGTCCAGATTGTCTTTCCTGCCGAGGCTTTTACATCTGAAAAGTTTGAATGACTACTCCCAGAAGCCACAGATTAGGCACTGCTGGGATTCAAACCCAGGATCTCCTGTTTACTAGACAGGCGCTTTGACCAACTAAGCCACAGCGCCAGGTACTGTCCCTGGTTCGATGCTTTTGTATACAAAGTTTAAAAGAGTTTGCACGTCAGGAGAACAGCTGATTACATCATGAATAGGTCCCTTTGAAGTTAGAGGTTTATTTCTAAAACCTGAACGGTGTGCAGGCTTCTGTTCAGGGACAAGGGAATATCTCAAACCATTTCAATTTGGATCAAAACTCTCAGTACTCGTCTCTCAAATGTTTTGTGAACTTCCAGTTACGATACATCTAAACGCTGTTTTAGCTGGGAGAAATGGAAAGCATTTTATTTGTTGTTGCTAGATAGGTGGCTAACAATAGGTAGTTGCAGATTTTGGCCTAAGCCAGTGGATTTCAACCCATTCTTGTTGTCTCCCTTATTTAAATAGGTGACTTAAGCTAATTAGTAGAGCACTCTATGATTTGAGTCGGGTGAGTCCAATAAGGGAAATAAGCAGAACGCGAAGGGTATTCTTCTGAAGCAGTTTGTGGATCCCAGGTTTAAGCGTATGCTTGTTCAACACAAAGACATCTGAGCAAAAGAGGGTATGCACGACTCTGGTGGGACTCGAACCCACAACCTTTGAATACCTCCATTCACAACCTAGAAGTCCAATGCGCTATCCATTGCGCCACAGAGCCACGAAAAGCCAACCTTAAGACGCTATTAGTTGCACATGACTTCTTAGATTTGCACCTTTTGTGCAGATTCACACTGTTCAGCATGCAAATATTTCCATATGTAAGAAGTTTAAGTGAGCCCACATCCTGTGGCATAGGCACTGCTGGGATTCGAACCCAGGATCTCCTGTTTACAAGACAGGCGCTTTGACCAACTAAGCCACAGCGCCACGTGCTAAACCTTTTACAATGCGTCGGCATAAAAAGTCTAAAAGAGGTAGCAGGTCAGGAAAATAGCTGATTCCACCATGAAAGAGGTTAGTGGGATTATTTCCAAAACCCGAGGGGCATTCAGGGCTCTGTTGAGGAAAGAGGGAATATCTGAAACTCTCAATACTTGTGTCTGAGATTTTTGGGGAACCTCCGGTTACAATCCATCTAAACTCTGTCTCAGCTAGGAGAAATGGAAAGCAATTTTTGCTATGCTTTCAGCTGATCTGAAAGCCAACATCCAGAAAGATTTTCATGAATTATATATTCATATTTGTAAAGACTGTTTTGAACACACATCCAGAGGCTTGATCTCAACAATAGGAAGTAGCAGATGTTGGCCTAAGCCAGTGGTTTTCAAACCATTCTCCAAACCTACCAGACGCTATAGATTTTCGTTATCTTCCTTATTCCAAAGAGGTGAATTGAGCTAATTAGTAGAGTACTCTATGATCTGACTTGGGTGTGTCCAATGAGGGAGATGAGCAGAATGTGAAGTGTAGGCTTCTGAAGTAGTTTGTGGACCCCAGTTTTAAACATATGTCTGACTTACAGAGATATTGTCACAGGTCGAGGTGGGCCAAGCCAGACTGCACCCACCCCTAGACCAGGATCACCCTGAGGAGCGTGTCAAAGGAGGAGGCAGGAGACAGGAATAAAAAGAATGACAGGCTTTATTAAATATAAAAACAATTTGAAAATCCTAATCTAAAATTCCTCTTCCTTCCTCTTCCCAGGAATCCAAGGCAAGTGGGGGGTCAGGCTCACTTCCTTCTGGCGCTGGTGCCAACTCGCAGTGGTAGGTACTGAACAGGTGGGTATCGCAGGTGAGTAATTGAGTCAAGCTTACTTCCTTCTGGCGCTGGTGCCAACTCACAGTGGTAGATACTGAACAGGTGGGTATCACAGGTGAGTGGGGGGTCAGGCTTACTTCCTTCTGGCACTGGTGCCAACTCCCAGTGGTAGGTACTAAACAGGTGGGTATCGCAGGTAAGTAAATGAGTCAGGCTTACTTCATTCTGGCTCTGGTGCCAACTCACTGAACAGGTGAGTATCACAGGTGAGTATCGCAGGGGAGTAGGTGGATCAGGGCTCACAGGAGTTGTAAAGGGTGGGCACTTCGCACCATACAGGTGGGTTTCAGGGCTACAGCAGACTCAAGTCGCAAGCGGAGCGGGGCTTTGGCTGGCACAGACAGAATCAACACTTCAAATAGAGGTGAATAGCTCTCACATGGGTGGCAGGAGACAGAGTCATAAGCTGAGCAGGGCTTTCACTGGGGCAGACAGCACACAAACTTCAAGCAGAGGTAAACAGTTCTCACGTGTGTTGCAGGGGACAAAGTCACAAGCTGAGCGACATTCACTGGAACAGACGGAATCAACACTTCGAATAGAGGTGAACAGCTCTCACAGGGGTGGCAGGAGACGCAGTCATAAGCTGAGCCGGGCTCTCACTGGGACAGGCAGCATAAACTTCAAACAGAGGTAAACAGTTCTCACGTGTGTGGCAGGGGACAAAGTCACAAGCTGAGCAGGGTTCTCACTGGGACAGACAGCATAAACTTCAAGCAGAGGAAAACAGTTCTCACGTGTAGTGTGCGCACGGGGGCTTTTCCTTCTGACATCCAACAGGTGACTGCAATCGATCTTGCTAGACTCTTATGATGGACGGTAGACCAGCATAACACATGGGGAGTGCACGGCGATAAAAGGTAAATCTTCCACACACACACGACAGTCCAATTCCAAACATGCAACGTGATGGGAAATGTCAATTTCAGCACTACAAATCCACTCTTCAAGTGCAAAGTAAGGCCAACACTCACCCAGAGGTCTCGATCTGAAGAGCCGATGATAGTCAGAGTTGGGACAGATGCGGTGAATAATTTCCTCACCCTACAAGCGGCTTCACTTCGCTGGTTTCAATGGCCGAGGGGGAGGCTAGAGATCGACAAGGAATCAGTCTATTTCACTCAGTGCGATGTATACAACGTGATCCAAGCACTTCAAACCAGTATCCAATTTAGTGTAGAAAACATGCGTTTATGAGATTCAATTTGTCAATCACTCATCTCACTCTTTCCCAGTCCAGACGACGAATTCCACTCTTCAAAACTGCCCTCGGATCCCACAAGCAACACTCCGCTTCTTTCACGATGGTCCTTCAGCTGCAACACTCCACAAACATTTCCCAACAGGAGAGAACCACACCAGATCGCCGGGGGAAGACAAAGAAACAACCACACAACGCGGAGGGAGAACACACAGCCTTCTCTTCCTCTTGTGTTTTATCCTCTCCAAACACTGGCGCCACCTCAATCAGGCACTCAAAGTGAAGTCCCCGCACCTGTTGCCAATCTGCCATTTAGTTGTCATGACGACAGACACACACACAAGCCCGGGGACAGTGTTACACTAAAAGTGTCCCGGCGGGAACACTTCTCTGATGGGATTAGTTCCGGGGATTGTTTGTCACCCCGTGACAATATCAGAGCAAAAGAGGCCATTCACAATTCTGGTGGGACTCAAAACCACAACCAAGGAATTTCTAAATTCGCATCCTAGAGGTCCAAAGTTCTATCCATTGCACGCGCAGCACTTCTTAGTTTTTCCAGTTTTGTGCAGTTACACACCGTTCGGCATGCAAAGACGTGTGAAAAGTTTAAGCACTCCCATATCCTGTGGCATAGGCACTGCTGGGATTTGAACCCAGGATCTCCTGTTTACGAGACAGGCGCTTTGACCAGCTAAGCCACAGCGCCAATTACAAAAGTGTGTTAAAAAATTTGTCAGCAAAACAAGTCTAAAAGAGGTAGCGCATCAGGGAAATAGCTGATTACGTCATGAAAGAGGTCCCTTAGAGTTAAGAGGATCGTTTCCAAAACACGAGGGGCTTTCAGGCCTCAAGGGAATGTCTGAACTCATTTAATTTTGGCTCTACACTCTCGATACTCATGCCTAAAGTGTTTCCTGAGCTTTCTTGTAATACGAAAGGGCAAAACCCAGAAAGATATATCCATGTATTATGCTTCATATATGCAAAGACTTTGTTTTTACAAATATCATTATGCTTGACTTTATCAATAGGTAGTAGCAGATTTCGGGCCTAAGCCAGGGGCTTGCAAACCATTCTTGAAGCGCATCTGCACCACATATGTTTTTTTATTTTATTATCTCTCTCATTTAAAACAGGTGAATCAAATAATTGACTGATTAGTAACATCCTCGATGATCTGACTTGGGTGTGCCCAATAAGGAAAACAAGACAAATGTGCTGCGTAGGCTTCTGAAAAAGTGGGAAAACCCCAGGTTTAAGGCAAATGTCAGTCTGGCAGAGACGTCTATGCAAAGGGACCCCATTCGTGACTCTGGTGGGACCCAAAAACCAACAACCTTTTAAAAGCCTTCATTTGCAACCGAGAAGTCCAGATTGTCTTTCCTGCCGAGGCTTTTATATCTGAAAAGTTTGAATGACTACTCCCAGAAGCCACAGATTAGGCACTGCTGGGATTCAAACCCAGGATCTCCTGTTTACTAGACAGGCGCTTTGACCAACTAAGCCACAGCGCCAGGTACTGTCCCTGGTTCGATGCTTTTGTATACAAAGTTTAAAAGAGTTTGCACGTCAGGAGAACAGCTGATTACATCATGAATAGGTCCCTTTGAAGTTAGAGGTTTATTTCTAAAACCTGAACGGTGTGCAGGCTTCTGTTCAGGGACAAGGGAATATCTCAAACCATTTCAATTTGGATCAAAACTCTCAGTACTCGTCTCTCAAATGTTTTGTGAACTTCCAGTTACGATACATCTAAACGCTGTTTTAGCTGGGAGAAATGGAAAGCATTTTATTTGTTGTTGCTAGATAGGTGGCTAACAATAGGTAGTTGCAGATTTTGGCCTAAGCCAGTGGATTTCAACCCATTCTTGTTGTCTCCCTTATTTAAATAGGTGACTTAAGCTAATTAGTAGAGCACTCTATGATTTGAGTCGGGTGAGTCCAATAAGGGAAATAAGCAGAACGCGAAGGGTATTCTTCTGAAGCAGTTTGTGGATCCCAGGTTTAAGCGTATGCTTGTTCAACACAAAGACATCTGAGCAAAAGAGGGTATGCACGACTCTGGTGGGACTCGAACCCACAACCTTTGAATACCTCCATTCACAACCTAGAAGTCCAATGCGCTATCCATTGCGCCACAGAGCCACGAAAAGCCAACCTTTAAGACGCTATTAGTTGCACATGACTTCTTAGATTTGCACCTTTTGTGCAGATTCACACTGTTCAGCATGCAAATATTTCCATATGTAAGAAGTTTAAGTGAGCCCACATCCTGTGGCATAGGCACTGCTGGGATTCGAACCCAGGATCTCCTGTTTACAAGACAGGCGCTTTGACCAACTAAGCCACAGCGCCACGTGCTAAACCTTTTACAATGCGTCGGCATAAAAAGTCTAAAAGAGGTAGCAGGTCAGGAAAATAGCTGATTCCACCATGAAAGAGGTTAGTGGGATTATTTCCAAAACCAGAGGGGCATTCAGGGCTCTGTTGAGGAAAGAGGGAATATCTGAAACTCTCAATACTTGTGTCTGAGATTTTTGGGGAACCTCCGGTTACAATCCATCTAAACTCTGTCTCAGCTAGGAGAAATGGAAAGCAATTTTTGCTATGCTTTTAGCTGATCTGAAAGCCAACATCCAGAAAGATTTTCATGAATTATATATTCATATTTGTAAAGACTGTTTTGAACACACATCCAGAGGCTTGATCTCAACAATAGGAAGTAGCAGATGTTGGCCTAAGCCAGTGGTTTTCAAACCATTCTCCAAACCTACCAGACGCTATAGATTTTCGTTATCTTCCTTATTCCAAAGAGGTGAATTGAGCTAATTAGTAGAGTACTCTATGATCTGACTTGGGTGTGTCCAATGAGGGAGATGAGCAGAATGTGAAGTGTAGGCTTCTGAAGTAGTTTGTGGACCCCAGTTTTAAACATATGTCTGACTTACAGAGATATCAGAGCAAAAGAGGCCATTCACAATTCTGGTGGGACTCAAAACCACAACCAAGGAATTTCTCAATTCGCATCCTAGAGGTCCAAAGTTCTATCCATTGCACGCGCAGCACTTCTTAGTTTTTCCAGTTTTGTGCAGTTACACACCGTTCGGCATGCAAAGACGTGTGAAAAGTTTAAGCACTCCCATATCCTGTGGCATAGGCACTGCTGGGATTTGAACCCAGGATCTCCTGTTTACGAGACAGGCGCTTTGACCAGCTAAGCCACAGCGCCAATTACAAAAGTGTGTTAAAAAATTTGTCAGCAAAACAAGTCTAAAAGAGGTAGCGCATCAGGCAAATAGCTGATTACGTCATGAAAGAGGTCCCTTAGAGTTAAGAGGATCGTTTCCAAAACACGAGGGGCTTTCAGGCCTCAAGGGAATGTCTGAACTCATTTAATTTTGGCTCTACACTCTCGATACTCATGCCTAAAGTGTTTCCTGAGCTTTCTTGTAATACGAAAGGGCAAAACCCAGAAAGATATATCCATGTATTATGCTTCATATATGCAAAGACTTTGTTTTTACAAATATCATTATGCTTGACTTTATCAATAGGTAGTAGCAGATTTCGGGCCTAAGCCAGGGGCTTGCAAACCATTCTTGAAGCGCATCTGCACCACATATGTTTTTTTTTTTTATTATCTCTCTCATTTAAAACAGGTGAATCAAATAATTGACTGATTAGTAACATCCTCGATGATCTGACTTGGGTGTGCCCAATAAGGAAAACAAGACAAATGTGCTGCGTAGGCTTCTGAAAAAGTGGGAAAACCCCAGGTTTAAGGCAAATGTCAGTCTGGCAGAGACGTCTATGCAAAGGGACCCCATTCGTGACTCTGGTGGGACCCAAAAACCAACAACCTTTTAAAAGCCTTCATTTGCAACCGAGAAGTCCAGATTGTCTTTCCTGCCGAGGCTTTTACATCTGAAAAGTTTGAATGACTACTCCCAGAAGCCACAGATTAGGCACTGCTGGGATTCAAACCCAGGATCTCCTGTTTACTAGACAGGCGCTTTGACCAACTAAGCCACAGCGCCAGGTACTGTCCCTGGTTCGATGCTTTTGTATACAAAGTTTAAAAGAGTTTGCACGTCAGGAGAACAGCTGATTACATCATGAATAGGTCCCTTTGAAGTTAGAGGTTTATTTCTAAAACCTGAACGGTGTGCAGGCTTCTGTTCAGGGACAAGGGAATATCTCAAACCATTTCAATTTGGATCAAAACTCTCAGTACTCGTCTCTCAAATGTTTTGTGAACTTCCAGTTACGATACATCTAAACGCTGTTTTAGCTGGGAGAAATGGAAAGCATTTTATTTGTTGTTGCTAGATAGGTGGCTAACAATAGGTAGTTGCAGATTTTGGCCTAAGCCAGTGGATTTCAACCCATTCTTGTTGTCTCCCTTATTTAAATAGGTGACTTAAGCTAATTAGTAGAGCACTCTATGATTTGAGTCGGGTGAGTCCAATAAGGGAAATAAGCAGAACGCGAAGGGTATTCTTCTGAAGCAGTTTGTGGATCCCAGGTTTAAGCGTATGCTTGTTCAACACAAAGACATCTGAGCAAAAGAGGGTATGCACGACTCTGGTGGGACTCGAACCCACAACCTTTGAATACCTCCATTCACAACCTAGAAGTCCAATGCGCTATCCATTGCGCCACAGAGCCACGAAAAGCCAACCTTTAAGACGCTATTAGTTGCACATGACTTCTTAGATTTGCACCTTTTGTGCAGATTCACACGGTTCAGCATGCAAATATTTCCATATGTAAGAAGTTTAAGTGAGCCCACATCCTGTGGCATAGGCACTGCTGGGATTCGAACCCAGGATCTACTGTTTACAAGACAGGCGCTTTGACCAACTAAGCCACAGCGCCACGTGCTAAACCTTTTACAATGCGTCGGCATAAAAAGTCTAAAAGAGGTAGCAGGTCAGGAAAATAGCTGATTCCACCATGAAAGAGGTTAGTGGGATTATTTCCAAAACCCGAGGGGCATTCAGGGCTCTGTTGAGGAAAGAGGGAATATCTGAAACTCTCAATACTTGTGTCTGAGATTTTTGGGGAACCTCCGGTTACAATCCATCTAAACTCTGTCTCAGCTAGGAGAAATGGAAAGCAATTTTTGCTATGCTTTCAGCTGATCTGAAAGCCAACATCCAGAAAGATTTTCATGAATTATATATTCATATTTGTAAAGACTGTTTTGAACACACATCCAGAGGCTTGATCTCAACAATAGGAAGTAGCAGATGTTGGCCTAAGCCAGTGGTTTTCAAACCATTCTCCAAACCTACCAGACGCTATAGATTTTCGTTATCTTCCTTATTCCAAAGAGGTGAATTGAGCTAATTAGTAGAGTACTCTATGATCTGACTTGGGTGTGTCCAATGAGGGAGATGAGCAGAATGTGAAGTGTAGGCTTCTGAAGTAGTTTGTGGACCCCAGTTTTAAACATATGTCTGACTTACAGAGATATCAGAGCAAAAGAGGCCATTCACAATTCTGGTGGGACTCAAAACCACAACCAAGGAATTTCTCAATTCGCATCCTAGAGGTCCAAAGTTCTATCCATTGCACGCGCAGCACTTCTTAGTTTTTCCAGTTTTGTGCAGTTACACACCGTTCGGCATGCAAAGACGTGTGAAAAGTTTAAGCACTCCCATATCCTGTGGCATAGGCACTGCTGGGATTTGAACCCAGGATCTCCTGTTTACGAGACAGGCGCTTTGACCAGCTAAGCCACAGCGCCAATTACAAAAGTGTGTTAAAAAATTTGTCAGCAAAACAAGTCTAAAAGAGGTAGCGCATCAGGGAAATAGCTGATTACGTCATGAAAGAGGTCCCTTAGAGTTAAGAGGATCGTTTCCAAAACACGAGGGGCTTTCAGGCCTCAAGGGAATGTCTGAACTCATTTAATTTTGGCTCTACACTCTCGATACTCATGCCTAAAGTGTTTCCTGAGCTTTCTTGTAATACGAAAGGGCAAAACCCAGAAAGATATATCCATGTATTATGCTTCATATATGCAAAGACTTTGTTTTTACAAATATCATTATGCTTGACTTTATCAATAGGTAGTAGCAGATTTCGGGCCTAAGCCAGTGGCTTGCAAACCATTCTTGAAGCGCATCTGCACCACATATGTTTTTTTATTTTATTATCTCTCTCATTTAAAACAGGTGAATCAAATAATTGACTGATTAGTAACATCCTCGATGATCTGACTTGGGTGTGCCCAATAAGGAAAACAAGACAAATGTGCTGCGTAGGCTTCTGAAAAAGTGGGAAAACCCCAGGTTTAAGGCAAATGTCAGTCTGGCAGAGACGTCTATGCAAAGGGACCCCATTCGTGACTCTGGTGGGACCCAAAAACCAACAACCTTTTAAAAGCCTTCATTTGCAACCGAGAAGTCCAGATTGTCTTTCCTGCCGAGGCTTTTACATCTGAAAAGTTTGAATGACTACTCCCAGAAGCCACAGATTAGGCACTGCTGGGATTCGAACCCAGGATCTCCTGTTTACTAGACAGGCGCTTTGACCAACTAAGCCACAGCGCCAGGTACTGTCCCTGGTTCGATGCTTTTGTATACAAAGTTTAAAAGAGTTTGCACGTCAGGAGAACAGCTGATTACATCATGAATAGGTCCCTTTGAAGTTAGAGGTTTATTTCTAAAACCTGAACGGTGTGCAGGCTTCTGTTCAGGGACAAGGGAATATCTCAAACCATTTCAATTTGGATCAAAACTCTCAGTACTCGTCTCTCAAATGTTTTGTGAACTTCCAGTTACGATACATCTAAACGCTGTTTTAGCTGGGAGAAATGGAAAGCATTTTATTTGTTGTTGCTAGATAGGTGGCTAACAATAGGTAGTTGCAGATTTTGGCCTAAGCCAGTGGATTTCAACCCATTCTTGTTGTCTCCCTTATTTAAATAGGTGACTTAAGCTAATTAGTAGAGCACTCTATGATTTGAGTCGGGTGAGTCCAATAAGGGAAATAAGCAGAACGCGAAGGGTATTCTTCTGAAGCAGTTTGTGGATCCCAGGTTTAAGCGTATGCTTGTTCAACACAAAGACATCTGAGCAAACGAGGGTATGCACGACTCTGGTGGGACTCGAACCCACAACCTTTGAATACCTCCATTCACAACCTAGAAGTCCAATGCGCTATCCATTGCGCCACAGAGCCACGAAAAGCCAACCTTTAAGACGCTATTAGTTGCACATGACTTCTTAGATTTGCACCTTTTGTGCAGATTCACACTGTTCAGCATGCAAATATTTCCATATGTAAGAAGTTTAAGTGAGCCCACATCCTGTGGCATAGGCACTGCTGGGATTCGAACCCAGGATCTACTGTTTACAAGACAGGCGCTTTGACCAACTAAGCCACAGCGCCACGTGCTAAACCTTTTACAATGCGTCGGCATAAAAAGTCTAAAAGAGGTAGCAGGTCAGGAAAATAGCTGATTCCACCATGAAAGAGGTTAGTGGGATTATTTCCAAAACCCGAGGGGCATTCAGGGCTCTGTTGAGGAAAGAGGGAATATCTGAAACTCTCAATACTTGTGTCTGAGATTTTTGGGGAACCTCCGGTTACAATCCATCTAAACTCTGTCTCAGCTAGGAGAAATGGAAAGCAATTTTTGCTATGCTTTCAGCTGATCTGAAAGCCAACATCCAGAAAGATTTTCATGAATTATATATTCATATTTGTAAAGACTGTTTTGAACACACATCCAGAGGCTTGATCTCAACAATAGGAAGTAGCAGATGTTGGCCTAAGCCAGTGGTTTTCAAACCATTCTCCAAACCTACCAGACGCTATAGATTTTCGTTATCTTCCTTATTCCAAAGAGGTGAATTGAGCTAATTAGTAGAGTACTCTATGATCTGACTTGGGTGTGTCCAATGAGGGAGATGAGCAGAATGTGAAGTGTAGGCTTCTGAAGTAGTTTGTGGACCCCAGTTTTAAACATATGTCTGACTTACAGAGATATCAGAGCAAAAGAGGCCATTCACAATTCTGGTGGGACTCAAAACCACAACCAAGGAATTTCTCAATTCGCATCCTAGAGGTCCAAAGTTCTATCCATTGCACGCGCAGCACTTCTTAGTTTTTCCAGTTTTGTGCAGTTACACACCGTTCGGCATGCAAAGACGTGTGAAAAGTTTAAGCACTCCCATATCCTGTGGCATAGGCACTGCTGGGATTTGAACCCAGGATCTCCTGTTTACGAGACAGGCGCTTTGACCAGCTAAGCCACAGCGCCAATTACAAAAGTGTGTTAAAAAATTTGTCAGCAAAACAAGTCTAAAAGAGGTAGCGCATCAGGCAAATAGCTGATTACGTCATGAAAGAGGTCCCTTAGAGTTAAGAGGATCGTTTCCAAAACACGAGGGGCTTTCAGGCCTCAAGGGAATGTCTGAACTCATTTAATTTTGCCTCTACACTCTCGATACTCATGCCTAAAGTGTTTCCTGAGCTTTCTTGTAATACGAAAGGGCAAAACCCAGAAAGATATATCCATGTATTATGCTTCATATATGCAAAGACTTTGTTTTTACAAATATCATTATGCTTGACTTTATCAATAGGTAGTAGCAGATTTCGGGCCTAAGCCAGTGGCTTGCAAACCATTCTTGAAGCGCATCTGCACCACATATGTTTTTTTATTTTATTATCTCTCTCATTTAAAACAGGTGAATCAAATAATTGACTGATTAGTAACATCCTCGATGATCTGACTTGGGTGTGCCCAATAAGGAAAACAAGACAAATGTGCTGCGTAGGCTTCTGAAAAAGTGGGAAAACCCCAGGTTTAAGGCAAATGTCAGTCTGGCAGAGACGTCTATGCAAAGGGACCCCATTCGTGACTCTGGTGGGACCCAAAAACCAACAACCTTTTAAAAGCCTTCATTTGCAACCGAGAAGTCCAGATTGTCTTTCCTGCCGAGGCTTTTACATCTGAAAAGTTTGAATGACTACTCCCAGAAGCCACAGATTAGGCACTGCTGGGATTCGAACCCAGGATCTCCTGTTTACTAGACAGGCGCTTTGACCAACTAAGCCACAGCGCCAGGTACTGTCCCTGGTTCGATGCTTTTGTATACAAAGTTTAAAAGAGTTTGCACGTCAGGAGAACAGCTGATTACATCATGAATAGGTCCCTTTGAAGTTAGAGGTTTATTTCTAAAACCTGAACGGTGTGCAGGCTTCTGTTCAGGGACAAGGGAATATCTCAAACCATTTCAATTTGGATCAAAACTCTCAGTACTCGTCTCTCAAATGTTTTGTGAACTTCCAGTTACGATACATCTAAACGCTGTTTTAGCTGGGAGAAATGGAAAGCATTTTATTTGTTGTTGCTAGATAGGTGGCTAACAATAGGTAGTTGCAGATTTTGGCCTAAGCCAGTGGATTTCAACCCATTCTTGTTGTCTCCCTTATTTAAATAGGTGACTTAAGCTAATTAGTAGAGCACTCTATGATTTGAGTCGGGTGAGTCCAATAAGGGAAATAAGCAGAACGCGAAGGGTATTCTTCTGAAGCAGTTTGTGGATCCCAGGTTTAAGCGTATGCTTGTTCAACACAAAGACATCTGAGCAAAAGAGGGTATGCACGACTCTGGTGGGACTCGAACCCACAACCTTTGAATACCTCCATTCACAACTTAGAAGTCCAATGCGCTATCCATTGCGCCACAGAGCCACGAAAAGCCAACCTTTAAGACGCTATTAGTTGCACATGACTTCTTAGATTTGCACCT
Source organism: Phoxinus phoxinus (assembly GCF_949152265.1). Lineage (NCBI taxonomy): Eukaryota > Metazoa > Chordata > Actinopteri > Cypriniformes > Leuciscidae > Phoxinus > Phoxinus phoxinus. The sequence continues at coordinate 4,981,744 of NC_136879.1, read as the reverse complement.
TTTGTGGAGATTCACACTGTTCAGCATGCAAATATTTCCATATGTAAGAAGTTTAAGTGAGCCCACGTCCTGTGGCATAGGCACTGCTGGGATTCGAACCCAGGATCTCCTGTTTACAAGACAGGCGCTTTGACCAACTAAGCCACAGCGCCACGTGCTAAACCTTTTACAATGCGTCGGCATAAAAAGTCTAAAAGAGGTAGCAGGTCAGGAAAATAGCTGATTCCACCATGAAAGAGGTTAGTGGGATTATTTCCAAAACCCGAGGGGCATTCAGGGCTCTGTTGAGGAAAGAGGGAATATCTGAAACTCTCAATACTTGTGTCTGAGATTTTTGGGGAACCTCCGGTTACAATCCATCTAAACTCTGTCTCAGCTAGGAGAAATGGAAAGCAATTTTTGCTATGCTTTCAGCTGATCTGAAAGCCAACATCCAGAAAGATTTTCATGAATTATATATTCATATTTGTAAAGACTGTTTTGAACACACATCCAGAGGCTTGATCTCAACAATAGGAAGTAGCAGATGTTGGCCTAAGCCAGTGGTTTTCAAACCATTCTCCAAACCTACCAGACGCTATAGATTTTCGTTATCTTCCTTATTCCAAAGAGGTGAATTGAGCTAATTAGTAGAGTACTCTATGATCTGACTTGGGTGTGTCCAATGAGGGAGATGAGCAGAATGTGAAGTGTAGGCTTCTGAAGTAGTTTGTGGACCCCAGTTTTAAACATATGTCTGACTTACAGAGATATCAGAGCAAAAGAGGCCATTCACAATTCTGGTGGGACTCAAAACCACAACCAAGGAATTTCTCAATTCGCATCCTAGAGGTCCAAAGTTCTATCCATTGCACGCGCAGCACTTCTTAGTTTTTCCAGTTTTGTGCAGTTACACACCGTTCGGCATGCAAAGACGTGTGAAAAGTTTAAGCACTCCCATATCCTGTGGCATAGGCACTGCTGGGATTTGAACCCAGGATCTCCTGTTTACGAGACAGGCGCTTTGACCAGCTAAGCCACAGCGCCAATTACAAAAGTGTGTTAAAAAATTTGTCAGCAAAACAAGTCTAAAAGAGGTAGCGCATCAGGCAAATAGCTGATTACGTCATGAAAGAGGTCCCTTAGAGTTAAGAGGATCGTTTCCAAAACACGAGGGGCTTTCAGGCCTCAAGGGAATGTCTGAACTCATTTAATTTTGGCTCTACACTCTCGATACTCATGCCTAAAGTGTTTCCTGAGCTTTCTTGTAATACGAAAGGGCAAAACCCAGAAAGATATATCCATGTATTATGCTTCATATATGCAAAGACTTTGTTTTTACAAATATCATTATGCTTGACTTTATCAATAGGTAGTAGCAGATTTCGGGCCTAAGCCAGGGGCTTGCAAACCATTCTTGAAGCGCATCTGCACCACATATGTTTTTTTTTATTTTATTATCTCTCTCATTTAAAACAGGTGAATCAAATAATTGACTGATTAGTAACATCCTCGATGATCTGACTTGGGTGTGCCCAATAAGGAAAACAAGACAAATGTGCTGCGTAGGCTTCTGAAAAAGTGGGAAAACCCCAGGTTTAAGGCAAATGTCAGTCTGGCAGAGACGTCTATGCAAAGGGACCCCATTCGTGACTCTGGTGGGACCCAAAAACCAACAACCTTTTAAAAGCCTTCATTTGCAACCGAGAAGTCCAGATTGTCTTTCCTGCCGAGGCTTTTACATCTGAAAAGTTTGAATGACTACTCCCAGAAGCCACAGATTAGGCACTGCTGGGATTCGAACCCAGGATCTCATGTTTACTAGACAGGCGCTTTGACCAACTAAGCCACAGCGCCAGGTACTGTCCCTGGTTCGATGCTTTTGTATACAAAGTTTAAAAGAGTTTGCACGTCAGGAGAACAGCTGATTACATCATGAATAGGTCCCTTTGAAGTTAGAGGTTTATTTCTAAAACCTGAACGGTGTGCAGGCTTCTGTTCAGGGACAAGGGAATATCTCAAACCATTTCAATTTGGATCAAAACTCTCAGTACTCGTCTCTCAAATGTTTTGTGAACTTCCAGTTACGATACATCTAAACGCTGTTTTAGCTGGGAGAAATGGAAAGCATTTTATTTGTTGTTGCTAGATAGGTGGCTAACAATAGGTAGTTGCAGATTTTGGCCTAAGCCAGTGGATTTCAACCCATTCTTGTTGTCTCCCTTATTTAAATAGGTGACTTAAGCTAATTAGTAGAGCACTCTATGATTTGAGTCGGGTGAGTCCAATAAGGGAAATAAGCAGAACGCGAAGGGTATTCTTCTGAAGCAGTTTGTGGATCCCAGGTTTAAGCGTATGCTTGTTCAACACAAAGACATCTGAGCAAACGAGGGTATGCACGACTCTGGTGGGACTCGAACCCACAACCTTTGAATACCTCCATTCACAACCTAGAAGTCCAATGCGCTATCCATTGCGCCACAGAGCCACGAAAAGCCAACCTTTAAGACGCTATTAGTTGCACATGACTTCTTAGATTTGCACCTTTTGTGCAGATTCACACTGTTCAGCATGCAAATATTTCCATATGTAAGAAGTTTAAGTGAGCCCACATCCTGTGGCATAGGCACTGCTGGGATTCGAACCCAGGATCTACTGTTTACAAGACAGGCGCTTTGACCAACTAAGCCACAGCGCCACGTGCTAAACCTTTTACAATGCGTCGGCATAAAAAGTCTAAAAGAGGTAGCAGGTCAGGAAAATAGCTGATTCCACCATGAAAGAGGTTAGTGGGATTATTTCCAAAACCCGAGGGGCATTCAGGGCTCTGTTGAGGAAAGAGGGAATATCTGAAACTCTCAATACTTGTGTCTGAGATTTTTGGGGAACCTCCGGTTACAATCCATCTAAACTCTGTCTCAGCTAGGAGAAATGGAAAGCAATTTTTGCTATGCTTTCAGCTGATCTGAAAGCCAACATCCAGAAAGATTTTCATGAATTATATATTCATATTTGTAAAGACTGTTTTGAACACACATCCAGAGGCTTGATCTCAACAATAGGAAGTAGCAGATGTTGGCCTAAGCCAGTGGTTTTCAAACCATTCTCCAAACCTACCAGACGCTATAGATTTTCGTTATCTTCCTTATTCCAAAGAGGTGAATTGAGCTAATTAGTAGAGTACTCTATGATCTGACTTGGGTGTGTCCAATGAGGGAGATGAGCAGAATGTGAAGTGTAGGCTTCTGAAGTAGTTTGTGGACCCCAGTTTTAAACATATGTCTGACTTACAGAGATATCAGAGCAAAAGAGGCCATTCACAATTCTGGTGGGACTCAAAACCACAACCAAGGAATTTCTCAATTCGCATCCTAGAGGTCCAAAGTTCTATCCATTGCACGCGCAGCACTTCTTAGTTTTTCCAGTTTTGTGCAGTTACACACCGTTCGGCATGCAAAGACGTGTGAAAAGTTTAAGCACTCCCATATCCTGTGGCATAGGCACTGCTGGGATTTGAACCCAGGATCTCCTGTTTACGAGACAGGCGCTTTGACCAGCTAAGCCACAGCGCCAATTACAAAAGTGTGTTAAAAAATTTGTCAGCAAAACAAGTCTAAAAGAGGTAGCGCATCAGGCAAATAGCTGATTACGTCATGAAAGAGGTCCCTTAGAGTTAAGAGGATCGTTTCCAAAACACGAGGGGCTTTCAGGCCTCAAGGGAATGTCTGAACTCATTTAATTTTGCCTCTACACTCTCGATACTCATGCCTAAAGTGTTTCCTGAGCTTTCTTGTAATACGAAAGGGCAAAACCCAGAAAGATATATCCATGTATTATGCTTCATATATGCAAAGACTTTGTTTTTACAAATATCATTATGCTTGACTTTATCAATAGGTAGTAGCAGATTTCGGGCCTAAGCCAGTGGCTTGCAAACCATTCTTGAAGCGCATCTGCACCACATATGTTTTTTTATTTTATTATCTCTCTCATTTAAAACAGGTGAATCAAATAATTGACTGATTAGTAACATCCTCGATGATCTGACTTGGGTGTGCCCAATAAGGAAAACAAGACAAATGTGCTGCGTAGGCTTCTGAAAAAGTGGGAAAACCCCAGGTTTAAGGCAAATGTCAGTCTGGCAGAGACGTCTATGCAAAGGGACCCCATTCGTGACTCTGGTGGGACCCAAAAACCAACAACCTTTTAAAAGCCTTCATTTGCAACCGAGAAGTCCAGATTGTCTTTCCTGCCGAGGCTTTTACATCTGAAAAGTTTGAATGACTACTCCCAGAAGCCACAGATTAGGCACTGCTGGGATTCGAACCCAGGATCTCCTGTTTACTAGACAGGCGCTTTGACCAACTAAGCCACAGCGCCAGGTACTGTCCCTGGTTCGATGCTTTTGTATACAAAGTTTAAAAGAGTTTGCACGTCAGGAGAACAGCTGATTACATCATGAATAGGTCCCTTTGAAGTTAGAGGTTTATTTCTAAAACCTGAACGGTGTGCAGGCTTCTGTTCAGGGACAAGGGAATATCTCAAACCATTTCAATTTGGATCAAAACTCTCAGTACTCGTCTCTCAAATGTTTTGTGAACTTCCAGTTACGATACATCTAAACGCTGTTTTAGCTGGGAGAAATGGAAAGCATTTTATTTGTTGTTGCTAGATAGGTGGCTAACAATAGGTAGTTGCAGATTTTGGCCTAAGCCAGTGGATTTCAACCCATTCTTGTTGTCTCCCTTATTTAAATAGGTGACTTAAGCTAATTAGTAGAGCACTCTATGATTTGAGTCGGGTGAGTCCAATAAGGGAAATAAGCAGAACGCGAAGGGTATTCTTCTGAAGCAGTTTGTGGATCCCAGGTTTAAGCGTATGCTTGTTCAACACAAAGACATCTGAGCAAAAGAGGGTATGCACGACTCTGGTGGGACTCGAACCCACAACCTTTGAATACCTCCATTCACAACCTAGAAGTCCAATGCGCTATCCATTGCGCCACAGAGCCACGAAAAGCCAACCTTTAAGACGCTATTAGTTGCACATGACTTCTTAGATTTGCACCTTTTGTGCAGATTCACACTGTTCAGCATGCAAATATTTCCATATGTAAGAAGTTTAAGTGAGCCCACATCCTGTGGCATAGGCACTGCTGGGATTCGAACCCAGGATCTACTGTTTACAAGACAGGCGCTTTGACCAACTAAGCCACAGCGCCACGTGCTAAACCTTTTACAATGCGTCGGCATAAAAAGTCTAAAAGAGGTAGCAGGTCAGGAAAATAGCTGATTCCACCATGAAAGAGGTTAGTGGGATTATTTCCAAAACCCGAGGGGCATTCAGGGCTCTGTTGAGGAAAGAGGGAATATCTGAAACTCTCAATACTTGTGTCTGAGATTTTTGGGGAACCTCCGGTTACAATCCATCTAAACTCTGTCTCAGCTAGGAGAAATGGAAAGCAATTTTTGCTATGCTTTCAGCTGATCTGAAAGCCAACATCCAGAAAGATTTTCATGAATTATATATTCATATTTGTAAAGACTGTTTTGAACACACATCCAGAGGCTTGATCTCAACAATAGGAAGTAGCAGATGTTGGCCTAAGCCAGTGGTTTTCAAACCATTCTCCAAACCTACCAGACGCTATAGATTTTCGTTATCTTCCTTATTCCAAAGAGGTGAATTGAGCTAATTAGTAGAGTACTCTATGATCTGACTTGGGTGTGTCCAATGAGGGAGATGAGCAGAATGTGAAGTGTAGGCTTCTGAAGTAGTTTGTGGACCCCAGTTTTAAACATATGTCTGACTTACAGAGATATCAGAGCAAAAGAGGCCATTCACAATTCTGGTGGGACTCAAAACCACAACCAAGGAATTTCTCAATTCGCATCCTAGAGTTCCAAAGTTCTATCCATTGCACGCGCAGCACTTCTTAGTTTTTCCAGTTTTGTGCAGTTACACACCGTTCGGCATGCAAAGACGTGTGAAAAGTTTAAGCACTCCCATATCCTGTGGCATAGGCACTGCTGGGATTTGAACCCAGGATCTCCTGTTTACGAGACAGGCGCTTTGACCAGCTAAGCCACAGCGCCAATTACAAAAGTGTGTTAAAAAATTTGTCAGCAAAACAAGTCTAAAAGAGGTAGCGCATCAGGCAAATAGCTGATTACGTCATGAAAGAGGTCCCTTAGAGTTAAGAGGATCGTTTCCAAAACACGAGGGGCTTTCAGGCCTCAAGGGAATGTCTGAACTCATTTAATTTTGGCTCTACACTCTCGATACTCATGCCTAAAGTGTTTCCTGAGCTTTCTTGTAATACGAAAGGGCAAAACCCAGAAAGATATATCCATGTATTATGCTTCATATATGCAAAGACTTTGTTTTTACAAATATCATTATGCTTGACTTTATCAATAGGTAGTAGCAGATTTCGGGCCTAAGCCAGGGGCTTGCAAACCATTCTTGAAGCGCATCTGCACCACATATGTTTTTTTATTTTATTATCTCTCTCATTTAAAACAGGTGAATCAAATAATTGACTGATTAGTAACATCCTCGATGATCTGACTTGGGTGTGCCCAATAAGGAAAACAAGACAAATGTGCTGCGTAGGCTTCTGAAAAAGTGGGAAAACCCCAGGTTTAAGGCAAATGTCAGTCTGGCAGAGACGTCTATGCAAAGGGACCCCATTCGTGACTCTGGTGGGACCCAAAAACCAACAACCTTTTAAAAGCCTTCATTTGCAACCGAGAAGTCCAGATTGTCTTTCCTGCCGAGGCTTTTACATCTGAAAAGTTTGAATGACTACTCACAGAAGCCACAGATTAGGCACTGCTGGGATTCGAACCCAGGATCTCATGTTTACTAGACAGGCGCTTTGACCAACTAAGCCACAGCGCCAGGTACTGTCACTGGTTCGATGCTTTTGTATACAAAGTTTAAAAGAGTTTGCACGTCAGGAGAACAGCTGATTACATCATGAATAGGTCCCTTTGAAGTTAGAGGTTTATTTCTAAAACCTGAACGGTGTGCAGGCTTCTGTTCAGGGACAAGGGAATATCTCAAACCATTTCAATTTGGATCAAAACTCTCAGTACTCGTCTCTCAAATGTTTTGTGAACTTCCAGTTACGATACATCTAAACGCTGTTTTAGCTGGGAGAAATGGAAAGCATTTTATTTGTTGTTGCTAGATAGGTGGCTAACAATAGGTAGTTGCAGATTTTGGCCTAAGCCAGTGGATTTCAACCCATTCTTGTTGTCTCCCTTATTTAAATAGGTGACTTAAGCTAATTAGTAGAGCACTCTATGATTTGAGTCGGGTGAGTCCAATAAGGGAAATAAGCAGAACGCGAAGGGTATTCTTCTGAAGCAGTTTGTGGATCCCAGGTTTAAGCGTATGCTTGTTCAACACAAAGACATCTGAGCAAAAGAGGGTATGCACGAATCTGGTGGGACTCGAACCCACAACCTTTGAATACCTCCATTCACAACCTAGAAGTCCAATGCGCTATCCATTGCGCCACAGAGCCACAAAAAGCCAACCTTTAAGACGCTATAAGTTGCACATGACTTCTTAGATTTGCACCTTTTGTGCAGATTCACACTGTTCAGCATGCAAATATTTCCATATGTAAGAAGTTTAAGTGAGCCCACATCCTGTGGCATAGGCACTGCTGGGATTCGAACCCAGGATCTCCTGTTTACAAGACAGGCGCTTTGACCAACTAAGCCACAGCGCCACGTGCTAAACCTTTTACAATGCGTCGGCATAAAAAGTCTAAAAGAGGTAGCAGGTCAGGAAAATAGCTGACTCCACCATGAAAGAGGTTAGTGGGATTATTTCCAAAACCCGAGGGGCATTCAGGGCTCTGTTGAGGAAAGAGGGAATATCTGAAACTCTCAATACTTGTGTCTGAGATTTTTGGGGAACCTCCGGTTACAATCCATCTAAACTCTGTCTCAGCTAGGAGAAATGGAAAGCAATTTTTGCTATGCTTTCAGCTGATCTGAAAGCCAACATCCAGAAAGATTTTCATGAATTATATATTCATATTTGTAAAGACTGTTTTGAACACACATCCAGAGGCTTGATCTCAACAATAGGAAGTAGCAGATGTTGGCCTAAGCCAGTGGTTTTCAAACCATTCTCCAAACCTACCAGACGCTATAGATTTTCGTTATCTTCCTTATTCCAAAGAGGTGAATTGAGCTAATTAGTAGAGTACTCTATGATCTGACTTGGGTGTGTCCAATGAGGGAGATGAGCAGAATGTGAAGTGTAGGCTTCTGAAGTAGTTTGTGGACCCCAGTTTTAAACATATGTCTGACTTACAGAGATATCAGAGCAAAAGAGGCCATTCACAATTCTGGTGGGACTCAAAACCACAACCAAGGAATTTCTCAATTCGCATCCTAGAGGTCCAAAGTTCTATCCATTGCACGCGCAGCACTTAGTTTTTCCAGTTTTGTGCAGTTACACACCGTTCGGCATGCAAAGACGTGTGAAAAGTTTAAGCACTCCCATATCCTGTGGCATAGGCACTGCTGGGATTTGAACCCAGGATCTCCTGTTTACGAGACAGGCGCTTTGACCAGCTAAGCCACAGCGCCAATTACAAAAGTGTGTTAAAAAATTTGTCAGCAAAACAAGTCTAAAAGAGGTAGCGCATCAGGCAAATAGCTGATTACGTCATGAAAGAGGTCCCTTAGAGTTAAGAGGATCGTTTCCAAAACACGAGGGGCTTTCAGGCCTCAAGGGAATGTCTGAACTCATTTAATTTTGGCTCTACACTCTCGATACTCATGCCTAAAGTGTTTCCTGAGCTTTCTTGTAATACGAAAGGGCAAAACCCAGAAAGATATATCCATGTATTATGCTTCATATATGCAAAGACTTTGTTTTTACAAATATCATTATGCTTGACTTTATCAATAGGTAGTAGCAGATTTCGGGCCTAAGCCAGGGGCTTGCAAACCATTCTTGAAGCGCATCTGCACCACATATGTTTTTTTTATTTTATTATCTCTCTCATTTAAAACAGGTGAATCAAATAATTGACTGATTAGTAACATCCTCGATGATCTGACTTGGGTGTGCCCAATAAGGAAAACAAGACAAATGTGCTGCGTAGGCTTCTGAAAAAGTGGGAAAACCCCAGGTTTAAGGCAAATGTCAGTCTGGCAGAGACGTCTATGCAAAGGGACCCCATTCGTGACTCTGGTGGGACCCAAAAACCAACAACCTTTTAAAAGCCTTCATTTGCAACCGAGAAGTCCAGATTGTCTTTCCTGCCGAGGCTTTTACATCTGAAAAGTTTGAATGACTACTCCCAGAAGCCACAGATTAGGCACTGCTGGGATTCAAACCCAGGATCTCCTGTTTACTAGACAGGCGCTTTGACCAACTAAGCCACAGCGCCAGGTACTGTCCCTGGTTCGATGCTTTTGTATACAAAGTTTAAAAGAGTTTGCACGTCAGGAGAACAGCTGATTACATCATGAATAGGTCCCTTTGAAGTTAGAGGTTTATTTCTAAAACCTGAACGGTGTGCAGGCTTCTGTTCAGGGACAAGGGAATATCTCAAACCATTTCAATTTGGATCAAAACTCTCAGTACTCGTCTCTCAAATGTTTTGTGAACTTCCAGTTACGATACATCTAAACGCTGTTTTAGCTGGGAGAAATGGAAAGCATTTTATTTGTTGTTGCTAGATAGGTGGCTAACAATAGGTAGTTGCAGATTTTGGCCTAAGCCAGTGGATTTCAACCCATTCTTGTTGTCTCCCTTATTTAAATAGGTGACTTAAGCTAATTAGTAGAGCACTCTATGATTTGAGTCGGGTGAGTCCAATAAGGGAAATAAGCAGAACGCGAAGGGTATTCTTCTGAAGCAGTTTGTGGATCCCAGGTTTAAGCGTATGCTTGTTCAACACAAAGACATCTGAGCAAAAGAGGGTATGCACGACTCTGGTGGGACTCGAACCCACAACCTTTGAATACCTCCATTCACAACCTAGAAGTCCAATGCGCTATCCATTGCGCCACAGAGCCACGAAAAGCCAACCTTTAAGACGCTATTAGTTGCACATGACTTCTTAGATTTGCACCTTTTGTGCAGATTCACACTGTTCAGCATGCAAATATTTCCATATGTAAGAAGTTTAAGTGAGCCCACATCCTGTGGCATAGGCACTGCTGGGATTCGAACCCAGGATCTACTGTTTACAAGACAGGCGCTTTGACCAACTAAGCCACAGCGCCACGTGCTAAACCTTTTACAATGCGTCGGCATAAAAAGTCTAAAAGAGGTAGCAGGTCAGGAAAATAGCTGATTCCACCATGAAAGAGGTTAGTGGGATTATTTCCAAAACCCGAGGGGCATTCAGGGCTCTGTTGAGGAAAGGGGGAATATCTGAAACTCTCAATACTTGTGTCTGAGATTTTTGGGGAACCTCCGGTTACAATCCATCTAAACTCTGTCTCATCTAGGAGAAATGGAAAGCAATTTTTGCTATGCTTTCAGCTGATCTGAAAGCCAACATCCAGAAAGATTTTCATGAATTATATATTCATATTTGTAAAGACTGTTTTGAACACACATCCAGAGGCTTGATCTCAACAATAGGAAGTAGCAGATGTTGGCCTAAGCCAGTGGTTTTCAAACCATTCTCCAAACCTACCAGACGCTATAGATTTTCGTTATCTTCCTTATTCCAAAGAGGTGAATTGAGCTAATTAGTAGAGTACTCTATGATCTGACTTGGGTGTGTCCAATGAGGGAGATGAGCAGAATGTGAAGTGTAGGCTTCTGAAGTAGTTTGTGGACCCCAGTTTTAAACATATGTCTGACTTACAGAGATATCAGAGCAAAAGAGGCCATTCACAATTCTGGTGGGACTCAAAACCACAACCAAGGAATTTCTCAATTCGCATCCTAGAGGTCCAAAGTTCTATCCATTGCACGCGCAGCACTTCTTAGTTTTTCCAGTTTTGTGCAGTTACACACCGTTCGGCATGCAAAGACGTGTGAAAAGTTTAAGCACTCCCATATCCTGTGGCATAGGCACTGCTGGGATTTGAACCCAGGATCTCCTGTTTACGAGACAGGCGCTTTGACCAGCTAAGCCACAGCGCCAATTACAAAAGTGTGTTAAAAAATTTGTCAGCAAAACAAGTCTAAAAGAGGTAGCGCATCAGGCAAATAGCTGATTACGTCATGAAAGAGGTCCCTTAGAGTTAAGAGGATCGTTTCCAAAACACGAGGGGCTTTCAGGCCTCAAAGGAAAGTCTGAACTCATTTAATTTTGGCTCTACACTCTCGATACTCATGCCTAAAGTGTTTCCTGAGCTTTCTTGTAATACGAAAGGGCAAAACCCAGAAAGATATATCCATGTATTATGCTTCATATATGCAAAGACTTTGTTTTTACAAATATCATTATGCTTGACTTTATCAATAGGTAGTAGCAGATTTTGGGCCTAAGCCAGGGGCTTGCAAACCATTCTTGAAGCGCATCTGCACCACATATGTTTTTTTTATTTTATTATCTCTCTCATTTAAAACAGGTGAATCAAATAATTGACTGATTAGTAACATCCTCGATGATCTGACTTGGGTGTGCCCAATAAGGAAAACAAGACAAATGTGCTGCGTAGGCTTCTGAAAAAGTGGGAAAACCCCAGGTTTAAGGCAAATGTCAGTCTGGCAGAGACGTCTATGCAAAGGGACCCCATTCGTGACTCTGGTGGGACCCAAAAACCAACAACCTTTTAAAAGCCTTCATTTGCAACCGAGAAGTCCAGATTGTCTTTCCTGCCGAGGCTTTTACATCTGAAAAGTTTGAATGACTACTCCCAGAAGCCACAGATTAGGCACTACTGGGATTCGAACCCAGGATCTCCTGTTTACTAGACAGGCGCTTTGACCAACTAAGCCACAGCGCCAGGTACTGTCCATGGTTCGATGCTTTTGTATACAAAGTTTAAAAGAGTTTGCACGTCAGGAGAACAGCTGATTACATCATGAATAGGTCCCTTTGAAGTTAGAGGTTTATTTCTAAAACCTGAACGGTGTGCAGGCTTCTGTTCAGGGACAAGGGAATATCTCAAACCATTTCAATTTGGATCAAAACTCTCAGTACTCGTCTCTCAAATGTTTTGTGAACTTCCAGTTACGATACATCTAAACGCTGTTTTAGCTGGGAGAAATGGAAAGCATTTTATTTGTTGTTGCTAGATAGGTGGCTAACAATAGGTAGTTGCAGATTTTGGCCTAAGCCAGTGGATTTCAACCCATTCTTGTTGTCTCCCTTATTTAAATAGGTGACTTAAGCTAATTAGTAGAGCACTCTATGATTTGAGTCGGGTGAGTCCAATAAGGGAAATAAGCAGAACGCGAAGGGTATTCTTCTGAAGCAGTTTGTGGATCCCAGGTTTAAGCGTATGCTTGTTCAACACAAAGACATCTGAGCAAAAGAGGGTATGCACGACTCTGGTGGGACTCGAACCCACAACCTTTGAATACCTCCATTCACAACCTAGAAGTCCAATGCGCTATCCATTGCGCCACAGAGCCACGAAAAGCCAACCTTTAAGACGCTATTAGTTGCACATGACTTCTTAGATTTGCACCTTTTGTGGAGATTCACACTGTTCAGCATGCAAATATTTCCATATGTAAGAAGTTTAAGTGAGCCCACGTCCTGTGGCATAGGCACTGCTGGGATTCGAACCCAGGATCTCCTGTTTACAAGACAGGCGCTTTGACCAACTAAGCCACAGCGCCACGTGCTAAACCTTTTACAATGCGTCGGCATAAAAAGTCTAAAAGAGGTAGCAGGTCAGGAAAATAGCTGATTCCACCATGAAAGAGGTTAGTGGGATTATTTCCAAAACCCGAGGGGCATTCAGGGCTCTGTTGAGGAAAGAGGGAATATCTGAAACTCTCAATACTTGTGTCTGAGATTTTTGGGGAACCTCCGGTTACAATCCATCTAAACTCTGTCTCAGCTAGGAGAAATGGAAAGCAATTTTTGCTATGCTTTCAGCTGATCTGAAAGCCAACATCCAGAAAGATTTTCATGAATTATATATTCATATTTGTAAAGACTGTTTTGAACACACATCCAGAGGCTTGATCTCAACAATAGGAAGTAGCAGATGTTGGCCTAAGCCAGTGGTTTTCAAACCATTCTCCAAACCTACCAGACGCTATAGATTTTCGTTATCTTCCTTATTCCAAAGAGGTGAATTGAGCTAATTAGTAGAGTACTCTATGATCTGACTTGGGTGTGTCCAATGAGGGAGATGAGCAGAATGTGAAGTGTAGGCTTCTGAAGTAGTTTGTGGACCCCAGTTTTAAACATATGTCTGACTTACAGAGATATCAGAGCAAAAGAGGCCATTCACAATTCTGGTGGGACTCAAAACCACAACCAAGGAATTTCTCAATTCGCATCCTAGAGGTCCAAAGTTCTATCCATTGCACGCGCAGCACTTCTTAGTTTTTCCAGTTTTGTGCAGTTACACACCGTTCGGCATGCAAAGACGTGTGAAAAGTTTAAGCACTCCCATATCCTGTGGCATAGGCACTGCTGGGATTTGAACCCAGGATCTCCTGTTTACGAGAAAGGCGCTTTGACCAGCTAAGCCACAGCGCCAATTACAAAAGTGTATTAAAAAATTTGTCAGCAAAACAAGTCTAAAAGAGGTAGCGCATCAGGGAAATAGCTGATTACGTCATGAAAGAGGTCCCTTAGAGTTAAGAGGATCGTTTCCAAAACACGAGGGGCTTTCAGGCCTCAAAGGAAAGTCTGAACTCATTTAATTTTGGCTCTACACTCTCGATACTCATGCCTAAAGTGTTTCCTGAGCTTTCTTGTAATACGAAAGGGCAAAACCCAGAAAGATATATCCATGTATTATGCTTCATATATGCAAAGACTTTGTTTTTACAAATATCATTATGCTTGACTTTATCAATAGGTAGTAGCAGATTTTGGGCCTAAGCCAGGGGCTTGCAAACCATTCTTGAAGCGCATCTGCACCACATATGTTTTTTTTATTTTATTATCTCTCTCATTTAAAACAGGTGAATCAAATAATTGACTGATTAGTAACATCCTCGATGATCTGACTTGGGTGTGCCCAATAAGGAAAACAAGACAAATGTGCTGCGTAGGCTTCTGAAAAAGTGGGAAAACCCCAGGTTTAAGGCAAATGTCAGTCTGGCAGAGACGTCTATGCAAAGGGACCCCATTCGTGACTCTGGTGGGACCCAAAAACCAACAACCTTTTAAAAGCCTTCATTTGCAACCGAGAAGTCCAGATTGTCTTTCCTGCCGAGGCTTTTACATCTGAAAAGTTTGAATGACTACTCCCAGAAGCCACAGATTAGGCACTACTGGGATTCGAACCCAGGATCTCCTGTTTACTAGACAGGCGCTTTGACCAACTAAGCCACAGCGCCAGGTACTGTCCATGGTTCGATGCTTTTGTATACAAAGTTTAAAAGAGTTTGCACGTCAGGAGAACAGCTGATTACATCATGAATAGGTCCCTTTGAAGTTAGAGGTTTATTTCTAAAACCTGAACGGTGTGCAGGCTTCTGTTCAGGGACAAGGGAATATCTCAAACCATTTCAATTTGGATCAAAACTCTCAGTACTCGTCTCTCAAATGTTTTGTGAACTTCCAGTTACGATACATCTAAACGCTGTTTTAGCTGGGAGAAATGGAAAGCATTTTATTTGTTGTTGCTAGATAGGTGGCTAACAATAGGTAGTTGCAGATTTTGGCCTAAGCCAGTGGATTTCAACCCATTCTTGTTGTCTCCCTTATTTAAATAGGTGACTTAAGCTAATTAGTAGAGCACTCTATGATTTGAGTCGGGTGAGTCCAATAAGGGAAATAAGCAGAACGCGAAGGGTATTCTTCTGAAGCAGTTTGTGGATCCCAGGTTTAAGCGTATGCTTGTTCAACACAAAGACATCTGAGCAAAAGAGGGTATGCACGACTCTGGTGGGACTCGAACCCACAACCTTTGAATACCTCCATTCACAACCTAGAAGTCCAATGCGCTATCCATTGCGCCACAGAGCCACCCTTTAAGACGCTATTAGTTGCACATGACTTCTTAGATTTGCACCTTTTGTGGAGATTCACACTGTTCAGCATGCAAATATTTCCATATGTAAGAAGTTTAAGTGAGCCCACGTCCTGTGGCATAGGCACTGCTGGGATTCGAACCCAGGATCTCCTGTTTACAAGACAGGCGCTTTGACCAACTAAGCCACAGCGCCACGTGCTAAACCTTTTACAATGCGTCGGCATAAAAAGTCTAAAAGAGGTAGCAGGTCAGGAAAATAGCTGATTCCACCATGAAAGAGGTTAGTGGGATTATTTCCAAAACCCGAGGGGCATTCAGGGCTCTGTTGAGGAAAGAGGGAATATCTGAAACTCTCAATACTTGTGTCTGAGATTTTTGGGGAACCTCCGGTTACAATCCATCTAAACTCTGTCTCAGCTAGGAGAAATGGAAAGCAATTTTTGCTATGCTTTCAGCTGATCTGAAAGCCAACATCCAGAAAGATTTTCATGAATTATATATTCATATTTGTAAAGACTGTTTTGAACACACATCCAGAGGCTTGATCTCAACAATAGGAAGTAGCAGATGTTGGCCTAAGCCAGTGGTTTTCAAACCATTCTCCAAACCTACCAGACGCTATAGATTTTCGTTATCTTCCTTATTCCAAAGAGGTGAATTGAGCTAATTAGTAGAGTACTCTATGATCTGACTTGGGTGTGTCCAATGAGGGAGATGAGCAGAATGTGAAGTGTAGGCTTCTGAAGTAGTTTGTGGACCCCAGTTTTAAACATATGTCTGACTTACAGAGATATCAGAGCAAAAGAGGCCATTCACAATTCTGGTGGGACTCAAAACCACAACCAAGGAATTTCTCAATTCGCATCCTAGAGGTCCAAAGTTCTATCCATTGCACGCGCAGCACTTCTTAGTTTTTCCAGTTTTGTGCAGTTACACACCGTTCGGCATGCAAAGACGTGTGAAAAGTTTAAGCACTCCCATATCCTGTGGCATAGGCACTGCTGGGATTTGAACCCAGGATCTCCTGTTTACGAGAAAGGCGCTTTGACCAGCTAAGCCACAGCGCCAATTACAAAAGTGTATTAAAAAATTTGTCAGCAAAACAAGTCTAAAAGAGGTAGCGCATCAGGGAAATAGCTGATTACGTCATGAAAGAGGTCCCTTTAGAGTTAAGAGGATCGTTTCCAAAACACGAGGGGCTTTCAGGCCTCAAAGGAAAGTCTGAACTCATTTAATTTTGGCTCTACACTCTCGATACTCATGCCTAAAGTGTTTCCTGAGCTTTCTTGTAATACGAAAGGGCAAAACCCAGAAAGATATATCCATGTATTATGCTTCATATATGCAAAGACTTTGTTTTTACAAATATCATTATGCTTGACTTTATCAATAGGTAGTAGCAGATTTTGGGCCTAAGCCAGGGGCTTGCAAACCATTCTTGAAGCGCATCTGCACCACATATGTTTTTTTTATTTTATTATCTCTCTCATTTAAAACAGGTGAATCAAATAATTGACTGATTAGTAACATCCTCGATGATCTGACTTGGGTGTGCCCAATAAGGAAAACAAGACAAATGTGCTGCGTAGGCTTCTGAAAAAGTGGGAAAACCCCAGGTTTAAGGCAAATGTCAGTCTGGCAGAGACGTCTATGCAAAGGGACCCCATTCGTGACTCTGGTGGGACCCAAAAACCAACAACCTTTTAAAAGCCTTCATTTGCAACCGAGAAGTCCAGATTGTCTTTCCTGCCGAGGCTTTTACATCTGAAAAGTTTGAATGACTACTCCCAGAAGCCACAGATTAGGCACTACTGGGATTCGAACCCAGGATCTCCTGTTTACTAGACAGGCGCTTTGACCAACTAAGCCACAGCGCCAGGTACTGTCCCTGGTTCGATGCTTTTGTATACAAAGTTTAAAAGAGTTTGCACGTCAGGAGAACAGCTGATTACATCATGAATAGGTCCCTTTGAAGTTAGAGGTTTATTTCTAAAACCTGAACGGTGTGCAGGCTTCTGTTCAGGGACAAGGGAATATCTCAAACCATTTCAATTTGGATCAAAACTCTCAGTACTCGTCTCTCAAATGTTTTGTGAACTTCCAGTTACGATACATCTAAACGCTGTTTTAGCTGGGAGAAATGGAAAGCATTTTATTTGTTGTTGCTAGATAGGTGGCTAACAATAGGTAGTTGCAGATTTTGGCCTAAGCCAGTGGATTTCAACCCATTCTTGTTGTCTCCCTTATTTAAATAGGTGACTTAAGCTAATTAGTAGAGCACTCTATGATTTGAGTCGGGTGAGTCCAATAAGGGAAATAAGCAGAACGCGAAGGGTATTCTTCTGAAGCAGTTTGTGGATCCCAGGTTTAAGCGTATGCTTGTTCAACACAAAGACATCTGAGCAAAAGAGGGTATGCACGACTCTGGTGGGACTCGAACCCACAACCTTTGAATACCTCCATTCACAACCTAGAAGTCCAATGCGCTATCCATTGCGCCACAGAGCCACCCTTTAAGACGCTATTAGTTGCACATGACTTCTTAGATTTGCACCTTTTGTGGAGATTCACACTGTTCAGCATGCAAATATTTCCATATGTAAGAAGTTTAAGTGAGCCCACGTCCTGTGGCATAGGCACTGCTGGGATTCGAACCCAGGATCTCCTGTTTACAAGACAGGCGCTTTGACCAACTAAGCCACAGCGCCACGTGCTAAACCTTTTACAATGCGTCGGCATAAAAAGTCTAAAAGAGGTAGCAGGTCAGGAAAATAGCTGATTCCACCATGAAAGAGGTTAGTGGGATTATTTCCAAAACCCGAGGGGCATTCAGGGCTCTGTTGAGGAAAGAGGGAATATCTGAAACTCTCAATACTTGTGTCTGAGATTTTTGGGGAACCTCCGGTTACAATCCATCTAAACTCTGTCTCAGCTAGGAGAAATGGAAAGCAATTTTTGCTATGCTTTCAGCTGATCTGAAAGCCAACATCCAGAAAGATTTTCATGAATTATATATTCATATTTGTAAAGACTGTTTTGAACACACATCCAGAGGCTTGATCTCAACAATAGGAAGTAGCAGATGTTGGCCTAAGCCAGTGGTTTTCAAACCATTCTCCAAACCTACCAGACGCTATAGATTTTCGTTATCTTCCTTATTCCAAAGAGGTGAATTGAGCTAATTAGTAGAGTACTCTATGATCTGACTTGGGTGTGTCCAATGAGGGAGATGAGCAGAATGTGAAGTGTAGGCTTCTGAAGTAGTTTGTGGACCCCAGTTTTAAACATATGTCTGACTTACAGAGATATCAGAGCAAAAGAGGCCATTCACAATTCTGGTGGGACTCAAAACCACAACCAAGGAATTTCTCAATTCGCATCCTAGAGGTCCAAAGTTCTATCCATTGCACGCGCAGCACTTCTTAGTTTTTCCAGTTTTGTGCAGTTACACACCGTTCGGCATGCAAAGACGTGTGAAAAGTTTAAGCACTCCCATATCCTGTGGCATAGGCACTGCTGGGATTTGAACCCAGGATCTCCTGTTTACGAGAAAGGCGCTTCGACCAGCTAAGCCACAGCGCCAATTATAAAAGTGTGTTAAAAAATTTGTCAGCAAAACAAGTCTAAAAGAGGTAGCGCATCAGGGAAATAGCTGATTACGTCATGAAAGAGGTCCCTTAGAGTTAAGAGGATCGTTTCCAAAACACGAGGGGCTTTCAGGCCTCAAAGGAAAGTCTGAACTCATTTAATTTTGGCTCTACACTCTCGATACTCATGCCTAAAGTGTTTCCTGAGCTTTCTTGTAATACGAAAGGGCAAAACCCAGAAAGATATATCCATGTATTATGCTTCATATATGCAAAGACTTTGTTTTTACAAATATCATTATGCTTGACTTTATCAATAGGTAGTAGCAGATTTTGGGCCTAAGCCAGGGGCTTGCAAACCATTCTTGAAGCGCATCTGCACCACATATGTTTTTTTTATTTTATTATCTCTCTCATTTAAAACAGGTGAATCAAATAATTGACTGATTAGTAACATCCTCGATGATCTGACTTGGGTGTGCCCAATAAGGAAAACAAGACAAATGTGCTGCGTAGGCTTCTGAAAAAGTGGGAAAACCACAGGTTTAAGGCAAATGTCAGTCTGGCAGAGACGTCTATGCAAAGGGACCCCATTCGTGACTCTGGTGGGACCCAAAAACCAACAACCTTTTAAAAGCCTTCATTTGCAACCGAGAAGTCCAGATTGTCTTTCCTGCCGAGGCTTTTACATCTGAAAAGTTTGAATGACTACTCCCAGAAGCCACAGATTAGGCACTACTGGGATTCGAACCCAGGATCTCCTGTTTACTAGACAGGCGCTTTGACCAACTAAGCCACAGCGCCAGGTACTGTCCATGGTTCGATGCTTTTGTATACAAAGTTTAAAAGAGTTTGCACGTCAGGAGAACAGCTGATTACATCATGAATAGGTCCCTTTGAAGTTAGAGGTTTATTTCTAAAACCTGAACGGTGTGCAGGCTTCTGTTCAGGGACAAGGAAATATCTCAAACCATTTCAATTTGGATCAAAACTCTCAGTACTCGTCTCTCAAATGTTTTGTGAACTTCCAGTTACGATACATCTAAACGCTGTTTTAGCTGGGAGAAATGGAAAGCATTTTATTTGTTGTTGCTAGATAGGTGGCTAACAATAGGTAGTTGCAGATTTTGGCCTAAGCCAGTGGATTTCAACCCATTCTTGTTGTCTCCCTTATTTAAATAGGTGACTTAAGCTAATTAGTAGAGCACTCTATGATTTGAGTCGGGTGAGTCCAATAAGGGAAATAAGCAGAACGCGAAGGGTATTCTTCTGAAGCAGTTTGTGGATCCCAGGTTTAAGCGTATGCTTGTTCAACACAAAGACATCTGAGCAAAAGAGGGTATGCACGACTCTGGTGGGACTCGAACCCACAACCTTTGAATACCTCCATTCACAACCTAGAAGTCCAATGCGCTATCCATTGCGCCACAGAGCCACCCTTTAAGACGCTATTAGTTGCACATGACTTCTTAGATTTGCACCTTTTGTGGAGATTCACACTGTTCAGCATGCAAATATTTCCATATGTAAGAAGTTTAAGTGAGCCCACGTCCTGTGGCATAGGCACTGCTGGGATTCGAACCCAGGATCTCCTGTTTACAAGACAGGCGCTTTGACCAACTAAGCCACAGCGCCACGTGCTAAACCTTTTACAATGCGTCGGCATAAAAAGTCTAAAAGAGGTAGCAGGTCAGGAAAATAGCTGATTCCACCATGAAAGAGGTTAGTGGGATTATTTCCAAAACCCGAGGGGCATTCAGGGCTCTGTTGAGGAAAGAGGGAATATCTGAAACTCTCAATACTTGTGTCTGAGATTTTTGGGGAACCTCCGGTTACAATCCATCTAAACTCTGTCTCAGCTAGGAGAAATGGAAAGCAATTTTTGCTATGCTTTCAGCTGATCTGAAAGCCAACATCCAGAAAGATTTTCATGAATTATATATTCATATTTGTAAAGACTGTTTTGAACACACATCCAGAGGCTTGATCTCAACAATAGGAAGTAGCAGATGTTGGCCTAAGCCAGTGGTTTTCAAACCATTCTCCAAACCTACCAGACGCTATAGATTTTCGTTATCTTCCTTATTCCAAAGAGGTGAATTGAGCTAATTAGTAGAGTACTCTATGATCTGACTTGGGTGTGTCCAATGAGGGAGATGAGCAGAATGTGAAGTGTAGGCTTCTGAAGTAGTTTGTGGACCCCAGTTTTAAACATATGTCTGACTTACAGAGATATCAGAGCAAAAGAGGCCATTCACAATTCTGGTGGGACTCAAAACCACAACCAAGGAATTTCTCAATTCGCATCCTAGAGGTCCAAAGTTCTATCCATTGCACGCGCAGCACTTCTTAGTTTTTCCAGTTTTGTGCAGTTACACACCGTTCGGCATGCAAAGACGTGTGAAAAGTTTAAGCACTCCCATATCCTGTGGCATAGGCACTGCTGGGATTTGAACCCAGGATCTCCTGTTTACGAGAAAGGCGCTTCGACCAGCTAAGCCACAGCGCCAATTATAAAAGTGTGTTAAAAAATTTGTCAGCAAAACAAGTCTAAAAGAGGTAGCGCATCAGGGAAATAGCTGATTACGTCATGAAAGAGGTCCCTTAGAGTTAAGAGGATCGTTTCCAAAACACGAGGGGCTTTCAGGCCTCAAAGGAAAGTCTGAACTCATTTAATTTTGGCTCTACACTCTCGATACTCATGCCTAAAGTGTTTCCTGAGCTTTCTTGTAATACGAAAGGGCAAAACCCAGAAAGATATATCCATGTATTATGCTTCATATATGCAAAGACTTTGTTTTTACAAATATCATTATGCTTGACTTTATCAATAGGTAGTAGCAGATTTTGGGCCTAAGCCAGGGGCTTGCAAACCATTCTTGAAGCGCATCTGCACCACATATGTTTTTTTTATTTTATTATCTCTCTCATTTAAAACAGGTGAATCAAATAATTGACTGATTAGTAACATCCTCGATGATCTGACTTGGGTGTGCCCAATAAGGAAAACAAGACAAATGTGCTGCGTAGGCTTCTGAAAAAGTGGGAAAACCACAGGTTTAAGGCAAATGTCAGTCTGGCAGAGACGTCTATGCAAAGGGACCCCATTCGTGACTCTGGTGGGACCCAAAAACCAACAACCTTTTAAAAGCCTTCATTTGCAACCGAGAAGTCCAGATTGTCTTTCCTGCCGAGGCTTTTACATCTGAAAAGTTTGAATGACTACTCCCAGAAGCCACAGATTAGGCACTACTGGGATTCGAACCCAGGATCTCCTGTTTACTAGACAGGCGCTTTGACCAACTAAGCCACAGCGCCAGGTACTGTCCATGGTTCGATGCTTTTGTATACAAAGTTTAAAAGAGTTTGCACGTCAGGAGAACAGCTGATTACATCATGAATAGGTCCCTTTGAAGTTAGAGGTTTATTTCTAAAACCTGAACGGTGTGCAGGCTTCTGTTCAGGGACAAGGAAATATCTCAAACCATTTCAATTTGGATCAAAACTCTCAGTACTCGTCTCTCAAATGTTTTGTGAACTTCCAGTTACGATACATCTAAACGCTGTTTTAGCTGGGAGAAATGGAAAGCATTTTATTTGTTGTTGCTAGATAGGTGGCTAACAATAGGTAGTTGCAGATTTTGGCCTAAGCCAGTGGATTTCAACCCATTCTTGTTGTCTCCCTTATTTAAATAGGTGACTTAAGCTAATTAGTAGAGCACTCTATGATTTGAGTCGGGTGAGTCCAATAAGGGAAATAAGCAGAACGCGAAGGGTATTCTTCTGAAGCAGTTTGTGGATCCCAGGTTTAAGCGTATGCTTGTTCAACACAAAGACATCTGAGCAAAAGAGGGTATGCACGACTCTGGTGGGACTCGAACCCACAACCTTTGAATACCTCCATTCACAACCTAGAAGTCCAATGCGCTATCCATTGCGCCACAGAGCCACCCTTTAAGACGCTATTAGTTGCACATGACTTCTTAGATTTGCACCTTTTGTGGAGATTCACACTGTTCAGCATGCAAATATTTCCATATGTAAGAAGTTTAAGTGAGCCCACGTCCTGTGGCATAGGCACTGCTGGGATTCGAACCCAGGATCTCCTGTTTACAAGACAGGCGCTTTGACCAACTAAGCCACAGCGCCACGTGCTAAACCTTTTACAATGCGTCGGCATAAAAAGTCTAAAAGAGGTAGCAGGTCAGGAAAATAGCTGATTCCACCATGAAAGAGGTTAGTGGGATTATTTCCAAAACCCGAGGGGCATTCAGGGCTCTGTTGAGGAAAGAGGGAATATCTGAAACTCTCAATACTTGTGTCTGAGATTTTTGGGGAACCTCCGGTTACAATCCATCTAAACTCTGTCTCAGCTAGGAGAAATGGAAAGCAATTTTTGCTATGCTTTCAGCTGATCTGAAAGCCAACATCCAGAAAGATTTTCATGAATTATATATTCATATTTGTAAAGACTGTTTTGAACACACATCCAGAGGCTTGATCTCAACAATAGGAAGTAGCAGATGTTGGCCTAAGCCAGTGGTTTTCAAACCATTCTCCAAACCTACCAGACGCTATAGATTTTCGTTATCTTCCTTATTCCAAAGAGGTGAATTGAGCTAATTAGTAGAGTACTCTATGATCTGACTTGGGTGTGTCCAATGAGGGAGATGAGCAGAATGTGAAGTGTAGGCTTCTGAAGTAGTTTGTGGACCCCAGTTTTAAACATATGTCTGACTTACAGAGATATCAGAGCAAAAGAGGCCATTCACAATTCTGGTGGGACTCAAAACCACAACCAAGGAATTTCTCAATTCGCATCCTAGAGGTCCAAAGTTCTATCCATTGCACGCGCAGCACTTCTTAGTTTTTCCAGTTTTGTGCAGTTACACACCGTTCGGCATGCAAAGACGTGTGAAAAGTTTAAGCACTCCCATATCCTGTGGCATAGGCACTGCTGGGATTTGAACCCAGGATCTCCTGTTTACGAGAAAGGCGCTTTGACCAGCTAAGCCACAGCGCCAATTACAAAAGTGTGTTAAAAAATTTGTCAGCAAAACAAGTCTAAAAGAGGTAGCGCATCAGGGAAATAGCTGATTACGTCATGAAAGAGGTCCCTTAGAGTTAAGAGGATCGTTTCCAAAACACGAGGGGCTTTCAGGCCTCAAAGGAAAGTCTGAACTCATTTAATTTTGGCTCTACACTCTCGATACTCATGCCTAAAGTGTTTCCTGAGCTTTCTTGTAATACGAAAGGGCAAAACCCAGAAAGATATATCCATGTATTATGCTTCATATATGCAAAGACTTTGTTTTTACAAATATCATTATGCTTGACTTTATCAATAGGTAGTAGCAGATTTTGGGCCTAAGCCAGGGGCTTGCAAACCATTCTTGAAGCGCATCTGCACCACATATGTTTTTTTTATTTTATTATCTCTCTCATTTAAAACAGGTGAATCAAATAATTGACTGATTAGTAACATCCTCGATGATCTGACTTGGGTGTGCCCAATAAGGAAAACAAGACAAATGTGCTGCGTAGGCTTCTGAAAAAGTGGGAAAACCCCAGGTTTAAGGCAAATGTCAGTCTGGCAGAGACGTCTATGCAAAGGGACCCCATTCGTGACTCTGGTGGGACCCAAAAACCAACAACCTTTTAAAAGCCTTCATTTGCAACCGAGAAGTCCAGATTGTCTTTCCTGCCGAGGCTTTTACATCTGAAAAGTTTGAATGACTACTCCCAGAAGCCACAGATTAGGCACTACTGGGATTCGAACCCAGGATCTCCTGTTTACTAGACAGGCGCTTTGACCAACTAAGCCACAGCGCCAGGTACTGTCCATGGTTCGATGCTTTTGTATACAAAGTTTAAAAGAGTTTGCACGTCAGGAGAACAGCTGATTACATCATGAATAGGTCCCTTTGAAGTTAGAGGTTTATTTCTAAAACCTGAACGGTGTGCAGGCTTCTGTTCAGGGACAAGGAAATATCTCAAACCATTTCAATTTGGATCAAAACTCTCAGTACTCGTCTCTCAAATGTTTTGTGAACTTCCAGTTACGATACATCTAAACGCTGTTTTAGCTGGGAGAAATGGAAAGCATTTTATTTGTTGTTGCTAGATAGGTGGCTAACAATAGGTAGTTGCAGATTTTGGCCTAAGCCAGTGGATTTCAACCCATTCTTGTTGTCTCCCTTATTTAAATAGGTGACTTAAGCTAATTAGTAGAGCACTCTATGATTTGAGTCGGGTGAGTCCAATAAGGGAAATAAGCAGAACGCGAAGGGTATTCTTCTGAAGCAGTTTGTGGATCCCAGGTTTAAGCGTATGCTTGTTCAACACAAAGACATCTGAGCAAAAGAGGGTATGCACGACTCTGGTGGGACTCAAACCCACAACCTTTGAATACCTCCATTCACAACCTAGAAGTCCAATGCGCTATCCATTGCGCCACAGAGCCACCCTTTAAGACGCTATTAGTTGCACATGACTTCTTAGATTTGCACCTTTTGTGGAGATTCACACTGTTCAGCATGCAAATATTTCCATATGTAAGAAGTTTAAGTGAGCCCACGTCCTGTGGCATAGGCACTGCTGGGATTCGAACCCAGGATCTCCTGTTTACAAGACAGGCGCTTTGACCAACTAAGCCACAGCGCCACGTGCTAAACCTTTTACAATGCGTCGGCATAAAAAGTCTAAAAGAGGTAGCAGGTCAGGAAAATAGCTGATTCCACCATGAAAGAGGTTAGTGGGATTATTTCCAAAACCTGAGGGGCATTCAGGGCTCTGTTGAGGAAAGAGGGAATATCTGAAACTCTCAATACTTGTGTCTGAGATTTTTGGGGAACCTCCGGTTACAATCCATCTAAACTCTGTCTCAGCTAGGAGAAATGGAAAGCAATTTTTGCTATGCTTTCAGCTGATCTGAAAGCCAACATCCAGAAAGATTTTCATGAATTATATATTCATATTTGTAAAGACTGTTTTGAACACACATCCAGAGGCTTGATCTCAACAATAGGAAGTAGCAGATGTTGGCCTAAGCCAGTGGTTTTCAAACCATTCTCCAAACCTACCAGACGCTATAGATTTTCGTTATCTTCCTTATTCCAAAGAGGTGAATTGAGCTAATTAGTAGAGTACTCTATGATCTGACTTGGGTGTGTCCAATGAGGGAGATGAGCAGAATGTGAAGTGTAGGCTTCTGAAGTAGTTTGTGGACCCCAGTTTTAAACATATGTCTGACTTACAGAGATATCAGAGCAAAAGAGGCCATTCACAATTCTGGTGGGACTCAAAACCACAACCAAGGAATTTCTCAATTCGCATCCTAGAGGTCCAAAGTTCTATCCATTGCACGCGCAGCACTTCTTAGTTTTTCCAGTTTTGTGCAGTTACACACCGTTCGGCATGCAAAGACGTGTGAAAAGTTTAAGCACTCCCATATCCTGTGGCATAGGCACTGCTGGGATTTGAACCCAGGATCTCCTGTTTACGAGACAGGCGCTTTGACCAGCTAAGCCACAGCGCCAATTACAAAAGTGTGTTAAAAAATTTGTCAGCAAAACAAGTCTAAAAGAGGTAGCGCATCAGGGAAATAGCTGATTACGTCATGAAAGAGGTCCCTTAGAGTTAAGAGGATCGTTTCCAAAACACGAGGGGCTTTCAGGCCTCAAGGGAATGTCTGAACTCATTTAATTTTGGCTCTACACTCTCGATACTCATGCCTAAAGTGTTTCCTGAGCTTTCTTGTAATACGAAAGGGCAAAACCCAGAAAGATATATCCATGTATTATGCTTCATATATGCAAAGACTTTGTTTTTACAAATATCATTATGCTTGACTTTATCAATAGGTAGTAGCAGATTTCGGGCCTAAGCCAGTGGCTTGCAAACCATTCTTGAAGCGCATCTGCACCACATATGTTTTTTTATTTTATTATCTCTCTCATTTAAAACAGGTGAATCAAATAATTGACTGATTAGTAACATCCTCGATGATCTGACTTGGGTGTGCCCAATAAGGAAAACAAGACAAATGTGCTGCGTAGGCTTCTGAAAAAGTGGGAAAACCCCAGGTTTAAGGCAAATGTCAGTCTGGCAGAGACGTCTATGCAAAGGGACCCCATTCGTGACTCTGGTGGGACCCAAAAACCAACAACCTTTTAAAAGCCTTCATTTGCAACCGAGAAGTCCAGATTGTCTTTCCTGCCGAGGCTTTTACATCTGAAAAGTTTGAATGACTACTCCCAGAAGCCACAGATTAGGCACTGCTGGGATTCGAACCCAGGATCTCCTGTTTACTAGACAGGCGCTTTGACCAACTAAGCCACAGCGCCAGGTACTGTCCCTGGTTCGATGCTTTTGTATACAAAGTTTAAAAGAGTTTGCACGTCAGGAGAACAGCTGATTACATCATGAATAGGTCCCTTTGAAGTTAGAGGTTTATTTCTAAAACCTGAACGGTGTGCAGGCTTCTGTTCAGGGACAAGGGAATATCTCAAACCATTTCAATTTGGATCAAAACTCTCAGTACTCGTCTCTCAAATGTTTTGTGAACTTCCAGTTACGATACATCTAAACGCTGTTTTAGCTGGGAGAAATGGAAAGCATTTTATTTGTTGTTGCTAGATAGGTGGCTAACAATAGGTAGTTGCAGATTTTGGCCTAAGCCAGTGGATTTCAACCCATTCTTGTTGTCTCCCTTATTTAAATAGGTGACTTAAGCTAATTAGTAGAGCACTCTATGATTTGAGTCGGGTGAGTCCAATAAGGGAAATAAGCAGAACGCGAAGGGTATTCTTCTGAAGCAGTTTGTGGATCCCAGGTTTAAGCGTATGCTTGTTCAACACAAAGACATCTGAGCAAACGAGGGTATGCACGACTCTGGTGGGACTCGAACCCACAACCTTTGAATACCTCCATTCACAACCTAGAAGTCCAATGCGCTATCCATTGCGCCACAGAGCCACGAAAAGCCAACCTTTAAGACGCTATTAGTTGCACATGACTTCTTAGATTTGCACCTTTTGTGCAGATTCACACTGTTCAGCATGCAAATATTTCCATATGTAAGAAGTTTAAGTGAGCCCACATCCTGTGGCATAGGCACTGCTGGGATTCGAACCCAGGATCTACTGTTTACAAGACAGGCGCTTTGACCAACTAAGCCACAGCGCCACGTGCTAAACCTTTTACAATGCGTCGGCATAAAAAGTCTAAAAGAGGTAGCAGGTCAGGAAAATAGCTGATTCCACCATGAAAGAGGTTAGTGGGATTATTTCCAAAACCCGAGGGGCATTCAGGGCTCTGTTGAGGAAAGAGGGAATATCTGAAACTCTCAATACTTGTGTCTGAGATTTTTGGGGAACCTCCGGTTACAATCCATCTAAACTCTGTCTCAGCTAGGAGAAATGGAAAGCAATTTTTGCTATGCTTTCAGCTGATCTGAAAGCCAACATCCAGAAAGATTTTCATGAATTATATATTCATATTTGTAAAGACTGTTTTGAACACACATCCAGAGGCTTGATCTCAACAATAGGAAGTAGCAGATGTTGGCCTAAGCCAGTGGTTTTCAAACCATTCTCCAAACCTACCAGACGCTATAGATTTTCGTTATCTTCCTTATTCCAAAGAGGTGAATTGAGCTAATTAGTAGAGTACTCTATGATCTGACTTGGGTGTGTCCAATGAGGGAGATGAGCAGAATGTGAAGTGTAGGCTTCTGAAGTAGTTTGTGGACCCCAGTTTTAAACATATGTCTGACTTACAGAGATATCAGAGCAAAAGAGGCCATTCACAATTCTGGTGGGACTCAAAACCACAACCAAGGAATTTCTCAATTCGCATCCTAGAGGTCCAAAGTTCTATCCATTGCACGCGCAGCACTTCTTAGTTTTTCCAGTTTTGTGCAGTTACACACCGTTCGGCATGCAAAGACGTGTGAAAAGTTTAAGCACTCCCATATCCTGTGGCATAGGCACTGCTGGGATTTGAACCCAGGATCTCCTGTTTACGAGACAGGCGCTTTGACCAGCTAAGCCACAGCGCCAATTACAAAAGTGTGTTAAAAAATTTGTCAGCAAAACAAGTCTAAAAGAGGTAGCGCATCAGGCAAATAGCTGATTACGTCATGAAAGAGGTCCCTTAGAGTTAAGAGGATCGTTTCCAAAACACGAGGGGCTTTCAGGCCTCAAGGGAATGTCTGAACTCATTTAATTTTGCCTCTACACTCTCGATACTCATGCCTAAAGTGTTTCCTGAGCTTTCTTGTAATACGAAAGGGCAAAACCCAGAAAGATATATCCATGTATTATGCTTCATATATGCAAAGACTTTGTTTTTACAAATATCATTATGCTTGACTTTATCAATAGGTAGTAGCAGATTTCGGGCCTAAGCCAGTGGCTTGCAAACCATTCTTGAAGCGCATCTGCACCACATATGTTTTTTTATTTTATTATCTCTCTCATTTAAAACAGGTGAATCAAATAATTGACTGATTAGTAACATCCTCGATGATCTGACTTGGGTGTGCCCAATAAGGAAAACAAGACAAATGTGCTGCGTAGGCTTCTGAAAAAGTGGGAAAACCCCAGGTTTAAGGCAAATGTCAGTCTGGCAGAGACGTCTATGCAAAGGGACCCCATTCGTGACTCTGGTGGGACCCAAAAACCAACAACCTTTTAAAAGCCTTCATTTGCAACCGAGAAGTCCAGATTGTCTTTCCTGCCGAGGCTTTTACATCTGAAAAGTTTGAATGACTACTCCCAGAAGCCACAGATTAGGCACTGCTGGGATTCGAACCCAGGATCTCCTGTTTACTAGACAGGCGCTTTGACCAACTAAGCCACAGCGCCAGGTACTGTCCCTGGTTCGATGCTTTTGTATACAAAGTTTAAAAGAGTTTGCACGTCAGGAGAACAGCTGATTACATCATGAATAGGTCCCTTTGAAGTTAGAGGTTTATTTCTAAAACCTGAACGGTGTGCAGGCTTCTGTTCAGGGACAAGGGAATATCTCAAACCATTTCAATTTGGATCAAAACTCTCAGTACTCGTCTCTCAAATGTTTTGTGAACTTCCAGTTACGATACATCTAAACGCTGTTTTAGCTGGGAGAAATGGAAAGCATTTTATTTGTTGTTGCTAGATAGGTGGCTAACAATAGGTAGTTGCAGATTTTGGCCTAAGCCAGTGGATTTCAACCCATTCTTGTTGTCTCCCTTATTTAAATAGGTGACTTAAGCTAATTAGTAGAGCACTCTATGATTTGAGTCGGGTGAGTCCAATAAGGGAAATAAGCAGAACGCGAAGGGTATTCTTCTGAAGCAGTTTGTGGATCCCAGGTTTAAGCGTATGCTTGTTCAACACAAAGACATCTGAGCAAAAGAGGGTATGCACGACTCTGGTGGGACTCGAACCCACAACCTTTGAATACCTCCATTCACAACCTAGAAGTCCAATGCGCTATCCATTGCGCCACAGAGCCACGAAAAGCCAACCTTTAAGACGCTATTAGTTGCACATGACTTCTTAGATTTGCACCTTTTGTGGAGATTCACACTGTTCAGCATGCAAATATTTCCATATGTAAGAAGTTTAAGTGAGCCCACGTCCTGTGGCATAGGCACTGCTGGGATTCGAACCCAGGATCTCCTGTTTACAAGACAGGCGCTTTGACCAACTAAGCCACAGCGCCACGTGCTAAACCTTTTACAATGCGTCGGCATAAAAAGTCTAAAAGAGGTAGCAGGTCAGGAAAATAGCTGATTCCACCATGAAAGAGGTTAGTGGGATTATTTCCAAAACCCGAGGGGCATTCAGGGCTCTGTTGAGGAAAGAGGGAATATCTGAAACTCTCAATACTTGTGTCTGAGATTTTTGGGGAACCTCCGGTTACAATCCATCTAAACTCTGTCTCAGCTAGGAGAAATGGAAAGCAATTTTTGCTATGCTTTCAGCTGATCTGAAAGCCAACATCCAGAAAGATTTTCATGAATTATATATTCATATTTGTAAAGACTGTTTTGAACACACATCCAGAGGCTTGATCTCAACAATAGGAAGTAGCAGATGTTGGCCTAAGCCAGTGGTTTTCAAACCATTCTCCAAACCTACCAGACGCTATAGATTTTCGTTATCTTCCTTATTCCAAAGAGGTGAATTGAGCTAATTAGTAGAGTACTCTATGATCTGACTTGGGTGTGTCCAATGAGGGAGATGAGCAGAATGTGAAGTGTAGGCTTCTGAAGTAGTTTGTGGACCCCAGTTTTAAACATATGTCTGACTTACAGAGATATCAGAGCAAAAGAGGCCATTCACAATTCTGGTGGGACTCAAAACCACAACCAAGGAATTTCTCAATTCGCATCCTAGAGGTCCAAAGTTCTATCCATTGCACGCGCAGCACTTCTTAGTTTTTCCAGTTTTGTGCAGTTACACACCGTTCGGCATGCAAAGACGTGTGAAAAGTTTAAGCACTCCCATATCCTGTGGCATAGGCACTGCTGGGATTTGAACCCAGGATCTCCTGTTTACGAGACAGGCGCTTTGACCAGCTAAGCCACAGCGCCAATTACAAAAGTGTGTTAAAAAATTTGTCAGCAAAACAAGTCTAAAAGAGGTAGCGCATCAGGCAAATAGCTGATTACGTCATGAAAGAGGTCCCTTAGAGTTAAGAGGATCGTTTCCAAAACACGAGGGGCTTTCAGGCCTCAAGGGAATGTCTGAACTCATTTAATTTTGGCTCTACACTCTCGATACTCATGCCTAAAGTGTTTCCTGAGCTTTCTTGTAATACGAAAGGGCAAAACCCAGAAAGATATATCCATGTATTATGCTTCATATATGCAAAGACTTTGTTTTTACAAATATCATTATGCTTGACTTTATCAATAGGTAGTAGCAGATTTCGGGCCTAAGCCAGGGGCTTGCAAACCATTCTTGAAGCGCATCTGCACCACATATGTTTTTTTATTTTATTATCTCTCTCATTTAAAACAGGTGAATCAAATAATTGACTGATTAGTAACATCCTCGATGATCTGACTTGGGTGTGCCCAATAAGGAAAACAAGACAAATGTGCTGCGTAGGCTTCTGAAAAAGTGGGAAAACCCCAGGTTTAAGGCAAATGTCAGTCTGGCAGAGACGTCTATGCAAAGGGACCCCATTCGTGACTCTGGTGGGACCCAAAAACCAACAACCTTTTAAAAGCCTTCATTTGCAACCGAGAAGTCCAGATTGTCTTTCCTGCCGAGGCTTTTACATCTGAAAAGTTTGAATGACTACTCCCAGAAGCCACAGATTAGGCACTGCTGGGATTCGAACCCAGGATCTCATGTTTACTAGACAGGCGCTTTGACCAACTAAGCCACAGCGCCAGGTACTGTCCCTGGTTCGATGCTTTTGTATACAAAGTTTAAAAGAGTTTGCACGTCAGGAGAACAGCTGATTACATCATGAATAGGTCCCTTTGAAGTTAGAGGTTTATTTCTAAAACCTGAACGGTGTGCAGGCTTCTGTTCAGGGACAAGGGAATATCTCAAACCATTTCAATTTGGATCAAAACTCTCAGTACTCGTCTCTCAAATGTTTTGTGAACTTCCAGTTACGATACATCTAAACGCTGTTTTAGCTGGGAGAAATGGAAAGCATTTTATTTGTTGTTGCTAGATAGGTGGCTAACAATAGGTAGTTGCAGATTTTGGCCTAAGCCAGTGGATTTCAACCCATTCTTGTTGTCTCCCTTATTTAAATAGGTGACTTAAGCTAATTAGTAGAGCACTCTATGATTTGAGTCGGGTGAGTCCAATAAGGGAAATAAGCAGAACGCGAAGGGTATTCTTCTGAAGCAGTTTGTGGATCCCAGGTTTAAGCGTATGCTTGTTCAACACAAAGACATCTGAGCAAACGAGGGTATGCACGACTCTGGTGGGACTCGAACCCACAACCTTTGAATACCTCCATTCACAACCTAGAAGTCCAATGCGCTATCCATTGCGCCACAGAGCCACGAAAAGCCAACCTTTAAGACGCTATTAGTTGCACATGACTTCTTAGATTTGCACCTTTTGTGCAGATTCACACTGTTCAGCATGCAAATATTTCCATATGTAAGAAGTTTAAGTGAGCCCACATCCTGTGGCATAGGCACTGCTGGGATTCGAACCCAGGATCTACTGTTTACAAGACAGGCGCTTTGACCAACTAAGCCACAGCGCCACGTGCTAAACCTTTTACAATGCGTCGGCATAAAAAGTCTAAAAGAGGTAGCAGGTCAGGAAAATAGCTGATTCCACCATGAAAGAGGTTAGTGGGATTATTTCCAAAACCCGAGGGGCATTCAGGGCTCTGTTGAGGAAAGAGGGAATATCTGAAACTCTCAATACTTGTGTCTGAGATTTTTGGGGAACCTCCGGTTACAATCCATCTAAACTCTGTCTCAGCTAGGAGAAATGGAAAGCAATTTTTGCTATGCTTTCAGCTGATCTGAAAGCCAACATCCAGAAAGATTTTCATGAATTATATATTCATATTTGTAAAGACTGTTTTGAACACACATCCAGAGGCTTGATCTCAACAATAGGAAGTAGCAGATGTTGGCCTAAGCCAGTGGTTTTCAAACCATTCTCCAAACCTACCAGACGCTATAGATTTTCGTTATCTTCCTTATTCCAAAGAGGTGAATTGAGCTAATTAGTAGAGTACTCTATGATCTGACTTGGGTGTGTCCAATGAGGGAGATGAGCAGAATGTGAAGTGTAGGCTTCTGAAGTAGTTTGTGGACCCCAGTTTTAAACATATGTCTGACTTACAGAGATATCAGAGCAAAAGAGGCCATTCACAATTCTGGTGGGACTCAAAACCACAACCAAGGAATTTCTCAATTCGCATCCTAGAGGTCCAAAGTTCTATCCATTGCACGCGCAGCACTTCTTAGTTTTTCCAGTTTTGTGCAGTTACACACCGTTCGGCATGCAAAGACGTGTGAAAAGTTTAAGCACTCCCATATCCTGTGGCATAGGCACTGCTGGGATTTGAACCCAGGATCTCCTGTTTACGAGACAGGCGCTTTGACCAGCTAAGCCACAGCGCCAATTACAAAAGTGTGTTAAAAAATTTGTCAGCAAAACAAGTCTAAAAGAGGTAGCGCATCAGGCAAATAGCTGATTACGTCATGAAAGAGGTCCCTTAGAGTTAAGAGGATCGTTTCCAAAACACGAGGGGCTTTCAGGCCTCAAGGGAATGTCTGAACTCATTTAATTTTGCCTCTACACTCTCGATACTCATGCCTAAAGTGTTTCCTGAGCTTTCTTGTAATACGAAAGGGCAAAACCCAGAAAGATATATCCATGTATTATGCTTCATATATGCAAAGACTTTGTTTTTACAAATATCATTATGCTTGACTTTATCAATAGGTAGTAGCAGATTTCGGGCCTAAGCCAGTGGCTTGCAAACCATTCTTGAAGCGCATCTGCACCACATATGTTTTTTTATTTTATTATCTCTCTCATTTAAAACAGGTGAATCAAATAATTGACTGATTAGTAACATCCTCGATGATCTGACTTGGGTGTGCCCAATAAGGAAAACAAGACAAATGTGCTGCGTAGGCTTCTGAAAAAGTGGGAAAACCCCAGGTTTAAGGCAAATGTCAGTCTGGCAGAGACGTCTATGCAAAGGGACCCCATTCGTGACTCTGGTGGGACCCAAAAACCAACAACCTTTTAAAAGCCTTCATTTGCAACCGAGAAGTCCAGATTGTCTTTCCTGCCGAGGCTTTTACATCTGAAAAGTTTGAATGACTACTCCCAGAAGCCACAGATTAGGCACTGCTGGGATTCGAACCCAGGATCTCCTGTTTACTAGACAGGCGCTTTGACCAACTAAGCCACAGCGCCAGGTACTGTCCCTGGTTCGATGCTTTTGTATACAAAGTTTAAAAGAGTTTGCACGTCAGGAGAACAGCTGATTACATCATGAATAGGTCCCTTTGAAGTTAGAGGTTTATTTCTAAAACCTGAACGGTGTGCAGGCTTCTGTTCAGGGACAAGGGAATATCTCAAACCATTTCAATTTGGATCAAAACTCTCAGTACTCGTCTCTCAAATGTTTTGTGAACTTCCAGTTACGATACATCTAAACGCTGTTTTAGCTGGGAGAAATGGAAAGCATTTTATTTGTTGTTGCTAGATAGGTGGCTAACAATAGGTAGTTGCAGATTTTGGCCTAAGCCAGTGGATTTCAACCCATTCTTGTTGTCTCCCTTATTTAAATAGGTGACTTAAGCTAATTAGTAGAGCACTCTATGATTTGAGTCGGGTGAGTCCAATAAGGGAAATAAGCAGAACGCGAAGGGTATTCTTCTGAAGCAGTTTGTGGATCCCAGGTTTAAGCGTATGCTTGTTCAACACAAAGACATCTGAGCAAAAGAGGGTATGCACGACTCTGGTGGGACTCGAACCCACAACCTTTGAATACCTCCATTCACAACTTAGAAGTCCAATGCGCTATCCATTGCGCCACAGAGCCACGAAAAGCCAACCTTTAAGACGCTATTAGTTGCACATGACTTCTTAGATTTGCACCTTTTGTGGAGATTCACACTGTTCAGCATGCAAATATTTCCATATGTAAGAAGTTTAAGTGAGCCCACGTCCTGTGGCATAGGCACTGCTGGGATTCGAACCCAGGATCTCCTGTTTACAAGACAGGCGCTTTGACCAACTAAGCCACAGCGCCACGTGCTAAACCTTTTACAATGCGTCGGCATAAAAAGTCTAAAAGAGGTAGCAGGTCAGGAAAATAGCTGATTCCACCATGAAAGAGGTTAGTGGGATTATTTCCAAAACCCGAGGGGCATTCAGGGCTCTGTTGAGGAAAGAGGGAATATCTGAAACTCTCAATACTTGTGTCTGAGATTTTTGGGGAACCTCCGGTTACAATCCATCTAAACTCTGTCTCAGCTAGGAGAAATGGAAAGCAATTTTTGCTATGCTTTCAGCTGATCTGAAAGCCAACATCCAGAAAGATTTTCATGAATTATATATTCATATTTGTAAAGACTGTTTTGAACACACATCCAGAGGCTTGATCTCAACAATAGGAAGTAGCAGATGTTGGCCTAAGCCAGTGGTTTTCAAACCATTCTCCAAACCTACCAGACGCTATAGATTTTCGTTATCTTCCTTATTCCAAAGAGGTGAATTGAGCTAATTAGTAGAGTACTCTATGATCTGACTTGGGTGTGTCCAATGAGGGAGATGAGCAGAATGTGAAGTGTAGGCTTCTGAAGTAGTTTGTGGACCCCAGTTTTAAACATATGTCTGACTTACAGAGATATCAGAGCAAAAGAGGCCATTCACAATTCTGGTGGGACTCAAAACCACAACCAAGGAATTTCTCAATTCGCATCCTAGAGGTCCAAAGTTCTATCCATTGCACGCGCAGCACTTCTTAGTTTTTCCAGTTTTGTGCAGTTACACACCGTTCGGCATGCAAAGACGTGTGAAAAGTTTAAGCACTCCCATATCCTGTGGCATAGGCACTGCTGGGATTTGAACCCAGGATCTCCTGTTTACGAGACAGGCGCTTTGACCAGCTAAGCCACAGCGCCAATTACAAAAGTGTGTTAAAAAATTTGTCAGCAAAACAAGTCTAAAAGAGGTAGCGCATCAGGCAAATAGCTGATTACGTCATGAAAGAGGTCCCTTAGAGTTAAGAGGATCGTTTCCAAAACACGAGGGGCTTTCAGGCCTCAAGGGAATGTCTGAACTCATTTAATTTTGGCTCTACACTCTCGATACTCATGCCTAAAGTGTTTCCTGAGCTTTCTTGTAATACGAAAGGGCAAAACCCAGAAAGATATATCCATGTATTATGCTTCATATATGCAAAGACTTTGTTTTTACAAATATCATTATGCTTGACTTTATCAATAGGTAGTAGCAGATTTCGGGCCTAAGCCAGGGGCTTGCAAACCATTCTTGAAGCGCATCTGCACCACATATGTTTTTTTTTATTTTATTATCTCTCTCATTTAAAACAGGTGAATCAAATAATTGACTGATTAGTAACATCCTCGATGATCTGACTTGGGTGTGCCCAATAAGGAAAACAAGACAAATGTGCTGCGTAGGCTTCTGAAAAAGTGGGAAAACCCCAGGTTTAAGGCAAATGTCAGTCTGGCAGAGACGTCTATGCAAAGGGACCCCATTCGTGACTCTGGTGGGACCCAAAAACCAACAACCTTTTAAAAGCCTTCATTTGCAACCGAGAAGTCCAGATTGTCTTTCCTGCCAAGGCTTTTATATCTGAAAAGTTTGAATGACTACTCCCAGAAGCCACAGATTAGGCACTGCTGGGATTCGAACCCAGGATCTCATGTTTACTAGACAGGCGCTTTGACCAACTAAGCCACAGCGCCAGGTACTGTCACTGGTTCGATGCTTTTGTATACAAAGTTTAAAAGAGTTTGCACGTCAGGAGAACAGCTGATTACATCATGAATAGGTCCCTTTGAAGTTAGAGGTTTATTTCTAAAACCTGAACGGTGTGCAGGCTTCTGTTCAGGGACAAGGGAATATCTCAAACCATTTCAATTTGGATCAAAACTCTCAGTACTCGTCTCTCAAATGTTTTGTGAACTTCCAGTTACGATACATCTAAACGCTGTTTTAGCTGGGAGAAATGGAAAGCATTTTATTTGTTGTTGCTAGATAGGTGGCTAACAATAGGTAGTTGCAGATTTTGGCCTAAGCCAGTGGATTTCAACCCATTCTTGTTGTCTCCCTTATTTAAATAGGTGACTTAAGCTAATTAGTAGAGCACTCTATGATTTGAGTCGGGTGAGTCCAATAAGGGAAATAAGCAGAACGCGAAGGGTATTCTTCTGAAGCAGTTTGTGGATCCCAGGTTTAAGCGTATGCTTGTTCAACACAAAGACATCTGAGCAAAAGAGGGTATGCACGAATCTGGTGGGACTCGAACCCACAACCTTTGAATACCTCCATTCACAACCTAGAAGTCCAATGCGCTATCCATTGCGCCACAGAGCCACAAAAAGCCAACCTTTAAGACGCTATAAGTTGCACATGACTTCTTAGATTTGCACCTTTTGTGCAGATTCACACTGTTCAGCATGCAAATATTTCCATATGTAAGAAGTTTAAGTGAGCCCACATCCTGTGGCATAGGCACTGCTGGGATTCGAACCCAGGATCTCCTGTTTACAAGACAGGCGCTTTGACCAACTAAGCCACAGCGCCACGTGCTAAACCTTTTACAATGCGTCGGCATAAAAAGTCTAAAAGAGGTAGCAGGTCAGGAAAATAGCTGACTCCACCATGAAAGAGGTTAGTGGGATTATTTCCAAAACCCGAGGGGCATTCAGGGCTCTGTTGAGGAAAGAGGGAATATCTGAAACTCTCAATACTTGTGTCTGAGATTTTTGGGGAACCTCCGGTTACAATCCATCTAAACTCTGTCTCAGCTAGGAGAAATGGAAAGCAATTTTTGCTATGCTTTCAGCTGATCTGAAAGCCAACATCCAGAAAGATTTTCATGAATTATATATTCATATTTGTAAAGACTGTTTTGAACACACATCCAGAGGCTTGATCTCAACAATAGGAAGTAGCAGATGTTGGCCTAAGCCAGTGGTTTTCAAACCATTCTCCAAACCTACCAGACGCTATAGATTTTCGTTATCTTCCTTATTCCAAAGAGGTGAATTGAGCTAATTAGTAGAGTACTCTATGATCTGACTTGGGTGTGTCCAATGAGGGAGATGAGCAGAATGTGAAGTGTAGGCTTCTGAAGTAGTTTGTGGACCCCAGTTTTAAACATATGTCTGACTTACAGAGATATCAGAGCAAAAGAGGCCATTCACAATTCTGGTGGGACTCAAAACCACAACCAAGGAATTTCTCAATTCGCATCCTAGAGGTCCAAAGTTCTATCCATTGCACGCGCAGCACTTAGTTTTTCCAGTTTTGTGCAGTTACACACCGTTCGGCATGCAAAGACGTGTGAAAAGTTTAAGCACTCCCATATCCTGTGGCATAGGCACTGCTGGGATTTGAACCCAGGATCTCCTGTTTACGAGACAGGCGCTTTGACCAGCTAAGCCACAGCGCCAATTACAAAAGTGTGTTAAAAAATTTGTCAGCAAAACAAGTCTAAAAGAGGTAGCGCATCAGGCAAATAGCTGATTACGTCATGAAAGAGGTCCCTTAGAGTTAAGAGGATCGTTTCCAAAACACGAGGGGCTTTCAGGCCTCAAGGGAATGTCTGAACTCATTTAATTTTGGCTCTACACTCTCGATACTCATGCCTAAAGTGTTTCCTGAGCTTTCTTGTAATACGAAAGGGCAAAACCCAGAAAGATATATCCATGTATTATGCTTCATATATGCAAAGACTTTGTTTTTACAAATATCATTATGCTTGACTTTATCAATAGGTAGTAGCAGATTTCGGGCCTAAGCCAGGGGCTTGCAAACCATTCTTGAAGCGCATCTGCACCACATATGTTTTTTTTATTTTATTATCTCTCTCATTTAAAACAGGTGAATCAAATAATTGACTGATTAGTAACATCCTCGATGATCTGACTTGGGTGTGCCCAATAAGGAAAACAAGACAAATGTGCTGCGTAGGCTTCTGAAAAAGTGGGAAAACCCCAGGTTTAAGGCAAATGTCAGTCTGGCAGAGACGTCTATGCAAAGGGACCCCATTCGTGACTCTGGTGGGACCCAAAAACCAACAACCTTTTAAAAGCCTTCATTTGCAACCGAGAAGTCCAGATTGTCTTTCCTGCCGAGGCTTTTACATCTGAAAAGTTTGAATGACTACTCCCAGAAGCCACAGATTAGGCACTGCTGGGATTCAAACCCAGGATCTCCTGTTTACTAGACAGGCGCTTTGACCAACTAAGCCACAGCGCCAGGTACTGTCCCTGGTTCGATGCTTTTGTATACAAAGTTTAAAAGAGTTTGCACGTCAGGAGAACAGCTGATTACATCATGAATAGGTCCCTTTGAAGTTAGAGGTTTATTTCTAAAACCTGAACGGTGTGCAGGCTTCTGTTCAGGGACAAGGGAATATCTCAAACCATTTCAATTTGGATCAAAACTCTCAGTACTCGTCTCTCAAATGTTTTGTGAACTTCCAGTTACGATACATCTAAACGCTGTTTTAGCTGGGAGAAATGGAAAGCATTTTATTTGTTGTTGCTAGATAGGTGGCTAACAATAGGTAGTTGCAGATTTTGGCCTAAGCCAGTGGATTTCAACCCATTCTTGTTGTCTCCCTTATTTAAATAGGTGACTTAAGCTAATTAGTAGAGCACTCTATGATTTGAGTCGGGTGAGTCCAATAAGGGAAATAAGCAGAACGCGAAGGGTATTCTTCTGAAGCAGTTTGTGGATCCCAGGTTTAAGCGTATGCTTGTTCAACACAAAGACATCTGAGCAAAAGAGGGTATGCACGACTCTGGTGGGACTCGAACCCACAACCTTTGAATACCTCCATTCACAACCTAGAAGTCCAATGCGCTATCCATTGCGCCACAGAGCCACGAAAAGCCAACCTTTAAGACGCTATTAGTTGCACATGACTTCTTAGATTTGCACCTTTTGTGCAGATTCACACTGTTCAGCATGCAAATATTTCCATATGTAAGAAGTTTAAGTGAGCCCACATCCTGTGGCATAGGCACTGCTGGGATTCGAACCCAGGATCTACTGTTTACAAGACAGGCGCTTTGACCAACTAAGCCACAGCGCCACGTGCTAAACCTTTTACAATGCGTCGGCATAAAAAGTCTAAAAGAGGTAGCAGGTCAGGAAAATAGCTGATTCCACCATGAAAGAGGTTAGTGGGATTATTTCCAAAACCCGAGGGGCATTCAGGGCTCTGTTGAGGAAAGGGGGAATATCTGAAACTCTCAATACTTGTGTCTGAGATTTTTGGGGAACCTCCGGTTACAATCCATCTAAACTCTGTCTCATCTAGGAGAAATGGAAAGCAATTTTTGCTATGCTTTCAGCTGATCTGAAAGCCAACATCCAGAAAGATTTTCATGAATTATATATTCATATTTGTAAAGACTGTTTTGAACACACATCCAGAGGCTTGATCTCAACAATAGGAAGTAGCAGATGTTGGCCTAAGCCAGTGGTTTTCAAACCATTCTCCAAACCTACCAGACGCTATAGATTTTCGTTATCTTCCTTATTCCAAAGAGGTGAATTGAGCTAATTAGTAGAGTACTCTATGATCTGACTTGGGTGTGTCCAATGAGGGAGATGAGCAGAATGTGAAGTGTAGGCTTCTGAAGTAGTTTGTGGACCCCAGTTTTAAACATATGTCTGACTTACAGAGATATCAGAGCAAAAGAGGCCATTCACAATTCTGGTGGGACTCAAAACCACAACCAAGGAATTTCTCAATTCGCATCCTAGAGGTCCAAAGTTCTATCCATTGCACGCGCAGCACTTCTTAGTTTTTCCAGTTTTGTGCAGTTACACACCGTTCGGCATGCAAAGACGTGTGAAAAGTTTAAGCACTCCCATATCCTGTGGCATAGGCACTGCTGGGATTTGAACCCAGGATCTCCTGTTTACGAGACAGGCGCTTTGACCAGCTAAGCCACAGCGCCAATTACAAAAGTGTGTTAAAAAATTTGTCAGCAAAACAAGTCTAAAAGAGGTAGCGCATCAGGCAAATAGCTGATTACGTCATGAAAGAGGTCCCTTAGAGTTAAGAGGATCGTTTCCAAAACACGAGGGGCTTTCAGGCCTCAAAGGAAAGTCTGAACTCATTTAATTTTGGCTCTACACTCTCGATACTCATGCCTAAAGTGTTTCCTGAGCTTTCTTGTAATACGAAAGGGCAAAACCCAGAAAGATATATCCATGTATTATGCTTCATATATGCAAAGACTTTGTTTTTACAAATATCATTATGCTTGACTTTATCAATAGGTAGTAGCAGATTTTGGGCCTAAGCCAGGGGCTTGCAAACCATTCTTGAAGCGCATCTGCACCACATATGTTTTTTTTATTTTATTATCTCTCTCATTTAAAACAGGTGAATCAAATAATTGACTGATTAGTAACATCCTCGATGATCTGACTTGGGTGTGCCCAATAAGGAAAACAAGACAAATGTGCTGCGTAGGCTTCTGAAAAAGTGGGAAAACCCCAGGTTTAAGGCAAATGTCAGTCTGGCAGAGACGTCTATGCAAAGGGACCCCATTCGTGACTCTGGTGGGACCCAAAAACCAACAACCTTTTAAAAGCCTTCATTTGCAACCGAGAAGTCCAGATTGTCTTTCCTGCCGAGGCTTTTACATCTGAAAAGTTTGAATGACTACTCCCAGAAGCCACAGATTAGGCACTACTGGGATTCGAACCCAGGATCTCCTGTTTACTAGACAGGCGCTTTGACCAACTAAGCCACAGCGCCAGGTACTGTCCATGGTTCGATGCTTTTGTATACAAAGTTTAAAAGAGTTTGCACGTCAGGAGAACAGCTGATTACATCATGAATAGGTCCCTTTGAAGTTAGAGGTTTATTTCTAAAACCTGAACGGTGTGCAGGCTTCTGTTCAGGGACAAGGGAATATCTCAAACCATTTCAATTTGGATCAAAACTCTCAGTACTCGTCTCTCAAATGTTTTGTGAACTTCCAGTTACGATACATCTAAACGCTGTTTTAGCTGGGAGAAATGGAAAGCATTTTATTTGTTGTTGCTAGATAGGTGGCTAACAATAGGTAGTTGCAGATTTTGGCCTAAGCCAGTGGATTTCAACCCATTCTTGTTGTCTCCCTTATTTAAATAGGTGACTTAAGCTAATTAGTAGAGCACTCTATGATTTGAGTCGGGTGAGTCCAATAAGGGAAATAAGCAGAACGCGAAGGGTATTCTTCTGAAGCAGTTTGTGGATCCCAGGTTTAAGCGTATGCTTGTTCAACACAAAGACATCTGAGCAAAAGAGGGTATGCACGACTCTGGTGGGACTCGAACCCACAACCTTTGAATACCTCCATTCACAACCTAGAAGTCCAATGCGCTATCCATTGCGCCACAGAGCCACGAAAAGCCAACCTTTAAGACGCTATTAGTTGCACATGACTTCTTAGATTTGCACCTTTTGTGGAGATTCACACTGTTCAGCATGCAAATATTTCCATATGTAAGAAGTTTAAGTGAGCCCACGTCCTGTGGCATAGGCACTGCTGGGATTCGAACCCAGGATCTCCTGTTTACAAGACAGGCGCTTTGACCAACTAAGCCACAGCGCCACGTGCTAAACCTTTTACAATGCGTCGGCATAAAAAGTCTAAAAGAGGTAGCAGGTCAGGAAAATAGCTGATTCCACCATGAAAGAGGTTAGTGGGATTATTTCCAAAACCCGAGGGGCATTCAGGGCTCTGTTGAGGAAAGAGGGAATATCTGAAACTCTCAATACTTGTGTCTGAGATTTTTGGGGAACCTCCGGTTACAATCCATCTAAACTCTGTCTCAGCTAGGAGAAATGGAAAGCAATTTTTGCTATGCTTTCAGCTGATCTGAAAGCCAACATCCAGAAAGATTTTCATGAATTATATATTCATATTTGTAAAGACTGTTTTGAACACACATCCAGAGGCTTGATCTCAACAATAGGAAGTAGCAGATGTTGGCCTAAGCCAGTGGTTTTCAAACCATTCTCCAAACCTACCAGACGCTATAGATTTTCGTTATCTTCCTTATTCCAAAGAGGTGAATTGAGCTAATTAGTAGAGTACTCTATGATCTGACTTGGGTGTGTCCAATGAGGGAGATGAGCAGAATGTGAAGTGTAGGCTTCTGAAGTAGTTTGTGGACCCCAGTTTTAAACATATGTCTGACTTACAGAGATATCAGAGCAAAAGAGGCCATTCACAATTCTGGTGGGACTCAAAACCACAACCAAGGAATTTCTCAATTCGCATCCTAGAGGTCCAAAGTTCTATCCATTGCACGCGCAGCACTTCTTAGTTTTTCCAGTTTTGTGCAGTTACACACCGTTCGGCATGCAAAGACGTGTGAAAAGTTTAAGCACTCCCATATCCTGTGGCATAGGCACTGCTGGGATTTGAACCCAGGATCTCCTGTTTACGAGAAAGGCGCTTTGACCAGCTAAGCCACAGCGCCAATTACAAAAGTGTATTAAAAAATTTGTCAGCAAAACAAGTCTAAAAGAGGTAGCGCATCAGGGAAATAGCTGATTACGTCATGAAAGAGGTCCCTTAGAGTTAAGAGGATCGTTTCCAAAACACGAGGGGCTTTCAGGCCTCAAAGGAAAGTCTGAACTCATTTAATTTTGGCTCTACACTCTCGATACTCATGCCTAAAGTGTTTCCTGAGCTTTCTTGTAATACGAAAGGGCAAAACCCAGAAAGATATATCCATGTATTATGCTTCATATATGCAAAGACTTTGTTTTTACAAATATCATTATGCTTGACTTTATCAATAGGTAGTAGCAGATTTTGGGCCTAAGCCAGGGGCTTGCAAACCATTCTTGAAGCGCATCTGCACCACATATGTTTTTTTTATTTTATTATCTCTCTCATTTAAAACAGGTGAATCAAATAATTGACTGATTAGTAACATCCTCGATGATCTGACTTGGGTGTGCCCAATAAGGAAAACAAGACAAATGTGCTGCGTAGGCTTCTGAAAAAGTGGGAAAACCCCAGGTTTAAGGCAAATGTCAGTCTGGCAGAGACGTCTATGCAAAGGGACCCCATTCGTGACTCTGGTGGGACCCAAAAACCAACAACCTTTTAAAAGCCTTCATTTGCAACCGAGAAGTCCAGATTGTCTTTCCTGCCGAGGCTTTTACATCTGAAAAGTTTGAATGACTACTCCCAGAAGCCACAGATTAGGCACTACTGGGATTCGAACCCAGGATCTCCTGTTTACTAGACAGGCGCTTTGACCAACTAAGCCACAGCGCCAGGTACTGTCCATGGTTCGATGCTTTTGTATACAAAGTTTAAAAGAGTTTGCACGTCAGGAGAACAGCTGATTACATCATGAATAGGTCCCTTTGAAGTTAGAGGTTTATTTCTAAAACCTGAACGGTGTGCAGGCTTCTGTTCAGGGACAAGGGAATATCTCAAACCATTTCAATTTGGATCAAAACTCTCAGTACTCGTCTCTCAAATGTTTTGTGAACTTCCAGTTACGATACATCTAAACGCTGTTTT
This sequence comes from Phoxinus phoxinus, assembly GCF_949152265.1. Classification (NCBI taxonomy): domain Eukaryota; kingdom Metazoa; phylum Chordata; class Actinopteri; order Cypriniformes; family Leuciscidae; genus Phoxinus; species Phoxinus phoxinus. The sequence goes on along the minus strand of NC_136879.1, from coordinate 4,936,808 downwards.
AGCTGGGAGAAATGGAAAGCATTTTATTTGTTGTTGCTAGATAGGTGGCTAACAATAGGTAGTTGCAGATTTTGGCCTAAGCCAGTGGATTTCAACCCATTCTTGTTGTCTCCCTTATTTAAATAGGTGACTTAAGCTAATTAGTAGAGCACTCTATGATTTGAGTCGGGTGAGTCCAATAAGGGAAATAAGCAGAACGCGAAGGGTATTCTTCTGAAGCAGTTTGTGGATCCCAGGTTTAAGCGTATGCTTGTTCAACACAAAGACATCTGAGCAAAAGAGGGTATGCACGACTCTGGTGGGACTCGAACCCACAACCTTTGAATACCTCCATTCACAACCTAGAAGTCCAATGCGCTATCCATTGCGCCACAGAGCCACCCTTTAAGACGCTATTAGTTGCACATGACTTCTTAGATTTGCACCTTTTGTGGAGATTCACACTGTTCAGCATGCAAATATTTCCATATGTAAGAAGTTTAAGTGAGCCCACGTCCTGTGGCATAGGCACTGCTGGGATTCGAACCCAGGATCTCCTGTTTACAAGACAGGCGCTTTGACCAACTAAGCCACAGCGCCACGTGCTAAACCTTTTACAATGCGTCGGCATAAAAAGTCTAAAAGAGGTAGCAGGTCAGGAAAATAGCTGATTCCACCATGAAAGAGGTTAGTGGGATTATTTCCAAAACCCGAGGGGCATTCAGGGCTCTGTTGAGGAAAGAGGGAATATCTGAAACTCTCAATACTTGTGTCTGAGATTTTTGGGGAACCTCCGGTTACAATCCATCTAAACTCTGTCTCAGCTAGGAGAAATGGAAAGCAATTTTTGCTATGCTTTCAGCTGATCTGAAAGCCAACATCCAGAAAGATTTTCATGAATTATATATTCATATTTGTAAAGACTGTTTTGAACACACATCCAGAGGCTTGATCTCAACAATAGGAAGTAGCAGATGTTGGCCTAAGCCAGTGGTTTTCAAACCATTCTCCAAACCTACCAGACGCTATAGATTTTCGTTATCTTCCTTATTCCAAAGAGGTGAATTGAGCTAATTAGTAGAGTACTCTATGATCTGACTTGGGTGTGTCCAATGAGGGAGATGAGCAGAATGTGAAGTGTAGGCTTCTGAAGTAGTTTGTGGACCCCAGTTTTAAACATATGTCTGACTTACAGAGATATCAGAGCAAAAGAGGCCATTCACAATTCTGGTGGGACTCAAAACCACAACCAAGGAATTTCTCAATTCGCATCCTAGAGGTCCAAAGTTCTATCCATTGCACGCGCAGCACTTCTTAGTTTTTCCAGTTTTGTGCAGTTACACACCGTTCGGCATGCAAAGACGTGTGAAAAGTTTAAGCACTCCCATATCCTGTGGCATAGGCACTGCTGGGATTTGAACCCAGGATCTCCTGTTTACGAGAAAGGCGCTTTGACCAGCTAAGCCACAGCGCCAATTACAAAAGTGTATTAAAAAATTTGTCAGCAAAACAAGTCTAAAAGAGGTAGCGCATCAGGGAAATAGCTGATTACGTCATGAAAGAGGTCCCTTTAGAGTTAAGAGGATCGTTTCCAAAACACGAGGGGCTTTCAGGCCTCAAAGGAAAGTCTGAACTCATTTAATTTTGGCTCTACACTCTCGATACTCATGCCTAAAGTGTTTCCTGAGCTTTCTTGTAATACGAAAGGGCAAAACCCAGAAAGATATATCCATGTATTATGCTTCATATATGCAAAGACTTTGTTTTTACAAATATCATTATGCTTGACTTTATCAATAGGTAGTAGCAGATTTTGGGCCTAAGCCAGGGGCTTGCAAACCATTCTTGAAGCGCATCTGCACCACATATGTTTTTTTTATTTTATTATCTCTCTCATTTAAAACAGGTGAATCAAATAATTGACTGATTAGTAACATCCTCGATGATCTGACTTGGGTGTGCCCAATAAGGAAAACAAGACAAATGTGCTGCGTAGGCTTCTGAAAAAGTGGGAAAACCCCAGGTTTAAGGCAAATGTCAGTCTGGCAGAGACGTCTATGCAAAGGGACCCCATTCGTGACTCTGGTGGGACCCAAAAACCAACAACCTTTTAAAAGCCTTCATTTGCAACCGAGAAGTCCAGATTGTCTTTCCTGCCGAGGCTTTTACATCTGAAAAGTTTGAATGACTACTCCCAGAAGCCACAGATTAGGCACTACTGGGATTCGAACCCAGGATCTCCTGTTTACTAGACAGGCGCTTTGACCAACTAAGCCACAGCGCCAGGTACTATCTATGGTTCGATGCTTTTGTATACAAAGTTTAAAAGAGTTTGCACGTCAGGAGAACAGCTGATTACATCATGAATAGGTCCCTTTGAAGTTAGAGGTTTATTTCTAAAACCTGAACGGTGTGCAGGCTTCTGTTCAGGGACAAGGGAATATCTCAAACCATTTCAATTTGGATCAAAACTCTCAGTACTCGTCTCTCAAATGTTTTGTGAACTTCCAGTTACGATACATCTAAACGCTGTTTTAGCTGGGAGAAATGGAAAGCATTTTATTTGTTGTTGCTAGATAGGTGGCTAACAATAGGTAGTTGCAGATTTTGGCCTAAGCCAGTGGATTTCAACCCATTCTTGTTGTCTCCCTTATTTAAATAGGTGACTTAAGCTAATTAGTAGAGCACTCTATGATTTGAGTCGGGTGAGTCCAATAAGGGAAATAAGCAGAACGCGAAGGGTATTCTTCTGAAGCAGTTTGTGGATCCCAGGTTTAAGCGTATGCTTGTTCAACACAAAGACATCTGAGCAAAAGAGGGTATGCACGACTCTGGTGGGACTCGAACCCACAACCTTTGAATACCTCCATTCACAACCTAGAAGTCCAATGCGCTATCCATTGCGCCACAGAGCCACCCTTTAAGACGCTATTAGTTGCACATGACTTCTTAGATTTGCACCTTTTGTGGAGATTCACACTGTTCAGCATGCAAATATTTCCATATGTAAGAAGTTTAAGTGAGCCCACGTCCTGTGGCATAGGCACTGCTGGGATTCGAACCCAGGATCTCCTGTTTACAAGACAGGCGCTTTGACCAACTAAGCCACAGCGCCACGTGCTAAACCTTTTACAATGCGTCGGCATAAAAAGTCTAAAAGAGGTAGCAGGTCAGGAAAATAGCTGATTCCACCATGAAAGAGGTTAGTGGGATTATTTCCAAAACCCGAGGGGCATTCAGGGCTCTGTTGAGGAAAGAGGGAATATCTGAAACTCTCAATACTTGTGTCTGAGATTTTTGGGGAACCTCCGGTTACAATCCATCTAAACTCTGTCTCAGCTAGGAGAAATGGAAAGCAATTTTTGCTATGCTTTCAGCTGATCTGAAAGCCAACATCCAGAAAGATTTTCATGAATTATATATTCATATTTGTAAAGACTGTTTTGAACACACATCCAGAGGCTTGATCTCAACAATAGGAAGTAGCAGATGTTGGCCTAAGCCAGTGGTTTTCAAACCATTCTCCAAACCTACCAGACGCTATAGATTTTCGTTATCTTCCTTATTCCAAAGAGGTGAATTGAGCTAATTAGTAGAGTACTCTATGATCTGACTTGGGTGTGTCCAATGAGGGAGATGAGCAGAATGTGAAGTGTAGGCTTCTGAAGTAGTTTGTGGACCCCAGTTTTAAACATATGTCTGACTTACAGAGATATCAGAGCAAAAGAGGCCATTCACAATTCTGGTGGGACTCAAAACCACAACCAAGGAATTTCTCAATTCGCATCCTAGAGGTCCAAAGTTCTATCCATTGCACGCGCAGCACTTCTTAGTTTTTCCAGTTTTGTGCAGTTACACACCGTTCGGCATGCAAAGACGTGTGAAAAGTTTAAGCACTCCCATATCCTGTGGCATAGGCACTGCTGGGATTTGAACCCAGGATCTCCTGTTTACGAGAAAGGCGCTTCGACCAGCTAAGCCACAGCGCCAATTACAAAAGTGTGTTAAAAAATTTGTCAGCAAAACAAGTCTAAAAGAGGTAGCGCATCAGGGAAATAGCTGATTACGTCATGAAAGAGGTCCCTTAGAGTTAAGAGGATCGTTTCCAAAACACGAGGGGCTTTCAGGCCTCAAAGGAAAGTCTGAACTCATTTAATTTTGGCTCTACACTCTCGATACTCATGCCTAAAGTGTTTCCTGAGCTTTCTTGTAATACGAAAGGGCAAAACCCAGAAAGATATATCCATGTATTATGCTTCATATATGCAAAGACTTTGTTTTTACAAATATCATTATGCTTGACTTTATCAATAGGTAGTAGCAGATTTTGGGCCTAAGCCAGGGGCTTGCAAACCATTCTTGAAGCGCATCTGCACCACATATGTTTTTTTTATTTTATTATCTCTCTCATTTAAAACAGGTGAATCAAATAATTGACTGATTAGTAACATCCTCGATGATCTGACTTGGGTGTGCCCAATAAGGAAAACAAGACAAATGTGCTGCGTAGGCTTCTGAAAAAGTGGGAAAACCACAGGTTTAAGGCAAATGTCAGTCTGGCAGAGACGTCTATGCAAAGGGACCCCATTCGTGACTCTGGTGGGACCCAAAAACCAACAACCTTTTAAAAGCCTTCATTTGCAACCGAGAAGTCCAGATTGTCTTTCCTGCCGAGGCTTTTACATCTGAAAAGTTTGAATGACTACTCCCAGAAGCCACAGATTAGGCACTACTGGGATTCGAACCCAGGATCTCCTGTTTACTAGACAGGCGCTTTGACCAACTAAGCCACAGCGCCAGGTACTGTCCATGGTTCGATGCTTTTGTATACAAAGTTTAAAAGAGTTTGCACGTCAGGAGAACAGCTGATTACATCATGAATAGGTCCCTTTGAAGTTAGAGGTTTATTTCTAAAACCTGAACGGTGTGCAGGCTTCTGTTCAGGGACAAGGAAATATCTCAAACCATTTCAATTTGGATCAAAACTCTCAGTACTCGTCTCTCAAATGTTTTGTGAACTTCCAGTTACGATACATCTAAACGCTGTTTTAGCTGGGAGAAATGGAAAGCATTTTATTTGTTGTTGCTAGATAGGTGGCTAACAATAGGTAGTTGCAGATTTTGGCCTAAGCCAGTGGATTTCAACCCATTCTTGTTGTCTCCCTTATTTAAATAGGTGACTTAAGCTAATTAGTAGAGCACTCTATGATTTGAGTCGGGTGAGTCCAATAAGGGAAATAAGCAGAACGCGAAGGGTATTCTTCTGAAGCAGTTTGTGGATCCCAGGTTTAAGCGTATGCTTGTTCAACACAAAGACATCTGAGCAAAAGAGGGTATGCACGACTCTGGTGGGACTCGAACCCACAACCTTTGAATACCTCCATTCACAACCTAGAAGTCCAATGCGCTATCCATTGCGCCACAGAGCCACCCTTTAAGACGCTATTAGTTGCACATGACTTCTTAGATTTGCACCTTTTGTGGAGATTCACACTGTTCAGCATGCAAATATTTCCATATGTAAGAAGTTTAAGTGAGCCCACGTCCTGTGGCATAGGCACTGCTGGGATTCGAACCCAGGATCTCCTGTTTACAAGACAGGCGCTTTGACCAACTAAGCCACAGCGCCACGTGCTAAACCTTTTACAATGCGTCGGCATAAAAAGTCTAAAAGAGGTAGCAGGTCAGGAAAATAGCTGATTCCACCATGAAAGAGGTTAGTGGGATTATTTCCAAAACCCGAGGGGCATTCAGGGCTCTGTTGAGGAAAGAGGGAATATCTGAAACTCTCAATACTTGTGTCTGAGATTTTTGGGGAACCTCCGGTTACAATCCATCTAAACTCTGTCTCAGCTAGGAGAAATGGAAAGCAATTTTTGCTATGCTTTCAGCTGATCTGAAAGCCAACATCCAGAAAGATTTTCATGAATTATATATTCATATTTGTAAAGACTGTTTTGAACACACATCCAGAGGCTTGATCTCAACAATAGGAAGTAGCAGATGTTGGCCTAAGCCAGTGGTTTTCAAACCATTCTCCAAACCTACCAGACGCTATAGATTTTCGTTATCTTCCTTATTCCAAAGAGGTGAATTGAGCTAATTAGTAGAGTACTCTATGATCTGACTTGGGTGTGTCCAATGAGGGAGATGAGCAGAATGTGAAGTGTAGGCTTCTGAAGTAGTTTGTGGACCCCAGTTTTAAACATATGTCTGACTTACAGAGATATCAGAGCAAAAGAGGCCATTCACAATTCTGGTGGGACTCAAAACCACAACCAAGGAATTTCTCAATTCGCATCCTAGAGGTCCAAAGTTCTATCCATTGCACGCGCAGCACTTCTTAGTTTTTCCAGTTTTGTGCAGTTACACACCGTTCGGCATGCAAAGACGTGTGAAAAGTTTAAGCACTCCCATATCCTGTGGCATAGGCACTGCTGGGATTTGAACCCAGGATCTCCTGTTTACGAGAAAGGCGCTTTGACCAGCTAAGCCACAGCGCCAATTACAAAAGTGTGTTAAAAAATTTGTCAGCAAAACAAGTCTAAAAGAGGTAGCGCATCAGGGAAATAGCTGATTACGTCATGAAAGAGGTCCCTTAGAGTTAAGAGGATCGTTTCCAAAACACGAGGGGCTTTCAGGCCTCAAAGGAAAGTCTGAACTCATTTAATTTTGGCTCTACACTCTCGATACTCATGCCTAAAGTGTTTCCTGAGCTTTCTTGTAATACGAAAGGGCAAAACCCAGAAAGATATATCCATGTATTATGCTTCATATATGCAAAGACTTTGTTTTTACAAATATCATTATGCTTGACTTTATCAATAGGTAGTAGCAGATTTTGGGCCTAAGCCAGGGGCTTGCAAACCATTCTTGAAGCGCATCTGCACCACATATGTTTTTTTTATTTTATTATCTCTCTCATTTAAAACAGGTGAATCAAATAATTGACTGATTAGTAACATCCTCGATGATCTGACTTGGGTGTGCCCAATAAGGAAAACAAGACAAATGTGCTGCGTAGGCTTCTGAAAAAGTGGGAAAACCCCAGGTTTAAGGCAAATGTCAGTCTGGCAGAGACGTCTATGCAAAGGGACCCCATTCGTGACTCTGGTGGGACCCAAAAACCAACAACCTTTTAAAAGCCTTCATTTGCAACCGAGAAGTCCAGATTGTCTTTCCTGCCGAGGCTTTTACATCTGAAAAGTTTGAATGACTACTCCCAGAAGCCACAGATTAGGCACTACTGGGATTCGAACCCAGGATCTCCTGTTTACTAGACAGGCGCTTTGACCAACTAAGCCACAGCGCCAGGTACTGTCCATGGTTCGATGCTTTTGTATACAAAGTTTAAAAGAGTTTGCACGTCAGGAGAACAGCTGATTACATCATGAATAGGTCCCTTTGAAGTTAGAGGTTTATTTCTAAAACCTGAACGGTGTGCAGGCTTCTGTTCAGGGACAAGGAAATATCTCAAACCATTTCAATTTGGATCAAAACTCTCAGTACTCGTCTCTCAAATGTTTTGTGAACTTCCAGTTACGATACATCTAAACGCTGTTTTAGCTGGGAGAAATGGAAAGCATTTTATTTGTTGTTGCTAGATAGGTGGCTAACAATAGGTAGTTGCAGATTTTGGCCTAAGCCAGTGGATTTCAACCCATTCTTGTTGTCTCCCTTATTTAAATAGGTGACTTAAGCTAATTAGTAGAGCACTCTATGATTTGAGTCGGGTGAGTCCAATAAGGGAAATAAGCAGAACGCGAAGGGTATTCTTCTGAAGCAGTTTGTGGATCCCAGGTTTAAGCGTATGCTTGTTCAACACAAAGACATCTGAGCAAAAGAGGGTATGCACGACTCTGGTGGGACTCAAACCCACAACCTTTGAATACCTCCATTCACAACCTAGAAGTCCAATGCGCTATCCATTGCGCCACAGAGCCACCCTTTAAGACGCTATTAGTTGCACATGACTTCTTAGATTTGCACCTTTTGTGGAGATTCACACTGTTCAGCATGCAAATATTTCCATATGTAAGAAGTTTAAGTGAGCCCACGTCCTGTGGCATAGGCACTGCTGGGATTCGAACCCAGGATCTCCTGTTTACAAGACAGGCGCTTTGACCAACTAAGCCACAGCGCCACGTGCTAAACCTTTTACAATGCGTCGGCATAAAAAGTCTAAAAGAGGTAGCAGGTCAGGAAAATAGCTGATTCCACCATGAAAGAGGTTAGTGGGATTATTTCCAAAACCTGAGGGGCATTCAGGGCTCTGTTGAGGAAAGAGGGAATATCTGAAACTCTCAATACTTGTGTCTGAGATTTTTGGGGAACCTCCGGTTACAATCCATCTAAACTCTGTCTCAGCTAGGAGAAATGGAAAGCAATTTTTGCTATGCTTTCAGCTGATCTGAAAGCCAACATCCAGAAAGATTTTCATGAATTATATATTCATATTTGTAAAGACTGTTTTGAACACACATCCAGAGGCTTGATCTCAACAATAGGAAGTAGCAGATGTTGGCCTAAGCCAGTGGTTTTCAAACCATTCTCCAAACCTACCAGACGCTATAGATTTTCGTTATCTTCCTTATTCCAAAGAGGTGAATTGAGCTAATTAGTAGAGTACTCTATGATCTGACTTGGGTGTGTCCAATGAGGGAGATGAGCAGAATGTGAAGTGTAGGCTTCTGAAGTAGTTTGTGGACCCCAGTTTTAAACATATGTCTGACTTACAGAGATATCAGAGCAAAAGAGGCCATTCACAATTCTGGTGGGACTCAAAACCACAACCAAGGAATTTCTCAATTCGCATCCTAGAGGTCCAAAGTTCTATCCATTGCACGCGCAGCACTTCTTAGTTTTTCCAGTTTTGTGCAGTTACACACCGTTCGGCATGCAAAGACGTGTGAAAAGTTTAAGCACTCCCATATCCTGTGGCATAGGCACTGCTGGGATTTGAACCCAGGATCTCCTGTTTACGAGACAGGCGCTTTGACCAGCTAAGCCACAGCGCCAATTACAAAAGTGTGTTAAAAAATTTGTCAGCAAAACAAGTCTAAAAGAGGTAGCGCATCAGGCAAATAGCTGATTACGTCATGAAAGAGGTCCCTTAGAGTTAAGAGGATCGTTTCCAAAACACGAGGGGCTTTCAGGCCTCAAGGGAATGTCTGAACTCATTTAATTTTGGCTCTACACTCTCGATACTCATGCCTAAAGTGTTTCCTGAGCTTTCTTGTAATACGAAAGGGCAAAACCCAGATATATATATATATGTATTATGCTTCATATATGCAAAGACTTTGTTTTTACAAATATCATTATGCTTGACTTTATCAATAGGTAGTAGCAGATTTCGGGCCTAAGCCAGGGGCTTGCAAACCATTCTTGAAGCGCATCTGCACCACATATGTTTATTTTATTTTATTATCTCTCTCATTTAAAACAGGTGAATCAAATAATTGACTGATTAGTAACATCCTCGATGATCTGACTTGGGTGTGCCCAATAAGGAAAACAAGACAAATGTGCTGCGTAGGCTTCTGAAAAAGTGGGAAAACCCCAGGTTTAAGGCAAATGTCAGTCTGGCAGAGACGTCTATGCAAAGGGACCCCATTCGTGACTCTGGTGGGACCCAAAAACCAACAACCTTTTAAAAGCCTTCATTTGCAACCGAGAAGTCCAGATTGTCTTTCCTGCCGAGGCTTTTACATCTGAAAAGTTTGAATGACTACTCCCAGAAGCCACAGATTAGGCACTGCTGGGATTCGAACCCAGGATCTCCTGTTTACTAGACAGGCACTTTGACCAACTAAGCCACAGCGCCAGGTACTGTCCCTGGTTCGATGCTTTTGTATACAAAGTTTAAAAGAGTTTGCACGTCAGGAGAACAGCTGATTACATCATGAATAGGTCCCTTTGAAGTTAGAGGTTTATTTCTAAAACCTGAACGGTGTGCAGGCTTCTGTTCAGGGACAAGGGAATATCTCAAACCATTTCAATTTGGATCAAAACTCTCAGTACTCGTCTCTCAAATGTTTTGTGAACTTCCAGCTACGATACATCTAAACGCTGTTTTAGCTGGGAGAAATGGAAAGCATTTTATTTGTTGTTGCTAGATAGGTGGCTAACAATAGGTAGTTGCAGATTTTGGCCTAAGCCAGTGGATTTCAACCCATTCTTGTTGTCTCCCTTATTTAAATAGGTGACTTAAGCTAATTAGTAGAGCACTCTATGATTTGAGTCGGGTGAGTCCAATAAGGGAAATAAGCAGAACGCGAAGGGTATTCTTCTGAAGCAGTTTGTGGATCCCAGGTTTAAGCGTATGCTTGTTCAACACAAAGACATCTGAGCAAAAGAGGGTATGCACGACTCTGGTGGGACTCGAACCCACAACCTTTGAATACCTCCATTCACAACCTAGAAGTCCAATGCGCTATCCATTGCGCCACAGAGCCACCCTTTAAGACGCTATTAGTTGCACATGACTTCTTAGATTTGCACCTTTTGTGGAGATTCACACTGTTCAGCATGCAAATATTTCCATATGTAAGAAGTTTAAGTGAGCCCACGTCCTGTGGCATAGGCACTGCTGGGATTCGAACCCAGGATCTCCTGTTTACAAGACAGGCGCTTTGACCAACTAAGCCACAGCGCCACGTGCTAAACCTTTTACAATGCGTCGGCATAAAAAGTCTAAAAGAGGTAGCAGGTCAGGAAAATAGCTGATTCCACCATGAAAGAGGTTAGTGGGATTATTTCCAAAACCTGAGGGGCATTCAGGGCTCTGTTGAGGAAAGAGGGAATATCTGAAACTCTCAATACTTGTGTCTGAGATTTTTGGGGAACCTCCGGTTACAATCCATCTAAACTCTGTCTCAGCTAGGAGAAATGGAAAGCAATTTTTGCTATGCTTTCAGCTGATCTGAAAGCCAACATCCAGAAAGATTTTCATGAATTATATATTCATATTTGTAAAGACTGTTTTGAACACACATCCAGAGGCTTGATCTCAACAATAGGAAGTAGCAGATGTTGGCCTAAGCCAGTGGTTTTCAAACCATTCTCCAAACCTACCAGACGCTATAGATTTTCGTTATCTTCCTTATTCCAAAGAGGTGAATTGAGCTAATTAGTAGAGTACTCTATGATCTGACTTGGGTGTGTCCAATGAGGGAGATGAGCAGAATGTGAAGTGTAGGCTTCTGAAGTAGTTTGTGGACCCCAGTTTTAAACATATGTCTGACTTACAGAGATATCAGAGCAAAAGAGGCCATTCACAATTCTGGTGGGACTCAAAACCACAACCAAGGAATTTCTCAATTCGCATCCTAGAGGTCCAAAGTTCTATCCATTGCACGCGCAGCACTTCTTAGTTTTTCCAGTTTTGTGCAGTTACACACCGTTCGGCATGCAAAGACGTGTGAAAAGTTTAAGCACTCCCATATCCTGTGGCATAGGCACTGCTGGGATTTGAACCCAGGATCTCCTGTTTTACGAGACAGGCGCTTTGACCAGCTAAGCCACAGCGCCAATTACAAAAGTGTGTTAAAAAATTTGTCAGCAAAACAAGTCTAAAAGAGGTAGCGCATCAGGCAAATAGCTGATTACGTCATGAAAGAGGTCCCTTAGAGTTAAGAGGTTCGTTTCCAAAACACGAGGGGCTTTCAGGCCTCAAGGGAATGTCTTAACTCATTTAATTTTGCCTCTACACTCTCGATACTCATGCCTAAAGTGTTTCCTGAGCTTTCTTGTAATACGAAAGGGCAAAACCCAGAAAGATATATCCATGTATTATGCTTCATATATGCAAAGACTTTGTTTTTACAAATATCATTATGCTTGACTTTATCAATAGGTAGTAGCAGATTTCGGGCCTAAGCCAGTGGCTTGCAAACCATTCTTGAAGCGCATCTGCACCACATATGTTTTTTTATTTTATTATCTCTCTCATTTAAAACAGGTGAATCAAATAATTGACTGATTAGTAACATCCTCGATGATCTGACTTGGGTGTGCCCAATAAGGAAAACAAGACAAATGTGCTGCGTAGGCTTCTGAAAAAGTGGGAAAACCCCAGGTTTAAGGCAAATGTCAGTCTGGCAGAGACGTCTATGCAAAGGGACCCCATTCGTGACTCTGGTGGGACCCAAAAACCAACAACCTTTTAAAAGCCTTCATTTGCAACCGAGAAGTCCAGATTGTCTTTCCTGCCGAGGCTTTTACATCTGAAAAGTTTGAATGACTACTCCCAGAAGCCACAGATTAGGCACTGCTGGGATTCGAACCCAGGATCTCCTGTTTACTAAACAGGCGCTTTGACCAACTAAGCCACAGCGCCAGGTACTGTCCCTGGTTCGATGCTTTTGTATACAAAGTTTAAAAGAGTTTGCACGTCAGGAGAACAGCTGATTACATCATGAATAGGTCCCTTTGAAGTTAGAGGTTTATTTCTAAAACCTGAACGGTGTGCAGGCTTCTGTTCAGGGACAAGGGAATATCTCAAACCATTTCAATTTGGATCAAAACTCTCAGTACTCGTCTCTCAAATGTTTTGTGAACTTCCAGTTACGATACATCTAAACGCTGTTTTAGCTGGGAGAAATGGAAAGCATTTTATTTGTTGTTGCTAGATAGGTGGCTAACAATAGGTAGTTGCAGATTTTGGCCTAAGCCAGTGGATTTCAACCCATTCTTGTTGTCTCCCTTATTTAAATAGGTGACTTAAGCTAATTAGTAGAGCCCTCTATGATTTGAGTCGGGTGAGTCCAATAAGGGAAATAAGCAGAACGCGAAGGGTATTCTTCTGAAGCAGTTTGTGGATCCCAGGTTTAAGCGTATGCTTGTTCAACACAAAGACATCTGAGCAAAAGAGGGTATGCACGACTCTGGTGGGACTCGAACCCACAACCTTTGAATACCTCCATTCACAACCTAGAAGTCCAATGCGCTATCCATTGCGCCACAGAGCCACAAAAAGCCAACCTTTAAGACGCTATTAGTTGCACATGACTTCTTAGATTTGCACCTTTTGTGGAGATTCACACTGTTCAGCATGCAAATATTTCCATATGTAAGAAGTTTAAGTGAGCCCACGTCCTGTGGCATAGGCACTGCTGGGATTCGAACCCAGGATCTCCTGTTTACAAGACAGGCGCTTTGACCAACTAAGCCACAGCGCCACGTGCTAAACCTTTTACAATGCGTCGGCATAAAAAGTCTAAAAGAGGTAGCAGGTCAGGAAAATAGCTGATTCCACCATGAAAGAGGTTAGTGGGATTATTTCCAAAACCCGAGGGGCATTCAGGGCTCTGTTGAGGAAAGAGGGAATATCTGAAACTCTCAATACTTGTGTCTGAGATTTTTGGGGAACCTCCGGTTACAATCCATCTAAACTCTGTCTCAGCTAGGAGAAATGGAAAGCAATTTTTGCTATGCTTTCAGCTGATCTGAAAGCCAACATCCAGAAAGATTTTCATGAATTATATATTCATATTTGTAAAGACTGTTTTGAACACACATCCAGAGGCTTGATCTCAACAATAGGAAGTAGCAGATGTTGGCCTAAGCCAGTGGTTTTCAAACCATTCTCCAAACCTACCAGACGCTATAGATTTTCGTTATCTTCCTTATTCCAAAGAGGTGAATTGAGCTAATTAGTAGAGTACTCTATGATCTGACTTGGGTGTGTCCAATGAGGGAGATGAGCAGAATGTGAAGTGTAGGCTTCTGAAGTAGTTTGTGGACCCCAGTTTTAAACATATGTCTGACTTACAGAGATATCAGAGCAAAAGAGGCCATTCACAATTCTGGTGGGACTCAAAACCACAACCAAGGAATTTCTCAATTCGCATCCTAGAGGTCCAAAGTTCTATCCATTGCACGCGCAGCACTTCTTAGTTTTTCCAGTTTTGTGCAGTTACACACCGTTCGGCATGCAAAGACGTGTGAAAAGTTTAAGCACTCCCATATCCTGTGGCATAGGCACTGCTGGGATTTGAACCCAGGATCTCCTGTTTACAAGACAGGCACTTTGACCAGCTAAGCCACAGCGCCAATTACAAAAGTGTGTTAAAAAATTTGTCAGCAAAACAAGTCTAAAAGAGGTAGCGCATCAGGCAAATAGCTGATTACGTCATGAAAGAGGTCCCTTAGAGTTAAGAGGATCGTTTCCAAAACACGAGGGGCTTTCAGGCCTCAAGGGAATGTCTGAACTCATTTAATTTTGGCTCTACACTCTCGATACTCATGCCTAAAGTGTTTCCTGAGCTTTCTTGTAATACGAAAGGGCAAAACCCAGAAAGATATATCCATGTATTATGCTTCATATATGCAAAGACTTTGTTTTTACAAATATCATTATGCTTGACTTTATCAATAGGTAGTAGCAGATTTCGGGCCTAAGCCAGGGGCTTGCAAACCATTCTTGAAGCGCATCTGCACCACATATGTTTATTTTATTTTATTATCTCTCTCATTTAAAACAGGTGAATCAAATAATTGACTGATTAGTAACATCCTCGATGATCTGACTTGGGTGTGCCCAATAAGGAAAACAAGACAAATGTGCTGCGTAGGCTTCTGAAAAAGTGGGAAAACCCCAGGTTTAAGGCAAATGTCAGTCTGGCAGAGACGTCTATGCAAAGGGACCCCATTCGTGACTCTGGTGGGACCCAAAAACCAACAACCTTTTAAAAGCCTTCATTTGCAACCGAGAAGTCCAGATTGTCTTTCCTGCCGAGGCTTTTACATCTGAAAAGTTTGAATGACTACTCCCAGAAGCCACAGATTAGGCACTGCTGGGATTCGAACCCAGGATCTCCTGTTTACTAGACAGGCGCTTTGACCAACTAAGCCACAGCGCCAGGTACTGTCCCTGGTTCGATGCTTTTGTATACAAAGTTTAAAAGAGTTTGCACGTCAGGAGAACAGCTGATTACATCATGAATAGGTCCCTTTGAAGTTAGAGGTTTATTTCTAAAACCTGAACGGTGTGCAGGCTTCTGTTCAGGGACAAGGGAATATCTCAAACCATTTCAATTTGGATCAAAACTCTCAGTACTCGTCTCTCAAATGTTTTGTGAACTTCCAGTTACGATACATCTAAACGCTGTTTTAGCTGGGAGAAATGGAAAGCATTTTATTTGTTGTTGCTAGATAGGTGGCTAACAATAGGTAGTTGCAGATTTTGGCCTAAGCCAGTGGATTTCAACCCATTCTTGTTGTCTCCCTTATTTAAATAGGTGACTTAAGCTAATTAGTAGAGCACTCTATGATTTGAGTCGGGTGAGTCCAATAAGGGAAATAAGCAGAACGCGAAGGGTATTCTTCTGAAGCAGTTTGTGGATCCCAGGTTTAAGCGTATGCTTGTTCAACACAAAGACATCTGAGCAAAAGAGGGTATGCACGACTCTGGTGGGACTCGAACCCACAACCTTTGAATACCTCCATTCACAACCTAGAAGTCCAATGCGCTATCCATTGCGCCACAGAGCCACCCTTTAAGACGCTATTAGTTGCACATGACTTCTTAGATTTGCACCTTTTGTGGAGATTCACACTGTTCAGCATGCAAATATTTCCATATGTAAGAAGTTTAAGTGAGCCCACGTCCTGTGGCATAGGCACTGCTGGGATTCGAACCCAGGATCTCCTGTTTACAAGACAGGCGCTTTGACCAACTAAGCCACAGCGCCACGTGCTAAACCTTTTACAATGCGTCGGCATAAAAAGTCTAAAAGAGGTAGCAGGTCAGGAAAATAGCTGATTCCACCATGAAAGAGGTTAGTGGGATTATTTCCAAAACCTGAGGGGCATTCAGGGCTCTGTTGAGGAAAGAGGGAATATCTGAAACTCTCAATACTTGTGTCTGAGATTTTTGGGGAACCTCCGGTTACAATCCATCTAAACTCTGTCTCAGCTAGGAGAAATGGAAAGCAATTTTTGCTATGCTTTCAGCTGATCTGAAAGCCAACATCCAGAAAGATTTTCATGAATTATATATTCATATTTGTAAAGACTGTTTTGAACACACATCCAGAGGCTTGATCTCAACAATAGGAAGTAGCAGATGTTGGCCTAAGCCAGTGGTTTTCAAACCATTCTCCAAACCTACCAGACGCTATAGATTTTCGTTATCTTCCTTATTCCAAAGAGGTGAATTGAGCTAATTAGTAGAGTACTCTATGATCTGACTTGGGTGTGTCCAATGAGGGAGATGAGCAGAATGTGAAGTGTAGGCTTCTGAAGTAGTTTGTGGACCCCAGTTTTAAACATATGTCTGACTTACAGAGATATCAGAGCAAAAGAGGCCATTCACAATTCTGGTGGGACTCAAAACCACAACCAAGGAATTTCTCAATTCGCATCCTAGAGGTCCAAAGTTCTATCCATTGCACGCGCAGCACTTCTTAGTTTTTCCAGTTTTGTGCAGTTACACACCGTTCGGCATGCAAAGACGTGTGAAAAGTTTAAGCACTCCCATATCCTGTGGCATAGGCACTGCTGGGATTTGAACCCAGGATCTCCTGTTTTACGAGACAGGCGCTTTGACCAGCTAAGCCACAGCGCCAATTACAAAAGTGTGTTAAAAAATTTGTCAGCAAAACAAGTCTAAAAGAGGTAGCGCATCAGGCAAATAGCTGATTACGTCATGAAAGAGGTCCCTTAGAGTTAAGAGGTTCGTTTCCAAAACACGAGGGGCTTTCAGGCCTCAAGGGAATGTCTTAACTCATTTAATTTTGCCTCTACACTCTCGATACTCATGCCTAAAGTGTTTCCTGAGCTTTCTTGTAATACGAAAGGGCAAAACCCAGAAAGATATATCCATGTATTATGCTTCATATATGCAAAGACTTTGTTTTTACAAATATCATTATGCTTGACTTTATCAATAGGTAGTAGCAGATTTCGGGCCTAAGCCAGTGGCTTGCAAACCATTCTTGAAGCGCATCTGCACCACATATGTTTTTTTATTTTATTATCTCTCTCATTTAAAACAGGTGAATCAAATAATTGACTGATTAGTAACATCCTCGATGATCTGACTTGGGTGTGCCCAATAAGGAAAACAAGACAAATGTGCTGCGTAGGCTTCTGAAAAAGTGGGAAAACCCCAGGTTTAAGGCAAATGTCAGTCTGGCAGAGACGTCTATGCAAAGGGACCCCATTCGTGACTCTGGTGGGACCCAAAAACCAACAACCTTTTAAAAGCCTTCATTTGCAACCGAGAAGTCCAGATTGTCTTTCCTGCCGAGGCTTTTACATCTGAAAAGTTTGAATGACTACTCCCAGAAGCCACAGATTAGGCACTGCTGGGATTCGAACCCAGGATCTCCTGTTTACTAAACAGGCGCTTTGACCAACTAAGCCACAGCGCCAGGTACTGTCCCTGGTTCGATGCTTTTGTATACAAAGTTTAAAAGAGTTTGCACGTCAGGAGAACAGCTGATTACATCATGAATAGGTCCCTTTGAAGTTAGAGGTTTATTTCTAAAACCTGAACGGTGTGCAGGCTTCTGTTCAGGGACAAGGGAATATCTCAAACCATTTCAATTTGGATCAAAACTCTCAGTACTCGTCTCTCAAATGTTTTGTGAACTTCCAGTTACGATACATCTAAACGCTGTTTTAGCTGGGAGAAATGGAAAGCATTTTATTTGTTGTTGCTAGATAGGTGGCTAACAATAGGTAGTTGCAGATTTTGGCCTAAGCCAGTGGATTTCAACCCATTCTTGTTGTCTCCCTTATTTAAATAGGTGACTTAAGCTAATTAGTAGAGCCCTCTATGATTTGAGTCGGGTGAGTCCAATAAGGGAAATAAGCAGAACGCGAAGGGTATTCTTCTGAAGCAGTTTGTGGATCCCAGGTTTAAGCGTATGCTTGTTCAACACAAAGACATCTGAGCAAAAGAGGGTATGCACGACTCTGGTGGGACTCGAACCCACAACCTTTGAATACCTCCATTCACAACCTAGAAGTCCAATGCGCTATCCATTGCGCCACAGAGCCACAAAAAGCCAACCTTTAAGACGCTATTAGTTGCACATGACTTCTTAGATTTGCACCTTTTGTGGAGATTCACACTGTTCAGCATGCAAATATTTCCATATGTAAGAAGTTTAAGTGAGCCCACGTCCTGTGGCATAGGCACTGCTGGGATTCGAACCCAGGATCTCCTGTTTACAAGACAGGCGCTTTGACCAACTAAGCCACAGCGCCACGTGCTAAACCTTTTACAATGCGTCGGCATAAAAAGTCTAAAAGAGGTAGCAGGTCAGGAAAATAGCTGATTCCACCATGAAAGAGGTTAGTGGGATTATTTCCAAAACCCGAGGGGCATTCAGGGCTCTGTTGAGGAAAGAGGGAATATCTGAAACTCTCAATACTTGTGTCTGAGATTTTTGGGGAACCTCCGGTTACAATCCATCTAAACTCTGTCTCAGCTAGGAGAAATGGAAAGCAATTTTTGCTATGCTTTCAGCTGATCTGAAAGCCAACATCCAGAAAGATTTTCATGAATTATATATTCATATTTGTAAAGACTGTTTTGAACACACATCCAGAGGCTTGATCTCAACAATAGGAAGTAGCAGATGTTGGCCTAAGCCAGTGGTTTTCAAACCATTCTCCAAACCTACCAGACGCTATAGATTTTCGTTATCTTCCTTATTCCAAAGAGGTGAATTGAGCTAATTAGTAGAGTACTCCATGATCTGACTTGGGTGTGTCCAATGAGGGAGATGAGCAGAATGTGAAGTGTAGGCTTCTGAAGTAGTTTGTGGACCCCAGTTTTAAACATATGTCTGACTTACAGAGATATCAGAGCAAAAGAGGCCATTCACAATTCTGGTGGGACTCAAAACCACAACCAAGGAATTTCTCAATTCGCATCCTAGAGGTCCAAAGTTCTATCCATTGCACGCGCAGCACTTCTTAGTTTTTCCAGTTTTGTGCAGTTACACACCGTTCGGCATGCAAAGACGTGTGAAAAGTTTAAGCACTCCCATATCCTGTGGCATAGGCACTGCTGGGATTTGAACCCAGGATCTCCTGTTTACGAGAAAGGCGCTTCGACCAGCTAAGCCACAGCGCCAATTACAAAAGTGTGTTAAAAAATTTGTCAGCAAAACAAGTCTAAAAGAGGTAGCGCATCAGGGAAATAGCTGATTACGTCATGAAAGAGGTCCCTTAGAGTTAAGAGGATCGTTTCCAAAACACGAGGGGCTTTCAGGCCTCAAAGGAAAGTCTGAACTCATTTAATTTTGGCTCTACACTCTCGATACTCATGCCTAAAGTGTTTCCTGAGCTTTCTTGTAATACGAAAGGGCAAAACCCAGAAAGATATATCCATGTATTATGCTTCATATAGGCAAAGACTTTGTTTTTACAAATATCATTATGCTTGACTTTATCAATAGGTAGTAGCAGATTTTGGGCCTAAGCCAGGGGCTTGCAAACCATTCTTGAAGCGCATCTGCACCACATATGTTTTTTTTATTTTATTATCTCTCTCATTTAAAACAGGTGAATCAAATAATTGACTGATTAGTAACATCCTCGATGATCTGACTTGGGTGTGCCCAATAAGGAAAACAAGACAAATGTGCTGCGTAGGCTTCTGAAAAAGTGGGAAAACCCCAGGTTTAAGGCAAATGTCAGTCTGGCAGAGACGTCTATGCAAAGGGACCCCATTCGTGACTCTGGTGGGACCCAAAAACCAACAACCTTTTAAAAGCCTTCATTTGCAACCGAGAAGTCCAGATTGTCTTTCCTGCCGAGGCTTTTACATCTGAAAAGTTTGAATGACTACTCCCAGAAGCCACAGATTAGGCACTACTGGGATTCGAACCCAGGATCTCCTGTTTACTAGACAGGCGCTTTGACCAACTAAGCCACAGCGCCAGGTACTGTCCATGGTTCGATGCTTTTGTATACAAAGTTTAAAAGAGTTTGCACGTCAGGAGAACAGCTGATTACATCATGAATAGGTCCCTTTGAAGTTAGAGGTTTATTTCTAAAACCTGAACGGTGTGCAGGCTTCTGTTCAGGGACAAGGAAATATCTCAAACCATTTCAATTTGGATCAAAACTCTCAGTACTCGTCTCTCAAATGTTTTGTGAACTTCCAGTTACGATACATCTAAACGCTGTTTTAGCTGGGAGAAATGGAAAGCATTTTATTTGTTGTTGCTAGATAGGTGGCTAACAATAGGTAGTTGCAGATTTTGGCCTAAGCCAGTGGATTTCAACCCATTCTTGTTGTCTCCCTTATTTAAATAGGTGACTTAAGCTAATTAGTAGAGCACTCTATGATTTGAGTCGGGTGAGTCCAATAAGGGAAATAAGCAGAACGCGAAGGGTATTCTTCTGAAGCAGTTTGTGGATCCCAGGTTTAAGCGTATGCTTGTTCAACACAAAGACATCTGAGCAAAAGAGGGTATGCACGACTCTGGTGGGACTCGAACCCACAACCTTTGAATACCTCCATTCACAACCTAGAAGTCCAATGCGCTATCCATTGCGCCACAGAGCCACCCTTTAAGACGCTATTAGTTGCACATGACTTCTTAGATTTGCACCTTTTGTGGAGATTCACACTGTTCAGCATGCAAATATTTCCATATGTAAGAAGTTTAAGTGAGCCCACGTCCTGTGGCATAGGCACTGCTGGGATTCGAACCCAGGATCTCCTGTTTACAAGACAGGCGCTTTGACCAACTAAGCCACAGCGCCACGTGCTAAACCTTTTACAATGCGTCGGCATAAAAAGTCTAAAAGAGGTAGCAGGTCAGGAAAATAGCTGATTCCACCATGAAAGAGGTTAGTGGGATTATTTCCAAAACCCGAGGGGCATTCAGGGCTCTGTTGAGGAAAGAGGGAATATCTGAAACTCTCAATACTTGTGTCTGAGATTTTTGGGGAACCTCCGGTTACAATCCATCTAAACTCTGTCTCAGCTAGGAGAAATGGAAAGCAATTTTTGCTATGCTTTCAGCTGATCTGAAAGCCAACATCCAGAAAGATTTTCATGAATTATATATTCATATTTGTAAAGACTGTTTTGAACACACATCCAGAGGCTTGATCTCAACAATAGGAAGTAGCAGATGTTGGCCTAAGCCAGTGGTTTTCAAACCATTCTCCAAACCTACCAGACGCTATAGATTTTCGTTATCTTCCTTATTCCAAAGAGGTGAATTGAGCTAATTAGTAGAGTACTCCATGATCTGACTTGGGTGTGTCCAATGAGGGAGATGAGCAGAATGTGAAGTGTAGGCTTCTGAAGTAGTTTGTGGACCCCAGTTTTAAACATATGTCTGACTTACAGAGATATCAGAGCAAAAGAGGCCATTCACAATTCTGGTGGGACTCAAAACCACAACCAAGGAATTTCTCAATTCGCATCCTAGAGGTCCAAAGTTCTATCCATTGCACGCGCAGCACTTCTTAGTTTTTCCAGTTTTGTGCAGTTACACACCGTTCGGCATGCAAAGACGTGTGAAAAGTTTAAGCACTCCCATATCCTGTGGCATAGGCACTGCTGGGATTTGAACCCAGGATCTCCTGTTTACGAGAAAGGCGCTTCGACCAGCTAAGCCACAGCGCCAATTACAAAAGTGTGTTAAAAAATTTGTCAGCAAAACAAGTCTAAAAGAGGTAGCGCATCAGGGAAATAGCTGATTACGTCATGAAAGAGGTCCCTTAGAGTTAAGAGGATCGTTTCCAAAACACGAGGGGCTTTCAGGCCTCAAAGGAAAGTCTGAACTCATTTAATTTTGGCTCTACACTCTCGATACTCATGCCTAAAGTGTTTCCTGAGCTTTCTTGTAATACGAAAGGGCAAAACCCAGAAAGATATATCCATGTATTATGCTTCATATATGCAAAGACTTTGTTTTTACAAATATCATTATGCTTGACTTTATCAATAGGTAGTAGCAGATTTTGGGCCTAAGCCAGGGGCTTGCAAACCATTCTTGAAGCGCATCTGCACCACATATGTTTTTTTTATTTTATTATCTCTCTCATTTAAAACAGGTGAATCAAATAATTGACTGATTAGTAACATCCTCGATGATCTGACTTGGGTGTGCCCAATAAGGAAAACAAGACAAATGTGCTGCGTAGGCTTCTGAAAAAGTGGGAAAACCCCAGGTTTAAGGCAAATGTCAGTCTGGCAGAGACGTCTATGCAAAGGGACCCCATTCGTGACTCTGGTGGGACCCAAAAACCAACAACCTTTTAAAAGCCTTCATTTGCAACCGAGAAGTCCAGATTGTCTTTCCTGCCGAGGCTTTTACATCTGAAAAGTTTGAATGACTACTCCCAGAAGCCACAGATTAGGCACTACTGGGATTCGAACCCAGGATCTCCTGTTTACTAGACAGGCGCTTTGACCAACTAAGCCACAGCGCCAGGTACTGTCCATGGTTCGATGCTTTTGTATACAAAGTTTAAAAGAGTTTGCACGTCAGGAGAACAGCTGATTACATCATGAATAGGTCCCTTTGAAGTTAGAGGTTTATTTCTAAAACCTGAACGGTGTGCAGGCTTCTGTTCAGGGACAAGGAAATATCTCAAACCATTTCAATTTGGATCAAAACTCTCAGTACTCGTCTCTCAAATGTTTTGTGAACTTCCAGTTACGATACATCTAAACGCTGTTTTAGCTGGGAGAAATGGAAAGCATTTTATTTGTTGTTGCTAGATAGGTGGCTAACAATAGGTAGTTGCAGATTTTGGCCTAAGCCAGTGGATTTCAACCCATTCTTGTTGTCTCCCTTATTTAAATAGGTGACTTAAGCTAATTAGTAGAGCACTCTATGATTTGAGTCGGGTGAGTCCAATAAGGGAAATAAGCAGAACGCGAAGGGTATTCTTCTGAAGCAGTTTGTGGATCCCAGGTTTAAGCGTATGCTTGTTCAACACAAAGACATCTGAGCAAAAGAGGGTATGCACGACTCTGGTGGGACTCGAACCCACAACCTTTGAATACCTCCATTCACAACCTAGAAGTCCAATGCGCTATCCATTGCGCCACAGAGCCACCCTTTAAGACGCTATTAGTTGCACATGACTTCTTAGATTTGCACCTTTTGTGGAGATTCACACTGTTCAGCATGCAAATATTTCCATATGTAAGAAGTTTAAGTGAGCCCACGTCCTGTGGCATAGGCACTGCTGGGATTCGAACCCAGGATCTCCTGTTTACAAGACAGGCGCTTTGACCAACTAAGCCACAGCGCCACGTGCTAAACCTTTTACAATGCGTCGGCATAAAAAGTCTAAAAGAGGTAGCAGGTCAGGAAAATAGCTGATTCCACCATGAAAGAGGTTAGTGGGATTATTTCCAAAACCTGAGGGGCATTCAGGGCTCTGTTGAGGAAAGAGGGAATATCTGAAACTCTCAATACTTGTGTCTGAGATTTTTGGGGAACCTCCGGTTACAATCCATCTAAACTCTGTCTCAGCTAGGAGAAATGGAAAGCAATTTTTGCTATGCTTTCAGCTGATCTGAAAGCCAACATCCAGAAAGATTTTCATGAATTATATATTCATATTTGTAAAGACTGTTTTGAACACACATCCAGAGGCTTGATCTCAACAATAGGAAGTAGCAGATGTTGGCCTAAGCCAGTGGTTTTCAAACCATTCTCCAAACCTACCAGACGCTATAGATTTTCGTTATCTTCCTTATTCCAAAGAGGTGAATTGAGCTAATTAGTAGAGTACTCTATGATCTGACTTGGGTGTGTCCAATGAGGGAGATGAGCAGAATGTGAAGTGTAGGCTTCTGAAGTAGTTTGTGGACCCCAGTTTTAAACATATGTCTGACTTACAGAGATATCAGAGCAAAAGAGGCCATTCACAATTCTGGTGGGACTCAAAACCACAACCAAGGAATTTCTCAATTCGCATCCTAGAGGTCCAAAGTTCTATCCATTGCACGCGCAGCACTTCTTAGTTTTTCCAGTTTTGTGCAGTTACACACCGTTCGGCATGCAAAAACGTGTGAAAAGTTTAAGCACTCCCATATCCTGTGGCATAGGCACTGCTGGGATTTGAACCCAGGATCTCCTGTTTACGAGACAGGCGCTTTGACCAGCTAAGCCACAGCGCCAATTACAAAAGTGTGTTAAAAAATTTGTCAGCAAAACAAGTCTAAAAGAGGTAGCGCATCAGGCAAATAGCTGATTACGTCATGAAAGAGGTCCCTTAGAGTTAAGAGGATCGTTTCCAAAACACGAGGGGCTTTCAGGCCTCAAGGGAATGTCTGAACTCATTTAATTTTGGCTCTACACTCTCGATACTCATGCCTAAAGTGTTTCCTGAGCTTTCTTGTAATACGAAAGGGCAAAACCCAGATATATATATATATGTATTATGCTTCATATATGCAAAGACTTTGTTTTTACAAATATCATTATGCTTGACTTTATCAATAGGTAGTAGCAGATTTCGGGCCTAAGCCAGGGGCTTGCAAACCATTCTTGAAGCGCATCTGCACCACATATGTTTATTTTATTTTATTATCTCTCTCATTTAAAACAGGTGAATCAAATAATTGACTGATTAGTAACATCCTCGATGATCTGACTTGGGTGTGCCCAATAAGGAAAACAAGACAAATGTGCTGCGTAGGCTTCTGAAAAAGTGGGAAAACCCCAGGTTTAAGGCAAATGTCAGTCTGGCAGAGACGTCTATGCAAAGGGACCCCATTCGTGACTCTGGTGGGACCCAAAAACCAACAACCTTTTAAAAGCCTTCATTTGCAACCGAGAAGTCCAGATTGTCTTTCCTGCCGAGGCTTTTACATCTGAAAAGTTTGAATGACTACTCCCAGAAGCCACAGATTAGGCACTGCTGGGATTCGAACCCAGGATCTCCTGTTTACTAGACAGGCACTTTGACCAACTAAGCCACAGCGCCAGGTACTGTCCCTGGTTCGATGCTTTTGTATACAAAGTTTAAAAGAGTTTGCACGTCAGGAGAACAGCTGATTACATCATGAATAGGTCCCTTTGAAGTTAGAGGTTTATTTCTAAAACCTGAACGGTGTGCAGGCTTCTGTTCAGGGACAAGGGAATATCTCAAACCATTTCAATTTGGATCAAAACTCTCAGTACTCGTCTCTCAAATGTTTTGTGAACTTCCAGCTACGATACATCTAAACGCTGTTTTAGCTGGGAGAAATGGAAAGCATTTTATTTGTTGTTGCTAGATAGGTGGCTAACAATAGGTAGTTGCAGATTTTGGCCTAAGCCAGTGGATTTCAACCCATTCTTGTTGTCTCCCTTATTTAAATAGGTGACTTAAGCTAATTAGTAGAGCACTCTATGATTTGAGTCGGGTGAGTCCAATAAGGGAAATAAGCAGAACGCGAAGGGTATTCTTCTGAAGCAGTTTGTGGATCCCAGGTTTAAGCGTATGCTTGTTCAACACAAAGACATCTGAGCAAAAGAGGGTATGCACGACTCTGGTGGGACTCGAACCCACAACCTTTGAATACCTCCATTCACAACCTAGAAGTCCAATGCGCTATCCATTGCGCCACAGAGCCACCCTTTAAGACGCTATTAGTTGCACATGACTTCTTAGATTTGCACCTTTTGTGGAGATTCACACTGTTCAGCATGCAAATATTTCCATATGTAAGAAGTTTAAGTGAGCCCACGTCCTGTGGCATAGGCACTGCTGGGATTCGAACCCAGGATCTCCTGTTTACAAGACAGGCGCTTTGACCAACTAAGCCACAGCGCCACGTGCTAAACCTTTTACAATGCGTCGGCATAAAAAGTCTAAAAGAGGTAGCAGGTCAGGAAAATAGCTGATTCCACCATGAAAGAGGTTAGTGGGATTATTTCCAAAACCTGAGGGGCATTCAGGGCTCTGTTGAGGAAAGAGGGAATATCTGAAACTCTCAATACTTGTGTCTGAGATTTTTGGGGAACCTCCGGTTACAATCCATCTAAACTCTGTCTCAGCTAGGAGAAATGGAAAGCAATTTTTGCTATGCTTTCAGCTGATCTGAAAGCCAACATCCAGAAAGATTTTCATGAATTATATATTCATATTTGTAAAGACTGTTTTGAACACACATCCAGAGGCTTGATCTCAACAATAGGAAGTAGCAGATGTTGGCCTAAGCCAGTGGTTTTCAAACCATTCTCCAAACCTACCAGACGCTATAGATTTTCGTTATCTTCCTTATTCCAAAGAGGTGAATTGAGCTAATTAGTAGAGTACTCTATGATCTGACTTGGGTGTGTCCAATGAGGGAGATGAGCAGAATGTGAAGTGTAGGCTTCTGAAGTAGTTTGTGGACCCCAGTTTTAAACATATGTCTGACTTACAGAGATATCAGAGCAAAAGAGGCCATTCACAATTCTGGTGGGACTCAAAACCACAACCAAGGAATTTCTCAATTCGCATCCTAGAGGTCCAAAGTTCTATCCATTGCACGCGCAGCACTTCTTAGTTTTTCCAGTTTTGTGCAGTTACACACCGTTCGGCATGCAAAGACGTGTGAAAAGTTTAAGCACTCCCATATCCTGTGGCATAGGCACTGCTGGGATTTGAACCCAGGATCTCCTGTTTTACGAGACAGGCGCTTTGACCAGCTAAGCCACAGCGCCAATTACAAAAGTGTGTTAAAAAATTTGTCAGCAAAACAAGTCTAAAAGAGGTAGCGCATCAGGCAAATAGCTGATTACGTCATGAAAGAGGTCCCTTAGAGTTAAGAGGTTCGTTTCCAAAACACGAGGGGCTTTCAGGCCTCAAGGGAATGTCTTAACTCATTTAATTTTGCCTCTACACTCTCGATACTCATGCCTAAAGTGTTTCCTGAGCTTTCTTGTAATACGAAAGGGCAAAACCCAGAAAGATATATCCATGTATTATGCTTCATATATGCAAAGACTTTGTTTTTACAAATATCATTATGCTTGACTTTATCAATAGGTAGTAGCAGATTTCGGGCCTAAGCCAGTGGCTTGCAAACCATTCTTGAAGCGCATCTGCACCACATATGTTTTTTTATTTTATTATCTCTCTCATTTAAAACAGGTGAATCAAATAATTGACTGATTAGTAACATCCTCGATGATCTGACTTGGGTGTGCCCAATAAGGAAAACAAGACAAATGTGCTGCGTAGGCTTCTGAAAAAGTGGGAAAACCCCAGGTTTAAGGCAAATGTCAGTCTGGCAGAGACGTCTATGCAAAGGGACCCCATTCGTGACTCTGGTGGGACCCAAAAACCAACAACCTTTTAAAAGCCTTCATTTGCAACCGAGAAGTCCAGATTGTCTTTCCTGCCGAGGCTTTTACATCTGAAAAGTTTGAATGACTACTCCCAGAAGCCACAGATTAGGCACTGCTGGGATTCGAACCCAGGATCTCCTGTTTACTAAACAGGCGCTTTGACCAACTAAGCCACAGCGCCAGGTACTGTCCCTGGTTCGATGCTTTTGTATACAAAGTTTAAAAGAGTTTGCACGTCAGGAGAACAGCTGATTACATCATGAATAGGTCCCTTTGAAGTTAGAGGTTTATTTCTAAAACCTGAACGGTGTGCAGGCTTCTGTTCAGGGACAAGGGAATATCTCAAACCATTTCAATTTGGATCAAAACTCTCAGTACTCGTCTCTCAAATGTTTTGTGAACTTCCAGTTACGATACATCTAAACGCTGTTTTAGCTGGGAGAAATGGAAAGCATTTTATTTGTTGTTGCTAGATAGGTGGCTAACAATAGGTAGTTGCAGATTTTGGCCTAAGCCAGTGGATTTCAACCCATTCTTGTTGTCTCCCTTATTTAAATAGGTGACTTAAGCTAATTAGTAGAGCACTCTATGATTTGAGTCGGGTGAGTCCAATAAGGGAAATAAGCAGAACGCGAAGGGTATTCTTCTGAAGCAGTTTGTGGATCCCAGGTTTAAGCGTATGCTTGTTCAACACAAAGACATCTGAGCAAAAGAGGGTATGCACGACTCTGGTGGGACTCGAACCCACAACCTTTGAATACCTCCATTCACAACCTAGAAGTCCAATGCGCTATCCATTGCGCCACAGAGCCACGAAAAGCCAACCTTTAAGACGCTATTAGTTGCACATGACTTCTTAGATTTGCACCTTTTGTGGAGATTCACACTGTTCAGCATGCAAATATTTCCATATGTAAGAAGTTTAAGTGAGCCCACGTCCTGTGGCATAGGCACTGCTGGGATTCGAACCCAGGATCTCCTGTTTACAAGACAGGCGCTTTGACCAACTAAGCCACAGCGCCACGTGCTAAACCTTTTACAATGCGTCGGCATAAAAAGTCTAAAAGAGGTAGCAGGTCAGGAAAATAGCTGATTCCACCATGAAAGAGGTTAGTGGGATTATTTCCAAAACCTGAGGGGCATTCAGGGCTCTGTTGAGGAAAGAGGGAATATCTGAAACTCTCAATACTTGTGTCTGAGATTTTTGGGGAACCTCCGGTTACAATCCATCTAAACTCTGTCTCAGCTAGGAGAAATGGAAAGCAATTTTTGCTATGCTTTCAGCTGATCTGAAAGCCAACATCCAGAAAGATTTTCATGAATTATATATTCATATTTGTAAAGACTGTTTTGAACACACATCCAGAGGCTTGATCTCAACAATAGGAAGTAGCAGATGTTGGCCTAAGCCAGTGGTTTTCAAACCATTCTCCAAACCTACCAGACGCTATAGATTTTCGTTATCTTCCTTATTCCAAAGAGGTGAATTGAGCTAATTAGTAGAGTACTCTATGATCTGACTTGGGTGTGTCCAATGAGGGAGATGAGCAGAATGTGAAGTGTAGGCTTCTGAAGTAGTTTGTGGACCCCAGTTTTAAACATATGTCTGACTTACAGAGATATCAGAGCAAAAGAGGCCATTCACAATTCTGGTGGGACTCAAAACCACAACCAAGGAATTTCTCAATTCGCATCCTAGAGGTCCAAAGTTCTATCCATTGCACGCGCAGCACTTCTTAGTTTTTCCAGTTTTGTGCAGTTACACACCGTTCGGCATGCAAAGACGTGTGAAAAGTTTAAGCACTCCCATATCCTGTGGCATAGGCACTGCTGGGATTTGAACCCAGGATCTCCTGTTTTACGAGACAGGCGCTTTGACCAGCTAAGCCACAGCGCCAATTACAAAAGTGTGTTAAAAAATTTGTCAGCAAAACAAGTCTAAAAGAGGTAGCGCATCAGGCAAATAGCTGATTACGTCATGAAAGAGGTCCCTTAGAGTTAAGAGGTTCGTTTCCAAAACACGAGGGGCTTTCAGGCCTCAAGGGAATGTCTTAACTCATTTAATTTTGCCTCTACACTCTCGATACTCATGCCTAAAGTGTTTCCTGAGCTTTCTTGTAATACGAAAGGGCAAAACCCAGAAAGATATATCCATGTATTATGCTTCATATATGCAAAGACTTTGTTTTTACAAATATCATTATGCTTGACTTTATCAATAGGTAGTAGCAGATTTCGGGCCTAAGCCAGTGGCTTGCAAACCATTCTTGAAGCGCATCTGCACCACATATGTTTTTTTATTTTATTATCTCTCTCATTTAAAACAGGTGAATCAAATAATTGACTGATTAGTAACATCCTCGATGATCTGACTTGGGTGTGCCCAATAAGGAAAACAAGACAAATGTGCTGCGTAGGCTTCTGAAAAAGTGGGAAAACCCCAGGTTTAAGGCAAATGTCAGTCTGGCAGAGACGTCTATGCAAAGGGACCCCATTCGTGACTCTGGTGGGACCCAAAAACCAACAACCTTTTAAAAGCCTTCATTTGCAACCGAGAAGTCCAGATTGTCTTTCCTGCCGAGGCTTTTACATCTGAAAAGTTTGAATGACTACTCCCAGAAGCCACAGATTAGGCACTGCTGGGATTCGAACCCAGGATCTCCTGTTTACTAAACAGGCGCTTTGACCAACTAAGCCACAGCGCCAGGTACTGTCCCTGGTTCGATGCTTTTGTATACAAAGTTTAAAAGAGTTTGCACGTCAGGAGAACAGCTGATTACATCATGAATAGGTCCCTTTGAAGTTAGAGGTTTATTTCTAAAACCTGAACGGTGTGCAGGCTTCTGTTCAGGGACAAGGGAATATCTCAAACCATTTCAATTTGGATCAAAACTCTCAGTACTCGTCTCTCAAATGTTTTGTGAACTTCCAGTTACGATACATCTAAACGCTGTTTTAGCTGGGAGAAATGGAAAGCATTTTATTTGTTGTTGCTAGATAGGTGGCTAACAATAGGTAGTTGCAGATTTTGGCCTAAGCCAGTGGATTTCAACCCATTCTTGTTGTCTCCCTTATTTAAATAGGTGACTTAAGCTAATTAGTAGAGCACTCTATGATTTGAGTCGGGTGAGTCCAATAAGGGAAATAAGCAGAACGCGAAGGGTATTCTTCTGAAGCAGTTTGTGGATCCCAGGTTTAAGCGTATGCTTGTTCAACACAAAGACATCTGAGCAAAAGAGGGTATGCACGACTCTGGTGGGACTCGAACCCACAACCTTTGAATACCTCCATTCACAACCTAGAAGTCCAATGCGCTATCCATTGCGCCACAGAGCCACGAAAAGCCAACCTTTAAGACGCTATTAGTTGCACATGACTTCTTAGATTTGCACCTTTTGTGGAGATTCACACTGTTCAGCATGCAAATATTTCCATATGTAAGAAGTTTAAGTGAGCCCACGTCCTGTGGCATAGGCACTGCTGGGATTCGAACCCAGGATCTCCTGTTTACAAGACAGGCGCTTTGACCAACTAAGCCACAGCGCCACGTGCTAAACCTTTTACAATGCGTCGGCATAAAAAGTCTAAAAGAGGTAGCAGGTCAGGAAAATAGCTGATTCCACCATGAAAGAGGTTAGTGGGATTATTTCCAAAACCCGAGGGGCATTCAGGGCTCTGTTGAGGAAAGAGGGAATATCTGAAACTCTCAATACTTGTGTCTGAGATTTTTGGGGAACCTCCGGTTACAATCCATCTAAACTCTGTCTCAGCTAGGAGAAATGGAAAGCAATTTTTGCTATGCTTTCAGCTGATCTGAAAGCCAACATCCAGAAAGATTTTCATGAATTATATATTCATATTTGTAAAGACTGTTTTGAACACACATCCAGAGGCTTGATCTCAACAATAGGAAGTAGCAGATGTTGGCCTAAGCCAGTGGTTTTCAAACCATTCTCCAAACCTACCAGACGCTATAGATTTTCGTTATCTTCCTTATTCCAAAGAGGTGAATTGAGCTAATTAGTAGAGTACTCTATGATCTGACTTGGGTGTGTCCAATGAGGGAGATGAGCAGAATGTGAAGTGTAGGCTTCTGAAGTAGTTTGTGGACCCCAGTTTTAAACATATGTCTGACTTACAGAGATATCAGAGCAAAAGAGGCCATTCACAATTCTGGTGGGACTCAAAACCACAACCAAGGAATTTCTCAATTCGCATCCTAGAGGTCCAAAGTTCTATCCATTGCACGCGCAGCACTTCTTAGTTTTTCCAGTTTTGTGCAGTTACACACCGTTCGGCATGCAAAGACGTGTGAAAAGTTTAAGCACTCCCATATCCTGTGGCATAGGCACTGCTGGGATTTGAACCCAGGATCTCCTGTTTACAAGACAGGCACTTTGACCAGCTAAGCCACAGCGCCAATTACAAAAGTGTGTTAAAAAATTTGTCAGCAAAACAAGTCTAAAAGAGGTAGCGCATCAGGCAAATAGCTGATTACGTCATGAAAGAGGTCCCTTAGAGTTAAGAGGATCGTTTCCAAAACACGAGGGGCTTTCAGGCCTCAAGGGAATGTCTGAACTCATTTAATTTTGGCTCTACACTCTCGATACTCATGCCTAAAGTGTTTCCTGAGCTTTCTTGTAATACGAAAGGGCAAAACCCAGAAAGATATATCCATGTATTATGCTTCATATATGCAAAGACTTTGTTTTTACAAATATCATTATGCTTGACTTTATCAATAGGTAGTAGCAGATTTCGGGCCTAAGCCAGGGGCTTGCAAACCATTCTTGAAGCGCATCTGCACCACATATGTTTATTTTATTTTATTATCTCTCTCATTTAAAACAGGTGAATCAAATAATTGACTGATTAGTAACATCCTCGATGATCTGACTTGGGTGTGCCCAATAAGGAAAACAAGACAAATGTGCTGCGTAGGCTTCTGAAAAAGTGGGAAAACCCCAGGTTTAAGGCAAATGTCAGTCTGGCAGAGACGTCTATGCAAAGGGACCCCATTCGTGACTCTGGTGGGACCCAAAAACCAACAACCTTTTAAAAGCCTTCATTTGCAACCGAGAAGTCCAGATTGTCTTTCCTGCCGAGGCTTTTACATCTGAAAAGTTTGAATGACTACTCCCAGAAGCCACAGATTAGGCACTGCTGGGATTCGAACCCAGGATCTCCTGTTTACTAGACAGGCGCTTTGACCAACTAAGCCACAGCGCCAGGTACTGTCCCTGGTTCGATGCTTTTGTATACAAAGTTTAAAAGAGTTTGCACGTCAGGAGAACAGCTGATTACATCATGAATAGGTCCCTTTGAAGTTAGAGGTTTATTTCTAAAACCTGAACGGTGTGCAGGCTTCTGTTCAGGGACAAGGGAATATCTCAAACCATTTCAATTTGGATCAAAACTCTCAGTACTCGTCTCTCAAATGTTTTGTGAACTTCCAGTTACGATACATCTAAACGCTGTTTTAGCTGGGAGAAATGGAAAGCATTTTATTTGTTGTTGCTAGATAGGTGGCTAACAATAGGTAGTTGCAGATTTTGGCCTAAGCCAGTGGATTTCAACCCATTCTTGTTGTCTCCCTTATTTAAATAGGTGACTTAAGCTAATTAGTAGAGCACTCTATGATTTGAGTCGGGTGAGTCCAATAAGGGAAATAAGCAGAACGCGAAGGGTATTCTTCTGAAGCAGTTTGTGGATCCCAGGTTTAAGCGTATGCTTGTTCAACACAAAGACATCTGAGCAAAAGAGGGTATGCACGACTCTGGTGGGACTCGAACCCACAACCTTTGAATACCTCCATTCACAACCTAGAAGTCCAATGCGCTATCCATTGCGCCACAGAGCCACCCTTTAAGACGCTATTAGTTGCACATGACTTCTTAGATTTGCACCTTTTGTGGAGATTCACACTGTTCAGCATGCAAATATTTCCATATGTAAGAAGTTTAAGTGAGCCCACGTCCTGTGGCATAGGCACTGCTGGGATTCGAACCCAGGATCTCCTGTTTACAAGACAGGCGCTTTGACCAACTAAGCCACAGCGCCACGTGCTAAACCTTTTACAATGCGTCGGCATAAAAAGTCTAAAAGAGGTAGCAGGTCAGGAAAATAGCTGATTCCACCATGAAAGAGGTTAGTGGGATTATTTCCAAAACCTGAGGGGCATTCAGGGCTCTGTTGAGGAAAGAGGGAATATCTGAAACTCTCAATACTTGTGTCTGAGATTTTTGGGGAACCTCCGGTTACAATCCATCTAAACTCTGTCTCAGCTAGGAGAAATGGAAAGCAATTTTTGCTATGCTTTCAGCTGATCTGAAAGCCAACATCCAGAAAGATTTTCATGAATTATATATTCATATTTGTAAAGACTGTTTTGAACACACATCCAGAGGCTTGATCTCAACAATAGGAAGTAGCAGATGTTGGCCTAAGCCAGTGGTTTTCAAACCATTCTCCAAACCTACCAGACGCTATAGATTTTCGTTATCTTCCTTATTCCAAAGAGGTGAATTGAGCTAATTAGTAGAGTACTCTATGATCTGACTTGGGTGTGTCCAATGAGGGAGATGAGCAGAATGTGAAGTGTAGGCTTCTGAAGTAGTTTGTGGACCCCAGTTTTAAACATATGTCTGACTTACAGAGATATCAGAGCAAAAGAGGCCATTCACAATTCTGGTGGGACTCAAAACCACAACCAAGGAATTTCTCAATTCGCATCCTAGAGGTCCAAAGTTCTATCCATTGCACGCGCAGCACTTCTTAGTTTTTCCAGTTTTGTGCAGTTACACACCGTTCGGCATGCAAAGACGTGTGAAAAGTTTAAGCACTCCCATATCCTGTGGCATAGGCACTGCTGGGATTTGAACCCAGGATCTCCTGTTTACGAGACAGGCGCTTTGACCAGCTAAGCCACAGCGCCAATTACAAAAGTGTGTTAAAAAATTTGTCAGCAAAACAAGTCTAACCTGTTAGCCTTCAGCGCCATTTTTGAAAAATCCCCAGAAATTGCATTCTGAACCTAAAACAGATTCAGTTAATTGACCCTTTGTCCTAAAAGCACAAGCATGATCTCATTTGAAAGCTGACACCTGGCACTTTATTGGAAATGTAGAATGAATTATTGTCATAATGAAAAAAAAATTATGAATAGCTTCAAAGTTGTGTAAGTTATTAGAAATTTATTTTTATGAAACATCTTCATGAAAATTAAATTGAAGTTGGCCCGTCAGCACTCTAGAAATGCACTCCAGCTAAAGACACATGTCTGACCATGTTATATTTAAAATTTGAAGGTGATAAGTCTAAAACTCTGTATTTTGTTAAATGTTTTTCAAGATCATCTCAAATGACTTTATTTTGAATTGACTCTAAAATGCAAACTTGTGTTTATTGTCATCTATTAGCATCTATTCAGTCTATTGTCTCTATTTTTTTGTGGTGCAAACGAGCCCCATTCAGTGTCAGTCTCTCCTGCACTCATTCACACCTCTCCAGCCGGCTTATGGCCATAAATATGCATTATAATGTCTCCATTATAATGGCTAACGATCTGGCTATTCATGCCGTTTCACCCCCTAATTTCTTTCATAGTTCTCACCTTTCACATTTATAACTGTATCAAATGCCTTTCTTAAATAAATAAATATTTCAGTAAGCATTCCGATTTAGAAAAAAATCATAAAAAATAACAGCTAGATGGCAGGTGCAACTAGAGAGCTAGCTAGCATGTTAGCTTAGCACACCATCAATACATGACAATTTATGAGATTAAAACCGTGTTTGTGCTCCAAACTTACTTTAAAGCGCAAGTCGAGTGTTTTAAATAATCTTCTATGAGCTTATTTGGCTTCAGAAAAGAAAATCAGACAGAAAATAAATTAGTTTATGTTATTCTGCACTATTGTAAAGTCTATATAGATTAGCATTACATTATACATATAATCTATTATTATAAAAATACCTGACATGGCTCGAAGAACACAGGTAAATCAAATATCATTGCAATCATGTTTATTGTCTTCAAAACATCTTTATCTGCATGTTACAACGATCTCTGAAAGCTAGCTGTGTTTATGTAAGTGACGTCCTGGAAGGTCACATGGTAGGGCTCTTCTTCATGTGCAGTGCATCCGTATATGGATTATTCTGTGTATCTCTGGCGCCCTCAGTCTTCTGTATGGTTTGAAAACACAGTACATCAGAGTATCCAGCGCGCATATGATTACATGGACGCATTTTGATATAAATTCAATAAATATTATTCCTGTCTATAGAAATCTGATGTAAACCTATGAGAATATATCAATATTTCTCCAAATCTGCACATTTTTGAGCCAAAAGCCCTGAGGAACGTTGTTTTGTCACGCGTTCTCATGACAACACCACCGGAGTTTTTTTATGAATGGACGCGCTGATGCTCATAATTCACATTAAAGGTATCGACTCATTTTTTCATTACATAAATCCTGACACAAATTAAGACATAACTGTCACTATAAGTTTCTCAGAATACAATAGTGGTCAAATACTGAAACGTGAGACTTATATATTTTTAATGATGTATAGTTTGTCAAGGTAATAACTAGGGGTGTAACGGTACGCAAAAATCACGGTTCGGTACGTACCTCGGTTTTAAAGTCACGGTTCGGTTTATTTTCGGTACAGTAAGGGAAAGAAATGCAAACATTAAACTGCAGGTTGTTTATTACTATAAACTTTTTTTTAACAGTTTGTTTACACTTTTTTAAACACTTTTTAATAAAATATAATAACATATATAAAATAAAATAAAGAATAAGAAACAAAATACTGCTGCAAAGTTCTCCACTAAATAAAATACTCTCAGTCTCAAACCAATATCACATAATAAAATATAATGAAAAATATAAATAAATAACTATGATTACAGTGCAGCATTACCAATCCTAGCTTGTAGGCCTGCTCATATTTAAAAATTAAGGCTGGGAATCGATAAAAAAATGAACTAATTAATTGCACAATTTGCTGTTATAAATTGCAATTCCTCAAATATATATAACTATACCAGCTCAGCAAATAGAAGTGTACTACTGAGAAATTTCACCTTATTTGAGCGGACTTTGCTTTTCCAGTGCGTGATCGGTACATGATTGGAGTGTTTGGGCCGTTAACGACAGAGCAGAACGCGCAGCGCAAACACGGACTCGAACATTGAGCAGAGAGCGCAGCGGGCCGACACACACACACACACACACACACACACACACACACACACACACACACACACGGAACGGAGAGTGCGGCGGCGCACGCAGAGCGGAAAAGCTTTTTTTCGCCCTGCAGTCTATTTCATTGGTTTAGGTTACAGTGACGACGGGTAAAACGGTAAAACACTGGTAAAACTTTAGAATCAGCTGCAGGGCGGGATTTGCGCTGAACGCGGAGACTTCTGCCACTTAATATGTTCGTGTGGAAACACGAAAATGTACCTATGTTCCGCACACAAAATATTGCATTTGGTCATTCGGTACACACGTGCACCAAACCGAAAGCCCTGTACCGAAACGGTTCGGTACGAATACACGTACCGTTACACCCCTAGTAATAACATTAAATCTGATAGTAACTTTGAACTATTTAAAAAAAAAAAACGCTTCAGAGCGTCCTCGCTCTGGTGAAGGCTAACAGGCTAAAAGAGGTAGCGCATCAGGCAAATAGCTGATTACGTCATGAAAGAGGTCCCTTAGAGTTAAGAGGTTCGTTTCCAAAACACGAGGGGCTTTCAGGCCTCAAGGGAATGTCTTAACTCATTTAATTTTGCCTCTACACTCTCGATACTCATGCCTAAAGTGTTTCCTGAGCTTTCTTGTAATACGAAAGGGCAAAACCCAGAAAGATATATCCATGTATTATGCTTCATATATGCAAAGACTTTGTTTTTACAAATATCATTATGCTTGACTTTATCAATAGGTAGTAGCAGATTTCGGGCCTAAGCCAGTGGCTTGCAAACCATTCTTGAAGCGCATCTGCACCACATATGTTTTTTTATTTTATTATCTCTCTCATTTAAAACAGGTGAATCAAATAATTGACTGATTAGTAACATCCTCGATGATCTGACTTGGGTGTGCCCAATAAGGAAAACAAGACAAATGTGCTGCGTAGGCTTCTGAAAAAGTGGGAAAACCCCAGGTTTAAGGCAAATGTCAGTCTGGCAGAGACGTCTATGCAAAGGGACCCCATTCGTGACTCTGGTGGGACCCAAAAACCAACAACCTTTTAAAAGCCTTCATTTGCAACCGAGAAGTCCAGATTGTCTTTCCTGCCGAGGCTTTTACATCTGAAAAGTTTGAATGACTACTCCCAGAAGCCACAGATTAGGCACTGCTGGGATTCGAACCCAGGATCTCCTGTTTACTAAACAGGCGCTTTGACCAACTAAGCCACAGCGCCAGGTACTGTCCCTGGTTCGATGCTTTTGTATACAAAGTTTAAAAGAGTTTGCACGTCAGGAGAACAGCTGATTACATCATGAATAGGTCCCTTTGAAGTTAGAGGTTTATTTCTAAAACCTGAACGGTGTGCAGGCTTCTGTTCAGGGACAAGGGAATATCTCAAACCATTTCAATTTGGATCAAAACTCTCAGTACTCGTCTCTCAAATGTTTTGTGAACTTCCAGTTACGATACATCTAAACGCTGTTTTAGCTGGGAGAAATGGAAAGCATTTTATTTGTTGTTGCTAGATAGGTGGCTAACAATAGGTAGTTGCAGATTTTGGCCTAAGCCAGTGGATTTCAACCCATTCTTGTTGTCTCCCTTATTTAAATAGGTGACTTAAGCTAATTAGTAGAGCCCTCTATGATTTGAGTCGGGTGAGTCCAATAAGGGAAATAAGCAGAACGCGAAGGGTATTCTTCTGAAGCAGTTTGTGGATCCCAGGTTTAAGCGTATGCTTGTTCAACACAAAGACATCTGAGCAAAAGAGGGTATGCACGACTCTGGTGGGACTCGAACCCACAACCTTTGAATACCTCCATTCACAACCTAGAAGTCCAATGCGCTATCCATTGCGCCACAGAGCCACGAAAAGCCAACCTTTAAGACGCTATTAGTTGCACATGACTTCTTAGATTTGCACCTTTTGTGGAGATTCACACTGTTCAGCATGCAAATATTTCCATATGTAAGAAGTTTAAGTGAGCCCACGTCCTGTGGCATAGGCACTGCTGGGATTCGAACCCAGGATCTCCTGTTTACAAGACAGGCGCTTTGACCAACTAAGCCACAGCGCCACGTGCTAAACCTTTTACAATGCGTCGGCATAAAAAGTCTAAAAGAGGTAGCAGGTCAGGAAAATAGCTGATTCCACCATGAAAGAGGTTAGTGGGATTATTTCCAAAACCCGAGGGGCATTCAGGGCTCTGTTGAGGAAAGAGGGAATATCTGAAACTCTCAATACTTGTGTCTGAGATTTTTGGGGAACCTCCGGTTACAATCCATCTAAACTCTGTCTCAGCTAGGAGAAATGGAAAGCAATTTTTGCTATGCTTTCAGCTGATCTGAAAGCCAACATCCAGAAAGATTTTCATGAATTATATATTCATATTTGTAAAGACTGTTTTGAACACACATCCAGAGGCTTGATCTCAACAATAGGAAGTAGCAGATGTTGGCCTAAGCCAGTGGTTTTCAAACCATTCTCCAAACCTACCAGACGCTATAGATTTTCGTTATCTTCCTTATTCCAAAGAGGTGAATTGAGCTAATTAGTAGAGTACTCTATGATCTGACTTGGGTGTGTCCAATGAGGGAGATGAGCAGAATGTGAAGTGTAGGCTTCTGAAGTAGTTTGTGGACCCCAGTTTTAAACATATGTCTGACTTACAGAGATATCAGAGCAAAAGAGGCCATTCACAATTCTGGTGGGACTCAAAACCACAACCAAGGAATTTCTCAATTCGCATCCTAGAGGTCCAAAGTTCTATCCATTGCACGCGCAGCACTTCTTAGTTTTTCCAGTTTTGTGCAGTTACACACCGTTCGGCATGCAAAGACGTGTGAAAAGTTTAAGCACTCCCATATCCTGTGGCATAGGCACTGCTGGGATTTGAACCCAGGATCTCCTGTTTACGAGACAGGCGCTTTGACCAGCTAAGCCACAGCGCCAATTACAAAAGTGTGTTAAAAAATTTGTCAGCAAAACAAGTTTAAGACGCTATTAGTTGCACATGACTTCTTAGATTTGCACCTTTTGTGGAGATTCACACTGTTCAGCATGCAAATATTTCCATATGTAAGAAGTTTAAGTGAGCCCACATCCTGTGGCATAGGCACTGCTGGGATTCGAACCCAGGATCTCCTGTTTACAAGACAGGCGCTTTGACCAACTAAGCCACAGCGCCACGTGCTAAACCTTTTACAATGCGTCGGCATAAAAAGTCTAAAAGAGGTAGCAGGTCAGGAAAATAGCTGATTCCAACATGAAAGAGGTTAGTGGGATTATTTCCAAAACCCGAGGGGCATTCAGGGCTCTGTTGAGGAAAGAGGGAATATCTGAAACTCTCAATACTTGTGTCTGAGATTTTTGGGGAACCTCCGGTTACAATCCATCTAAACTCTGTCTCAGCTAGGAGAAATGGAAAGCAATTTTTGCTATGCTTTCAGCTGATCTGAAAGCCAACATCCAGAAAGATTTTCATGAATTATATATTCATATTTGTAAAGACTGTTTTGAACACACATCCAGAGGCTTGATCTCAACAATAGGAAGTAGCAGATGTTGGCCTAAGCCAGTGGTTTTCAAACCATTCTCCAAACCTACCAGACGCTATAGATTTTCGTTATCTTCCTTATTCCAAAGAGGTGAATTGAGCTAATTAGTAGAGTACTCTATGATCTGACTTGGGTGTGTCCAATGAGGGAGATGAGCAGAATGTGAAGTGTAGGCTTCTGAAGTAGTTTGTGGACCCCAGTTTTAAACATATGTCTGACTTACAGAGATATCAGAGCAAAAGAGGCCATTCACAATTCTGGTGGGACTCAAAACCACAACCAAGGAATTTCTCAATTCGCATCCTAGAGGTCCAAAGTTCTATCCATTGCACGCGCAGCACTTCTTAGTTTTTCCAGTTTTGTGCAGTTACACACCGTTCGGCATGCAAAGACGTGTGAAAAGTTTAAGCACTCCCATATCCTGTGGCATAGGCACTGCTGGGATTTGAACCCAGGATCTCCTGTTTACAAGACAGGCGCTTTGACCAGCTAAGCCACAGCGCCAATTACAAAAGTGTGTTAAAAAATTTGTCAGCAAAACAAGTCTAAAAGAGGTAGCGCATCAGGCAAATAGCTGATTACGTCATGAAAGAGGTCCCTTAGAGTTAAGAGGATCGTTTCCAAAACACGAGGGGCTTTCAGGCCTCAAGGGAATGTCTGAACTCATTTAATTTTGGCTCTACACTCTCGATACTCATGCCTAAAGTGTTTCCTGAGCTTTCTTGTAATACGAAAGGGCAAAACCCAGAAAGATATATCCATGTATTATGCTTCATATATGCAAAGACTTTGTTTTTACAAATATCATTATGCTTGACTTTATCAATAGGTAGTAGCAGATTTCGGGCCTAAGCCAGGGGCTTGCAAACCATTCTTGAAGCGCATCTGCACCACATATGTTTATTTTATTTTATTATCTCTCTCATTTAAAACAGGTGAATCAAATAATTGACTGATTAGTAACATCCTCGATGATCTGACTTGGGTGTGCCCAATAAGGAAAACAAGACAAATGTGCTGCGTAGGCTTCTGAAAAAGTGGGAAAACCCCAGGTTTAAGGCAAATGTCAGTCTGGCAGAGACGTCTATGCAAAGGGACCCCATTCGTGACTCTGGTGGGACCCAAAAACCAACAACCTTTTAAAAGCCTTCATTTGCAACCGAGAAGCCCAGATTGTCTTTCCTGCCGAGGCTTTTACATCTGAAAAGTTTGAATGACTACCCCCAGAAGCCACAGATTAGGCACTGCTGGGATTCGAACCCAGGATCTCCTGTTTACTAGACAGGCGCTTTGACCAACTAAGCCACAGCGCCAGGTACTGTCCCTGGTTCGATGCTTTTGTATACAAAGTTTAAAAGAGTTTGCACGTCAGGAGAACAGCTGATTACATCATGAATAGGTCCCTTTGAAGTTAGAGGTTTATTTCTAAAACCTGAACGGTGTGCAGGCTTCTGTTCAGGGACAAGGGAATATCTCAAACCATTTCAATTTGGATCAAAACTCTCAGTACTCTTCTCTCAAATGTTTTGTGAACTTCCAGTTACGATACATCTAAACGCTGTTTTAGCTGGGAGAAATGGAAAGCATTTTATTTGTTGTTGCTAGATAGGTGGCTAACAATAGGTAGTTGCAGATTTTGGCCTAAGCCAGTGGATTTCAACCCATTCTTGTTGTCTCCCTTATTTAAATAGGTGACTTAAGCTAATTAGTAGAGCACTCTATGATTTGAGTCGGGTGAGTCCAATAAGGGAAATAAGCAGAACGCGAAGGGTATTCTTCTGAAGCAGTTTGTGGATCCCAGGTTTAAGCGTATGCTTGTTCAACACAAAGACATCTGAGCAAAAGAGGGTATGCACGACTCTGGTGGGACTCGAACCCACAACCTTTGAATACCTCCATTCACAACCTAGAAGTCCAATGCGCTATCCATTGCGCCACAGAGCCACGAAAAGCCAACCTTTAAGACGCTATTAGTTGCACATGACTTCTTAGATTTGCACCTTTTGTGGAGATTCACACTGTTCAGCATGCAAATATTTCCATATGTAAGAAGTTTAAGTGAGCCCACATCCTGTGGCATAGGCACTGCTGGGATTCGAACCCAGGATCTCCTGTTTACAAGACAGGCGCTTTGACCAACTAAGCCACAGCGCCACATGCTAAACCTTTTACAATGCGTCGGCATAAAAAGTCTAAAAGAGGTAGCAGGTCAGGAAAATAGCTGATTCCAACATGAAAGAGGTTAGTGGGATTATTTCCAAAACCCGAGGGGCATTCAGGGCTCTGTTGAGGAAAGAGGGAATATCTGAAACTCTCAATACTTGTGTCTGAGATTTTTGGGGAACCTCCGGTTACAATCCATCTAAACTCTGTCTCAGCTAGGAGAAATGGAAAGCAATTTTTGCTATGCTTTCAGCTGATCTGAAAGCCAACATCCAGAAAGATTTTCATGAATTATATATTCATATTTGTAAAGACTGTTTCGAACACACATCCAGAGGCTTGATCTCAACAATAGGAAGTAGCAGATGTTGGCCTAAGCCAGTGGTTTTCAAACCATTCTCCAAACCTACCAGACGCTATAGATTTTCGTTATCTTCCTTATTCCAAAGAGGTGAATTGAGCTAATTAGTAGAGTACTCTATGATCTGACTTGGGTGTGTCCAATGAGGGAGATGAGCAGAATGTGAAGTGTAGGCTTCTGAAGTAGTTTGTGGACCCCAGTTTTAAACATATGTCTGACTTACAGAGATATCAGAGCAAAAGAGGCCATTCACAATTCTGGTGGGACTCAAAACCACAACCAAGGAATTTCTCAATTCGCATCCTAGAGGTCCAAAGTTCTATCCATTGCACGCGCAGCACTTCTTAGTTTTTCCAGTTTTGTGCAGTTACACACCGTTCGGCATGCAAAGACGTGTGAAAAGTTTAAGCACTCCCATATCCTGTGGCATAGGCACTGCTGGGATTTGAACCCAGGATCTCCTGTTTACAAGACAGGCGCTTTGACCAGCTAAGCCACAGCGCCAATTACAAAAGTGTGTTAAAAAATTTGTCAGCAAAACAAGTCTAAAAGAGGTAGCGCATCAGGCAAATAGCTGATTACGTCATGAAAGAGGTCCCTTAGAGTTAAGAGGATCGTTTCCAAAACACGAGGGGCTTTCAGGCCTCAAGGGAATGTCTGAACTCATTTAATTTTGGCTCTACACTCTCGATACTCATGCCTAAAGTGTTTCCTGAGCTTTCTTGTAATACGAAAGGGCAAAACCCAGAAAGATATATCCATGTATTATGCTTCATATATGCAAAGACTTTGTTTTTACAAATATCATTATGCTTGACTTTATCAATAGGTAGTAGCAGATTTCGGGCCTAAGCCAGGGGCTTGCAAACCATTCTTGAAGCGCATCTGCACCACATATGTTTATTTTATTTTATTATCTCTCTCATTTAAAACAGGTGAATCAAATAATTGACTGATTAGTAACATCCTCGATGATCTGACTTGGGTGTGCCCAATAAGGAAAACAAGACAAATGTGCTGCGTAGGCTTCTGAAAAAGTGGGAAAACCCCAGGTTTAAGGCAAATGTCAGTCTGGCAGAGACGTCTATGCAAAGGGACCCCATTCGTGACTCTGGTGGGACCCAAAAACCAACAACCTTTTAAAAGCCTTCATTTGCAACCGAGAAGCCCAGATTGTCTTTCCTGCCGAGGCTTTTACATCTGAAAAGTTTGAATGACTACCCCCAGAAGCCACAGATTAGGCACTGCTGGGATTCGAACCCAGGATCTCCTGTTTACTAGACAGGCGCTTTGACCAACTAAGCCACAGCGCCAGGTACTGTCCCTGGTTCGATGCTTTTGTATACAAAGTTTAAAAGAGTTTGCACGTCAGGAGAACAGCTGATTACATCATGAATAGGTCCCTTTGAAGTTAGAGGTTTATTTCTAAAACCTGAACGGTGTGCAGGCTTCTGTTCAGGGACAAGGGAATATCTCAAACCATTTCAATTTGGATCAAAACTCTCAGTACTCTTCTCTCAAATGTTTTGTGAACTTCCAGTTACGATACATCTAAACGCTGTTTTAGCTGGGAGAAATGGAAAGCATTTTATTTGTTGTTGCTAGATAGGTGGCTAACAATAGGTAGTTGCAGATTTTGGCCTAAGCCAGTGGATTTCAACCCATTCTTGTTGTCTCCCTTATTTAAATAGGTGACTTAAGCTAATTAGTAGAGCACTCTATGATTTGAGTCGGGTGAGTCCAATAAGGGAAATAAGCAGAACGCGAAGGGTATTCTTCTGAAGCAGTTTGTGGATCCCAGGTTTAAGCGTATGCTTGTTCAACACAAAGACATCTGAGCAAAAGAGGGTATGCACGACTCTGGTGGGACTCGAACCCACAACCTTTGAATACCTCCATTCACAACCTAGAAGTCCAATGCGCTATCCATTGCGCCACAGAGCCACGAAAAG
Organism: Phoxinus phoxinus; assembly: GCF_949152265.1. NCBI lineage: Eukaryota > Metazoa > Chordata > Actinopteri > Cypriniformes > Leuciscidae > Phoxinus > Phoxinus phoxinus. The sequence goes on along the minus strand of NC_136879.1, from coordinate 4,892,320 downwards.
CCAACCTTTAAGACGCTATTAGTTGCACATGACTTCTTAGATTTGCACCTTTTGTGGAGATTCACACTGTTCAGCATGCAAATATTTCCATATGTAAGAAGTTTAAGTGAGCCCACATCCTGTGGCATAGGCACTGCTGGGATTCGAACCCAGGATCTCCTGTTTACAAGACAGGCGCTTTGACCAACTAAGCCACAGCGCCACATGCTAAACCTTTTACAATGCGTCGGCATAAAAAGTCTAAAAGAGGTAGCAGGTCAGGAAAATAGCTGATTCCAACATGAAAGAGGTTAGTGGGATTATTTCCAAAACCCGAGGGGCATTCAGGGCTCTGTTGAGGAAAGAGGGAATATCTGAAACTCTCAATACTTGTGTCTGAGATTTTTGGGGAACCTCCGGTTACAATCCATCTAAACTCTGTCTCAGCTAGGAGAAATGGAAAGCAATTTTTGCTATGCTTTCAGCTGATCTGAAAGCCAACATCCAGAAAGATTTTCATGAATTATATATTCATATTTGTAAAGACTGTTTCGAACACACATCCAGAGGCTTGATCTCAACAATAGGAAGTAGCAGATGTTGGCCTAAGCCAGTGGTTTTCAAACCATTCTCCAAACCTACCAGACGCTATAGATTTTCGTTATCTTCCTTATTCCAAAGAGGTGAATTGAGCTAATTAGTAGAGTACTCTATGATCTGACTTGGGTGTGTCCAATGAGGGAGATGAGCAGAATGTGAAGTGTAGGCTTCTGAAGTAGTTTGTGGACCCCAGTTTTAAACATATGTCTGACTTACAGAGATATCAGAGCAAAAGAGGCCATTCACAATTCTGGTGGGACTCAAAACCACAACCAAGGAATTTCTCAATTCGCATCCTAGAGGTCCAAAGTTCTATCCATTGCACGCGCAGCACTTCTTAGTTTTTCCAGTTTTGTGCAGTTACACACCGTTCGGCATGCAAAGACGTGTGAAAAGTTTAAGCACTCCCATATCCTGTGGCATAGGCACTGCTGGGATTTGAACCCAGGATCTCCTGTTTACGAGACAGGCGCTTTGACCAGCTAAGCCACAGCGCCAATTACAAAAGTGTGTTAAAAAATTTGTCAGCAAAACAAGTCTAAAAGAGGTAGCGCATCAGGGAAATAGCTGATTACGTCATGAAAGAGGTCCCTTAGAGTTAAGAGGATTGTTTCCAAAACACGAGGGGCTTTCAGGCCTCAAGGGAATGTCTGAACTCATTTAATTTTGGCTCTACACTCTCGATACTCATGCCTAAAGTGTTTCCTGAGCTTTCTTGTAATACGAAAGGGCAAAACCCAGAAAGATATATCCATGTATTATGCTTCATATATGCAAAGACTTTGTTTTTACAAATATCATTATGCTTGACTTTATCAATAGGTAGTAGCAGATTTCGGGCCTAAGCCAGGGGCTTGCAAACCATTCTTGAAGCGCATCTGCACCACATATGTTTTTTTTATTTTATTATCTCTCTCATTTAAAACAGGTGAATCAAATAATTGACTGATTAGTAACATCCTCGATGATCTGACTTGGGTGTGCCCAATAAGGAAAACAAGACAAATGTGCTGCGTAGGCTTCTGAAAAAGTGGGAAAACCCCAGGTTTAAGGCAAATGTCAGTCTGGCAGAGACGTCTATGCAAAGGGACCCCATTCGTGACTCTGGTGGGACCCAAAAACCAACAACCTTTTAAAAGCCTTCATTTGCAACCGAGAAGTCCAGATTGTCTTTCCTGCCGAGGCTTTTACATCTGAAAAGTTTGAATGACTACTCCCAGAAGCCACAGATTAGGCACTGCTGGGATTCGAACCCAGGATCTCCTGGTTACTAGACAGGCGCTTTGACCAACTAAGCCACAGCGCCAGGTACTGTCCCTGGTTCGATGCTTTTGTATACAAAGTTTAAAAGAGTTTGCACGTCAGGAGAACAGCTGATTACATCATGAATAGGTCCCTTTGAAGTTAGAGGTTTATTTCTAAAACCTGAACGGTGTGCAGGCTTCTGTTCAGGGACAAGGGAATATCTCAAACCATTTCAATTTGGATCAAAACTCTCAGTACTCGTCTCTCAAATGTTTTGTGAACTTCCAGTTATGATACATCTAAACGCTGTTTTAGCTGGGAGAAATGGAAAGCATTTTATTTGTTGTTGCTAGATAGGTGGCTAACAATAGGTAGTTGCAGATTTTGGCCTAAGCCAGTGGATTTCAACCCATTCTTGTTGTCTCCCTTATTTAAATAGGTGACTTAAGCTAATTAGTAGAGCACTCTATGATTTGAGTCGGGTGAGTCCAATAAGGGAAATAAGCAGAACGCGAAGGGTATTCTTCTGAAGCAGTTTGTGGATCCCAGGTTTAAGCGTATGCTTGTTCAACACAAAGACATCTGAGCAAAAGAGGGTATGCACGACTCTGGTGGGACTCGAACCCACAACCTTTGAATACCTCCATTCACAACCTAGAAGTCCAATGCGCTATCCATTGCGCCACAGAGCCATGAAAAGCCAACTTTTAAGACGCTATTAGTTGCACATGACTTCTTAGATTTGCACCTTTTGTGCAGATTCACACTGTTCAGCATGCAAATATTTCCATATGTAAGAAGTTTAAGTGAGCCCACATCCTGTGGCATAGGCACTGCTGGGATTCGAACCCAGGATCTCCTGTTTACAAGACAGGCGCTTTGACCAACTAAGCCACAGCGCCACGTGCTAAACCTTTTACAATGCGTCGGCATAAAAAGTCTAAAAGAGGTAGCAGGTCAGGAAAATAGCTGATTCCACCATGAAAGAGGTTAGTGGGATTATTTCCAAAACCCGAGGGGCATTCAGGGCTCTGTTGAGGAAAAAGGGAATATCTGAAACTCTCAATACTTGTGTCTGAGATTTTTGGGGAACCTCCGGTTACAATCCATCTAAACTCTGTCTCAGCTAGGAGAAATGGAAAGCAATTTTTGCTATGCTTTCAGCTGATCTGAAAGCCAACATCCAGAAAGATTTTCATGAATTATATATTCATATTTGTAAAGACTGTTTTGAACACACATCCAGAGGCTTGATCTCAACAATAGGAAGTAGCAGATGTTGGCCTAAGCCAGTGGTTTTCAAACCATTCTCCAAACCTACCAGACGCTATAGATTTTCGTTATCTTCCTTATTCCAAAGAGGTGAATTGAGCTAATTAGTAGAGTACTCTATGATCTGACTTGGGTGTGTCCAATGAGGGAGATGAGCAGAATGTGAAGTGTAGGCTTCTGAAGTAGTTTGTGGACCCCAGTTTTAAACATATGTCTGACTTACAGAGATATCAGAGCAAAAGAGGCCATTCACAATTCTGGTGGGACTCAAAACCACAACCAAGGAATTTCTCAATTCGCATCCTAGAGGTCCAAAGTTCTATCCATTGCACGCGCAGCACTTCTTAGTTTTTCCAGTTTTGTGCAGTTACACACCGTTCGGCATGCAAAGACGTGTGAAAAGTTTAAGCACTCCCATATCCTGTGGCATAGGCACTGCTGGGATTTGAACCCAGGATCTCCTGTTTACGAGACAGGCGCTTTGACCAGCTAAGCCACAGCGCCAATTACAAAAGTGTGTTAAAAAATTTGTCAGCAAAACAAGTCTAAAAGAGGTAGCGCATCAGGGAAATAGCTGATTACGTCATGAAAGAGGTCCTTTAGAGTTAAGAGAATTGTTTCCAAAACACGAGGGGCTTTCAGGCCTCAAGGGAATGTCTGAACTCATTTAATTTTGGCTCTACACTCTCGATACTCATGCCTAAAGTGTTTCCTGAGCTTTCTTGTAATACGAAAGGGCAAAACCCAGAAAGATATATCCATGTATTATGCTTCATATATGCAAAGACTTTGTTTTTACAAATATCATTATGCTTGACTTTATCAATAGGTAGTAGCAGATTTCGGGCCTAAGCCAGGGGCTTGCAAACCATTCTTGAAGCGCATCTGCACCACATATGTTTTTTTTATTTTATTATCTCTCTCATTTAAAACAGGTGAATCAAATAATTGACTGATTAGTAACATCCTCGATGATCTGACTTGGGTGTGCCCAATAAGGAAAACAAGACAAATGTGCTGCGTAGGCTTCTGAAAAAGTGGGAAAACCCCAGGTTTAAGGCAAATGTCAGTCTGGCAGAGACGTCTATGCAAAGGGACCCCATTCGTGACTCTGGTGGGACCCAAAAACCAACAACCTTTTAAAAGCCTTCATTTGCAACCGAGAAGTCCAGATTGTCTTTCCTGCCGAGGCTTTTACATCTGAAAAGTTTGAATGACTACTCCCAGAAGCCACAGATTAGGCACTGCTGGGATTCGAACCCAGGATCTCCTGTTTACTAGACAGGCGCTTTGACCAACTAAGCCACAGCGCCAGGTACTGTCCCTGGTTCGATGCTTTTGTATACAAAGTTTAAAAGAGTTTGCACGTCAGGAGAACAGCTGATTACATCATGAATAGGTCCCTTTGAAGTTAGAGGTTTATTTCTAAAACCTGAACGGTGTGCAGGCTTCTGTTCAGGGACAAGGGAATATCTCAAACCATTTCAATTTGGATCAAAACTCTCAGTACTCGTCTCTCAAATGTTTTGTGAACTTCCAGTTACGATACATCTAAACGCTGTTTTAGCTGGGAGAAATGGAAAGCATTTTATTTGTTGTTGCTAGATAGGTGGCTAACAATAGGTAGTTGCAGATTTTGGCCTAAGCCAGTGGATTTCAACCCATTCTTGTTGTCTCCCTTATTTAAATAGGTGACTTAAGCTAATTAGTAGAGCACTCTATGATTTGAGTCGGGTGAGTCCAATAAGGGAAATAAGCAGAACGCGAAGGGTATTCTTCTGAAGCAGTTTGTGGATCCCAGGTTTAAGCGTATGCTTGTTCAACACAAAGACATCTGAGCAAAAGAGGGTATGCACGACTCTGGTGGGACTCGAACCCACAACCTTTGAATACCTCCATTCACAACCTAGAAGTCCAATGCGCTATCCATTGCGCCACAGAACCACGAAAAGCCAACCTTTAAGACGCTATTAGTTGCACATGACTTCTTAGATTTGCACCTTTTGTGGAGATTCACACTGTTCAGCATGCAAATATTTCCATATGTAAGAAGTTTAAGTGAGCCCACATCCTGTGGCATAGGCACTGCTGGGATTCGAACCCAGGATCTCCTGTTTACAAGACAGGCGCTTTGACCAACTAAGCCACAGCGCCACGTGCTAAACCTTTTACAATGCGTCGGCATAAAAAGTCTAAAAGAGGTAGCAGGTCAGGAAAATAGCTGATTCCAACATGAAAGAGGTTAGTGGGATTATTTCCAAAACCCGAGGGGCATTCAGGGCTCTGTTGAGGAAAGAGGGAATATCTGAAACTCTCAATACTTGTGTCTGAGATTTTTGGGGAACCTCCGGTTACAATCCATCTAAACTCTGTCTCAGCTAGGAGAAATGGAAAGCAATTTTTGCTATGCTTTCAGCTGATCTGAAAGCCAACATCCAGAAAGATTTTCATGAATTATATATTCATATTTGTAAAGACTGTTTTGAACACACATCCAGAGGCTTGATCTCAACAATAGGAAGTAGCAGATGTTGGCCTAAGCCAGTGGTTTTCAAACCATTCTCCAAACCTACCAGACGCTATAGATTTTCGTTATCTTCCTTATTCCAAAGAGGTGAATTGAGCTAATTAGTAGAGTACTCTATGATCTGACTTGGGTGTGTCCAATGAGGGAGATGAGCAGAATGTGAAGTGTAGGCTTCTGAAGTAGTTTGTGGACCCCAGTTTTAAACATATGTCTGACTTACAGAGATATCAGAGCAAAAGAGGCCATTCACAATTCTGGTGGGACTCAAAACCACAACCAAGGAATTTCTCAATTCGCATCCTAGAGGTCCAAAGTTCTATCCATTGCACGCGCAGCACTTCTTAGTTTTTCCAGTTTTGTGCAGTTACACACCGTTCGGCATGCAAAGACGTGTGAAAAGTTTAAGCACTCCCATATCCTGTGGCATAGGCACTGCTGGGATTTGAACCCAGGATCTCCTGTTTACGAGACAGGCGCTTTGACCAGCTAAGCCACAGCGCCAATTACAAAAGTGTGTTAAAAAATTTGTCAGCAAAACAAGTCTAAAAGAGGTAGCGCATCAGGCAAATAGCTGATTACGTCATGAAAGAGGTCCCTTAGAGTTAAGAGGTTCGTTTCCAAAACACGAGGGGCTTTCAGGCCTCAAGGGAATGTCTTAACTCATTTAATTTTGCCTCTACACTCTCGATACTCATGCCTAAAGTGTTTCCTGAGCTTTCTTGTAATACGAAAGGGCAAAACCCAGAAAGATATATCCATGTATTATGCTTCATATATGCAAAGACTTTGTTTTTACAAATATCATTATGCTTGACTTTATCAATAGGTAGTAGCAGATTTCGGGCCTAAGCCAGTGGCTTGCAAACCATTCTTGAAGCGCATCTGCACCACATATGTTTTTTTTTTTTTATTATCTCTCTCATTTAAAACAGGTGAATCAAATAATTGACTGATTAGTAACATCCTCGATGATCTGACTTGGGTGTGCCCAATAAGGAAAACAAGACAAATGTGCTGCGTAGGCTTCTGAAAAAGTGGGAAAACCCCAGGTTTAAGGCAAATGTCAGTCTGGCAGAGACGTCTATGCAAAGGGACCCCATTCGTGACTCTGGTGGGACCCAAAAACCAACAACCTTTTAAAAGCCTTCATTTGCAACCGAGAAGTCCAGATTGTCTTTCCTGCCGAGGCTTTTACATCTGAAAAGTTTGAATGACTACTCCCAGAAGCCACAGATTAGGCACTGCTGGGATTCGAACCCAGGATCTCCTGTTTACTAGACAGGCGCTTTGACCAACTAAGCCACAGCGCCAGGTACTGTCCCTGGTTCGATGCTTTTGTATACAAAGTTTAAAAGAGTTTGCACGTCAGGAGAACAGCTGATTACATCATGAATAGGTCCCTTTGAAGTTAGAGGTTTATTTCTAAAACCTGAACGGTGTGCAGGCTTCTGTTCAGGGACAAGGGAATATCTCAAACCATTTCAATTTGGATCAAAACTCTCAGTACTCGTCTCTCAAATGTTTTGTGAACTTCCAGTTACGATACATCTAAACGCTGTTTTAGCTGGGAGAAATGGAAAGCATTTTATTTGTTGTTGCTAGATAGGTGGCTAACAATAGGTAGTTGCAGATTTTGGCCTAAGCCAGTGGATTTCAACCCATTCTTGTTGTCTCCCTTATTTAAATAGGTGACTTAAGCTAATTAGTAGAGCCCTCTATGATTTGAGTCGGGTGAGTCCAATAAGGGAAATAAGCAGAACGCGAAGGGTATTCTTCTGAAGCAGTTTGTGGATCCCAGGTTTAAGCGTATGCTTGTTCAACACAAAGACATCTGAGCAAAAGAGGGTATGCACGACTCTGGTGGGACTCGAACCCACAACCTTTGAATACCTCCATTCACAACCTAGAAGTCCAATGCGCTATCCATTGCGCCACAGAGCCACGAAAAGCCAACCTTTAAGACGCTATTAGTTGCACATGACTTCTTAGATTTGCACCTTTTGTGGAGATTCACACTGTTCAGCATGCAAATATTTCCATATGTAAGAAGTTTAAGTGAGCCCACGTCCTGTGGCATAGGCACTGCTGGGATTCGAACCCAGGATCTCCTGTTTACAAGACAGGCGCTTTGACCAACTAAGCCACAGCGCCACGTGCTAAACCTTTTACAATGCGTCGGCATAAAAAGTCTAAAAGAGGTAGCAGGTCAGGAAAATAGCTGATTCCACCATGAAAGAGGTTAGTGGGATTATTTCCAAAACCCGAGGGGCATTCAGGGCTCTGTTGAGGAAAGAGGGAATATCTGAAACTCTCAATACTTGTGTCTGAGATTTTTGGGGAACCTCCGGTTACAATCCATCTAAACTCTGTCTCAGCTAGGAGAAATGGAAAGCAATTTTTGCTATGCTTTCAGCTGATCTGAAAGCCAACATCCAGAAAGATTTTCATGAATTATATATTCATATTTGTAAAGACTGTTTTGAACACACATCCAGAGGCTTGATCTCAACAATAGGAAGTAGCAGATGTTGGCCTAAGCCAGTGGTTTTCAAACCATTCTCCAAACCTACCAGACGCTATAGATTTTCGTTATCTTCCTTATTCCAAAGAGGTGAATTGAGCTAATTAGTAGAGTACTCTATGATCTGACTTGGGTGTGTCCAATGAGGGAGATGAGCAGAATGTGAAGTGTAGGCTTCTGAAGTAGTTTGTGGACCCCAGTTTTAAACATATGTCTGACTTACAGAGATATCAGAGCAAAAGAGGCCATTCACAATTCTGGTGGGACTCAAAACCACAACCAAGGAATTTCTCAATTCGCATCCTAGAGGTCCAAAGTTCTATCCATTGCACGCGCAGCACTTCTTAGTTTTTCCAGTTTTGTGCAGTTACACACCGTTCGGCATGCAAAGACGTGTGAAAAGTTTAAGCACTCCCATATCCTGTGGCATAGGCACTGCTGGGATTTGAACCCAGGATCTCCTGTTTACAAGACAGGCGCTTTGACCAGCTAAGCCACAGCGCCAATTACAAAAGTGTGTTAAAAAATTTGTCAGCAAAACAAGTCTAAAAGAGGTAGCGCATCAGGCAAATAGCTGATTACGTCATGAAAGAGGTCCCTTAGAGTTAAGAGGATCGTTTCCAAAACACGAGGGGCTTTCAGGCCTCAAGGGAATGTCTGAACTCATTTAATTTTGGCTCTACACTCTCGATACTCATGCCTAAAGTGTTTCCTGAGCTTTCTTGTAATACGAAAGGGCAAAACCCAGAAAGATATATCCATGTATTATGCTTCATATATGCAAAGACTTTGTTTTTACAAATATCATTATGCTTGACTTTATCAATAGTTAGTAGCAGATTTCGGGCCTAAGCCAGGGGCTTGCAAACCATTCTTGAAGCGCATCTGCACCACATATGTTTATTTTATTTTATTATCTCTCTCATTTAAAACAGGTGAATCAAATAATTGACTGATTAGTAACATCCTCGATGATCTGACTTGGGTGTGCCCAATAAGGAAAACAAGACAAATGTGCTGCGTAGGCTTCTGAAAAAGTGGGAAAACCCCAGGTTTAAGGCAAATGTCAGTCTGGCAGAGACGTCTATGCAAAGGGACCCATTCGTGACTCTGGTGGGACCCAAAAACCAACAACCTTTTAAAAGCCTTCATTTGCAACCGAGAAGTCCAGATTGTCTTTCCTGCCGAGGCTTTTACATCTGAAAAGTTTGAATGACTACTCCCAGAAGCCACAGATTAGGCACTGCTGGGATTCGAACCCAGGATCTCCTGTTTACTAGACAGGCGCTTTGACCAACTAAGCCACAGCGCCAGGTACTGTCCCTGGTTCGATGCTTTTGTATACAAAGTTTAAAAGAGTTTGCACGTCAGGAGAACAGCTGATTACATCATGAATAGGTCCCTTTGAAGTTAGAGGTTTATTTCTAAAACCTGAACGGTGTGCAGGCTTCTGTTCAGGGACAAGGGAATATCTCAAACCATTTCAATTTGGATCAAAACTCTCAGTACTCGTCTCTCAAATGTTTTGTGAACTTCCAGTTATGATACATCTAAACGCTGTTTTAGCTGGGAGAAATGGAAAGCATTTTATTTGTTGTTGCTAGATAGGTGGCTAACAATAGGTAGTTGCAGATTTTGGCCTAAGCCAGTGGATTTCAACCCATTCTTGTTGTCTCCCTTATTTAAATAGGTGACTTAAGCTAATTAGTAGAGCACTCTATGATTTGAGTCGGGTGAGTCCAATAAGGGAAATAAGCAGAACGCGAAGGGTATTCTTCTGAAGCAGTTTGTGGATCCCAGGTTTAAGCGTATGCTTGTTCAACACAAAGACATCTGAGCAAAAGAGGGTATGCACGACTCTGGTGGGACTCGAACCCACAACCTTTGAATACCTCCATTCACAACCTAGAAGTCCAATGCGCTATCCATTGCGCCACAGAGCCACGAAAAGCCAACCTTTAAGACGCTATTAGTTGCACATGACTTCTTAGATTTGCACCTTTTGTGCAGATTCACACTGTTCAGCATGCAAATATTTCCATATGTAAGAAGTTTAAGTGAGCCCACATCCTGTGGCATAGGCACTGCTGGGATTCGAACCCAGGATCTCCTGTTTACAAGACAGGCGCTTTGACCAACTAAGCCACAGCGCCACGTGCTAAACCTTTTACAATGCGTCGGCATAAAAAGTCTAAAAGAGGTAGCAGGTCAGGAAAATAGCTGATTCCACCATGAAAGAGGTTAGTGGGATTATTTCCAAAACCCGAGGGGCATTCAGGGCTCTGTTGAGGAAAAAGGGAATATCTGAAACTCTCAATACTTGTGTCTGAGATTTTTGGGGAACCTCCGGTTACAATCCATCTAAACTCTGTCTCAGCTAGGAGAAATGGAAAGCAATTTTTGCTATGCTTTCAGCTGATCTGAAAGCCAACATCCAGAAAGATTTTCATGAATTATATATTCATATTTGTAAAGACTGTTTTGAACACACATCCAGAGGCTTGATCTCAACAATAGGAAGTAGCAGATGTTGGCCTAAGCCAGTGGTTTTCAAACCATTCTCCAAACCTACCAGACGCTATAGATTTTCGTTATCTTCCTTATTCCAAAGAGGTGAATTGAGCTAATTAGTAGAGTACTCTATGATCTGACTTGGGTGTGTCCAATGAGGGAGATGAGCAGAATGTGAAGTGTAGGCTTCTGAAGTAGTTTGTGGACCCCAGTTTTAAACATATGTCTGACTTACAGAGATATCAGAGCAAAAGAGGCCATTCACAATTCTGGTGGGACTCAAAACCACAACCAAGGAATTTCTCAATTCGCATCCTAGAGGTCCAAAGTTCTATCCATTGCACGCGCAGCACTTCTTAGTTTTTCCAGTTTTGTGCAGTTACACACCGTTCGGCATGCAAAGACGTGTGAAAAGTTTAAGCACTCCCATATCCTGTGGCATAGGCACTGCTGGGATTTGAACCCAGGATCTCCTGTTTACGAGACAGGCGCTTTGACCAGCTAAGCCACAGCGCCAATTACAAAAGTGTGTTAAAAAATTTGTCAGCAAAACAAGTCTAAAAGAGGTAGCGCATCAGGGAAATAGCTGATTACGTCATGAAAGAGGTCCTTTAGAGTTAAGAGAATTGTTTCCAAAACACGAGGGGCTTTCAGGCCTCAAGGGAATGTCTGAACTCATTTAATTTTGGCTCTACACTCTCGATACTCATGCCTAAAGTGTTTCCTGAGCTTTCTTGTAATACGAAAGGGCAAAACCCAGAAAGATATATCCATGTATTATGCTTCATATATGCAAAGACTTTGTTTTTACAAATATCATTATGCTTGACTTTATCAATAGGTAGTAGCAGATTTCGGGCCTAAGCCAGGGGCTTGCAAACCATTCTTGAAGCGCATCTGCACCACATATGTTTTTTTTATTTTATTATCTCTCTCATTTAAAACAGGTGAATCAAATAATTGACTGATTAGTAACATCCTCGATGATCTGACTTGGGTGTGCCCAATAAGGAAAACAAGACAAATGTGCTGCGTAGGCTTCTGAAAAAGTGGGAAAACCCCAGGTTTAAGGCAAATGTCAGTCTGGCAGAGACGTCTATGCAAAGGGACCCCATTCGTGACTCTGGTGGGACCCAAAAACCAACAACCTTTTAAAAGCCTTCATTTGCAACCGAGAAGTCCAGATTGTCTTTCCTGCCGAGGCTTTTACATCTGAAAAGTTTGAATGACTACTCCCAGAAGTCACAGATTAGGCACTGCTGGGATTCGAACCCAGGATCTCCTGTTTACTAGACAGGCGCTTTGACCAACTAAGCCACAGCGCCAGGTACTGTCCCTGGTTCGATGCTTTTGTATACAAAGTTTAAAAGAGTTTGCACGTCAGGAGAACAGCTGATTACATCATGAATAGGTCCCTTTGAAGTTAGAGGTTTATTTCTAAAACCTGAACGGTGTGCAGGCTTCTGTTCAGGGACAAGGGAATATCTCAAACCATTTCAATTTGGATCAAAACTCTCAGTACTCGTCTCTCAAATGTTTTGTGAACTTCCAGTTACGATACATCTAAACGCTGTTTTAGCTGGGAGAAATGGAAAGCATTTTATTTGTTGTTGCTAGATAGGTGGCTAACAATAGGTAGTTGCAGATTTTGGCCTAAGCCAGTGGATTTCAACCCATTCTTGTTGTCTCCCTTATTTAAATAGGTGACTTAAGCTAATTAGTAGAGCACTCTATGATTTGAGTCGGGTGAGTCCAATAAGGGAAATAAGCAGAACGCGAAGGGTATTCTTCTGAAGCAGTTTGTGGATCCCAGGTTTAAGCGTATGCTTGTTCAACACAAAGACATCTGAGCAAAAGAGGGTATGCACGACTCTGGTGGGACTCGAACCCACAACCTTTGAATACCTCCATTCACAACCTAGAAGTCCAATGCGCTATCCATTGCGCCACAGAACCACGAAAAGCCAACCTTTAAGACGCTATTAGTTGCACATGACTTCTTAGATTTGCACCTTTTGTGGAGATTCACACTGTTCAGCATGCAAATATTTCCATATGTAAGAAGTTTAAGTGAGCCCACATCCTGTGGCATAGGCACTGCTGGGATTCGAACCCAGGATCTCCTGTTTACAAGACAGGCGCTTTGACCAACTAAGCCACAGCGCCACGTGCTAAACCTTTTACAATGCGTCGGCATAAAAAGTCTAAAAGAGGTAGCAGGTCAGGAAAATAGCTGATTCCAACATGAAAGAGGTTAGTGGGATTATTTCCAAAACCCGAGGGGCATTCAGGGCTCTGTTGAGGAAAGAGGGAATATCTGAAACTCTCAATACTTGTGTCTGAGATTTTTGGGGAACCTCCGGTTACAATCCATCTAAACTCTGTCTCAGCTAGGAGAAATGGAAAGCAATTTTTGCTATGCTTTCAGCTGATCTGAAAGCCAACATCCAGAAAGATTTTCATGAATTATATATTCATATTTGTAAAGACTGTTTTGAACACACATCCAGAGGCTTGATCTCAACAATAGGAAGTAGCAGATGTTGGCCTAAGCCAGTGGTTTTCAAACCATTCTCCAAACCTACCAGACGCTATAGATTTTCGTTATCTTCCTTATTCCAAAGAGGTGAATTGAGCTAATTAGTAGAGTACTCTATGATCTGACTTGGGTGTGTCCAATGAGGGAGATGAGCAGAATGTGAAGTGTAGGCTTCTGAAGTAGTTTGTGGACCCCAGTTTTAAACATATGTCTGACTTACAGAGATATCAGAGCAAAAGAGGCCATTCACAATTCTGGTGGGACTCAAAACCACAACCAAGGAATTTCTCAATTCGCATCCTAGAGGTCCAAAGTTCTATCCATTGCACGCGCAGCACTTCTTAGTTTTTCCAGTTTTGTGCAGTTACACACCGTTCGGCATGCAAAGACGTGTGAAAAGTTTAAGCACTCCCATATCCTGTGGCATAGGCACTGCTGGGATTTGAACCCAGGATCTCCTGTTTACGAGACAGGCGCTTTGACCAGCTAAGCCACAGCGCCAATTACAAAAGTGTGTTAAAAAATTTGTCAGCAAAACAAGTCTAAAAGAGGTAGCGCATCAGGCAAATAGCTGATTACGTCATGAAAGAGGTCCCTTAGAGTTAAGAGGATCGTTTCCAAAACACGAGGGGCTTTCAGGCCTCAAGGGAATGTCTGAACTCATTTAATTTTGGCTCTACACTCTCGATACTCATGCCTAAAGTGTTTCCTGAGCTTTCTTGTAATACGAAAGGGCAAAACCCAGAAAGATATATCCATGTATTATGCTTCATATATGCAAAGACTTTGTTTTTACAAATATCATTATGCTTGACTTTATCAATAGGTAGTAGCAGATTTCGGGCCTAAGCCAGGGGCTTGCAAACCATTCTTGAAGCGCATCTGCACCACATATGTTTATTTTATTTTATTATCTCTCTCATTTAAAACAGGTGAATCAAATAATTGACTGATTAGTAACATCCTCGATGATCTGACTTGGGTGTGCCCAATAAGGAAAACAAGACAAATGTGCTGCGTAGGCTTCTGAAAAAGTGGGAAAACCCCAGGTTTAAGGCAAATGTCAGTCTGGCAGAGACGTCTATGCAAAGGGACCCCATTCGTGACTCTGGTGGGACCCAAAAACCAACAACCTTTTAAAAGCCTTCATTTGCAACCGAGAAGCCCAGATTGTCTTTCCTGCCGAGGCTTTTACATCTGAAAAGTTTGAATGACTACCCCCAGAAGCCACAGATTAGGCACTGCTGGGATTCGAACCCAGGATCTCCTGTTTACTAGACAGGCGCTTTGACCAACTAAGCCACAGCGCCAGGTACTGTCCCTGGTTCGATGCTTTTGTATACAAAGTTTAAAAGAGTTTGCACGTCAGGAGAACAGCTGATTACATCATGAATAGGTCCCTTTGAAGTTAGAGGTTTATTTCTAAAACCTGAACGGTGTGCAGGCTTCTGTTCAGGGACAAGGGAATATCTCAAACCATTTCAATTTGGATCAAAACTCTCAGTACTCTTCTCTCAAATGTTTTGTGAACTTCCAGTTACGATACATCTAAACGCTGTTTTAGCTGGGAGAAATGGAAAGCATTTTATTTGTTGTTGCTAGATAGGTGGCAAACAATAGGTAGTTGCAGATTTTGGCCTAAGCCAGTGGATTTCAACCCATTCTTGTTGTCTCCCTTATTTAAATAGGTGACTTAAGCTAATTAGTAGAGCACTCTATGATTTGAGTCGGGTGAGTCCAATAAGGGAAATAAGCAGAACGCGAAGGGTATTCTTCTGAAGCAGTTTGTGGATCCCAGGTTTAAGCGTATGCTTGTTCAACACAAAGACATCTGAGCAAAAGAGGGTATGCACGACTCTGGTGGGACTCGAACCCACAACCTTTGAATACCTCCATTCACAACCTAGAAGTCCAATGCGCTATCCATTGCGCCACAGAGCCACGAAAAGCCAACCTTTAAGACGCTATTAGTTGCACATGACTTCTTAGATTTGCACCTTTTGTGGAGATTCACACTGTTCAGCATGCAAATATTTCCATATGTAAGAAGTTTAAGTGAGCCCACATCCTGTGGCATAGGCACTGCTGGGATTCGAACCCAGGATCTCCTGTTTACAAGACAGGCGCTTTGACCAACTAAGCCACAGCGCCACATGCTAAACCTTTTACAATGCGTCGGCATAAAAAGTCTAAAAGAGGTAGCAGGTCAGGAAAATAGCTGATTCCAACATGAAAGAGGTTAGTGGGATTATTTCCAAAACCCGAGGGGCATTCAGGGCTCTGTTGAGGAAAGAGGGAATATCTGAAACTCTCAATACTTGTGTCTGAGATTTTTGGGGAACCTCCGGTTACAATCCATCTAAACTCTGTCTCAGCTAGGAGAAATGGAAAGCAATTTTTGCTATGCTTTCAGCTGATCTGAAAGCCAACATCCAGAAAGATTTTCATGAATTATATATTCATATTTGTAAAGACTGTTTCGAACACACATCCAGAGGCTTGATCTCAACAATAGGAAGTAGCAGATGTTGGCCTAAGCCAGTGGTTTTCAAACCATTCTCCAAACCTACCAGACGCTATAGATTTTCGTTATCTTCCTTATTCCAAAGAGGTGAATTGAGCTAATTAGTAGAGTACTCTATGATCTGACTTGGGTGTGTCCAATGAGGGAGATGAGCAGAATGTGAAGTGTAGGCTTCTGAAGTAGTTTGTGGACCCCAGTTTTAAACATATGTCTGACTTACAGAGATATCAGAGCAAAAGAGGCCATTCACAATTCTGGTGGGACTCAAAACCACAACCAAGGAATTTCTCAATTCGCATCCTAGAGGTCCAAAGTTCTATCCATTGCACGCGCAGCACTTCTTAGTTTTTCCAGTTTTGTGCAGTTACACACCGTTCGGCATGCAAAGACGTGTGAAAAGTTTAAGCACTCCCATATCCTGTGGCATAGGCACTGCTGGGATTTGAACCCAGGATCTCCTGTTTACGAGACAGGCGCTTTGACCAGCTAAGCCACAGCGCCAATTACAAAAGTGTGTTAAAAAATTTGTCAGCAAAACAAGTCTAAAAGAGGTAGCGCATCAGGGAAATAGCTGATTACGTCATGAAAGAGGTCCCTTAGAGTTAAGAGGATTGTTTCCAAAACACGAGGGGCTTTCAGGCCTCAAGGGAATGTCTGAACTCATTTAATTTTGGCTCTACACTCTCGATACTCATGCCTAAAGTGTTTCCTGAGCTTTCTTGTAATACGAAAGGGCAAAACCCAGAAAAATATATCCATGTATTATGCTTCATATATGCAAAGACTTTGTTTTTACAAATATCATTATGCTTGACTTTATCAATAGGTAGTAGCAGATTTCGGGCCTAAGCCAGGGGCTTGCAAACCATTCTTGAAGCGCATCTGCACCACATATGTTTTTTTTATTTTATTATCTCTCTCATTTAAAACAGGTGAATCAAATAATTGACTGATTAGTAACATCCTCGATGATCTGACTTGGGTGTGCCCAATAAGGAAAACAAGACAAATGTGCTGCGTAGGCTTCTGAAAAAGTGGGAAAACCCCAGGTTTAAGGCAAATGTCAGTCTGGCAGAGACGTCTATGCAAAGGGACCCCATTCGTGACTCTGGTGGGACCCAAAAACCAACAACCTTTTAAAAGCCTTCATTTGCAACCGAGAAGTCCAGATTGTCTTTCCTGCCGAGGCTTTTACATCTGAAAAGTTTGAATGACTACTCCCAGAAGCCACAGATTAGGCACTGCTGGGATTCGAACCCAGGATCTCCTGGTTACTAGACAGGCGCTTTGACCAACTAAGCCACAGCGCCAGGTACTGTCCCTGGTTCGATGCTTTTGTATACAAAGTTTAAAAGAGTTTGCACGTCAGGAGAACAGCTGATTACATCATGAATAGGTCCCTTTGAAGTTAGAGGTTTATTTCTAAAACCTGAACGGTGTGCAGGCTTCTGTTCAGGGACAAGGGAATATCTCAAACCATTTCAATTTGGATCAAAACTCTCAGTACTCGTCTCTCAAATGTTTTGTGAACTTCCAGTTATGATACATCTAAACGCTGTTTTAGCTGGGAGAAATGGAAAGCATTTTATTTGTTGTTGCTAGATAGGTGGCTAACAATAGGTAGTTGCAGATTTTGGCCTAAGCCAGTGGATTTCAACCCATTCTTGTTGTCTCCCTTATTTAAATAGGTGACTTAAGCTAATTAGTAGAGCACTCTATGATTTGAGTCGGGTGAGTCCAATAAGGGAAATAAGCAGAACGCGAAGGGTATTCTTCTGAAGCAGTTTGTGGATCCCAGGTTTAAGCGTATGCTTGTTCAACACAAAGACATCTGAGCAAAAGAGGGTATGCACGACTCTGGTGGGACTCGAACCCACAACCTTTGAATACCTCCATTCACAACCTAGAAGTCCAATGCGCTATCCATTGCGCCACAGAGCCATGAAAAGCCAACTTTTAAGACGCTATTAGTTGCACATGACTTCTTAGATTTGCACCTTTTGTGCAGATTCACACTGTTCAGCATGCAAATATTTCCATATGTAAGAAGTTTAAGTGAGCCCACATCCTGTGGCATAGGCACTGCTGGGATTCGAACCCAGGATCTCCTGTTTACAAGACAGGCGCTTTGACCAACTAAGCCACAGCGCCACGTGCTAAACCTTTTACAATGCGTCGGCATAAAAAGTCTAAAAGAGGTAGCAGGTCAGGAAAATAGCTGATTCCACCATGAAAGAGGTTAGTGGGATTATTTCCAAAACCCGAGGGGCATTCAGGGCTCTGTTGAGGAAAAAGGGAATATCTGAAACTCTCAATACTTGTGTCTGAGATTTTTGGGGAACCTCCGGTTACAATCCATCTAAACTCTGTCTCAGCTAGGAGAAATGGAAAGCAATTTTTGCTATGCTTTCAGCTGATCTGAAAGCCAACATCCAGAAAGATTTTCATGAATTATATATTCATATTTGTAAAGACTGTTTTGAACACACATCCAGAGGCTTGATCTCAACAATAGGAAGTAGCAGATGTTGGCCTAAGCCAGTGGTTTTCAAACCATTCTCCAAACCTACCAGACGCTATAGATTTTCGTTATCTTCCTTATTCCAAAGAGGTGAATTGAGCTAATTAGTAGAGTACTCTATGATCTGACTTGGGTGTGTCCAATGAGGGAGATGAGCAGAATGTGAAGTGTAGGCTTCTGAAGTAGTTTGTGGACCCCAGTTTTAAACATATGTCTGACTTACAGAGATATCAGAGCAAAAGAGGCCATTCACAATTCTGGTGGGACTCAAAACCACAACCAAGGAATTTCTCAATTCGCATCCTAGAGGTCCAAAGTTCTATCCATTGCACGCGCAGCACTTCTTAGTTTTTCCAGTTTTGTGCAGTTACACACCGTTCGGCATGCAAAGACGTGTGAAAAGTTTAAGCACTCCCATATCCTGTGGCATAGGCACTGCTGGGATTTGAACCCAGGATCTCCTGTTTACGAGACAGGCGCTTTGACCAGCTAAGCCACAGCGCCAATTACAAAAGTGTGTTAAAAAATTTGTCAGCAAAACAAGTCTAAAAGAGGTAGCGCATCAGGGAAATAGCTGATTACGTCATGAAAGAGGTCCTTTAGAGTTAAGAGAATTGTTTCCAAAACACGAGGGGCTTTCAGGCCTCAAGGGAATGTCTGAACTCATTTAATTTTGGCTCTACACTCTCGATACTCATGCCTAAAGTGTTTCCTGAGCTTTCTTGTAATACGAAAGGGCAAAACCCAGAAAGATATATCCATGTATTATGCTTCATATATGCAAAGACTTTGTTTTTACAAATATCATTATGCTTGACTTTATCAATAGGTAGTAGCAGATTTCGGGCCTAAGCCAGGGGCTTGCAAACCATTCTTGAAGCGCATCTGCACCACATATGTTTTTTTTATTTTATTATCTCTCTCATTTAAAACAGGTGAATCAAATAATTGACTGATTAGTAACATCCTCGATGATCTGACTTGGGTGTGCCCAATAAGGAAAACAAGACAAATGTGCTGCGTAGGCTTCTGAAAAAGTGGGAAAACCCCAGGTTTAAGGCAAATGTCAGTCTGGCAGAGACGTCTATGCAAAGGGACCCCATTCGTGACTCTGGTGGGACCCAAAAACCAACAACCTTTTAAAAGCCTTCATTTGCAACCGAGAAGTCCAGATTGTCTTTCCTGCCGAGGCTTTTACATCTGAAAAGTTTGAATGACTACTCCCAGAAGCCACAGATTAGGCACTGCTGGGATTCGAACCCAGGATCTCCTGTTTACTAGACAGGCGCTTTGACCAACTAAGCCACAGCGCCAGGTACTGTCCCTGGTTCGATGCTTTTGTATACAAAGTTTAAAAGAGTTTGCACGTCAGGAGAACAGCTGATTACATCATGAATAGGTCCCTTTGAAGTTAGAGGTTTATTTCTAAAACCTGAACGGTGTGCAGGCTTCTGTTCAGGGACAAGGGAATATCTCAAACCATTTCAATTTGGATCAAAACTCTCAGTACTCGTCTCTCAAATGTTTTGTGAACTTCCAGTTACGATACATCTAAACGCTGTTTTAGCTGGGAGAAATGGAAAGCATTTTATTTGTTGTTGCTAGATAGGTGGCTAACAATAGGTAGTTGCAGATTTTGGCCTAAGCCAGTGGATTTCAACCCATTCTTGTTGTCTCCCTTATTTAAATAGGTGACTTAAGCTAATTAGTAGAGCACTCTATGATTTGAGTCGGGTGAGTCCAATAAGGGAAATAAGCAGAACGCGAAGGGTATTCTTCTGAAGCAGTTTGTGGATCCCAGGTTTAAGCGTATGCTTGTTCAACACAAAGACATCTGAGCAAAAGAGGGTATGCACGACTCTGGTGGGACTCGAACCCACAACCTTTGAATACCTCCATTCACAACCTAGAAGTCCAATGCGCTATCCATTGCGCCACAGAACCACGAAAAGCCAACCTTTAAGACGCTATTAGTTGCACATGACTTCTTAGATTTGCACCTTTTGTGGAGATTCACACTGTTCAGCATGCAAATATTTCCATATGTAAGAAGTTTAAGTGAGCCCACATCCTGTGGCATAGGCACTGCTGGGATTCGAACCCAGGATCTCCTGTTTACAAGACAGGCGCTTTGACCAACTAAGCCACAGCGCCACGTGCTAAACCTTTTACAATGCGTCGGCATAAAAAGTCTAAAAGAGGTAGCAGGTCAGGAAAATAGCTGATTCCAACATGAAAGAGGTTAGTGGGATTATTTCCAAAACCCGAGGGGCATTCAGGGCTCTGTTGAGGAAAGAGGGAATATCTGAAACTCTCAATACTTGTGTCTGAGATTTTTGGGGAACCTCCGGTTACAATCCATCTAAACTCTGTCTCAGCTAGGAGAAATGGAAAGCAATTTTTGCTATGCTTTCAGCTGATCTGAAAGCCAACATCCAGAAAGATTTTCATGAATTATATATTCATATTTGTAAAGACTGTTTTGAACACACATCCAGAGGCTTGATCTCAACAATAGGAAGTAGCAGATGTTGGCCTAAGCCAGTGGTTTTCAAACCATTCTCCAAACCTACCAGACGCTATAGATTTTCGTTATCTTCCTTATTCCAAAGAGGTGAATTGAGCTAATTAGTAGAGTACTCTATGATCTGACTTGGGTGTGTCCAATGAGGGAGATGAGCAGAATGTGAAGTGTAGGCTTCTGAAGTAGTTTGTGGACCCCAGTTTTAAACATATGTCTGACTTACAGAGATATCAGAGCAAAAGAGGCCATTCACAATTCTGGTGGGACTCAAAACCACAACCAAGGAATTTCTCAATTCGCATCCTAGAGGTCCAAAGTTCTATCCATTGCACGCGCAGCACTTCTTAGTTTTTCCAGTTTTGTGCAGTTACACACCGTTCGGCATGCAAAGACGTGTGAAAAGTTTAAGCACTCCCATATCCTGTGGCATAGGCACTGCTGGGATTTGAACCCAGGATCTCCTGTTTACGAGACAGGCGCTTTGACCAGCTAAGCCACAGCGCCAATTACAAAAGTGTGTTAAAAAATTTGTCAGCAAAACAAGTCTAAAAGAGGTAGCGCATCAGGCAAATAGCTGATTACGTCATGAAAGAGGTCCCTTAGAGTTAAGAGGTTCGTTTCCAAAACACGAGGGGCTTTCAGGCCTCAAGGGAATGTCTTAACTCATTTAATTTTGCCTCTACACTCTCGATACTCATGCCTAAAGTGTTTCCTGAGCTTTCTTGTAATACGAAAGGGCAAAACCCAGAAAGATATATCCATGTATTATGCTTCATATATGCAAAGACTTTGTTTTTACAAATATCATTATGCTTGACTTTATCAATAGGTAGTAGCAGATTTCGGGCCTAAGCCAGTGGCTTGCAAACCATTCTTGAAGCGCATCTGCACCACATATGTTTTTTTTTTTTTATTATCTCTCTCATTTAAAACAGGTGAATCAAATAATTGACTGATTAGTAACATCCTCGATGATCTGACTTGGGTGTGCCCAATAAGGAAAACAAGACAAATGTGCTGCGTAGGCTTCTGAAAAAGTGGGAAAACCCCAGGTTTAAGGCAAATGTCAGTCTGGCAGAGACGTCTATGCAAAGGGACCCCATTCGTGACTCTGGTGGGACCCAAAAACCAACAACCTTTTAAAAGCCTTCATTTGCAACCGAGAAGTCCAGATTGTCTTTCCTGCCGAGGCTTTTACATCTGAAAAGTTTGAATGACTACTCCCAGAAGCCACAGATTAGGCACTGCTGGGATTCGAACCCAGGATCTCCTGTTTACTAGACAGGCGCTTTGACCAACTAAGCCACAGCGCCAGGTACTGTCCCTGGTTCGATGCTTTTGTATACAAAGTTTAAAAGAGTTTGCACGTCAGGAGAACAGCTGATTACATCATGAATAGGTCCCTTTGAAGTTAGAGGTTTATTTCTAAAACCTGAACGGTGTGCAGGCTTCTGTTCAGGGACAAGGGAATATCTCAAACCATTTCAATTTGGATCAAAACTCTCAGTACTCGTCTCTCAAATGTTTTGTGAACTTCCAGTTACGATACATCTAAACGCTGTTTTAGCTGGGAGAAATGGAAAGCATTTTATTTGTTGTTGCTAGATAGGTGGCTAACAATAGGTAGTTGCAGATTTTGGCCTAAGCCAGTGGATTTCAACCCATTCTTGTTGTCTCCCTTATTTAAATAGGTGACTTAAGCTAATTAGTAGAGCACTCTATGATTTGAGTCGGGTGAGTCCAATAAGGGAAATAAGCAGAACGCGAAGGGTATTCTTCTGAAGCAGTTTGTGGATCCCAGGTTTAAGCGTATGCTTGTTCAACACAAAGACATCTGAGCAAAAGAGGGTATGCACGACTCTGGTGGGACTCGAACCCACAACCTTTGAATACCTCCATTCACAACCTAGAAGTCCAATGCGCTATCCATTGCGCCACAGAACCACGAAAAGCCAACCTTTAAGACGCTATTAGTTGCACATGACTTCTTAGATTTGCACCTTTTGTGGAGATTCACACTGTTCAGCATGCAAATATTTCCATATGTAAGAAGTTTAAGTGAGCCCACATCCTGTGGCATAGGCACTGCTGGGATTCGAACCCAGGATCTCCTGTTTACAAGACAGGCGCTTTGACCAACTAAGCCACAGCGCCACGTGCTAAACCTTTTACAATGCGTCGGCATAAAAAGTCTAAAAGAGGTAGCAGGTCAGGAAAATAGCTGATTCCACCATGAAAGAGGTTAGTGGGATTATTTCCAAAACCCGAGGGGCATTCAGGGCTCTGTTGAGGAAAAAGGGAATATCTGAAACTCTCAATACTTGTGTCTGAGATTTTTGGGGAACCTCCGGTTACAATCCATCTAAACTCTGTCTCAGCTAGGAGAAATGGAAAGCAATTTTTGCTATGCTTTCAGCTGATCTGAAAGCCAACATCCAGAAAGATTTTCATGAATTATATATTCATATTTGTAAAGACTGTTTTGAACACACATCCAGAGGCTTGATCTCAACAATAGGAAGTAGCAGATGTTGGCCTAAGCCAGTGGTTTTCAAACCATTCTCCAAACCTACCAGACGCTATAGATTTTCGTTATCTTCCTTATTCCAAAGAGGTGAATTGAGCTAATTAGTAGAGTACTCTATGATCTGACTTGGGTGTGTCCAATGAGGGAGATGAGCAGAATGTGAAGTGTAGGCTTCTGAAGTAGTTTGTGGACCCCAGTTTTAAACATACAGTGGGGCAAAAAAGTATTTAGTCAGCCACCAATTGTGCAAGTTCTCCCACTTAAAAAGATGAGAGAGGCCTGTCATTTTCATCATAGGTACACTTCAACTATGAGAGACAAAATGAGAAGAAAAAAAATCAGAAAATCACATTGTAGGATTTTTAATGAATTTATTTGCAAATTATGGTGGAAAATAAGTATTTGGTCACCTACAAACAAGCAAGACTTCTGACTCTCACAGACCTGTAACTTTTTCTTTAAGAGGCTCCTCTGTCCTCCACTCGTTACCTGTATTAATGGCACCTATTTTAACTTGTTATCAGTATAAAAGACACCTGTCCACAACCTCAAACAGTCACACTCCAAACTCCACTATGGCCAAGACCAAAGAGCTGTCAAAGGACACCAGAAACAAAATTGTAGACTTGCACCAGGCTGGGAAGACTGAATCTGCAATAGGTAAGCAGCTTGGTGTGAAGAAATCAACTGTGGGAGCAATTATTAGGAAATGGAAGACATACAAGACCACTGATAATCTCCCTCGATCTCGGGGCCCACGCAAGATCTCACCCTGTGGGGTCAAAATGATCACAAGAACGGTGAGCAAAAATCCCAGAACCACACGGGGGGACCTAGTGAATGACCTGCAGAGAGCTGGGACCAAGTAACAAAGGCTACCATCAGTAACACACTACGCTGCCAGGGACTCAAATCCTGCAGTGCCAGACGTGTCCCCCTGCTTAAGCCAGTTCATGTCCAGGGCCGTCTGAAGTTTGCTAGAGAGCATTTGGATGATCCAGAAGAGGATTGGGAGAATGTCATATGGTCAGATGAAACCAAAATAGAACTTTTTGGTACCAACTCAACTCGTCATGTTTGGAGGAGAAAGAATACTGAGTTGCATCCAAAGAACACCATACCTACTGTGAAGCATGGGGGTGGAAACATCATGCTTTGGGGCTGTTTTTCTGCAAAGGGACCAGGACGACCGATCCGTGTAAAGAAAAGAATGAATGGGGCCATGTATCGTGAGATTTTGAGTGAAAACCTCCTTCCATCAGCAAGGGCATTGAAAATGAAACATGGCTGGGTCTTTCAGCATGACAATGATCCCAAACACACCGCCCAGGCAACGAAAAAGTGGCTTCGTAAGAAGCATTTCAAGGTCCTGGAGTGGCCTAGCCAGTCTCCAGATCTCAACCCCATAGAAAATCTTTGGAGGGAGTTGAAAGTCCGTATTGCCTAGCGACAGCCCCGAAACATCACTGCTCTATAGGAGACATGCATGAAGGAATGGGCCAAAATACCAGCAACAGTGTGTGAAAACCTTGTGAAGACTTACAGAAAACGTTTGACCTCTGTCATTGCCAACAAAGGGTATATAACAAAGTAATGAGATAAACTTTAGTTATTGACCAAATACTTATTTTCCGCCATAATTTGCAAATAAATTCATAAAAATCCTACAATGTGATTTTCTGGATTTTTTTTCTGATTTTGTCTCTCATAGTTGAAGTGTACCTATGATGAAAATTACAGGCCTCTCTCATCTTTTTAAATGGGAGAACTTGCACAATTGGTGGCTGACTAAATACTTTTTTGCCCCACTGTATGTCTGACTTACAGAGATATCAGAGCAAAAGAGGCCATTCACAATTCTGGTGGGACTCAAAACCACAACCAAGGAATTTCTCAATTCGCATCCTAGAGGTCCAAAGTTCTATCCATTGCACGCGCAGCACTTCTTAGTTTTTCCAGTTTTGTGCAGTTACACACCGTTCGGCATGCAAAGACGTGTGAAAAGTTTAAGCACTCCCATATCCTGTGGCATAGGCACTGCTGGGATTTGAACCCAGGATCTCCTGTTTACGAGACAGGCGCTTTGACCAGCTAAGCCACAGCGCCAATTACAAAAGTGTGTTAAAAAATTTGTCAGCAAAACAAGTCTAAAAGAGGTAGCGCATCAGGCAAATAGCTGATTACGTCATGAAAGAGGTCCCTTAGAGTTAAGAGGATCGTTTCCAAAACACGAGGGGCTTTCAGGCCT
Source organism: Phoxinus phoxinus (assembly GCF_949152265.1). Classification (NCBI taxonomy): domain Eukaryota; kingdom Metazoa; phylum Chordata; class Actinopteri; order Cypriniformes; family Leuciscidae; genus Phoxinus; species Phoxinus phoxinus. The sequence goes on along the minus strand of NC_136879.1, from coordinate 4,866,782 downwards.
CAAGGGAATGTCTTAACTCATTTAATTTTGCCTCTACACTCTCGATACTCATGCCTAAAGTGTTTCCTGAGCTTTCTTGTAATACGAAAGGGCAAAACCCAGAAAGATATATCCATGTATTATGCTTCATATATGCAAAGACTTTGTTTTTACAAATATCATTATGCTTGACTTTATCAATAAGTAGTAGCAGATTTCGGGCCTAAGCCAGGGGCTTGCAAACCATTCTTGAAGCGCATCTGCACCACATATGTTTTTTTATTTTATTATCTCTCTCATTTAAAACAGGTGAATCAAATAATTGACTGATTAGTAACATTTTCGATGATCTGACTTGGGTGTGCCCAATAAGGAAAACAAGACAAATGTGCTGCGTAGGCTTCTGAAAAAGTGGGAAAACCCCAGGTTTAAGGCAAATGTCAGTCTGGCAGAGACGTCTATGCAAAGGGACCCCATTCGTGACTCTGGTGGGACCCAAAAACCAACAACCTTTTAAAAGCCTTCATTTGCAACCGAGAAGTCCAGATTGTCTTTCCTGCCGAGGCTTTTACATCTGAAAAGTTTGAATGACTACTCCCAGAAGCCACAGATTAGGCACTGCTGGGATTCGAACCCAGGATCTCCTGTTTACTAGACAGGCGCTTTGACCAACTAAGCCACAGCGCCAGGTACTGTCCCTGGTTCGATGCTTTTGTATACAAAGTTTAAAAGAGTTTGCACGTCAGGAGAACAGCTGATTACATCATGAATAGGTCCCTTTGAAGTTAGAGGTTTATTTCTAAAACCTGAACGGTGTGCAGGCTTCTGTTCAGGGACAAGGGAATATCTCAAACCATTTCAATTTGGATCAAAACTCTCAGTACTCGTCTCTCAAATGTTTTGTGAACTTCCAGTTACGATACATCTAAACGCTGTTTTAGCTGGGAGAAATGGAAAGCATTTTATTTGTTGTTGCTAGATAGGTGGCTAACAATAGGAAGTTGCAGATTTTGGCCTAAGCCAGTGGATTTCAACCCATTCTTGTTGTCTCCCTTATTTAAATAGGTGACTTAAGCTAATTAGTAGAGCACTCTATGATTTGAGTCGGGTGAGTCCAATAAGGGAAATAAGCAGAACGCGAAGGGTATTCTTCTGAAGCAGTTTGTGGATCCCAGGTTTAAGCGTATGCTTGTTCAACACAAAGACATCTGAGCAAAAGAGGGTATGCACGACTCTGGTGGGACTCGAACCCACAACCTTTGAATACCTCCATTCACAACCTAGAAGTCCAATGCGCTATCCATTGCGCCACAGAGCCACGAAAAGCCAACCTTTAAGACGCTATTAGTTGCACATGACTTCTTAGATTTGCACCTTTTGTGGAGATTCACACTGTTCAGCATGCAAATATTTCCATATGTAAGAAGTTTAAGTGAGCCCACGTCCTGTGGCATAGGCACTGCTGGGATTCGAACCCAGGATCTCCTGTTTACAAGACAGGCGCTTTGACCAACTAAGCCACAGCGCCACGTGCTAAACCTTTTACAATGCGTCGGCATAAAAAGTCTAAAAGAGGTAGCAGGTCAGGAAAATAGCTGATTCCACCATGAAAGAGGTTAGTGGGATTATTTCCAAAACCCGAGGGGCATTCAGGGCTCTGTTGAGGAAAGAGGGAATATCTGAAACTCTCAATACTTGTGTCTGAGATTTTTGGGGAACCTCCGGTTACAATCCATCTAAACTCTGTCTCAGCTAGGAGAAATGGAAAGCAATTTTTGCTATGCTTTCAGCTGATCTGAAAGCCAACATCCAGAAAGATTTTCATGAATTATATATTCATATTTTTTTGTCATATTTATTCAAAATTTGTCAGCAAAACAAGTCTAAAAGAGGTAGCGCATCAGGCAAATAGCTGATTACGTCATGAAAGAGGTCCCTTAGAGTTAAGAGGATCGTTTCCAAAACACGAGGGGCTTTCAGGCCTCAAGGGAATGTCTGAACTCATTTAATTTTGGCTCTACACTCTCGATACTCATGCCTAAAGTGTTTCCTGAGCTTTCTTGTAATACGAAAGGGCAAAAACCAGAAAGATATATCCATGTATTATGCTTCATATATGCAAAGACTTTGTTTTTACAAATATCAATATGCTTGACTTTATCAATAGGTAGTAGCAGATTTCGGGCCTAAGCCAGGGGCTTGCAAACCATTCTTGAAGCGCATCTGCACCACATATGTTTTTTAATTTTATTATCTCTCTCATTTAAAACAGGTGAATCAAATAATTGACTGATTAGTAACATCCTCGATGATCTGACTTGGGTGTGCCCAATAAGGAAAACAAGACAAATGTGCTGCGTAGGCTTCTGAAAAAGTGGGAAAACCCCAGGTTTAAGGCAAATGTCAGTCTGGCAGAGACGTCTATGCAAAGGGACCCCATTCGTGACTCTGGTGGGACCCAAAAACCAACAACCTTTTAAAAGCCTTCATTTGCAACCGAGAAGTCCAGATTGTCTTTCCTGCCGAGGCTTTTACATCTGAAAAGTTTGAATGACTACTCCCAGAAGCCACAGATTAGGCACTGCTGGGATTCGAACCCAGGATCTCCTGTTTACTAGACAGGCGCTTTGACCAACTAAGCCACAGCGCCAGGTACTGTCCCTGGTTCGATGCTTTTGTATACAAAGTTTAAAAGAGTTTGCACGTCAGGAGAACAGCTGATTACATCATGAATAGGTCCCTTTGAAGTTAGAGGTTTATTTCTAAAACCTGAACGGTGTGCAGGCTTATGTTCAGGGACAAGGGAATATCTCAAACCATTTCAATTTGGATAAAAACTCTCAGTACTCGTCTCTCAAATGTTTTGTGAACTTCCAGTTACGATACATCTAAACGCTGTTTTAGCTGGGAGAAATGGAAAGCATTTTATTTGTTGTTGCTAGGTAGGTGGCCAACAATCGGTGGTTGCAGATTTTGGCCTAAGCCAGTGGATTTCAACCCATTCTTGTTGTCTCCCTTATTTAAATAGGTGACTTAAGCTAATTAGTAGAGCACTCTATGATTTGAGTCGGGTGAGTCCAATAAGGGAAATAAGCAGAACGCGAAGGGTATGCTTCTGAAGCAGTTTGTGGATCCCAGGTTTAAGCGTATGCTTGTTCAACACAAAGACATCTGAGCAAAAGAGGGTATGCACGACTCTGGTGGGACTCGAACCCACAACCTTTGAATACCTACATTCAGAACCTAGAAGTCCAATGCGCTATCCATTGCGCCACAGAGCCACGAAAGCCAAACTTTAAGACGCTATTAGTTGCACATGACTTCTTAGATTTGCACTTTTTGTGCAGATTCACACTGTTTAGCATGCAAATATTTCCATATGTAAGAAGTTTAAGTGAGCCCACATCCTGTGGCATAGGCACTGCTGGGATTCGAACCCAGGATCTCCTGTTTACAAGACAGGCGCTTTGACCAACTAAGCCACAGCGCCACGTGCTAAACCTTTTACAATGCGTCGGCATAAAAAGTCTAAAAGAGGTAGCAGGTCAGGAAAATAGCTGATTCCACCATGAAAGAGGTTAGTGGGATTATTTCCAAAACCCGAGGGGCATTCAGGGCTCTGTTGAGGAAAGAGGGAATATCTGAAACTCTCAATACTTGTGTCTGAGATTTTTGGGGAACCTCCGGTTACAATCCATCTAAACTCTGTCTCAGCTAGGAGAAATGGAAAGCAATTTTTGCTATGCTTTCAGCTGATCTGAAAGCCAACATCCAGAAAGATTTTCATGAATTATATATTCATATTTTTTTGTCATATTTATTCAAAATTTGTCAGCAAAACAAGTCTAAAAGAGGTAGCGCATCAGGCAAATAGCTGATTACGTCATGAAAGAGGTCCCTTAGAGTTAAGAGGATCGTTTCCAAAACACGAGGGGCTTTCAGGCCTCAAGGGAATGTCTGAACTCATTTAATTTTGGCTCTACACTCTCGATACTCATGCCTAAAGTGTTTCCTGAGCTTTCTTGTAATACGAAAGGGCAAAAACCAGAAAGATATATCCATGTATTATGCTTCATATATGCAAAGACTTTGTTTTTACAAATATCAATATGCTTGACTTTATCAATAGGTAGTAGCAGATTTCGGGCCTAAGCCAGGGGCTTGCAAACCATTCTTGAAGCGCATCTGCACCACATATGTTTTTTAATTTTATTATCTCTCTCATTTAAAACAGGTGAATCAAATAATTGACTGATTAGTAACATCCTCGATGATCTGACTTGGGTGTGCCCAATAAGGAAAACAAGACAAATGTGCTGCGTAGGCTTCTGAAAAAGTGGGAAAACCCCAGGTTTAAGGCAAATGTCAGTCTGGCAGAGACGTCTATGCAAAGGGACCCCATTCGTGACTCTGGTGGGACCCAAAAACCAACAACCTTTTAAAAGCCTTCATTTGCAACCGAGAAGTCCAGATTGTCTTTCCTGCCGAGGCTTTTACATCTGAAAAGTTTGAATGACTACTCCCAGAAGCCACAGATTAGGCACTGCTGGGATTCGAACCCAGGATCTCCTGTTTACTAGACAGGCGCTTTGACCAACTAAGCCACAGCGCCAGGTACTGTCCCTGGTTCGATGCTTTTGTATACAAAGTTTAAAAGAGTTTGCACGTCAGGAGAACAGCTGATTACATCATGAATAGGTCCCTTTGAAGTTAGAGGTTTATTTCTAAAACCTGAACGGTGTGCAGGCTTATGTTCAGGGACAAGGGAATATCTCAAACCATTTCAATTTGGATAAAAACTCTCAGTACTCGTCTCTCAAATGTTTTGTGAACTTCCAGTTACGATACATCTAAACGCTGTTTTAGCTGGGAGAAATGGAAAGCATTTTATTTGTTGTTGCTAGGTAGGTGGCCAACAATCGGTGGTTGCAGATTTTGGCCTAAGCCAGTGGATTTCAACCCATTCTTGTTGTCTCCCTTATTTAAATAGGTGACTTAAGCTAATTAGTAGAGCACTCTATGATTTGAGTCGGGTGAGTCCAATAAGGGAAATAAGCAGAACGCGAAGGGTATGCTTCTGAAGCAGTTTGTGGATCCCAGGTTTAAGCGTATGCTTGTTCAACACAAAGACATCTGAGCAAAAGAGGGTATGCACGACTCTGGTGGGACTCGAACCCACAACCTTTGAATACCTACATTCAGAACCTAGAAGTCCAATGCGCTATCCATTGCGCCACAGAGCCACGAAAGCCAAACTTTAAGACGCTATTAGTTGCACATGACTTTTTAGATTTGCACTTTTTGTGCAGATTCACACTGTTTAGCATGCAAATATTTCCATATGTAAGAAGTTTAAGTGAGCCCACATCCTGTGGCATAGGCACTGCTGGGATTCGAACCCAGGATCTCCTGTTTACAAGACAGGCGCTTTGACCAACTAAGCCACAGCGCCACGTGCTAAACCTTTTACAATGCGTCGGCATAACAAGTCTAAAAGAGGTAGCAGGTCAGGAAAATAGCTGATTCCACCATGAAAGAGGTTAGTGGGATTATTTCCAAAACCCGAGGGGCATTCAGGGCTCTGTTGAGGAAAGAGGGAATATCTGAAACTCTCAATACTTGTGTCTGAGATTTTTGGGGAACCTCCGGTTACAATCCATCTAAACTCTGTCTCAGCTAGGAGAAATGGAAAGCAATTTTTGCTATGCTTTCAGCTGATCTGAAAGCCAACATCCAGAAAGATTTTCATGAATTATATATTCATATTTTTTTGTCATATTTATTCAAAATTTGTCAGCAAAACAAGTCTAAAAGAGGTAGCGCATCAGGCAAATAGCTGATTACGTCATGAAAGAGGTCCCTTAGAGTTAAGAGGATCGTTTCCAAAACACGAGGGGCTTTCAGGCCTCAAGGGAATGTCTGAACTCATTTAATTTTGGCTCTACACTCTCGATACTCATGCCTAAAGTGTTTCCTGAGCTTTCTTGTAATACGAAAGGGCAAAAACCAGAAAGATATATCCATGTATTATGCTTCATATATGCAAAGACTTTGTTTTTACAAATATCAATATGCTTGACTTTATCAATAGGTAGTAGCAGATTTCGGGCCTAAGCCAGGGGCTTGCAAACCATTCTTGAAGCGCATCTGCACCACATATGTTTTTTAATTTTATTATCTCTCTCATTTAAAACAGGTGAATCAAATAATTGACTGATTAGTAACATCCTCGATGATCTGACTTGGGTGTGCCCAATAAGGAAAACAAGACAAATGTGCTGCGTAGGCTTCTGAAAAAGTGGGAAAACCCCAGGTTTAAGGCAAATGTCAGTCTGGCAGAGACGTCTATGCAAAGGGACCCCATTCGTGACTCTGGTGGGACCCAAAAACCAACAACCTTTTAAAAGCCTTCATTTGCAACCGAGAAGTCCAGATTGTCTTTCCTGCCGAGGCTTTTACATCTGAAAAGTTTGAATGACTACTCCCAGAAGCCACAGATTAGGCACTGCTGGGATTCGAACCCAGGATCTCCTGTTTACTAGACAGGCGCTTTGACCAACTAAGCCACAGCGCCAGGTACTGTCCCTGGTTCGATGCTTTTGTATACAAAGTTTAAAAGAGTTTGCACGTCAGGAGAACAGCTGATTACATCATGAATAGGTCCCTTTGAAGTTAGAGGTTTATTTCTAAAACCTGAACGGTGTGCAGGCTTATGTTCAGGGACAAGGGAATATCTCAAACCATTTCAATTTGGATAAAAACTCTCAGTACTCGTCTCTCAAATGTTTTGTGAACTTCCAGTTACGATACATCTAAACGCTGTTTTAGCTGGGAGAAATGGAAAGCATTTTATTTGTTGTTGCTAGGTAGGTGGCCAACAATCGGTGGTTGCAGATTTTGGCCTAAGCCAGTGGATTTCAACCCATTCTTGTTGTCTCCCTTATTTAAATAGGTGACTTAAGCTAATTAGTAGAGCACTCTATGATTTGAGTCGGGTGAGTCCAATAAGGGAAATAAGCAGAACGCGAAGGGTATGCTTCTGAAGCAGTTTGTGGATCCCAGGTTTAAGCGTATGCTTGTTCAACACAAAGACATCTGAGCAAAAGAGGGTATGCACGACTCTGGTGGGACTCGAACCCACAACCTTTGAATACCTACATTCAGAACCTAGAAGTCCAATGCGCTATCCATTGCGCCACAGAGCCACGAAAAGCCAAACTTTAAAGCTACACTGTGTAACTTCTTTAGTTTATTCTTAGCTAAAAACACTTAGTTCTTTCAAAAATATATGTGCTCATTAATGTATATTTACTTCGTTCAAGTAATAAAGTATTCTCGTGAGTGTATAATATGCCATTGAAAATACATACGGGTGGGGGGTTCGAATGCCGGTCGCCATGTTGCCCCTCCATCTTGAAAGTACATTAGCCAAAGAGGGACATACCCGTTAATTCAAGCTTCGCCTTTCGCGTTTTAACACTCGATGGAACGGCACCGTGTCGGCACATGTGAAGAGGGGGATTGCTTGAGACTGCTATATAAAAACCTGAAAGCCTTTTTGAAAGTCTGTTGCTGATGGAGGATCACTCTTATTCTCGAGGATATGTATCAGAGTCGCCAAGGAAGCGAAAAAGAGAATTAAGACGGCAACGCAACAGGCAAATCAACAAGACAAATGAGACGCGAGAAACACACACACACACAATCACAAATTCTCCGCGCACATTCATATGCGACGCGAGCACGTACACACACACACACAAATTCTCCGCGCACATTCATATGAGACGCGAGCACACACACACACACACACACACACACACACACACACACAAATTCTCCGCGCACATATCCATTTGAGACGCGAGCACACGTACACACACACACAAATTATCCGCGCACATATTCATTTGAGACGCGAGCACACACACATAATACCTTAAAGATGTGGAAAAGTCGATCAAAAGTGTGGGTACATTTCTCCAGGCTCGATGCCAACAGCGCGCGATGCAGTATTTGCGATAAAATAATTGCTGCAAAGACCGGTACCACGACAAATATGATGAAGACCTTGACAGTGCACGGAGTAAACATAAGAGCAGAAAGTTGCTCCGTCTTCGACTGGTAAATGAAGAGATACCTTGTTGATCACTCTGACAGTGTTTATATTGCAATAAATAATAACCTACTGAATGTACACTGCCGTTCAAAAATGTGTTGGTTAGTCAGATTTTTTTTTTCAGTAAGAATGCATTAAAGTTATCAAAGGTGACATTAAAACGTGTGTAATGTTACAAAATATTTCGTTTGTAAATAAATGCTTTTATTTTTATTTTTTTATTCATCAAAGAATCATGAAAATGTGTATCATAGTTTCCAATAGTTACCTGATAGCTGATGTTAGCAATAAAATGGTAAAAAAAATAACGAAAACATAAAACTATTATTCATTTTACATAGATGTCATAACCTATATGTTAACTGACCAATTAAATTACTGCAAATTATAATAGTTTTCTAAAGTAACCTCATCACTTGAAGGAACACAATGGACGAGGTCGAACTGGAAGCCATGTACGTTAATCTTGGACTACATTGGCCACCGTAGGAGTTAAAACGAAATCGGAATTGAGAGGAACAGAAACTAATATTCTCTGGATGGTCATATACCCTTTCACCGCTAGATGGGGGTAAAAATCACACAGTGTAGCTTTAAGACGCTATTAGTTGCACATGACTTCTTAGATTTGCACTTTTTGTGCAGATTCACACTGTTTAGCATGCAAATATTTCCATATGTAAGAAGTTTAAGTGAGCCCACATCCTGTGGCATAGGCACTGCTGGGATTCGAACCCAGGATCTCCTGTTTACAAGACAGGCGCTTTGACCAACTAAGCCACAGCGCCACGTGCTAAACCTTTTACAATGCGTCGGCATAAAAAGTCTAAAAGAGGTAGCAGGTCAGGAAAATAGCTGATTCCACCATGAAAGAGGTTAGTGGGATTATTTCCAAAACCCGAGGGGCATTCAGGGCTCTGTTGAGGAAAGAGGGAATATCTGAAACTCTCAATACTTGTGTCTGAGATTTTTGGGGAACCTCCGGTTACAATCCATCTAAACTCTGTCTCAGCTAGGAGAAATGGAAAGCAATTTTTGCTATGCTTTCAGCTGATCTGAAAGCCAACATCCAGAAAGATTTTCATGAATTATATATTCATATTTTTTTGTCATATTTATTCAAAATTTGTCAGCAAAACAAGTCTAAAAGAGGTAGCGCATCAGGCAAATAGCTGATTACGTCATGAAAGAGGTCCCTTAGAGTTAAGAGGATCGTTTCCAAAACACGAGGGGCTTTCAGGCCTCAAGGGAATGTCTGAACTCATTTAATTTTGGCTCTACACTCTCGATACTCATGCCTAAAGTGTTTCCTGAGCTTTCTTGTAATACGAAAGGGCAAAAACCAGAAAGATATATCCATGTATTATGCTTCATATATGCAAAGACTTTGTTTTTACAAATATCAATATGCTTGACTTTATCAATAGGTAGTAGCAGATTTCGGGCCTAAGCCAGGGGCTTGCAAACCATTCTTGAAGCGCATCTGCACCACATATGTTTTTTAATTTTATTATCTCTCTCATTTAAAACAGGTGAATCAAATAATTGACTGATTAGTAACATCCTCGATGATCTGACTTGGGTGTGCCCAATAAGGAAAACAAGACAAATGTGCTGCGTAGGCTTCTGAAAAAGTGGGAAAACCCCAGGTTTAAGGCAAATGTCAGTCTGGCAGAGACGTCTATGCAAAGGGACCCCATTCGTGACTCTGGTGGGACCCAAAAACCAACAACCTTTTAAAAGCCTTCATTTGCAACCGAGAAGTCCAGATTGTCTTTCCTGCCGAGGCTTTTACATCTGAAAAGTTTGAATGACTACTCCCAGAAGCCACAGATTAGGCACTGCTGGGATTCGAACCCAGGATCTCCTGTTTACTAGACAGGCGCTTTGACCAACTAAGCCACAGCGCCAGGTACTGTCCCTGGTTCGATGCTTTTGTATACAAAGTTTAAAAGAGTTTGCACGTCAGGAGAACAGCTGATTACATCATGAATAGGTCCCTTTGAAGTTAGAGGTTTATTTCTAAAACCTGAACGGTGTGCAGGCTTATGTTCAGGGACAAGGGAATATCTCAAACCATTTCAATTTGGATAAAAACTCTCAGTACTCGTCTCTCAAATGTTTTGTGAACTTCCAGTTACGATACATCTAAACGCTGTTTTAGCTGGGAGAAATGGAAAGCATTTTATTTGTTGTTGCTAGGTAGGTGGCCAACAATCGGTGGTTGCAGATTTTGGCCTAAGCCAGTGGATTTCAACCCATTCTTGTTGTCTCCCTTATTTAAATAGGTGACTTAAGCTAATTAGTAGAGCACTCTATGATTTGAGTCGGGTGAGTCCAATAAGGGAAATAAGCAGAACGCGAAGGGTATGCTTCTGAAGCAGTTTGTGGATCCCAGGTTTAAGCGTATGCTTGTTCAACACAAAGACATCTGAGCAAAAGAGGGTATGCACGACTCTGTTGGGACTCGAACCCACAACCTTTGAATACCTACATTCAGAACCTAGAAGTCCAATGCGCTATCCATTGCGCCACAGAGCCACGAAAAGCCAAACTTTAAGACGCTATTAGTTGCACATGACTTCTTAGATTTGCACTTTTTGTGCAGATTCACACTGTTTAGCATGCAAATATTTCCATATGTAAGAAGTTTAAGTGAGCCCACATCCTGTGGCATAGGCACTGCTGGGATTCGAACCCAGGATCTCCTGTTTACAAGACAGGCGCTTTGACCAACTAAGCCACAGCGCCACGTGCTAAACCTTTTACAATGCGTCGGCATAAAAAGTCTAAAAGAGGTAGCAGGTCAGGAAAATAGCTGATTCCACCATGAAAGAGGTTAGTGGGATTATTTCCAAAACCCGAGGGGCATTCAGGGCTCTGTTGAGGAAAGAGGGAATATCTGAAACTCTCAATACTTGTGTCTGAGATTTTTGGGGAACCTCCGGTTACAATCCATCTAAACTCTGTCTCAGCTAGGAGAAATGGAAAGCAATTTTTGCTATGCTTTCAGCTGATCTGAAAGCCAACATCCAGAAAGATTTTCATGAATTATATATTCATATTTTTTTGTCATATTTATTCAAAATTTGAAACAAGACAAATGTGCTGCGTAGGCTTCTGAAAAAGTGGGAAAACCCCAGGTTTAAGGCAAATGTCAGTCTGGCAGAGACGTCTATGCAAAGGGACCCCATTCGTGACTCTGGTGGGACCCAAAAACCAACAACCTTTTAAAAGCCTTGATTTGCAACCGAGAAGTCCAGATGGTCTTTCCTGCCGAGGCTTTTACATCTGAAAAGTTTGAATGACTACTCCCAGAAGCCACAGATTAGGCACTGCTGGGATTCGAACCCAGGATCTCCTGTTTACTAGACAGGCGCTTTGACCAACTAAGCCACAGCGCCAGGTACTGTCCCTGGTTCGATGCTTTTGTATACAAAGTTTAAAAGAGTTTGCACGTCAGGAGAACAGCTGATTACATCATGAATAGGTCCCTTTGAAGTTAGAGGTTTATTTCTAAAACCTGAACGGTGTGCAGGCTTCTGTTCAGGGACAAGGGAATATCTCAAACCATTTCAATTTGGATCAAAACTCTCAGTACTCGTCTCTCAAATGTTTTGTGAACTTCCAGTTACGATACAGCTAAACGCTGTTTTAGCTGGGAGAAATGGAAAGCATTTTATTTGTTGTTGCTAGATAGGTGGCTAACAATAGGTAGTTGCAGATTTTGGCCTAAGCCAGTGGATTTCAACCCATTCTTGTTGTCTCCCTTATTTAAATAGGTGACTTAAGCTAATTAGTAGAGCACTCTATGATTTGAGTCGGGTGAGTCCAATAAGGGAAATAAGCAGAACGCGAAGGGTATGCTTCTGAAGTTTAAGTGAGCCCACATCCTGTGGCATAGGCACTGCTGGGATTCGAACCCAGGATCTCCTGTTTACAAGACAGGCGCTTTGACCAACTAAGCCACAGCGCCACGTGCTAAACCTTTTACAATGCGTCGGCATAAAAAGTCTAAAAGAGGTAGCAGGTCAGGAAAATAGCTGATTCCACCATGAAAGAGGTTAGTGGGATTATTTCCAAAACCCGAGGGGCATTCAGGGCTCTGTTGAGGAAAGAGGGAATATCTGAAACTCTCAATACTTGTGTCTGAGATTTTTGGGGAACCTCCGGTTACAATCCATCTAAACTCTGTCTCAGCTAGGAGAAATGGAAAGCAATTTTTGCTATGCTTTCAGCTGATCTGAAAGCCAACATCCAGAAAGATTTTCATGAATTATATATTCATATTTTTTTGTCATATTTATTCAAAATTTGTCAGCAAAACAAGTCTAAAAGAGGTAGCGCATCAGGCAAATAGCTGATTACGTCATGAAAGAGGTCCCTTAGAGTTAAGAGGATCGTTTCCAAAACACGAGGGGCTTTCAGGCCTCAAGGGAATGTCTGAACTCATTTAATTTTGGCTCTACACTCTCGATACTCATGCCTAAAGTGTTTCCTGAGCTTTCTTGTAATACGAAAGGGCAAAAACCAGAAAGATATATCCATGTATTATGCTTCATATATGCAAAGACTTTGTTTTTACAAATATCAATATGCTTGACTTTATCAATAGGTAGTAGCAGATTTCGGGCCTAAGCCAGGGGCTTGCAAACCATTCTTGAAGCGCATCTGCACCACATATGTTTTTTAATTTTATTATCTCTCTCATTTAAAACAGGTGAATCAAATAATTGACTGATTAGTAACATCCTCGATGATCTGACTTGGGTGTGCCCAATAAGGAAAACAAGACAAAGGCTGCATTCCAAACCGCATACTTCCCTACTATTTAGTATGGGAAAAAGAGTAGGCGAGCGAAAAAGTATGTATGAATCCAAAAGAGTAGGCGAGAATTACCTGGGTGACGTACTAATTATCGCGAGATTCGGACTTAAGTGCGTTCCAATATGCCTACTTTCCTACTATATAGTAGGCGAAAACAGTACGTGAAGGAAGCAGTACGTTCGAAACATCAGTATTCATAAAAGAGTAGGCGAGAAGTTCCCGGATGGCTTACTGCTTCCAGCCAGATTTTTGAGTGCTCAACCGGTGGATACTCTTCTATCCCAGGAGGCCACGCGAGGGGATACGTCATTATCAAACATCACGGAGATCAGCGACGCGCGGGGTTTCAAATGTGAGTAAACACGGTTCCTTGTGTTAAAATTGCATGTGTTAAACTACTATAGAGTAAACGTTTTAACTGTTGAAGGTGTAAAGGAGTTAGACAGTATAGTATGATTGTGATTTGGCTGTAAAAACACGTTTTATTATGTATAACGTTAGCTCTAGCTGACGGGAGCTGCAGTAAGGACACGTAAGTTACGTCTCTAACGTGGATTTACATAACCATAAACATCTTAAAGACGCTTATTTTAAACGTCTATTTACATCTGACAGGAACATCTTTTATAAGTATTGCAGAAGAGCACATCACAACATGAAATATCCATCTGAGTGATATGTGTGCTATTATGTAGAACATATCTATAAAGTAACTAAACATAAGTTATCTATTTTATTTGTCCATTATTACTGTTGATAAATTGAGGAACATGTATGTTGGATAAAAAGTTAAAACAACCTCAACATGTAAATGTAGTGTTGAGCTCATAAATCACAGAGGTTATGAGAGTCTTGTCTGGATGTTACAGGGACAGATGAACAGATGTGTGTTTATCCGGTGGAGAGAGGCTCATGAAGCTGATGCTGTCATCAAAGGCTTTGAGTGAGTATACTACAGAAATTAATAATAATTTAAATATTAAGTTGTAGTTTATTTTAATTATTGTAATTTCAAACAGAGTTATTACAGCACCTTTCTGATTCTTGATTTCTGTGCATTTGCTGCTCAGCTGTTGTGGTGGAGCAGGACCTGCAAGGAAAGATGATGGCGGCATTTGTGGAAAAAAAGTGTTCTTGTCTGCTAAATAATACTGAAATCAAATGACATTGTGCTGTTAAAACTACTGCTTTTGTGTTATGTTTGTGCATTTTTGTAGGATCTGAAATGTCAGCAGACTGGTGTGAGCACTGAGGATGAGGAGCACAGAGCTGAATCCTGGAGATCGTGCCATGGACGAGACCCTCCATCACTCCACCGGCCCTTATTGCCTCAGATCGTGAAGCGCAACACATCACGCAACAAACTCCGGCACTCCGGCACGGCTCACCTCTGGCGGTCCGCTGGTTCATCAGAATAAAGCCGCAGAATGGGAACCGCTGTGTTGAGATGGCAGTAGATGTGGTTCAGTGCCTGTAGCCTATATACATGATTGTAGTTTGAATAAAGCTTTGTTTCATGTGTTGACTTGCATTTGTTTATTATGTGATGGTGACTTTCATTCATTAATTTACTCCTTTATTAATATTTATCATTGTTGTCAGTAAATCAAATATCATTATTTAATTAATTGTTTGAATGAAAATGTAGATATGTTCACAATATACACATCTAGAGTGTATTCATGCATAGCTATGTCATATGACATACATTACATTTTGTTTGTTTTATTGATTTTTTTCAGTAAAAAGTAATATAATTAAGTATCGGTCAGTATTTGTCACGGTAAGCCACTTTTGCTTGTGGATGAAAATGTTTGGATATAAAATAGGCTAAAGAAATTAACAACATATTCTAGAGATGACAATTTTGGGATTTCGTAATAAAAATAAATAATATCGTTAAGGATAAAACGGTGGGTCACATGAGTAGGGTTAAATATAAGAACTTAAATCAACCCTAAATGTATTCTCAAAATAAATGGGCAGCAGTTTCTTTAAAAAGACCATAAAATGAGCAAGTTTAATCAATATCAAGATATTTACAGATAGATGAATTAAACGTGTCGTTTAAATCTTTTAAGTTGTTGCACTTGTGATAACGCGTCGTAGGTCACATGATAACGTCAACATGGCAGATGTCCGGTTCGCATTCATACTTAACGAGATTTGGCTATAAAGTACCTACTCTTTTAGCGCTCGTTAAGTAAGTACTTATTGAAATTAAGTACCTACTCATTGAGTATGCGGTTTGGAACGCAGCCAAATGTGCTGCGTAGGCTTCTGAAAAAGTGGGAAAACCCCAGGTTTAAGGCAAATGTCAGTCTGGCAGAGACGTCTATGCAAAGGGACCCCATTCGTGACTCTGGTGGGACCCAAAAACCAACAACCTTTTAAAAGCCTTCATTTGCAACCGAGAAGTCCAGATTGTCTTTCCTGCCGAGGCTTTTACATCTGAAAAGTTTGAATGACTACTCCCAGAAGCCACAGATTAGGCACTGCTGGGATTCGAACCCAGGATCTCCTGTTTACTAGACAGGCGCTTTGACCAACTAAGCCACAGCGCCAGGTACTGTCCCTGGTTCGATGCTTTTGTATACAAAGTTTAAAAGAGTTTGCACGTCAGGAGAACAGCTGATTACATCATGAATAGGTCCCTTTGAAGTTAGAGGTTTATTTCTAAAACCTGAACGGTGTGCAGGCTTATGTTCAGGGACAAGGGAATATCTCAAACCATTTCAATTTGGATAAAAACTCTCAGTACTCGTCTCTCAAATGTTTTGTGAACTTCCAGTTACGATACATCTAAACGCTGTTTTAGCTGGGAGAAATGGAAAGCATTTTATTTGTTGTTGCTAGGTAGGTGGCCAACAATCGGTGGTTGCAGATTTTGGCCTAAGCCAGTGGATTTCAACCCATTCTTGTTGTCTCCCTTATTTAAATAGGTGACTTAAGCTAATTAGTAGAGCACTCTATGATTTGAGTCGGGTGAGTCCAATAAGGGAAATAAGCAGAACGCGAAGGGTATGCTTCTGAAGCAGTTTGTGGATCCCAGGTTTAAGCGTATGCTTGTTCAACACAAAGACATCTGAGCAAAAGAGGGTATGCACGACTCTGGTGGGACTCGAACCCACAACCTTTGAATACCTACATTCAGAACCTAGAAGTCCAATGCGCTATCCATTGCGCCACAGAGCCACGAAAAGCCAAACTTTAAGACGCTATTAGTTGCACATGACTTCTTAGATTTGCACTTTTTGTGCAGATTCACACTGTTTAGCATGCAAATATTTCCATATGTAAGAAGTTTAAGTGAGCCCACATCCTGTGGCATAGGCACTGCTGGGATTCGAACCCAGGATCTCCTGTTTACAAGACAGGCGCTTTGACCAACTAAGCCACAGCGCCACGTGCTAAACCTTTTACAATGCGTCGGCATAAAAAGTCTAAAAGAGGTAGCAGGTCAGGAAAATAGCTGATTCCACCATGAAAGAGGTTAGTGGGATTATTTCCAAAACCCGAGGGGCATTCAGGGCTCTGTTGAGGAAAGAGGGAATATCTGAAACTCTCAATACTTGTGTCTGAGATTTTTGGGGAACCTCCGGTTACAATCCATCTAAACTCTGTCTCAGCTAGGAGAAATGGAAAGCAATTTTTGCTATGCTTTCAGCTGATCTGAAAGCCAACATCCAGAAAGATTTTCATGAATTATATATTCATATTTTTTTGTCATATTTATTCAAAATTTGTCAGCAAAACAAGTCTAAAAGAGGTAGCGCATCAGGCAAATAGCTGATTACGTCATGAAAGAGGTCCCTTAGAGTTAAGAGGATCGTTTCCAAAACACGAGGGGCTTTCAGGCCTCAAGGGAATGTCTGAACTCATTTAATTTTGGCTCTACACTCTCGATACTCATGCCTAAAGTGTTTCCTGAGCTTTCTTGTAATACGAAAGGGCAAAAACCAGAAAGATATATCCATGTATTATGCTTCATATATGCAAAGACTTTGTTTTTACAAATATCAATATGCTTGACTTTATCAATAGGTAGTAGCAGATTTCGGGCCTAAGCCAGGGGCTTGCAAACCATTCTTGAAGCGCATCTGCACCACATATGTTTTTTAATTTTATTATCTCTCTCATTTAAAACAGGTGAATCAAATAATTGACTGATTAGTAACATCCTCGATGATCTGACTTGGGTGTGCCCAATAAGGAAAACAAGACAAATGTGCTGCGTAGGCTTCTGAAAAAGTGGGAAAACCCCAGGTTTAAGGCAAATGTCAGTCTGGCAGAGACGTCTATGCAAAGGGACCCCATTCGTGACTCTGGTGGGACCCAAAAACCAACAACCTTTTAAAAGCCTTCATTTGCAACCGAGAAGTCCAGATTGTCTTTCCTGCCGAGGCTTTTACATCTGAAAAGTTTGAATGACTACTCCCAGAAGCCACAGATTAGGCACTGCTGGGATTCGAACCCAGGATCTCCTGTTTACTAGACAGGCGCTTTGACCAACTAAGCCACAGCGCCAGGTACTGTCCCTGGTTCGATGCTTTTGTATACAAAGTTTAAAAGAGTTTGCACGTCAGGAGAACAGCTGATTACATCATGAATAGGTCCCTTTGAAGTTAGAGGTTTATTTCTAAAACCTGAACGGTGTGCAGGCTTATGTTCAGGGACAAGGGAATATCTCAAACCATTTCAATTTGGATAAAAACTCTCAGTACTCGTCTCTCAAATGTTTTGTGAACTTCCAGTTACGATACATCTAAACGCTGTTTTAGCTGGGAGAAATGGAAAGCATTTTATTTGTTGTTGCTAGGTAGGTGGCCAACAATCGGTGGTTGCAGATTTTGGCCTAAGCCAGTGGATTTCAACCCATTCTTGTTGTCTCCCTTATTTAAATAGGTGACTTAAGCTAATTAGTAGAGCACTCTATGATTTGAGTCGGGTGAGTCCAATAAGGGAAATAAGCAGAACGCGAAGGGTATGCTTCTGAAGCAGTTTGTGGATCCCAGGTTTAAGCGTATGCTTGTTCAACACAAAGACATCTGAGCAAAAGAGGGTATGCACGACTCTGTTGGGACTCGAACCCACAACCTTTGAATACCTACATTCAGAACCTAGAAGTCCAATGCGCTATCCATTGCGCCACAGAGCCACGAAAAGCCAAACTTTAAGACGCTATTAGTTGCACATGACTTCTTAGATTTGCACTTTTTGTGCAGATTCACACTGTTTAGCATGCAAATATTTCCATATGTAAGAAGTTTAAGTGAGCCCACATCCTGTGGCATAGGCACTGCTGGGATTCGAACCCAGGATCTCCTGTTTACAAGACAGGCGCTTTGACCAACTAAGCCACAGCGCCACGTGCTAAACCTTTTACAATGCGTCGGCATAAAAAGTCTAAAAGAGGTAGCAGGTCAGGAAAATAGCTGATTCCACCATGAAAGAGGTTAGTGGGATTATTTCCAAAACCCGAGGGGCATTCAGGGCTCTGTTGAGGAAAGAGGGAATATCTGAAACTCTCAATACTTGTGTCTGAGATTTTTGGGGAACCTCCGGTTACAATCCATCTAAACTCTGTCTCAGCTAGGAGAAATGGAAAGCAATTTTTGCTATGCTTTCAGCTGATCTGAAAGCCAACATCCAGAAAGATTTTCATGAATTATATATTCATATTTTTTTGTCATATTTATTCAAAATTTGAAACAAGACAAATGTGCTGCGTAGGCTTCTGAAAAAGTGGGAAAACCCCAGGTTTAAGGCAAATGTCAGTCT
Source organism: Phoxinus phoxinus (assembly GCF_949152265.1). NCBI lineage: Eukaryota > Metazoa > Chordata > Actinopteri > Cypriniformes > Leuciscidae > Phoxinus > Phoxinus phoxinus. The sequence goes on along the minus strand of NC_136879.1, from coordinate 4,848,076 downwards.
GGCAGAGACGTCTATGCAAAGGGACCCCATTCGTGACTCTGGTGGGACCCAAAAACCAACAACCTTTTAAAAGCCTTGATTTGCAACCGAGAAGTCCAGATGGTCTTTCCTGCCGAGGCTTTTACATCTGAAAAGTTTGAATGACTACTCCCAGAAGCCACAGATTAGGCACTGCTGGGATTCGAACCCAGGATCTCCTGTTTACTAGACAGGCGCTTTGACCAACTAAGCCACAGCGCCAGGTACTGTCCCTGGTTCGATGCTTTTGTATACAAAGTTTAAAAGAGTTTGCACGTCAGGAGAACAGCTGATTACATCATGAATAGGTCCCTTTGAAGTTAGAGGTTTATTTCTAAAACCTGAACGGTGTGCAGGCTTCTGTTCAGGGACAAGGGAATATCTCAAACCATTTCAATTTGGATCAAAACTCTCAGTACTCGTCTCTCAAATGTTTTGTGAACTTCCAGTTACGATACAGCTAAACGCTGTTTTAGCTGGGAGAAATGGAAAGCATTTTATTTGTTGTTGCTAGATAGGTGGCTAACAATAGGTAGTTGCAGATTTTGGCCTAAGCCAGTGGATTTCAACCCATTCTTGTTGTCTCCCTTATTTAAATAGGTGACTTAAGCTAATTAGTAGAGCACTCTATGATTTGAGTCGGGTGAGTCCAATAAGGGAAATAAGCAGAACGCGAAGGGTATGCTTCTGAAGCAGTTTGTGGATCCCAGGTTTAAGCGTATGCTTGTTCAACACAAAGACATCTGAGCAAAAGAGGGTATGCACGACTCTGGTGGGACTCGAACCCACAACCTTTGAATACCTCCATTCACAACCTAGAAGTCCAATGCGCTATCCATTGCGCCACAGAGCCACGAAAAGCCAACCTTTAAGACGCTATTAGTTGCACATGACTTCTTAGATTTGCACTTTTTGTGCAGATTCACACTGTTCAGCATGCAAATATTTCCATATGTAAGAAGTTTAAGTGAGCCCACATCCTGTGGCATAGGCACTGCTGTGATTCGAACCCAGGATCTCCTGTTTACAAGACAGGCGCTTTGACCAACTAAGCCACAGCGCCACGTGCTAAACCTTTTACAATGCGTCGGCATAAAAAGTCTAAAAGAGGTAGCAGGTCAGGAAAATAGCTGATTCCACCATGAAAGAGGTTAGTGGGATTATTTCCAAAACCCGAGGGGCATTCAGGGCTCTGTTGAGGAAAGAGGGAATATCTGAAACTCTCAATACTTGTGTCTGAGATTTTTGGGGAACCTCCGGTTACAATCCATCTAAACTCTGTCTCAGCTAGGAGAAATGGAAAGCAATTTTTGCTATGCTTTCAGCTGATCTGAAAGCCAACATCCAGAAAGATTTTCATGAATTATATATTCATATTTTTTTGTCATATTTATTCAAAATTTGTCAGCAAAACAAGTCTAAAAGAGGTAGCGCATCAGGCAAATAGCTGATTACGTCATGAAAGAGGTCCCTTAGAGTTAAGAGGATCGTTTCCAAAACACGAGGGGCTTTCAGGCCTCAAGGGAATGTCTGAACTCATTTAATTTTGGCTCTACACTCTCGATACTCATGCCTAAAGTGTTTCCTGAGCTTTCTTGTAATACGAAAGGGCAAAAACCAGAAAGATATATCCATGTATTATGCTTCATATATGCAAAGACTTTGTTTTTACAAATATCAATATGCTTGACTTTATCAATAGGTAGTAGCAGATTTCGGGCCTAAGCCAGGGGCTTGCAAACCATTCTTGAAGCGCATCTGCACCACATATGTTTTTTAATTTTATTATCTCTCTCATTTAAAACAGGTGAATCAAATAATTGACTGATTAGTAACATCCTCGATGATCTGACTTGGGTGTGCCCAATAAGGAAAACAAGACAAAGGCTGCATTCCAAACCGCATACTTCCCTACTATTTAGTATGGGAAAAAGAGTAGGCGAGCGAAAAAGTATGTATGAATCCAAAAGAGTAGGCGAGAATTACCTGGGTGACGTACTAATTATCGCGAGATTCGGACTTAAGTGCGTTCCAATATGCCTACTTTCCTACTATATAGTAGGCGAAAACAGTACGTGAAGGAAGCAGTACGTTCGAAACATCAGTATTCATAAAAGAGTAGGCGAGAAGTTCCCGGATGGCTTACTGCTTCCAGCCAGATTTTTGAGTGCTCAACCGGTGGATACTCTTCTATCCCAGGAGGCCACGCGAGGGGATACGTCATTATCAAACATCACGGAGATCAGCGACGCGCGGGGTTTCAAATGTGAGTAAACACGGTTCCTTGTGTTAAAATTGCATGTGTTAAACTACTATAGAGTAAACGTTTTAACTGTTGAAGGTGTAAAGGAGTTAGACAGTATAGTATGATTGTGATTTGGCTGTAAAAACACGTTTTATTATGTATAACGTTAGCTCTAGCTGACGGGAGCTGCAGTAAGGACACGTAAGTTACGTCTCTAACGTGGATTTACATAACCATAAACATCTTAAAGACGCTTATTTTAAACGTCTATTTACATCTGACAGGAACATCTTTTATAAGTATTGCAGAAGAGCACATCACAACATGAAATATCCATCTGAGTGATATGTGTGCTATTATGTAGAACATATCTATAAAGTAACTAAACATAAGTTATCTATTTTATTTGTCCATTATTACTGTTGATAAATTGAGGAACATGTATGTTGGATAAAAAGTTAAAACAACCTCAACATGTAAATGTAGTGTTGAGCTCATAAATCACAGAGGTTATGAGAGTCTTGTCTGGATGTTACAGGGACAGATGAACAGATGTGTGTTTATCCGGTGGAGAGAGGCTCATGAAGCTGATGCTGTCATCAAAGGCTTTGAGTGAGTATACTACAGAAATTAATAATAATTTAAATATTAAGTTGTAGTTTATTTTAATTATTGTAATTTCAAACAGAGTTATTACAGCACCTTTCTGATTCTTGATTTCTGTGCATTTGCTGCTCAGCTGTTGTGGTGGAGCAGGACCTGCAAGGAAAGATGATGGCGGCATTTGTGGAAAAAAAGTGTTCTTGTCTGCTAAATAATACTGAAATCAAATGACATTGTGCTGTTAAAACTACTGCTTTTGTGTTATGTTTGTGCATTTTTGTAGGATCTGAAATGTCAGCAGACTGGTGTGAGCACTGAGGATGAGGAGCACAGAGCTGAATCCTGGAGATCGTGCCATGGACGAGACCCTCCATCACTCCACCGGCCCTTATTGCCTCAGATCGTGAAGCGCAACACATCACGCAACAAACTCCGGCACTCCGGCACGGCTCACCTCTGGCGGTCCGCTGGTTCATCAGAATAAAGCCGCAGAATGGGAACCGCTGTGTTGAGATGGCAGTAGATGTGGTTCAGTGCCTGTAGCCTATATACATGATTGTAGTTTGAATAAAGCTTTGTTTCATGTGTTGACTTGCATTTGTTTATTATGTGATGGTGACTTTCATTCATTAATTTACTCCTTTATTAATATTTATCATTGTTGTCAGTAAATCAAATATCATTATTTAATTAATTGTTTGAATGAAAATGTAGATATGTTCACAATATACACATCTAGAGTGTATTCATGCATAGCTATGTCATATGACATACATTACATTTTGTTTGTTTTATTGATTTTTTTCAGTAAAAAGTAATATAATTAAGTATCGGTCAGTATTTGTCACGGTAAGCCACTTTTGCTTGTGGATGAAAATGTTTGGATATAAAATAGGCTAAAGAAATTAACAACATATTCTAGAGATGACAATTTTGGGATTTCGTAATAAAAATAAATAATATCGTTAAGGATAAAACGGTGGGTCACATGAGTAGGGTTAAATATAAGAACTTAAATCAACTAAATGTATTCTCAAAATAAATGGGCAGCAGTTTCTTTAAAAAGACCATAAAATGAGCAAGTTTAATCAATATCAAGATATTTACAGATAGATGAATTAAACGTGTCGTTTAAATCTTTTAAGTTGTTGCACTTGTGATAACGCGTCGTAGGTCACATGATAACGTCAACATGGCAGATGTCCGGTTCGCATTCATACTTAACGAGATTTGGCTATAAAGTACCTACTCTTTTAGCGCTCGTTAAGTAAGTACTTATTGAAATTAAGTACCTACTCATTGAGTATGCGGTTTGGAACGCAGCCAAATGTGCTGCGTAGGCTTCTGAAAAAGTGGGAAAACCCCAGGTTTAAGGCAAATGTCAGTCTGGCAGAGACGTCTATGCAAAGGGACCCCATTCGTGACTCTGGTGGGACCCAAAAACCAACAACCTTTTAAAAGCCTTCATTTGCAACCGAGAAGTCCAGATTGTCTTTCCTGCCGAGGCTTTTACATCTGAAAAGTTTGAATGACTACTCCCAGAAGCCACAGATTAGGCACTGCTGGGATTCGAACCCAGGATCTCCTGTTTACTAGACAGGCGCTTTGACCAACTAAGCCACAGCGCCAGGTACTGTCCCTGGTTCGATGCTTTTGTATACAAAGTTTAAAAGAGTTTGCACGTCAGGAGAACAGCTGATTACATCATGAATAGGTCCCTTTGAAGTTAGAGGTTTATTTCTAAAACCTGAACGGTGTGCAGGCTTATGTTCAGGGACAAGGGAATATCTCAAACCATTTCAATTTGGATAAAAACTCTCAGTACTCGTCTCTCAAATGTTTTGTGAACTTCCAGTTACGATACATCTAAACGCTGTTTTAGCTGGGAGAAATGGAAAGCATTTTATTTGTTGTTGCTAGGTAGGTGGCCAACAATCGGTGGTTGCAGATTTTGGCCTAAGCCAGTGGATTTCAACCCATTCTTGTTGTCTCCCTTATTTAAATAGGTGACTTAAGCTAATTAGTAGAGCACTCTATGATTTGAGTCGGGTGAGTCCAATAAGGGAAATAAGCAGAACGCGAAGGGTATGCTTCTGAAGCAGTTTGTGGATCCCAGGTTTAAGCGTATGCTTGTTCAACACAAAGACATCTGAGCAAAAGAGGGTATGCACGACTCTGGTGGGACTCGAACCCACAACCTTTGAATACCTACATTCAGAACCTAGAAGTCCAATGCGCTATCCATTGCGCCACAGAGCCACGAAAAGCCAAACTTTAAGACGCTATTAGTTGCACATGACTTCTTAGATTTGCACTTTTTGTGCAGATTCACACTGTTTAGCATGCAAATATTTCCATATGTAAGAAGTTTAAGTGAGCCCACATCCTGTGGCATAGGCACTGCTGGGATTCGAACCCAGGATCTCCTGTTTACAAGACAGGCGCTTTGACCAACTAAGCCACAGCGCCACGTGCTAAACCTTTTACAATGCGTCGGCATAAAAAGTCTAAAAGAGGTAGCAGGTCAGGAAAATAGCTGATTCCACCATGAAAGAGGTTAGTGGGATTATTTCCAAAACCCGAGGGGCATTCAGGGCTCTGTTGAGGAAAGAGGGAATATCTGAAACTCTCAATACTTGTGTCTGAGATTTTTGGGGAACCTCCGGTTACAATCCATCTAAACTCTGTCTCAGCTAGGAGAAATGGAAAGCAATTTTTGCTATGCTTTCAGCTGATCTGAAAGCCAACATCCAGAAAGATTTTCATGAATTATATATTCATATTTTTTTGTCATATTTATTCAAAATTTGTCAGCAAAACAAGTCTAAAAGAGGTAGCGCATCAGGCAAATAGCTGATTACGTCATGAAAGAGGTCCCTTAGAGTTAAGAGGATCGTTTCCAAAACACGAGGGGCTTTCAGGCCTCAAGGGAATGTCTGAACTCATTTAATTTTGGCTCTACACTCTCGATACTCATGCCTAAAGTGTTTCCTGAGCTTTCTTGTAATACGAAAGGGCAAAAACCAGAAAGATATATCCATGTATTATGCTTCATATATGCAAAGACTTTGTTTTTACAAATATCAATATGCTTGACTTTATCAATAGGTAGTAGCAGATTTCGGGCCTAAGCCAGGGGCTTGCAAACCATTCTTGAAGCGCATCTGCACCACATATGTTTTTTAATTTTATTATCTCTCTCATTTAAAACAGGTGAATCAAATAATTGACTGATTAGTAACATCCTCGATGATCTGACTTGGGTGTGCCCAATAAGGAAAACAAGACAAAGGCTGCATTCCAAACCGCATACTTCCCTACTATTTAGTATCGGAAAAAGAGTAGGCGAGCGAAAAAGTATGTATGAATCCAAAAGAGTAGGCGAGAATTACCTGGGTGACGTACTAATTATCGCGAGATTCGGACTTAAGTGCGTTCCAATATGCCTACTTTCCTACTATATAGTAGGCGAAAACAGTACGTGAAGGAAGCAGTACGTTCGAAACATCAGTATTCATAAAAGAGTAGGCGAGAAGTTCCCGGATGGCTTACTGCTTCCAGCCAGATTTTTGAGTGCTCAACCGGTGGATACTCTTCTATCCCAGGAGGCCACGCGAGGGGATACGTCATTATCAAACATCACGGAGATCAGCGACGCGCGGGGTTTCAAATGTGAGTAAACACGGTTCCTTGTGTTAAAATTGCATGTGTTAAACTACTATAGAGTAAACGTTTTAACTGTTGAAGGTGTAAAGGAGTTAGACAGTATAGTATGATTGTGATTTGGCTGTAAAAACACGTTTTATTATGTATAACGTTAGCTCTAGCTGACGGGAGCTGCAGTAAGGACACGTAAGTTACGTCTCTAACGTGGATTTACATAACCATAAACATCTTAAAGACGCTTATTTTAAACGTCTATTTACATCTGACAGGAACATCTTTTATAAGTATTGCAGAAGAGCACATCACAACATGAAATATCCATCTGAGTGATATGTGTGCTATTATGTAGAACATATCTATAAAGTAACTAAACATAAGTTATCTATTTTATTTGTCCATTATTACTGTTGATAAATTGAGGAACATGTATGTTGGATAAAAAGTTAAAACAACCTCAACATGTAAATGTAGTGTTGAGCTCATAAATCACAGAGGTTATGAGAGTCTTGTCTGGATGTTACAGGGACAGATGAACAGATGTGTGTTTATCCGGTGGAGAGAGGCTCATGAAGCTGATGCTGTCATCAAAGGCTTTGAGTGAGTATACTACAGAAATTAATAATAATTTAAATATTAAGTTGTAGTTTATTTTAATTATTGTAATTTCAAACAGAGTTATTACAGCACCTTTCTGATTCTTGATTTCTGTGCATTTGCTGCTCAGCTGTTGTGGTGGAGCAGGACCTGCAAGGAAAGATGATGGCGGCATTTGTGGAAAAAAAGTGTTCTTGTCTGCTAAATAATACTGAAATCAAATGACATTGTGCTGTTAAAACTACTGCTTTTGTGTTATGTTTGTGCATTTTTGTAGGATCTGAAATGTCAGCAGACTGGTGTGAGCACTGAGGATGAGGAGCACAGAGCTGAATCCTGGAGATCGTGCCATGGACGAGACCCTCCATCACTCCACCGGCCCTTATTGCCTCAGATCGTGAAGCGCAACACATCACGCAACAAACTCCGGCACTCCGGCACGGCTCACCTCTGGCGGTCCGCTGGTTCATCAGAATAAAGCCGCAGAATGGGAACCGCTGTGTTGAGATGGCAGTAGATGTGGTTCAGTGCCTGTAGCCTATATACATGATTGTAGTTTGAATAAAGCTTTGTTTCATGTGTTGACTTGCATTTGTTTATTATGTGATGGTGACTTTCATTCATTAATTTACTCCTTTATTAATATTTATCATTGTTGTCAGTAAATCAAATATCATTATTTAATTAATTGTTTGAATGAAAATGTAGATATGTTCACAATATACACATCTAGAGTGTATTCATGCATAGCTATGTCATATGACATACATTACATTTTGTTTGTTTTATTGATTTTTTTCAGTAAAAAGTAATATAATTAAGTATCGGTCAGTATTTGTCACGGTAAGCCACTTTTGCTTGTGGATGAAAATGTTTGGATATAAAATAGGCTAAAGAAATTAACAACATATTCTAGAGATGACAATTTTGGGATTTCGTAATAAAAATAAATAATATCGTTAAGGATAAAACGGTGGGTCACATGAGTAGGGTTAAATATAAGAACTTAAATCAACCCTAAATGTATTCTCAAAATAAATGGGCAGCAGTTTCTTTAAAAAGACCATAAAATGAGCAAGTTTAATCAATATCAAGATATTTACAGATAGATGAATTAAACGTGTCGTTTAAATCTTTTAAGTTGTTGCACTTGTGATAACGCGTCGTAGGTCACATGATAACGTCAACATGGCAGATGTCCGGTTCGCATTCATACTTAACGAGATTTGGCTATAAAGTACCTACTCTTTTAGCGCTCGTTAAGTAAGTACTTATTGAAATTAAGTACCTACTCATTGAGTATGCGGTTTGGAACGCAGCCAAATGTGCTGCGTAGGCTTCTGAAAAAGTGGGAAAACCCCAGGTTTAAGGCAAATGTCAGTCTGGCAGAGACGTCTATGCAAAGGGACCCCATTCGTGACTCTGGTGGGACCCAAAAACCAACAACCTTTTAAAAGCCTTCATTTGCAACCGAGAAGTCCAGATTGTCTTTCCTGCCGAGGCTTTTACATCTGAAAAGTTTGAATGACTACTCCCAGAAGCCACAGATTAGGCACTGCTGGGATTCGAACCCAGGATCTCCTGTTTACTAGACAGGCGCTTTGACCAACTAAGCCACAGCGCCAGGTACTGTCCCTGGTTCGATGCTTTTGTATACAAAGTTTAAAAGAGTTTGCACGTCAGGAGAACAGCTGATTACATCATGAATAGGTCCCTTTGAAGTTAGAGGTTTATTTCTAAAACCTGAACGGTGTGCAGGCTTATGTTCAGGGACAAGGGAATATCTCAAACCATTTCAATTTGGATAAAAACTCTCAGTACTCGTCTCTCAAATGTTTTGTGAACTTCCAGTTACGATACATCTAAACGCTGTTTTAGCTGGGAGAAATGGAAAGCATTTTATTTGTTGTTGCTAGGTAGGTGGCCAACAATCGGTGGTTGCAGATTTTGGCCTAAGCCAGTGGATTTCAACCCATTCTTGTTGTCTCCCTTATTTAAATAGGTGACTTAAGCTAATTAGTAGAGCACTCTATGATTTGAGTCGGGTGAGTCCAATAAGGGAAATAAGCAGAACGCGAAGGGTATGCTTCTGAAGCAGTTTGTGGATCCCAGGTTTAAGCGTATGCTTGTTCAACACAAAGACATCTGAGCAAAAGAGGGTATGCACGACTCTGGTGGGACTCGAACCCACAACCTTTGAATACCTACATTCAGAACCTAGAAGTCCAATGCGCTATCCATTGCGCCACAGAGCCACGAAAAGCCAAACTTTAAGACGCTATTAGTTGCACATGACTTCTTAGATTTGCACTTTTTGTGCAGATTCACACTGTTTAGCATGCAAATATTTCCATATGTAAGAAGTTTAAGTGAGCCCACATCCTGTGGCATAGGCACTGCTGGGATTCGAACCCAGGATCTCCTGTTTACAAGACAGGCGCTTTGACCAACTAAGCCACAGCGCCACGTGCTAAACCTTTTACAATGCGTCGGCATAAAAAGTCTAAAAGAGGTAGCAGGTCAGGAAAATAGCTGATTCCACCATGAAAGAGGTTAGTGGGATTATTTCCAAAACCCGAGGGGCATTCAGGGCTCTGTTGAGGAAAGAGGGAATATCTGAAACTCTCAATACTTGTGTCTGAGATTTTTGGGGAACCTCCGGTTACAATCCATCTAAACTCTGTCTCAGCTAGGAGAAATGGAAAGCAATTTTTGCTATGCTTTCAGCTGATCTGAAAGCCAACATCCAGAAAGATTTTCATGAATTATATATTCATATTTTTTTGTCATATTTATTCAAAATTTGAAACAAGACAAATGTGCTGCGTAGGCTTCTGAAAAAGTGGGAAAACCCCAGGTTTAAGGCAAATGTCAGTCTGGCAGAGACGTCTATGCAAAGGGACCCCATTCGTGACTCTGGTGGGACCCAAAAACCAACAACCTTTTAAAAGCCTTCATTTGCAACCGAGAAGTCCAGATTGTCTTTCCTGCCGAGGCTTTTACATCTGAAAAGTTTGAATGACTACTCCCAAAAGCCACAGATTAGGCACTGCTGGGATTCGAACCCAGGATCTCCTGTTTACTAGACAGGCGCTTTGACCAACTAAGCCACAGCGCCAGGTACTGTCCCTGGTTCGATGCTTTTGTATACAAAGTTTAAAAGAGTTTGCACGTCAGGAGAACAGCTGATTACATCATGAATAGGTCCCTTTGAAGTTAGAGGTTTATTTCTAAAACCTGAACGGTGTGCAGGCTTATGTTCAGGGACAAGGGAATATCTCAAACCATTTCAATTTGGATAAAAACTCTCAGTACTCGTCTCTCAAATGTTTTGTGAACTTCCAGTTACGATACATCTAAACGCTGTTTTAGCTGGGAGAAATGGAAAGCATTTTATTTGTTGTTGCTAGGTAGGTGGCCAACAATCGGTGGTTGCAGATTTTGGCCTAAGCCAGTGGATTTCAACCCATTCTTGTTGTCTCCCTTATTTAAATAGGTGACTTAAGCTAATTAGTAGAGCACTCTATGATTTGAGTCGGGTGAGTCCAATAAGGGAAATAAGCAGAACGCGAAGGGTATGCTTCTGAAGCAGTTTGTGGATCCCAGGTTTAAGCGTATGCTTGTTCAACACAAAGACATCTGAGCAAAAGAGGGTATGCACGACTCTGGTGGGACTCGAACCCACAACCTTTGAATACCTACATTCAGAACCTAGAAGTCCAATGCGCTATCCATTGCGCCACAGAGCCACGAAAAGCCAAACTTTAAGACGCTATTAGTTGCACATGACTTCTTAGATTTGCACTTTTTGTGCAGATTCACACTGTTTAGCATGCAAATATTTCCATATGTAAGAAGTTTAAGTGAGCCCACATCCTGTGGCATAGGCACTGCTGGGATTCGAACCCAGGATCTCCTGTTTACAAGACAGGCGCTTTGACCAACTAAGCCACAGCGCCACGTGCTAAACCTTTTACAATGCGTCGGCATAAAAAGTCTAAAAGAGGTAGCAGGTCAGGAAAATAGCTGATTCCACCATGAAAGAGGTTAGTGGGATTATTTCCAAAACCCGAGGGGCATTCAGGGCTCTGTTGAGGAAAGAGGGAATATCTGAAACTCTCAATACTTGTGTCTGAGATTTTTGGGGAACCTCCGGTTACAATCCATCTAAACTCTGTCTCAGCTAGGAGAAATGGAAAGCAATTTTTGCTATGCTTTCAGCTGATCTGAAAGCCAACATCCAGAAAGATTTTCATGAATTATATATTCATATTTTTTTGTCATATTTATTCAAAATTTGTCAGCAAAACAAGTCTAAAAGAGGTAGCGCATCAGGCAAATAGCTGATTACGTCATGAAAGAGGTCCCTTAGAGTTAAGAGGATCGTTTCCAAAACACGAGGGGCTTTCAGGCCTCAAGGGAATGTCTGAACTCATTTAATTTTGGCTCTACACTCTCGATACTCATGCCTAAAGTGTTTCCTGAGCTTTCTTGTAATACGAAAGGGCAAAAACCAGAAAGATATATCCATGTATTATGCTTCATATATGCAAAGACTTTGTTTTTACAAATATCAATATGCTTGACTTTATCAATAGGTAGTAGCAGATTTCGGGCCTAAGCCAGGGGCTTGCAAACCATTCTTGAAGCGCATCTGCACCACATATGTTTTTTAATTTTATTATCTCTCTCATTTAAAACAGGTGAATCAAATAATTGACTGATTAGTAACATCCTCGATGATCTGACTTGGGTGTGCCCAATAAGGAAAACAAGACAAATGTGCTGCGTAGGCTTCTGAAAAAGTGGGAAAACCCCAGGTTTAAGGCAAATGTCAGTCTGGCAGAGACGTCTATGCAAAGGGACCCCATTCGTGACTCTGGTGGGACCCAAAAACCAACAACCTTTTAAAAGCCTTCATTTGCAACCGAGAAGTCCAGATTGTCTTTCCTGCCGAGGCTTTTACATCTGAAAAGTTTGAATGACTACTCCCAGAAGCCACAGATTAGGCACTGCTGGGATTCGAACCCAGGATCTCCTGTTTACTAGACAGGCGCTTTGACCAACTAAGCCACAGCGCCAGGTACTGTCCCTGGTTCGATGCTTTTGTATACAAAGTTTAAAAGAGTTTGCACGTCAGGAGAACAGCTGATTACATCATGAATAGGTCCCTTTGAAGTTAGAGGTTTATTTCTAAAACCTGAACGGTGTGCAGGCTTATGTTCAGGGACAAGGGAATATCTCAAACCATTTCAATTTGGATAAAAACTCTCAGTACTCGTCTCTCAAATGTTTTGTGAACTTCCAGTTACGATACATCTAAACGCTGTTTTAGCTGGGAGAAATGGAAAGCATTTTATTTGTTGTTGCTAGGTAGGTGGCCAACAATCGGTGGTTGCAGATTTTGGCCTAAGCCAGTGGATTTCAACCCATTCTTGTTGTCTCCCTTATTTAAATAGGTGACTTAAGCTAATTAGTAGAGCACTCTATGATTTGAGTCGGGTGAGTCCAATAAGGGAAATAAGCAGAACGCGAAGGGTATGCTTCTGAAGCAGTTTGTGGATCCCAGGTTTAAGCGTATGCTTGTTCAACACAAAGACATCTGAGCAAAAGAGGGTATGCACGACTCTGTTGGGACTCGAACCCACAACCTTTAAATACCTACATTCAGAACCTAGAAGTCCAATGCGCTATCCATTGCGCCACAGAGCCACGAAAAGCCAAACTTTAAGACGCTATTAGTTGCACATGACTTCTTAGATTTGCACTTTTTGTGCAGATTCACACTGTTTAGCATGCAAATATTTCCATATGTAAGAAGTTTAAGTGAGCCCACATCCTGTGGCATAGGCACTGCTGGGATTCGAACCCAGGATCTCCTGTTTACAAGACAGGCGCTTTGACCAACTAAGCCACAGCGCCACGTGCTAAACCTTTTACAATGCGTCGGCATAAAAAGTCTAAAAGAGGTAGCAGGTCAGGAAAATAGCTGATTCCACCATGAAAGAGGTTAGTGGGATTATTTCCAAAACCCGAGGGGCATTCAGGGCTCTGTTGAGGAAAGAGGGAATATCTGAAACTCTCAATACTTGTGTCTGAGATTTTTGGGGAACCTCCGGTTACAATCCATCTAAACTCTGTCTCAGCTAGGAGAAATGGAAAGCAATTTTTGCTATGCTTTCAGCTGATCTGAAAGCCAACATCCAGAAAGATTTTCATGAATTATATATTCATATTTTTTTGTCATATTTATTCAAAATTTGAAACAAGACAAATGTGCTGCGTAGGCTTCTGAAAAAGTGGGAAAACCCCAGGTTTAAGGCAAATGTCAGTCTGGCAGAGACGTCTATGCAAAGGGACCCCATTCGTGACTCTGGTGGGACCCAAAAACCAACAACCTTTTAAAAGCCTTGATTTGCAACCGAGAAGTCCAGATGGTCTTTCCTGCCGAGGCTTTTACATCTGAAAAGTTTGAATGACTACTCCCAGAAGCCACAGATTAGGCACTGCTGGGATTCGAACCCAGGATCTCCTGTTTACTAGACAGGCGCTTTGACCAACTAAGCCACAGCGCCAGGTACTGTCCCTGGTTCGATGCTTTTGTATACAAAGTTTAAAAGAGTTTGCACGTCAGGAGAACAGCTGATTACATCATGAATAGGTCCCTTTGAAGTTAGAGGTTTATTTCTAAAACCTGAACGGTGTGCAGGCTTCTGTTCAGGGACAAGGGAATATCTCAAACCATTTCAATTTGGATCAAAACTCTCAGTACTCGTCTCTCAAATGTTTTGTGAACTTCCAGTTACGATACAGCTAAACGCTGTTTTAGCTGGGAGAAATGGAAAGCATTTTATTTGTTGTTGCTAGATAGGTGGCTAACAATAGGTAGTTGCAGATTTTGGCCTAAGCCAGTGGATTTCAACCCATTCTTGTTGTCTCCCTTATTTAAATAGGTGACTTAAGCTAATTAGTAGAGCACTCTATGATTTGAGTCGGGTGAGTCCAATAAGGGAAATAAGCAGAACGCGAAGGGTATGCTTCTGAAGCAGTTTGTGGATCCCAGGTTTAAGCGTATGCTTGTTCAACACAAAGACATCTGAGCAAAAGAGGGTATGCACGACTCTGGTGGGACTCGAACCCACAACCTTTGAATACCTCCATTCACAACCTAGAAGTCCAATGCGCTATCCATTGCGCCACAGAGCCACGAAAAGCCAACCTTTAAGACGCTATTAGTTGCACATGACTTCTTAGATTTGCACTTTTTGTGCAGATTCACACTGTTCAGCATGCAAATATTTCCATATGTAAGAAGTTTAAGTGAGCCCACATCCTGTGGCATAGGCACTGCTGGGATTCGAACCCAGGATCTCCTGTTTACAAGACAGGCGCTTTGACCAACTAAGCCACAGCGCCACGTGCTAAACCTTTTACAATGCGTCGGCATAAAAAGTCTAAAAGAGGTAGCAGGTCAGGAAAATAGCTGATTCCACCATGAAAGAGGTTAGTGGGATTATTTCCAAAACCCGAGGGGCATTCAGGGCTCTGTTGAGGAAAGAGGGAATATCTGAAACTCTCAATACTTGTGTCTGAGATTTTTGGGGAACCTCCGGTTACAATCCATCTAAACTCTGTCTCAGCTAGGAGAAATGGAAAGCAATTTTTGCTATGCTTTCAGCTGATCTGAAAGCCAACATCCAGAAAGATTTTCATGAATTATATATTCATATTTTTTTGTCATATTTATTCAAAATTTGTCAGCAAAACAAGTCTAAAAGAGGTAGCGCATCAGGCAAATAGCTGATTACGTCATGAAAGAGGTCCCTTAGAGTTAAGAGGATCGTTTCCAAAACACGAGGGGCTTTCAGGCCTCAAGGGAATGTCTGAACTCATTTAATTTTGGCTCTACACTCTCGATACTCATGCCTAAAGTGTTTCCTGAGCTTTCTTGTAATACGAAAGGGCAAAAACCAGAAAGATATATCCATGTATTATGCTTCATATATGCAAAGACTTTGTTTTTACAAATATCAATATGCTTGACTTTATCAATAGGTAGTAGCAGATTTCGGGCCTAAGCCAGGGGCTTGCAAACCATTCTTGAAGCGCATCTGCACCACATATGTTTTTTAATTTTATTATCTCTCTCATTTAAAACAGGTGAATCAAATAATTGACTGATTAGTAACATCCTCGATGATCTGACTTGGGTGTGCCCAATAAGGAAAACAAGACAAAGGCTGCATTCCAAACCGCATACTTCCCTACTATTTAGTATGGGAAAAAGAGTAGGCGAGCGAAAAAGTATGTATGAATCCAAAAGAGTAGGCGAGAATTACCTGGGTGACGTACTAATTATCGCGAGATTCGGACTTAAGTGCGTTCCAATATGCCTACTTTCCTACTATATAGTAGGCGAAAACAGTACGTGAAGGAAGCAGTACGTTCGAAACATCAGTATTCATAAAAGAGTAGGCGAGAAGTTCCCGGATGGCTTACTGCTTCCAGCCAGATTTTTGAGTGCTCAACCGGTGGATACTCTTCTATCCCAGGAGGCCACGCGAGGGGATACGTCATTATCAAACATCACGGAGATCAGCGACGCGCGGGGTTTCAAATGTGAGTAAACACGGTTCCTTGTGTTAAAATTGCATGTGTTAAACTACTATAGAGTAAACGTTTTAACTGTTGAAGGTGTAAAGGAGTTAGACAGTATAGTATGATTGTGATTTGGCTGTAAAAACACGTTTTATTATGTATAACGTTAGCTCTAGCTGACGGGAGCTGCAGTAAGGACACGTAAGTTACGTCTCTAACGTGGATTTACATAACCATAAACATCTTAAAGACGCTTATTTTAAACGTCTATTTACATCTGACAGGAACATCTTTTATAAGTATTGCAGAAGAGCACATCACAACATGAAATATCCATCTGAGTGATATGTGTGCTATTATGTAGAACATATCTATAAAGTAACTAAACATAAGTTATCTATTTTATTTGTCCATTATTACTGTTGATAAATTGAGGAACATGTATGTTGGATAAAAAGTTAAAACAACCTCAACATGTAAATGTAGTGTTGAGCTCATAAATCACAGAGGTTATGAGAGTCTTGTCTGGATGTTACAGGGACAGATGAACAGATGTGTGTTTATCCGGTGGAGAGAGGCTCATGAAGCTGATGCTGTCATCAAAGGCTTTGAGTGAGTATACTACAGAAATTAATAATAATTTAAATATTAAGTTGTAGTTTATTTTAATTATTGTAATTTCAAACAGAGTTATTACAGCACCTTTCTGATTCTTGATTTCTGTGCATTTGCTGCTCAGCTGTTGTGGTGGAGCAGGACCTGCAAGGAAAGATGATGGCGGCATTTGTGGAAAAAAAGTGTTCTTGTCTGCTAAATAATACTGAAATCAAATGACATTGTGCTGTTAAAACTACTGCTTTTGTGTTATGTTTGTGCATTTTTGTAGGATCTGAAATGTCAGCAGACTGGTGTGAGCACTGAGGATGAGGAGCACAGAGCTGAATCCTGGAGATCGTGCCATGGACGAGACCCTCCATCACTCCACCGGCCCTTATTGCCTCAGATCGTGAAGCGCAACACATCACGCAACAAACTCCGGCACTCCGGCACGGCTCACCTCTGGCGGTCCGCTGGTTCATCAGAATAAAGCCGCAGAATGGGAACCGCTGTGTTGAGATGGCAGTAGATGTGGTTCAGTGCCTGTAGCCTATATACATGATTGTAGTTTGAATAAAGCTTTGTTTCATGTGTTGACTTGCATTTGTTTATTATGTGATGGTGACTTTCATTCATTAATTTACTCCTTTATTAATATTTATCATTGTTGTCAGTAAATCAAATATCATTATTTAATTAATTGTTTGAATGAAAATGTAGATATGTTCACAATATACACATCTAGAGTGTATTCATGCATAGCTATGTCATATGACATACATTACATTTTGTTTGTTTTATTGATTTTTTTCAGTAAAAAGTAATATAATTAAGTATCGGTCAGTATTTGTCACGGTAAGCCACTTTTGCTTGTGGATGAAAATGTTTGGATATAAAATAGGCTAAAGAAATTAACAACATATTCTAGAGATGACAATTTTGGGATTTCGTAATAAAAATAAATAATATCGTTAAGGATAAAACGGTGGGTCACATGAGTAGGGTTAAATATAAGAACTTAAATCAACCCTAAATGTATTCTCAAAATAAATGGGCAGCAGTTTCTTTAAAAAGACCATAAAATGAGCAAGTTTAATCAATATCAAGATATTTACAGATAGATGAATTAAACGTGTCGTTTAAATCTTTTAAGTTGTTGCACTTGTGATAACGCGTCGTAGGTCACATGATAACGTCAACATGGCAGATGTCCGGTTCGCATTCATACTTAACGAGATTTGGCTATAAAGTACCTACTCTTTTAGCGCTCGTTAAGTAAGTACTTATTGAAATTAAGTACCTACTCATTGAGTATGCGGTTTGGAACGCAGCCAAATGTGCTGCGTAGGCTTCTGAAAAAGTGGGAAAACCCCAGGTTTAAGGCAAATGTCAGTCTGGCAGAGACGTCTATGCAAAGGGACCCCATTCGTGACTCTGGTGGGACCCAAAAACCAACAACCTTTTAAAAGCCTTCATTTGCAACCGAGAAGTCCAGATTGTCTTTCCTGCCGAGGCTTTTACATCTGAAAAGTTTGAATGACTACTCCCAGAAGCCACAGATTAGGCACTGCTGGGATTCGAACCCAGGATCTCCTGTTTACTAGACAGGCGCTTTGACCAACTAAGCCACAGCGCCAGGTACTGTCCCTGGTTCGATGCTTTTGTATACAAAGTTTAAAAGAGTTTGCACGTCAGGAGAACAGCTGATTACATCATGAATAGGTCCCTTTGAAGTTAGAGGTTTATTTCTAAAACCTGAACGGTGTGCAGGCTTATGTTCAGGGACAAGGGAATATCTCAAACCATTTCAATTTGGATAAAAACTCTCAGTACTCGTCTCTCAAATGTTTTGTGAACTTCCAGTTACGATACATCTAAACGCTGTTTTAGCTGGGAGAAATGGAAAGCATTTTATTTGTTGTTGCTAGGTAGGTGGCCAACAATCGGTGGTTGCAGATTTTGGCCTAAGCCAGTGGATTTCAACCCATTCTTGTTGTCTCCCTTATTTAAATAGGTGACTTAAGCTAATTAGTAGAGCACTCTATGATTTGAGTCGGGTGAGTCCAATAAGGGAAATAAGCAGAACGCGAAGGGTATGCTTCTGAAGCAGTTTGTGGATCCCAGGTTTAAGCGTATGCTTGTTCAACACAAAGACATCTGAGCAAAAGAGGGTATGCACGACTCTGGTGGGACTCGAACCCACAACCTTTGAATACCTCCATTCAGAACCTAGAAGTCCAATGCGCTATCCATTGCGCCACAGAGCCACGAAAAGCCAAACTTTAAGACGCTATTAGTTGCACATGACTTCTTAGATTTGCACTTTTTGTGCAGATTCACACTGTTTAGCATGCAAATATTTCCATATGTAAGAAGTTTAAGTGAGCCCACATCCTGTGGCATAGGCACTGCTGGGATTCGAACCCAGGATCTCCTGTTTACAAGACAGGCGCTTTGACCAACTAAGCCACAGCGCCACGTGCTAAACCTTTTACAATGCGTCGGCATAAAAAGTCTAAAAGAGGTAGCAGGTCAGGAAAATAGCTGATTCCACCATGAAAGAGGTTAGTGGGATTATTTCCAAAACCCGAGGGGCATTCAGGGCTCTGTTGAGGAAAGAGGGAATATCTGAAACTCTCAATACTTGTGTCTGAGATTTTTGGGGAACCTCCGGTTACAATCCATCTAAACTCTGTCTCAGCTAGGAGAAATGGAAAGCAATTTTTGCTATGCTTTCAGCTGATCTGAAAGCCAACATCCAGAAAGATTTTCATGAATTATATATTCATATTTTTTTGTCATATTTATTCAAAATTTGAAACAAGACAAATGTGCTGCGTAGGCTTCTGAAAAAGTGGGAAAACCCCAGGTTTAAGGCAAATGTCAGTCTGGCAGAGACGTCTATGCAAAGGGACCCCATTCGTGACTCTGGTGGGACCCAAAAACCAACAACCTTTTAAAAGCCTTCATTTGCAACCGAGAAGTCCAGATGGTCTTTCCTGCCGAGGCTTTTACATCTGAAAAGTTTGAATGACTACTCCCAGAAGCCACAGATTAGGCACTGCTGGGATTCGAACCCAGGATCTCCTGTTTACTAGACAGGCGCTTTGACCAACTAAGCCACAGCGCCAGGTACTGTCCCTGGTTCGATGCTTTTGTATACAAAGTTTAAAAGAGTTTGCACGTCAGGAGAACAGCTGATTACATCATGAATAGGTCCCTTTGAAGTTAGAGGTTTATTTCTAAAACCTGAACGGTGTGCAGGCTTCTGTTCAGGGACAAGGGAATATCTCAAACCATTTCAATTTGGATCAAAACTCTCAGTACTCGTCTCTCAAATGTTTTGTGAACTTCCAGTTACGATACAGCTAAACGCTGTTTTAGCTGGGAGAAATGGAAAGCATTTTATTTGTTGTTGCTAGATAGGTGGCTAACAATAGGTAGTTGCAGATTTTGGCCTAAGCCAGTGGATTTCAACCCATTCTTGTTGTCTCCCTTATTTAAATAGGTGACTTAAGCTAATTAGTAGAGCACTCTATGATTTGAGTCGGGTGAGTCCAATAAGGGAAATAAGCAGAACGCGAAGGGTATGCTTCTGAAGCAGTTTGTGGATCCCAGGTTTAAGCGTATGCTTGTTCAACACAAAGACATCTGAGCAAAAGAGGGTATGCACGACTCTGGTGGGACTCGAACCCACAACCTTTGAATACCTCCATTCACAACCTAGAAGTCCAATGCGCTATCCATTGCGCCACAGAGCCACGAAAAGCCAACCTTTAAGACGCTATTAGTTGCACATGACTTCTTAGATTTGCACTTTTTGTGCAGATTCACACTGTTCAGCATGCAAATATTTCCATATGTAAGAAGTTTAAGTGAGCCCACATCCTGTGGCATAGGCACTGCTGGGATTCGAACCCAGGATCTCCTGTTTACAAGACAGGCGCTTTGACCAACTAAGCCACAGCGCCACGTGCTAAACCTTTTACAATGCGTCGGCATAAAAAGTCTAAAAGAGGTAGCAGGTCAGGAAAATAGCTGATTCCACCATGAAAGAGGTTAGTGGGATTATTTCCAAAACCCGAGGGGCATTCAGGGCTCTGTTGAGGAAAGAGGGAATATCTGAAACTCTCAATACTTGTGTCTGAGATTTTTGGGGAACCTCCGGTTACAATCCATCTAAACTCTGTCTCAGCTAGGAGAAATGGAAAGCAATTTTTGCTATGCTTTCAGCTGATCTGAAAGCCAACATCCAGAAAGATTTTCATGAATTATATATTCATATTTTTTTGTCATATTTATTCAAAATTTGTCAGCAAAACAAGTCTAAAAGAGGTAGCGCATCAGGCAAATAGCTGATTACGTCATGAAAGAGGTCCCTTAGAGTTAAGAGGATCGTTTCCAAAACACGAGGGGCTTTCAGGCCTCAAGGGAATGTCTGAACTCATTTAATTTTGGCTCTACACTCTCGATACTCATGCCTAAAGTGTTTCCTGAGCTTTCTTGTAATACGAAAGGGCAAAAACCAGAAAGATATATCCATGTATTATGCTTCATATATGCAAAGACTTTGTTTTTACAAATATCAATATGCTTGACTTTATCAATAGGTAGTAGCAGATTTCGGGCCTAAGCCAGGGGCTTGCAAACCATTCTTGAAGCGCATCTGCACCACATATGTTTTTTAATTTTATTATCTCTCTCATTTAAAACAGGTGAATCAAATAATTGACTGATTAGTAACATCCTCGATGATCTGACTTGGGTGTGCCCAATAAGGAAAACAAGACAAAGGCTGCATTCCAAACCGCATACTTCCCTACTATTTAGTATGGGAAAAAGAGTAGGCGAGCGAAAAAGTATGTATGAATCCAAAAGAGTAGGCGAGAATTACCTGGGTGACGTACTAATTATCGCGAGATTCGGACTTAAGTGCGTTCCAATATGCCTACTTTCCTACTATATAGTAGGCGAAAACAGTACGTGAAGGAAGCAGTACGTTCGAAACATCAGTATTCATAAAAGAGTAGGCGAGAAGTTCCCGGATGGCTTACTGCTTCCAGCCAGATTTTTGAGTGCTCAACCGGTGGATACTCTTCTATCCCAGGAGGCCACGCGAGGGGATACGTCATTATCAAACATCACGGAGATCAGCGACGCGCGGGGTTTCAAATGTGAGTAAACACGGTTCCTTGTGTTAAAATTGCATGTGTTAAACTACTATAGAGTAAACGTTTTAACTGTTGAAGGTGTAAAGGAGTTAGACAGTATAGTATGATTGTGATTTGGCTGTAAAAACACGTTTTATTATGTATAACGTTAGCTCTAGCTGACGGGAGCTGCAGTAAGGACACGTAAGTTACGTCTCTAACGTGGATTTACATAACCATAAACATCTTAAAGACGCTTATTTTAAACGTCTATTTACATCTGACAGGAACATCTTTTATAAGTATTGCAGAAGAGCACATCACAACATGAAATATCCATCTGAGTGATATGTGTGCTATTATGTAGAACATATCTATAAAGTAACTAAACATAAGTTATCTATTTTATTTGTCCATTATTACTGTTGATAAATTGAGGAACATGTATGTTGGATAAAAAGTTAAAACAACCTCAACATGTAAATGTAGTGTTGAGCTCATAAATCACAGAGGTTATGAGAGTCTTGTCTGGATGTTACAGGGACAGATGAACAGATGTGTGTTTATCCGGTGGAGAGAGGCTCATGAAGCTGATGCTGTCATCAAAGGCTTTGAGTGAGTATACTACAGAAATTAATAATAATTTAAATATTAAGTTGTAGTTTATTTTAATTATTGTAATTTCAAACAGAGTTATTACAGCACCTTTCTGATTCTTGATTTCTGTGCATTTGCTGCTCAGCTGTTGTGGTGGAGCAGGACCTGCAAGGAAAGATGATGGCGGCATTTGTGGAAAAAAAGTGTTCTTGTCTGCTAAATAATACTGAAATCAAATGACATTGTGCTGTTAAAACTACTGCTTTTGTGTTATGTTTGTGCATTTTTGTAGGATCTGAAATGTCAGCAGACTGGTGTGAGCACTGAGGATGAGGAGCACAGAGCTGAATCCTGGAGATCGTGCCATGGACGAGACCCTCCATCACTCCACCGGCCCTTATTGCCTCAGATCGTGAAGCGCAACACATCACGCAACAAACTCCGGCACTCCGGCACGGCTCACCTCTGGCGGTCCGCTGGTTCATCAGAATAAAGCCGCAGAATGGGAACCGCTGTGTTGAGATGGCAGTAGATGTGGTTCAGTGCCTGTAGCCTATATACATGATTGTAGTTTGAATAAAGCTTTGTTTCATGTGTTGACTTGCATTTGTTTATTATGTGATGGTGACTTTCATTCATTAATTTACTCCTTTATTAATATTTATCATTGTTGTCAGTAAATCAAATATCATTATTTAATTAATTGTTTGAATGAAAATGTAGATATGTTCACAATATACACATCTAGAGTGTATTCATGCATAGCTATGTCATATGACATACATTACATTTTGTTTGTTTTATTGATTTTTTTCAGTAAAAAGTAATATAATTAAGTATCGGTCAGTATTTGTCACGGTAAGCCACTTTTGCTTGTGGATGAAAATGTTTGGATATAAAATAGGCTAAAGAAATTAACAACATATTCTAGAGATGACAATTTTGGGATTTCGTAATAAAAATAAATAATATCGTTAAGGATAAAACGGTGGGTCACATGAGTAGGGTTAAATATAAGAACTTAAATCAACCCTAAATGTATTCTCAAAATAAATGGGCAGCAGTTTCTTTAAAAAGACCATAAAATGAGCAAGTTTAATCAATATCAAGATATTTACAGATAGATGAATTAAACGTGTCGTTTAAATCTTTTAAGTTGTTGCACTTGTGATAACGCGTCGTAGGTCACATGATAACGTCAACATGGCAGATGTCCGGTTCGCATTCATACTTAACGAGATTTGGCTATAAAGTACCTACTCTTTTAGCGCTCGTTAAGTAAGTACTTATTGAAATTAAGTACCTACTCATTGAGTATGCGGTTTGGAACGCAGCCAAATGTGCTGCGTAGGCTTCTGAAAAAGTGGGAAAACCCCAGGTTTAAGGCAAATGTCAGTCTGGCAGAGACGTCTATGCAAAGGGACCCCATTCGTGACTCTGGTGGGACCCAAAAACCAACAACCTTTTAAAAGCCTTGATTTGCAACCGAGAAGTCCAGATTGTCTTTCCTGCCGAGGCTTTTACATCTGAAAAGTTTGAATGACTACTCCCAGAAGCCACAGATTAGGCACTGCTGGGATTCGAACCCAGGATCTCCTGTTTACTAGACAGGCGCTTTGACCAACTAAGCCACAGCGCCAGGTACTGTCCCTGGTTCGATGCTTTTGTATACAAAGTTTAAAAGAGTTTGCACGTCAGGAGAACAGCTGATTACATCATGAATAGGTCCCTTTGAAGTTAGAGGTTTATTTCTAAAACCTGAACGGTGTGCAGGCTTATGTTCAGGGACAAGGGAATATCTCAAACCATTTCAATTTGGATCAAAACTCTCAGTACTCGTCTCTCAAATGTTTTGTGAACTTCCAGTTACGATACATCTAAACGCTGTTTTAGCTGGGAGAAATGGAAAGCATTTTATTTGTTGTTGCTAGGTAGGTGGCCAACAATCGGTGGTTGCAGATTTTGGCCTAAGCCAGTGGATTTCAACCCATTCTTGTTGTCTCCCTTATTTAAATAGGTGACTTAAGCTAATTAGTAGAGCACTCTATGATTTGAGTCGGGTGAGTCCAATAAGGGAAATAAGCAGAACGCGAAGGGTATGCTTCTGAAGCAGTTTGTGGATCCCAGGTTTAAGCGTATGCTTGTTCAACACAAAGACATCTGAGCAAAAGAGGGTATGCACGACTCTGGTGGGACTCGAACCCACAACCTTTGAATACCTACATTCAGAACCTAGAAGTCCAATGCGCTATCCATTGCGCCACAGAGCCACGAAAAGCCAACCTTTAAGACGCTATTAGTTGCACATGACTTCTTAGATTTGCACTTTTTGTGCAGATTCACACTGTTTAGCATGCAAATATTTCCATATGTAAGAAGTTTAAGTGAGCCCACATCCTGTGGCATAGGCACTGCTGGGATTCGAACCCAGGATCTCCTGTTTACAAGACAGGCGCTTTGACCAACTAAGCCACAGCGCCACGTGCTAAACCTTTTACAATGCGTCGGCATAAAAAGTCTAAAAGAGGTAGCAGGTCAGGAAAATAGCTGATTCCACCATGAAAGAGGTTAGTGGGATTATTTCCAAAACCCGAGGGGCATTCAGGGCTCTGTTGAGGAAAGAGGGAATATCTGAAACTCTCAATACTTGTGTCTGAGATTTTTGGGGAACCTCCGGTTACAATCCATCTAAACTCTGTCTCAGCTAGGAGAAATGGAAAGCAATTTTTGCTATGCTTTCAGCTGATCTGAAAGCCAACATCCAGAAAGATTTTCATGAATTATATATTCATATTTTTTTGTCATATTTATTCAAAATTTGAAACAAGACAAATGTGCTGCGTAGGCTTCTGAAAAAGTGGGAAAACCCCAGGTTTAAGGCAAATGTCAGTCTGGCAGAGACGTCTATGCAAAGGGACCCCATTCGTGACTCTGGTGGGACCCAAAAACCAACAACCTTTTAAAAGCCTTCATTTGCAACCGAGAAGTCCAGATGGTCTTTCCTGCCGAGGCTTTTACATCTGAAAAGTTTGAATGACTACTCCCAGAAGCCACAGATTAGGCACTGCTGGGATTCGAACCCAGGATCTCCTGTTTACTAGACAGGCGCTTTGACCAACTAAGCCACAGCGCCAGGTACTGTCCCTGGTTCGATGCTTTTGTATACAAAGTTTAAAAGAGTTTGCACGTCAGGAGAACAGCTGATTACATCATGAATAGGTCCCTTTGAAGTTAGAGGTTTATTTCTAAAACCTGAACGGTGTGCAGGCTTATGTTCAGGGACAAGGGAATATCTCAAACCATTTCAATTTGGATAAAAACTCTCAGTACTCGTCTCTCAAATGTTTTGTGAACTTCCAGTTACGATACATCTAAACGCTGTTTTAGCTGGGAGAAATGGAAAGCATTTTATTTGTTGTTGCTAGGTAGGTGGCCAACAATCGGTGGTTGCAGATTTTGGCCTAAGCCAGTGGATTTCAACCCATTCTTGTTGTCTCCCTTATTTAAATAGGTGACTTAAGCTAATTAGTAGAGCACTCTATGATTTGAGTCGGGTGAGTCCAATAAGGGAAATAAGCAGAACGCGAAGGGTATGCTTCTGAAGCAGTTTGTGGATCCCAGGTTTAAGCGTATGCTTGTTCAACACAAAGACATCTGAGCAAAAGAGGGTATGCACGACTCTGGTGGGACTCGAACCCACAACCTTTGAATACCTACATTCAGAACCTAGAAGTCCAATGCGCTATCCATTGCGCCACAGAGCCACGAAAAGCCAAACTTTAAGACGCTATTAGTTGCACATGACTTCTTAGATTTGCACTTTTTGTGCAGATTCACACTGTTTAGCATGCAAATATTTCCATATGTAAGAAGTTTAAGTGAGCCCACATCCTGTGGCATAGGCACTGCTGGGATTCGAACCCAGGATCTCCTGTTTACAAGACAGGCGCTTTGACCAACTAAGCCACAGCGCCACGTGCTAAACCTTTTACAATGCGTCGGCATAAAAAGTCTAAAAGAGGTAGCAGGTCAGGAAAATAGCTGATTCCACCATGAAAGAGGTTAGTGGGATTATTTCCAAAACCCGAGGGGCATTCAGGGCTCTGTTGAGGAAAGAGGGAATATCTGAAACTCTCAATACTTGTGTCTGAGATTTTTGGGGAACCTCCGGTTACAATCCATCTAAACTCTGTCTCAGCTAGGAGAAATGGAAAGCAATTTTTGCTATGCTTTCAGCTGATCTGAAAGCCAACATCCAGAAAGATTTTCATGAATTATATATTCATATTTTTTTGTCATATTTATTCAAAATTTGAAACAAGACAAATGTGCTGCGTAGGCTTCTGAAAAAGTGGGAAAACCCCAGGTTTAAGGCAAATGTCAGTCTGGCAGAGACGTCTATGCAAAGGGACCCCATTCGTGACTCTGGTGGGACCCAAAAACCAACAACCTTTTAAAAGCCTTCATTTGCAACCGAGAAGTCCAGATTGTCTTTCCTGCCGAGGCTTTTACATCTGAAAAGTTTGAATGACTACTCCCAGAAGCCACAGATTAGGCACTGCTGGGATTCGAACCCAGGATCTCCTGTTTACTAGACAGGCGCTATGACCAACTAAGCCACAGCGCCAGGTACTGTCTCTGGTTCGATGCTTTTGTATACAAAGTTTAAAAGAGTTTGCACGTCAGGAGAACAGCTGATTACATCATGAATAGGTCCCTTTGAAGTTAGAGGTTTATTTCTAAAACCTGAACGGTGTGCAGGCTTATGTTCAGGGACAAGGGAATATCTCAAACCATTTCAATTTGGATAAAAACTCTCAGTACTCGTCTCTCAAATGTTTTGTGAACTTCCAGTTACGATACATCTAAACGCTGTTTTAGCTGGGAGAAATGGAAAGCATTTTATTTGTTGTTGCTAGGTAGGTGGCCAACAATCGGTGGTTGCAGATTTTGGCCTAAGCCAGTGGATTTCAACCCATTCTTGTTGTCTCCCTTATTTAAATAGGTGACTTAAGCTAATTAGTAGAGCACTCTATGATTTGAGTCGGGTGAGTCCAATAAGGGAAATAAGCAGAACGCGAAGGGTATGCTTCTGAAGCAGTTTGTGGATCCCAGGTTTAAGCGTATGCTTGTTCAACACAAAGACATCTGAGCAAAAGAGGGTATGCACGACTCTGGTGGGACTCGAACCCACAACCTTTGAATACCTACATTCAGAACCTAGAAGTCCAATGCGCTATCCATTGCGCCACAGAGCCACGAAAAGCCAAACTTTAAGACGCTATTAGTTGCACATGACTTCTTAGATTTGCACTTTTTGTGCAGATTCACACTGTTTAGCATGCAAATATTTCCATATGTAAGAAGTTTAAGTGAGCCCACATCCTGTGGCATAGGCACTGCTGGGATTCGAACCCAGGATCTCCTGTTTACAAGACAGGCGCTTTGGCCAACTAAGCCACAGCGCCACGTGCTAAACCTTTTACAATGCGTCGGCATAAAAAGTCTAAAAGAGGTAGCAGGTCAGGAAAATAGCTGATTCCACCATGAAAGAGGTTAGTGGGATTATTTCCAAAACCCGAGGGGCATTCAGGGCTCTGTTGAGGAAAGAGGGAATATCTGAAACTCTCAATACTTGTGTCTGAGATTTTTGGGGAACCTCCGGTTACAATCCATCTAAACTCTGTCTCAGCTAGGAGAAATGGAAAGCAATTTTTGCTATGCTTTCAGCTGATCTGAAAGCCAACATCCAGAAAGATTTTCATGAATTATATATTCATATTTTTTTGTCATATTTATTCAAAATTTGAAACAAGACAAATGTGCTGCGTAGGCTTCTGAAAAAGTGGGAAAACCCCAGGTTTAAGGCAAATGTCAGTCTGGCAGAGACGTCTATGCAAAGGGACCCCATTCGTGACTCTGGTGGGACCCAAAAACCAACAACCTTTTAAAAGCCTTGATTTGCAACCGAGAAGTCCAGATGCTCTTTCCTGCCGAGGCTTTTACATCTGAAAAGTTTGAATGACTACTCCCAGAAGCCACAGATTAGGCACTGCTGGGATTCGAACCCAGGATCTCCTGTTTACTAGACAGGCGCTTTGACCAACTAAGCCACAGCGCCAGGTACTGTCCCTGGTTCGATGCTTTTGTATACAAAGTTTAAAAGAGTTTGCACGTCAGGAGAACAGCTGATTACATCATGAATAGGTCCCTTTGAAGTTAGAGGTTTATTTCTAAAACCTGAACGGTGTGCAGGCTTATGTTCAGGGACAAGGGAATATCTCAAACCATTTCAATTTGGATAAAAACTCTCAGTACTCGTCTCTCAAATGTTTTGTGAACTTCCAGTTACGATACATCTAAACGCTGTTTTAGCTGGGAGAAATGGAAAGCATTTTATTTGTTGTTGCTAGGTAGGTGGCCAACAATCGGTGGTTGCAGATTTTGGCCTAAGCCAGTGGATTTCAACCCATTCTTGTTGTCTCCCTTATTTAAATAGGTGACTTAAGCTAATTAGTAGAGCACTCTATGATTTGAGTCGGGTGAGTCCAATAAGGGAAATAAGCAGAACGCGAAGGGTATGCTTCTGAAGCAGTTTGTGGATCCCAGGTTTAAGCGTATGCTTGTTCAACACAAAGACATCTGAGCAAAAGAGGGTATGCACGACTCTGGTGGGACTCGAACCCACAACCTTTGAATACCTACATTCAGAACCTAGAAGTCCAATGCGCTATCCATTGCGCCACAGAGCCACGAAAAGCCAAACTTTAAGACGCTATTAGTTGCACATGACTTCTTAGATTTGCACTTTTTGTGCAGATTCACACTGTTTAGCATGCAAATATTTCCATATGTAAGAAGTTTAAGTGAGCCCACATCCTGTGGCATAGGCACTGCTGGGATTCGAACCCAGGATCTCCTGTTTACAAGACAGGCGCTTTGACCAACTAAGCCACAGCGCCACGTGCTAAACCTTTTACAATGCGTCGGCATAAAAAGTCTAAAAGAGGTAGCAGGTCAGGAAAATAGCTGATTCCACCATGAAAGAGGTTAGTGGGATTATTTCCAAAACCCGAGGGGCATTCAGGGCTCTGTTGAGGAAAGAGGGAATATCTGAAACTCTCAATACTTGTGTCTGAGATTTTTGGGGAACCTCCGGTTACAATCCATCTAAACTCTGTCTCAGCTAGGAGAAATGGAAAGCAATTTTTGCTATGCTTTCAGCTGATCTGAAAGCCAACATCCAGAAAGATTTTCATGAATTATATATTCATATTTTTTTGTCATATTTATTCAAAATTTGAAACAAGACAAATGTGCTGCGTAGGCTTCTGAAAAAGTGGGAAAACCCCAGGTTTAAGGCAAATGTCAGTCTGGCAGAGACGTCTATGCAAAGGGACCCCATTCGTGACTCTGGTGGGACCCAAAAACCAACAACCTTTTAAAAGCCTTCATTTGCAACCGAGAAGTCCAGATGGTCTTTCCTGCCGAGGCTTTTACATCTGAAAAGTTTGAATGACTACTCCCAGAAGCCACAGATTAGGCACTGCTGGGATTCGAACCCAGGATCTCCTGTTTACTAGACAGGCGCTTTGACCAACTAAGCCACAGCGCCAGGTACTGTCCCTGGTTCGATGCTTTTGTATACAAAGTTTAAAAGAGTTTGCACGTCAGGAGAACAGCTGATTACATCATGAATAGGTCCCTTTGAAGTTAGAGGTTTATTTCTAAAACCTGAACGGTGTGCAGGCTTCTGTTCAGGGACAAGGGAATATCTCAAACCATTTCAATTTGGATCAAAACTCTCAGTACTCGTCTCTCAAATGTTTTGTGAACTTCCAGTTACGATACAGCTAAACGCTGTTTTAGCTGGGAGAAATGGAAAGCATTTTATTTGTTGTTGCTAGATAGGTGGCTAACAATAGGTAGTTGCAGATTTTGGCCTAAGCCAGTGGATTTCAACCCATTCTTGTTGTCTCCCTTATTTAAATAGGTGACTTAAGCTAATTAGTAGAGCACTCTATGATTTGAGTCGGGTGAGTCCAATAAGGGAAATAAGCAGAACGCGAAGGGTATGCTTCTGAAGCAGTTTGTGGATCCCAGGTTTAAGCGTATGCTTGTTCAACACAAAGACATCTGAGCAAAAGAGGGTATGCACGACTCTGGTGGGACTCGAACCCACAACCTTTGAATACCTCCATTCACAACCTAGAAGTCCAATGTGCTATCCATTGCGCCACAGAGCCACGAAAAGCCAACCTTTAAGACGCTATTAGTTGCACATGACTTCTTAGATTTGCACTTTTTGTGCAGATTCACACTGTTCAGCATGCAAATATTTCCATATGTAAGAAGTTTAAGTGAGCCCACATCCTGTGGCATAGGCACTGCTGGGATTCGAACCCAGGATCTCCTGTTTACAAGACAGGCGCTTTGACCAACTAAGCCACAGCGCCACGTGCTAAACCTTTTACAAAAAGGTTAGTGGGATTATTTCCAAAACCCGAGGGGCATTCAGGGCTCTGTTGAGGAAAGAGGGAATATCTGAAACTCTCAATACTTGTGTCTGAGATTTTTGGGGAACCTTCGGTTACAATCCATCTAAACTCTGTCTCAGCTAGGAGAAATGGAAAGCAATTTTTGCTATGCTTTCAGCTGATCTGAAAGCCAACATCCAGAAAGATTTTCATGAATTATATATTCATATTTTGTTGTCATATTTATTCAAAATTTGTCAGCAAAACAAGTCTAAAAGAGGTAGCGCATCAGGCAAATAGCTGATTACGTCATGAAAGAGGTCCCTTAGAGTTAAGAGGATCGTTTTCAAAACACGAGGGGCTTTCAGGCCTCAAGGGAATGTCTGAACTCATTTAATTTTGGCTCTACACTCTCGATACTCATGCCTAAAGTGTTTCCTGAGCTTTCTTGTAATACGAAAGGGCAAAAACCAGAAAGATATATCCATGTATTATGCTTCATATATGCAAAGACTTTGTTTTTACAAATATCAATATGCTTGACTTTATCAATAGGTAGTAGCAGATTTCGGGCCTAAGCCAGGGGCTTGCAAACCATTCTTGAAGCGCATCTGCACCACATATGTTTTTTAATTTTATTATCTCTCTCATTTAAAACAGGTGAATCAAATAATTGACTGATTAGTAACATCCTCGATGATCTGACTTGGGTGTGCCCAATAAGGAAAACAAGACAAATGTGCTGCGTAGGCTTCTGAAAAAGTGGGAAAACCCCAGGTTTAAGGCAAATGTCAGTCTGGCAGAGACGTCTATGCAAAGGGACCCCATTCGTGACTCTGGTGGGACCCAAAAACCAACAACCTTTTAAAAGCCTTCATTTGCAACCGAGAAGTCCAGATTGTCTTTCCTGCCGAGGCTTTTACATCTGAAAAGTTTGAATGACTACTCCCAGAAGCCACAGATTAGGCACTGCTGGGATTCGAACCCAGGATCTCCTGTTTACTAGACAGGCGCTTTGACCAACTAAGCCACAGCGCCAGGTACTGTCCCTGGTTCGATGCTTTTGTATACAAAGTTTAAAAGAGTTTGCACGTCAGGAGAACAGCTGATTACATCATGAATAGGTCCCTTTGAAGTTAGAGGTTTATTTCTAAAACCTGAACGGTGTGCAGGCTTATGTTCAGGGACAAGGGAATATCTCAAACCATTTCAATTTGGATAAAAACTCTCAGTACTCGTCTCTCAAATGTTTTGTGAACTTCCAGTTACGATACATCTAAACGCTGTTTTAGCTGGGAGAAATGGAAAGCATTTTATTTGTTGTTGCTAGGTAGGTGGCCAACAATCGGTGGTTGCAGATTTTGGCCTAAGCCAGTGGATTTCAACCCATTCTTGTTGTCTCCCTTATTTAAATAGGTGACTTAAGCTAATTAGTAGAGCACTCTATGATTTGAGTCGGGTGAGTCCAATAAGGGAAATAAGCAGAACGCGAAGGGTATGCTTCTGAAGCAGTTTGTGGATCCCAGGTTTAAGCGTATGCTTGTTCAACACAAAGACATCTGAGCAAAAGAGGGTATGCACGACTCTGGTGGGACTCGAACCCACAACCTTTGAATACCTACATTCAGAACCTAGAAGTCCAATGCGCTATCCATTGCGCCACAGAGCCACGAAAAGCCAAACTTTAAGACGCTATTAGTTGCACATGACTTCTTAGATTTGCACTTTTTGTGCAGATTCACACTGTTTAGCATGCAAATATTTCCATATGTAAGAAGTTTAAGTGAGCCCACATCCTGTGGCATAGGCACTGCTGGGATTCGAACCCAGGATCTCCTGTTTACAAGACAGGCGCTTTGACCAACTAAGCCACAGCGCCACGTGCTAAACCTTTTACAATGCGTCGGCATAAAAAGTCTAAAAGAGGTAGCAGGTCAGGAAAATAGCTGATTCCACCATGAAAGAGGTTAGTGGGATTATTTCCAAAACCCGAGGGGCATTCAGGGCTCTGTTGAGGAAAGAGGGAATATCTGAAACTCTCAATACTTGTGTCTGAGATTTTTGGGGAACCTCCGGTTACAATCCATCTAAACTCTGTCTCAGCTAGGAGAAATGGAAAGCAATTTTTGCTATGCTTTCAGCTGATCTGAAAGCCAACATCCAGAAAGATTTTCATGAATTATATATTCATATTTTTTTGTCATATTTATTCAAAATTTGTCAGCAAAACAAGTCTAAAAGAGGTAGCGCATCAGGCAAATAGCTGATTACGTCATGAAAGAGGTCCCTTAGAGTTAAGAGGATCGTTTCCAAAACACGAGGGGCTTTCAGGCCTCAAGGGAATGTCTGAACTCATTTAATTTTGGCTCTACACTCTCGATACTCATGCCTAAAGTGTTTCCTGAGCTTTCTTGTAATACGAAAGGGCAAAAACCAGAAAGATATATCCATGTATTATGCTTCATATATGCAAAGACTTTGTTTTTACAAATATCAATATACTTGACTTTATCAATAGGTAGTAGCAGATTTCGGGCCTAAGCCAGGGGCTTGCAAACCATTCTTGAAGCGCATCTGCACCACATATGTTTTTTAATTTTATTATCTCTCTCATTTAAAACAGGTGAATCAAATAATTGACTGATTAGTAACATCCTCGATGATCTGACTTGGGTGTGCCCAATAAGGAAAACAAGACAAATGTGCTGCGTAGGCTTCTGAAAAAGTGGGAAAACCCCAGGTTTAAGGCAAATGTCAGTCTGGCAGAGACGTCTATGCAAAGGGACCCCATTCGTGACTCTGGTGGGACCCAAAAACCAACAACCTTTTAAAAGCCTTCATTTGCAACCGAGAAGTCCAGATTGTCTTTCCTGCCGAGGCTTTTACATCTGAAAAGTTTGAATGACTACTCCCAGAAGCCACAGATTAGGCACTGCTGGGATTCGAACCCAGGATCTCCTGTTTACTAGACAGGCGCTTTGACCAACTAAGCCACAGCGCCAGGTACTGTCCCTGGTTCGATGCTTTTGTATACAAAGTTTAAAAGAGTTTGCACGTCAGGAGAACAGCTGATTACATCATGAATAGGTCCCTTTGAAGTTAGAGGTTTATTTCTAAAACCTGAACGGTGTGCAGGCTTATGTTCAGGGACAAGGGAATATCTCAAACCATTTCAATTTGGATAAAAACTCTCAGTACTCGTCTCTCAAATGTTTTGTGAACTTCCAGTTACGATACATCTAAACGCTGTTTTAGCTGGGAGAAATGGAAAGCATTTTATTTGTTGTTGCTAGGTAGGTGGCCAACAATCGGTGGTTGCAGATTTTGGCCTAAGCCAGTGGATTTCAACCCATTCTTGTTGTCTCCCTTATTTAAATAGGTGACTTAAGCTAATTAGTAGAGCACTCTATGATTTGAGTCGGGTGAGTCCAATAAGGGAAATAAGCAGAACGCGAAGGGTATGCTTCTGAAGCAGTTTGTGGATCCCAGGTTTAAGCGTATGCTTGTTCAACACAAAGACATCTGAGCAAAAGAGGGTATGCACGACTCTGGTGGGACTCGAACCCACAACCTTTGAATACCTCCATTCAGAACCTAGAAGTCCAATGCGCTATCCATTGCGCCACAGAGCCACGAAAAGCCAAACTTTAAGACGCTATTAGTTGCACATGACTTCTTAGATTTGCACTTTTTGTGCAGATTCACACTGTTTAGCATGCAAATATTTCCATATGTAAGAAGTTTAAGTGAGCCCACATCCTGTGGCATAGGCACTGCTGGGATTCGAACGCAGGATCTCCTGTTTACAAGACAGGCGCTTTGACCAACTAAGCCACAGCGCCACGTGCTAAACCTTTTACAATGCGTCGGCATAAAAAGTCTAAAAGAGGTAGCAGGTCAGGAAAATAGCTGATTCCACCATGAAAGAGGTTAGTGGGATTATTTCCAAAACCCGAGGGGCATTCAGGGCTCTGTTGAGGAAAGAGGGAATATCTGAAACTCTCAATACTTGTGTCTGAGATTTTTGGGGAACCTCCGGTTACAATCCATCTAAACTCTGTCTCAGCTAGGAGAAATGGAAAGCAATTTTTGCTATGCTTTCAGCTGATCTGAAAGCCAACATCCAGAAAGATTTTCATGAATTATATATTCATATTTTTTTGTCATATTTATTCAAAATTTGAAACAAGACAAATGTGCTGCGTAGGCTTCTGAAAAAGTGGGAAAACCCCAGGTTTAAGGCAAATGTCAGTCTGGCAGAGACGTCTATGCAAAGGGACCCCATTCGTGACTCTGGTGGGACCCAAAAACCAACAACCTTTTAAAAGCCTTGATTTGCAACCGAGAAGTCCAGATTGTCTTTCCTGCCGAGGCTTTTACATCTGAAAAGTTTGAATGACTACTCCCAGAAGCCACAGATTAGGCACTGCTGGGATTCGAACCCAGGATCTCCTGTTTACTAGACAGGCGCTTTGACCAACTAAGCCACAGCGCCAGGTACTGTCCCTGGTTCGATGCTTTTGTATACAAAGTTTAAAAGAGTTTGCACGTCAGGAGAACAGCTGATTACATCATGAATAGGTCCCTTTGAAGTTAGAGGTTTATTTCTAAAACCTGAACGGTGTGCAGGCTTCTGTTCAGGGACAAGGGAATATCTCAAACCATTTCAATTTGGATCAAAACTCTCAGTACTCGTCTCTCAAATGTTTTGTGAACTTCCAGTTACGATACAGCTAAACGCTGTTTTAGCTGGGAGAAATGGAAAGCATTTTATTTGTTGTTGCTAGATAGGTGGCTAACAATAGGTAGTTGCAGATTTTGGCCTAAGCCAGTGGATTTCAACCCATTCTTGTTGTCTCCCTTATTTAAATAGGTGACTTAAGCTAATTAGTAGAGCACTCTATGATTTGAGTCGGGTGAGTCCAATAAGGGAAATAAGCAGAACGCGAAGGGTATGCTTCTGAAGCAGTTTGTGGATCCCAGGTTTAAGCGTATGCTTGTTCAACACAAAGACATCTGAGCAAAAGAGGGTATGCACGACTCTGGTGGGACTCGAACCCACAACCTTTGAATACCTCCATTCACAACCTAGAAGTCCAATGCGCTATCCATTGCGCCACAGAGCCACGAAAAGCCAACCTTTAAGACGCTATTAGTTGCACATGACTTCTTAGATTTGCACTTTTTGTGCAGATTCACACTGTTCAGCATGCAAATATTTCCATATGTAAGAAGTTTAAGTGAGCCCACATCCTGTGGCATAGGCACTGCTGGGATTCGAACCCAGGATCTCCTGTTTACAAGACAGGCGCTTTGACCAACTAAGCCACAGCGCCACGTGCTAAACCTTTTACAATGCGTCGGCATAAAAAGTCTAAAAGAGGTAGCAGGTCAGGAAAATAGCTGATTCCACCATGAAAGAGGTTAGTGGGATTATTTCCAAAACCCGAGGGGCATTCAGGGCTCTGTTGAGGAAAGAGGGAATATCTGAAACTCTCAATACTTGTGTCTGAGATTTTTGGGGAACCTCCGGTTACAATCCATCTAAACTCTGTCTCAGCTAGGAGAAATGGAAAGCAATTTTTGCTATGCTTTCAGCTGATCTGAAAGCCAACATCCAGAAAGATTTTCATGAATTATATATTCATATTTTTTTGTCATATTTATTCAAAATTTGTCAGCAAAACAAGTCTAAAAGAGGTAGCGCATCAGGCAAATAGCTGATTACGTCATGAAAGAGGTCCCTTAGAGTTAAGAGGATCGTTTCCAAAACACGAGGGGCTTTCAGGCCTCAAGGGAATGTCTGAACTCATTTAATTTTGGCTCTACACTCTCGATACTCATGCCTAAAGTGTTTCCTGAGCTTTCTTGTAATACGAAAGGGCAAAAACCAGAAAGATATATCCATGTATTATGCTTCATATATGCAAAGACTTTGTTTTTACAAATATCAATATACTTGACTTTATCAATAGGTAGTAGCAGATTTCGGGCCTAAGCCAGGGGCTTGCAAACCATTCTTGAAGCGCATCTGCACCACATATGTTTTTTAATTTTATTATCTCTCTCATTTAAAACAGGTGAATCAAATAATTGACTGATTAGTAACATCCTCGATGATCTGACTTGGGTGTGCCCAATAAGGAAAACAAGACAAATGTGCTGCGTAGGCTTCTGAAAAAGTGGGAAAACCCCAGGTTTAAGGCAAATGTCAGTCTGGCAGAGACGTCTATGCAAAGGGACCCCATTCGTGACTCTGGTGGGACCCAAAAACCAACAACCTTTTAAAAGCCTTCATTTGCAACCGAGAAGTCCAGATTGTCTTTCCTGCCGAGGCTTTTACATCTGAAAAGTTTGAATGACTACTCCCAGAAGCCACAGATTAGGCACTGCTGGGATTCGAACCCAGGATCTCCTGTTTACTAGACAGGCGCTTTGACCAACTAAGCCACAGCGCCAGGTACTGTCCCTGGTTCGATGCTTTTGTATACAAAGTTTAAAAGAGTTTGCACGTCAGGAGAACAGCTGATTACATCATGAATAGGTCCCTTTGAAGTTAGAGGTTTATTTCTAAAACCTGAACGGTGTGCAGGCTTATGTTCAGGGACAAGGGAATATCTCAAACCATTTCAATTTGGATAAAAACTCTCAGTACTCGTCTCTCAAATGTTTTGTGAACTTCCAGTTACGATACATCTAAACGCTGTTTTAGCTGGGAGAAATGGAAAGCATTTTATTTGTTGTTGCTAGGTAGGTGGCCAACAATCGGTGGTTGCAGATTTTGGCCTAAGCCAGTGGATTTCAACCCATTCTTGTTGTCTCCCTTATTTAAATAGGTGACTTAAGCTAATTAGTAGAGCACTCTATGATTTGAGTCGGGTGAGTCCAATAAGGGAAATAAGCAGAACGCGAAGGGTATGCTTCTGAAGCAGTTTGTGGATCCCAGGTTTAAGCGTATGCTTGTTCAACACAAAGACATCTGAGCAAAAGAGGGTATGCACGACTCTGGTGGGACTCGAACCCACAACCTTTGAATACCTACATTCAGAACCTAGAAGTCCAATGCGCTATCCATTGCGCCACAGAGCCACGAAAAGCCAAACTTTAAGACGCTATTAGTTGCACATGACTTCTTAGATTTGCACTTTTTGTGCAGATTCACACTGTTTAGCATGCAAATATTTCCATATGTAAGAAGTTTAAGTGAGCCCACATCCTGTGGCATAGGCACTGCTGGGATTCGAACGCAGGATCTCCTGTTTACAAGACAGGCGCTTTGACCAACTAAGCCACAGCGCCACGTGCTAAACCTTTTACAATGCGTCGGCATAAAAAGTCTAAAAGAGGTAGCAGGTCAGGAAAATAGCTGATTCCACCATGAAAGAGGTTAGTGGGATTATTTCCAAAACCCGAGGGGCATTCAGGGCTCTGTTGAGGAAAGAGGGAATATCTGAAACTCTCAATACTTGTGTCTGAGATTTTTGGGGAACCTCCGGTTACAATCCATCTAAACTCTGTCTCAGCTAGGAGAAATGGAAAGCAATTTTTGCTATGCTTTCAGCTGATCTGAAAGCCAACATCCAGAAAGATTTTCATGAATTATATATTCATATTTTTTTGTCATATTTATTCAAAATTTGAAACAAGACAAATGTGCTGCGTAGGCTTCTGAAAAAGTGGGAAAACCCCAGGTTTAAGGCAAATGTCAGTCTGGCAGAGACGTCTATGCAAAGGGACCCCATTCGTGACTCTGGTGGGACCCAAAAACCAACAACCTTTTAAAAGCCTTGATTTGCAACCGAGAAGTCCAGATGGTCTTTCCTGCCGAGGCTTTTACATCTGAAAAGTTTGAATGACTACTCCCAGAAGCCACAGATTAGGCACTGCTGGGATTCGAACCCAGGATCTCCTGTTTACTAGACAGGCGCTTTGACCAACTAAGCCACAGCGCCAGGTACTGTCCCTGGTTCGATGCTTTTGTATACAAAGTTTAAAAGAGTTTGCACGTCAGGAGAACAGCTGATTACATCATGAATAGGTCCCTTTGAAGTTAGAGGTTTATTTCTAAAACCTGAACGGTGTGCAGGCTTCTGTTCAGGGACAAGGGAATATCTCAAACCATTTCAATTTGGATCAAAACTCTCAGTACTCGTCTCTCAAATGTTTTGTGAACTTCCAGTTACGATACAGCTAAACGCTGTTTTAGCTGGGAGAAATGGAAAGCATTTTATTTGTTGTTGCTAGATAGGTGGCTAACAATAGGTAGTTGCAGATTTTGGCCTAAGCCAGTGGATTTCAACCCATTCTTGTTGTCTCCCTTATTTAAATAGGTGACTTAAGCTAATTAGTAGAGCACTCTATGATTTGAGTCGGGTGAGTCCAATAAGGGAAATAAGCAGAACGCGAAGGGTATGCTTCTGAAGCAGTTTGTGGATCCCAGGTTTAAGCGTATGCTTGTTCAACACAAAGACATCTGAGCAAAAGAGGGTATGCACGACTCTGGTGGGACTCGAACCCACAACCTTTGAATACCTCCATTCACAACCTAGAAGTCCAATGCGCTATCCATTGCGCCACAGAGCCACGAAAAGCCAACCTTTAAGACGCTATTAGTTGCACATGACTTCTTAGATTTGCACTTTTTGTGCAGATTCACACTGTTCAGCATGCAAATATTTCCATATGTAAGAAGTTTAAGTGAGCCCACATCCTGTGGCATAGGCACTGCTGGGATTCGAACCCAGGATCTCCTGTTTACAAGACAGGCGCTTTGACCAACTAAGCCACAGCGCCACGTGCTAAACCTTTTACAATGCGTCGGCATAAAAAGTCTAAAAGAGGTAGCAGGTCAGGAAAATAGCTGATTCCACCATGAAAGAGGTTAGTGGGATTATTTCCAAAACCCGAGGGGCATTCAGGGCTCTGTTGAGGAAAGAGGGAATATCTGAAACTCTCAATACTTGTGTCTGAGATTTTTGGGGAACCTCCGGTTACAATCCATCTAAACTCTGTCTCAGCTAGGAGAAATGGAAAGCAATTTTTGCTATGCTTTCAGCTGATCTGAAAGCCAACATCCAGAAAGATTTTCATGAATTATATATTCATATTTTTTTGTCATATTTATTCAAAATTTGTCAGCAAAACAAGTCTAAAAGAGGTAGCGCATCAGGCAAATAGCTGATTACGTCATGAAAGAGGTCCCTTAGAGTTAAGAGGATCGTTTCCAAAACACGAGGGGCTTTCAGGCCTCAAGGGAATGTCTGAACTCATTTAATTTTGGCTCTACACTCTCGATACTCATGCCTAAAGTGTTTCCTGAGCTTTCTTGTAATACGAAAGGGCAAAAACCAGAAAGATATATCCATGTATTATGCTTCATATATGCAAAGACTTTGTTTTTACAAATATCAATATGCTTGACTTTATCAATAGGTAGTAGCAGATTTCGGGCCTAAGCCAGGGGCTTGCAAACCATTCTTGAAGCGCATCTGCACCACATATGTTTTTTAATTTTATTATCTCTCTCATTTAAAACAGGTGAATCAAATAATTGACTGATTAGTAACATCCTCGATGATCTGACTTGGGTGTGCCCAATAAGGAAAACAAGACAAATGTGCTGCGTAGGCTTCTGAAAAAGTGGGAAAACCCCAGGTTTAAGGCAAATGTCAGTCTGGCAGAGACGTCTATGCAAAGGGACCCCATTCGTGACTCTGGTGGGACCCAAAAACCAACAACCTTTTAAAAGCCTTCATTTGCAACCGAGAAGTCCAGATTGTCTTTCCTGCCGAGGCTTTTACATCTGAAAAGTTTGAATGACTACTCCCAGAAGCCACAGATTAGGCACTGCTGGGATTCGAACCCAGGATCTCCTGTTTA
This sequence comes from Phoxinus phoxinus, assembly GCF_949152265.1. Classification (NCBI taxonomy): domain Eukaryota; kingdom Metazoa; phylum Chordata; class Actinopteri; order Cypriniformes; family Leuciscidae; genus Phoxinus; species Phoxinus phoxinus. Next base: position 4,807,652 of record NC_136879.1, on the reverse strand, counting down.
CTAGACAGGCGCTTTGACCAACTAAGCCACAGCGCCAGGTACTGTCCCTGGTTCGATGCTTTTGTATACAAAGTTTAAAAGAGTTTGCACGTCAGGAGAACAGCTGATTACATCATGAATAGGTCCCTTTGAAGTTAGAGGTTTATTTCTAAAACCTGAACGGTGTGCAGGCTTATGTTCAGGGACAAGGGAATATCTCAAACCATTTCAATTTGGATAAAAACTCTCAGTACTCGTCTCTCAAATGTTTTGTGAACTTCCAGTTACGATACATCTAAACGCTGTTTTAGCTGGGAGAAATGGAAAGCATTTTATTTGTTGTTGCTAGGTAGGTGGCCAACAATCGGTGGTTGCAGATTTTGGCCTAAGCCAGTGGATTTCAACCCATTCTTGTTGTCTCCCTTATTTAAATAGGTGACTTAAGCTAATTAGTAGAGCACTCTATGATTTGAGTCGGGTGAGTCCAATAAGGGAAATAAGCAGAACGCGAAGGGTATGCTTCTGAAGCAGTTTGTGGATCCCAGGTTTAAGCGTATGCTTGTTCAACACAAAGACATCTGAGCAAAAGAGGGTATGCACGACTCTGGTGGGACTCGAACCCACAACCTTTGAATACCTACATTCAGAACCTAGAAGTCCAATGCGCTATCCATTGCGCCACAGAGCCACGAAAGCCAAACTTTAAGACGCTATTAGTTGCACATGACTTCTTAGATTTGCACTTTTTGTGCAGATTCACACTGTTTAGCATGCAAATATTTCCATATGTAAGAAGTTTAAGTGAGCCCACATCCTGTGGCATAGGCACTGCTGGGATTCGAACCCAGGATCTCCTGTTTACAAGACAGGCGCTTTGACCAACTAAGCCACAGCGCCACGTGCTAAACCTTTTACAATGCGTCGGCATAAAAAGTCTAAAAGAGGTAGCAGGTCAGGAAAATAGCTGATTCCACCATGAAAGAGGTTAGTGGGATTATTTCCAAAACCCGAGGGGCATTCAGGGCTCTGTTGAGGAAAGAGGGAATATCTGAAACTCTCAATACTTGTGTCTGAGATTTTTGGGGAACCTCCGGTTACAATCCATCTAAACTCTGTCTCAGCTAGGAGAAATGGAAAGCAATTTTTGCTATGCTTTCAGCTGATCTGAAAGCCAACATCCAGAAAGATTTTCATGAATTATATATTCATATTTTTTTGTCATATTTATTCAAAATTTGTCAGCAAAACAAGTCTAAAAGAGGTAGCGCATCAGGCAAATAGCTGATTACGTCATGAAAGAGGTCCCTTAGAGTTAAGAGGATCGTTTCCAAAACACGAGGGGCTTTCAGGCCTCAAGGGAATGTCTGAACTCATTTAATTTTGGCTCTACACTCTCGATACTCATGCCTAAAGTGTTTCCTGAGCTTTCTTGTAATACGAAAGGGCAAAAACCAGAAAGATATATCCATGTATTATGCTTCATATATGCAAAGACTTTGTTTTTACAAATATCAATATGCTTGACTTTATCAATAGGTAGTAGCAGATTTCGGGCCTAAGCCAGGGGCTTGCAAACCATTCTTGAAGCGCATCTGCACCACATATGTTTTTTAATTTTATTATCTCTCTCATTTAAAACAGGTGAATCAAATAATTGACTGATTAGTAACATCCTCGATGATCTGACTTGGGTGTGCCCAATAAGGAAAACAAGACAAATGTGCTGCGTAGGCTTCTGAAAAAGTGGGAAAACCCCAGGTTTAAGGCAAATGTCAGTCTGGCAGAGACGTCTATGCAAAGGGACCCCATTCGTGACTCTGGTGGGACCCAAAAACCAACAACCTTTTAAAAGCCTTCATTTGCAACCGAGAAGTCCAGATTGTCTTTCCTGCCGAGGCTTTTACATCTGAAAAGTTTGAATGACTACTCCCAGAAGCCACAGATTAGGCACTGCTGGGATTCGAACCCAGGATCTCCTGTTTACTAGACAGGCGCTTTGACCAACTAAGCCACAGCGCCAGGTACTGTCCCTGGTTCGATGCTTTTGTATACAAAGTTTAAAAGAGTTTGCACGTCAGGAGAACAGCTGATTACATCATGAATAGGTCCCTTTGAAGTTAGAGGTTTATTTCTAAAACCTGAACGGTGTGCAGGCTTATGTTCAGGGACAAGGGAATATCTCAAACCATTTCAATTTGGATAAAAACTCTCAGTACTCGTCTCTCAAATGTTTTGTGAACTTCCAGTTACGATACATCTAAACGCTGTTTTAGCTGGGAGAAATGGAAAGCATTTTATTTGTTGTTGCTAGGTAGGTGGCCAACAATCGGTGGTTGCAGATTTTGGCCTAAGCCAGTGGATTTCAACCCATTCTTGTTGTCTCCCTTATTTAAATAGGTGACTTAAGCTAATTAGTAGAGCACTCTATGATTTGAGTCGGGTGAGTCCAATAAGGGAAATAAGCAGAACGCGAAGGGTATGCTTCTGAAGCAGTTTGTGGATCCCAGGTTTAAGCGTATGCTTGTTCAACACAAAGACATCTGAGCAAAAGAGGGTATGCACGACTCTGGTGGGACTCGAACCCACAACCTTTGAATACCTACATTCAGAACCTAGAAGTCCAATGCGCTATCCATTGCGCCACAGAGCCACGAAAAGCCAAACTTTAAGACGCTATTAGTTGCACATGACTTCTTAGATTTGCACTTTTTGTGCAGATTCACACTGTTTAGCATGCAAATATTTCCATATGTAAGAAGTTTAAGTGAGCCCACATCCTGTGGCATAGGCACTGCTGGGATTCGAACCCAGGATCTCCTGTTTACAAGACAGGCGCTTTGACCAACTAAGCCACAGCGCCACGTGCTAAACCTTTTACAATGCGTCGGCATAAAAAGTCTAAAAGAGGTAGCAGGTCAGGAAAATAGCTGATTCCACCATGAAAGAGGTTAGTGGGATTATTTCCAAAACCCGAGGGGCATTCAGGGCTCTGTTGAGGAAAGAGGGAATATCTGAAACTCTCAATACTTGTGTCTGAGATTTTTGGGGAACCTCCGGTTACAATCCATCTAAACTCTGTCTCAGCTAGGAGAAATGGAAAGCAATTTTTGCTATGCTTTCAGCTGATCTGAAAGCCAACATCCAGAAAGATTTTCATGAATTATATATTCATATTTTTTTGTCATATTTATTCAAAATTTGTCAGCAAAACAAGTCTAAAAGAGGTAGCGCATCAGGCAAATAGCTGATTACGTCATGAAAGAGGTCCCTTAGAGTTAAGAGGATCGTTTCCAAAACACGAGGGGCTTTCAGGCCTCAAGGGAATGTCTGAACTCATTTAATTTTGGCTCTACACTCTCGATACTCATGCCTAAAGTGTTTCCTGAGCTTTCTTGTAATACGAAAGGGCAAAAACCAGAAAGATATATCCATGTATTATGCTTCATATATGCAAAGACTTTGTTTTTACAAATATCAATATGCTTGACTTTATCAATAGGTAGTAGCAGATTTCGGGCCTAAGCCAGGGGCTTGCAAACCATTCTTGAAGCGCATCTGCACCACATATGTTTTTTAATTTTATTATCTCTCTCATTTAAAACAGGTGAATCAAATAATTGACTGATTAGTAACATCCTCGATGATCTGACTTGGGTGTGCCCAATAAGGAAAACAAGACAAATGTGCTGCGTAGGCTTCTGAAAAAGTGGGAAAACCCCAGGTTTAAGGCAAATGTCAGTCTGGCAGAGACGTCTATGCAAAGGGACCCCATTCGTGACTCTGGTGGGACCCAAAAACCAACAACCTTTTAAAAGCCTTCATTTGCAACCGAGAAGTCCAGATTGTCTTTCCTGCCGAGGCTTTTACATCTGAAAAGTTTGAATGACTACTCCCAGAAGCCACAGATTAGGCACTGCTGGGATTCGAACCCAGGATCTCCTGTTTACTAGACAGGCGCTTTGACCAACTAAGCCACAGCGCCAGGTACTGTCCCTGGTTCGATGCTTTTGTATACAAAGTTTAAAAGAGTTTGCACGTCAGGAGAACAGCTGATTACATCATGAATAGGTCCCTTTGAAGTTAGAGGTTTATTTCTAAAACCTGAACGGTGTGCAGGCTTATGTTCAGGGACAAGGGAATATCTCAAACCATTTCAATTTGGATAAAAACTCTCAGTACTCGTCTCTCAAATGTTTTGTGAACTTCCAGTTACGATACATCTAAACGCTGTTTTAGCTGGGAGAAATGGAAAGCATTTTATTTGTTGTTGCTAGGTAGGTGGCCAACAATCGGTGGTTGCAGATTTTGGCCTAAGCCAGTGGATTTCAACCCATTCTTGTTGTCTCCCTTATTTAAATAGGTGACTTAAGCTAATTAGTAGAGCACTCTATGATTTGAGTCGGGTGAGTCCAATAAGGGAAATAAGCAGAACGCGAAGGGTATGCTTCTGAAGCAGTTTGTGGATCCCAGGTTTAAGCGTATGCTTGTTCAACACAAAGACATCTGAGCAAAAGAGGGTATGCACGACTCTGGTGGGACTCGAACCCACAACCTTTGAATACCTACATTCAGAACCTAGAAGTCCAATGCGCTATCCATTGCGCCACAGAGCCACGAAAGCCAAACTTTAAGACGCTATTAGTTGCACATGACTTCTTAGATTTGCACTTTTTGTGCAGATTCACACTGTTTAGCATGCAAATATTTCCATATGTAAGAAGTTTAAGTGAGCCCACATCCTGTGGCATAGGCACTGCTGGGATTCGAACCCAGGATCTCCTGTTTACAAGACAGGCGCTTTGACCAACTAAGCCACAGCGCCACGTGCTAAACCTTTTACAATGCGTCGGCATAAAAAGTCTAAAAGAGGTAGCAGGTCAGGAAAATAGCTGATTCCACCATGAAAGAGGTTAGTGGGATTATTTCCAAAACCCGAGGGGCATTCAGGGCTCTGTTGAGGAAAGAGGGAATATCTGAAACTCTCAATACTTGTGTCTGAGATTTTTGGGGAACCTCCGGTTACAATCCATCTAAACTCTGTCTCAGCTAGGAGAAATGGAAAGCAATTTTTGCTATGCTTTCAGCTGATCTGAAAGCCAACATCCAGAAAGATTTTCATGAATTATATATTCATATTTTTTTGTCATATTTATTCAAAATTTGTCAGCAAAACAAGTCTAAAAGAGGTAGCGCATCAGGCAAATAGCTGATTACGTCATGAAAGAGGTCCCTTAGAGTTAAGAGGATCGTTTCCAAAACACGAGGGGCTTTCAGGCCTCAAGGGAATGTCTGAACTCATTTAATTTTGGCTCTACACTCTCGATACTCATGCCTAAAGTGTTTCCTGAGCTTTCTTGTAATACGAAAGGGCAAAAACCAGAAAGATATATCCATGTATTATGCTTCATATATGCAAAGACTTTGTTTTTACAAATATCAATATGCTTGACTTTATCAATAGGTAGTAGCAGATTTCGGGCCTAAGCCAGGGGCTTGCAAACCATTCTTGAAGCGCATCTGCACCACATATGTTTTTTAATTTTATTATCTCTCTCATTTAAAACAGGTGAATCAAATAATTGACTGATTAGTAACATCCTCGATGATCTGACTTGGGTGTGCCCAATAAGGAAAACAAGACAAATGTGCTGCGTAGGCTTCTGAAAAAGTGGGAAAACCCCAGGTTTAAGGCAAATGTCAGTCTGGCAGAGACGTCTATGCAAAGGGACCCCATTCGTGACTCTGGTGGGACCCAAAAACCAACAACCTTTTAAAAGCCTTCATTTGCAACCGAGAAGTCCAGATTGTCTTTCCTGCCGAGGCTTTTACATCTGAAAAGTTTGAATGACTACTCCCAGAAGCCACAGATTAGGCACTGCTGGGATTCGAACCCAGGATCTCCTGTTTACTAGACAGGCGCTTTGACCAACTAAGCCACAGCGCCAGGTACTGTCCCTGGTTCGATGCTTTTGTATACAAAGTTTAAAAGAGTTTGCACGTCAGGAGAACAGCTGATTACATCATGAATAGGTCCCTTTGAAGTTAGAGGTTTATTTCTAAAACCTGAACGGTGTGCAGGCTTATGTTCAGGGACAAGGGAATATCTCAAACCATTTCAATTTGGATAAAAACTCTCAGTACTCGTCTCTCAAATGTTTTGTGAACTTCCAGTTACGATACATCTAAACGCTGTTTTAGCTGGGAGAAATGGAAAGCATTTTATTTGTTGTTGCTAGGTAGGTGGCCAACAATCGGTGGTTGCAGATTTTGGCCTAAGCCAGTGGATTTCAACCCATTCTTGTTGTCTCCCTTATTTAAATAGGTGACTTAAGCTAATTAGTAGAGCACTCTATGATTTGAGTCGGGTGAGTCCAATAAGGGAAATAAGCAGAACGCGAAGGGTATGCTTCTGAAGCAGTTTGTGGATCCCAGGTTTAAGCGTATGCTTGTTCAACACAAAGACATCTGAGCAAAAGAGGGTATGCACGACTCTGGTGGGACTCGAACCCACAACCTTTGAATACCTACATTCAGAACCTAGAAGTCCAATGCGCTATCCATTGCGCCACAGAGCCACGAAAAGCCAAACTTTAAGACGCTATTAGTTGCACATGACTTCTTAGATTTGCACTTTTTGTGCAGATTCACACTGTTTAGCATGCAAATATTTCCATATGTAAGAAGTTTAAGTGAGCCCACATCCTGTGGCATAGGCACTGCTGGGATTCGAACCCAGGATCTCCTGTTTACAAGACAGGCGCTTTGACCAACTAAGCCACAGCGCCACGTGCTAAACCTTTTACAATGCGTCGGCATAAAAAGTCTAAAAGAGGTAGCAGGTCAGGAAAATAGCTGATTCCACCATGAAAGAGGTTAGTGGGATTATTTCCAAAACCCGAGGGGCATTCAGGGCTCTGTTGAGGAAAGAGGGAATATCTGAAACTCTCAATACTTGTGTCTGAGATTTTTGGGGAACCTCCGGTTACAATCCATCTAAACTCTGTCTCAGCTAGGAGAAATGGAAAGCAATTTTTGCTATGCTTTCAGCTGATCTGAAAGCCAACATCCAGAAAGATTTTCATGAATTATATATTCATATTTTTTTGTCATATTTATTCAAAATTTGTCAGCAAAACAAGTCTAAAAGAGGTAGCGCATCAGGCAAATAGCTGATTACGTCATGAAAGAGGTCCCTTAGAGTTAAGAGGATCGTTTCCAAAACACGAGGGGCTTTCAGGCCTCAAGGGAATGTCTGAACTCATTTAATTTTGGCTCTACACTCTCGATACTCATGCCTAAAGTGTTTCCTGAGCTTTCTTGTAATACGAAAGGGCAAAAACCAGAAAGATATATCCATGTATTATGCTTCATATATGCAAAGACTTTGTTTTTACAAATATCAATATGCTTGACTTTATCAATAGGTAGTAGCAGATTTCGGGCCTAAGCCAGGGGCTTGCAAACCATTCTTGAAGCGCATCTGCACCACATATGTTTTTTAATTTTATTATCTCTCTCATTTAAAACAGGTGAATCAAATAATTGACTGATTAGTAACATCCTCGATGATCTGACTTGGGTGTGCCCAATAAGGAAAACAAGACAAATGTGCTGCGTAGGCTTCTGAAAAAGTGGGAAAACCCCAGGTTTAAGGCAAATGTCAGTCTGGCAGAGACGTCTATGCAAAGGGACCCCATTCGTGACTCTGGTGGGACCCAAAAACCAACAACCTTTTAAAAGCCTTCATTTGCAACCGAGAAGTCCAGATTGTCTTTCCTGCCGAGGCTTTTACATCTGAAAAGTTTGAATGACTACTCCCAGAAGCCACAGATTAGGCACTGCTGGGATTCGAACCCAGGATCTCCTGTTTACTAGACAGGCGCTTTGACCAACTAAGCCACAGCGCCAGGTACTGTCCCTGGTTCGATGCTTTTGTATACAAAGTTTAAAAGAGTTTGCACGTCAGGAGAACAGCTGATTACATCATGAATAGGTCCCTTTGAAGTTAGAGGTTTATTTCTAAAACCTGAATGGTGTGCAGGCTTATGTTCAGGGACAAGGGAATATCTCAAACCATTTCAATTTGGATAAAAACTCTCAGTACTCGTCTCTCAAATGTTTTGTGAACTTCCAGTTACGATACATCTAAACGCTGTTTTAGCTGGGAGAAATGGAAAGCATTTTATTTGTTGTTGCTAGGTAGGTGGCCAACAATCGGTGGTTGCAGATTTTGGCCTAAGCCAGTGGATTTCAACCCATTCTTGTTGTCTCCCTTATTTAAATAGGTGACTTAAGCTAATTAGTAGAGCACTCTATGATTTGAGTCGGGTGAGTCCAATAAGGGAAATAAGCAGAACGCGAAGGGTATGCTTCTGAAGCAGTTTGTGGATCCCAGGTTTAAGCGTATGCTTGTTCAACACAAAGACATCTGAGCAAAAGAGGGTATGCACGACTCTGGTGGGACTCGAACCCACAACCTTTGAATACCTCCATTCAGAACCTAGAAGTCCAATGCGCTATCCATTGCGCCACAGAGCCACGAAAAGCCAAACTTTAAGACGCTATTAGTTGCACATGACTTCTTAGATTTGCACTTTTTGTGCAGATTCACACTGTTTAGCATGCAAATATTTCCATATGTAAGAAGTTTAAGTGAGCCCACATCCTGTGGCATAGGCACTGCTGGGATTCGAACGCAGGATCTCCTGTTTACAAGACAGGCGCTTTGACCAACTAAGCCACAGCGCCACGTGCTAAACCTTTTACAATGCGTCGGCATAAAAAGTCTAAAAGAGGTAGCAGGTCAGGAAAATAGCTGATTCCACCATGAAAGAGGTTAGTGGGATTATTTCCAAAACCCGAGGGGCATTCAGGGCTCTGTTGAGGAAAGAGGGAATATCTGAAACTCTCAATACTTGTGTCTGAGATTTTTGGGGAACCTCCGGTTACAATCCATCTAAACTCTGTCTCAGCTAGGAGAAATGGAAAGCAATTTTTGCTATGCTTTCAGCTGATCTGAAAGCCAACATCCAGAAAGATTTTCATGAATTATATATTCATATTTTTTTGTCATATTTATTCAAAATTTGAAACAAGACAAATGTGCTGCGTAGGCTTCTGAAAAAGTGGGAAAACCCCAGGTTTAAGGCAAATGTCAGTCTGGCAGAGACGTCTATGCAAAGGGACCCCATTCGTGACTCTGGTGGGACCCAAAAACCAACAACCTTTTAAAAGCCTTGATTTGCAACCGAGAAGTCCAGATGGTCTTTCCTGCCGAGGCTTTTACATCTGAAAAGTTTGAATGACTACTCCCAGAAGCCACAGATTAGGCACTGCTGGGATTCGAACCCAGGATCTCCTGTTTACTAGACAGGCGCTTTGACCAACTAAGCCACAGCGCCAGGTACTGTCCCTGGTTCGATGCTTTTGTATACAAAGTTTAAAAGAGTTTGCACGTCAGGAGAACAGCTGATTACATCATGAATAGGTCCCTTTGAAGTTAGAGGTTTATTTCTAAAACCTGAACGGTGTGCAGGCTTCTGTTCAGGGACAAGGGAATATCTCAAACCATTTCAATTTGGATCAAAACTCTCAGTACTCGTCTCTCAAATGTTTTGTGAACTTCCAGTTACGATACAGCTAAACGCTGTTTTAGCTGGGAGAAATGGAAAGCATTTTATTTGTTGTTGCTAGATAGGTGGCTAACAATAGGTAGTTGCAGATTTTGGCCTAAGCCAGTGGATTTCAACCCATTCTTGTTGTCTCCCTTATTTAAATAGGTGACTTAAGCTAATTAGTAGAGCACTCTATGATTTGAGTCGGGTGAGTCCAATAAGGGAAATAAGCAGAACGCGAAGGGTATGCTTCTGAAGCAGTTTGTGGATCCCAGGTTTAAGCGTATGCTTGTTCAACACAAAGACATCTGAGCAAAAGAGGGTATGCACGACTCTGGTGGGACTCGAACCCACAACCTTTGAATACCTCCATTCACAACCTAGAAGTCCAATGCGCTATCCATTGCGCCACAGAGCCACGAAAAGCCAACCTTTAAGACGCTATTAGTTGCACATGACTTCTTAGATTTGCACTTTTTGTGCAGATTCAAACTGTTCAGCATGCAAATATTTCCATATGTAAGAAGTTTAAGTGAGCCCACATCCTGTGGCATAGGCACTGCTGGGATTCGAACCCAGGATCTCCTGTTTACAAGACAGGCGCTTTGACCAACTAAGCCACAGCGCCACGTGCTAAACCTTTTACAATGCGTCGGCATAAAAAGTCTAAAAGAGGTAGCAGGTCAGGAAAATAGCTGATTCCACCATGAAAGAGGTTAGTGGGATTATTTCCAAAACCCGAGGGGCATTCAGGGCTCTGTTGAGGAAAGAGGGAATATCTGAAACTCTCAATACTTGTGTCTGAGATTTTTGGGGAACCTCCGGTTACAATCCATCTAAACTCTGTCTCAGCTAGGAGAAATGGAAAGCAATTTTTGCTATGCTTTCAGCTGATCTGAAAGCCAACATCCAGAAAGATTTTCATGAATTATATATTCATATTTTTTTGTCATATTTATTCAAAATTTGTCAGCAAAACAAGTCTAAAAGAGGTAGCGCATCAGGCAAATAGCTGATTACGTCATGAAAGAGGTCCCTTAGAGTTAAGAGGATCGTTTCCAAAACACGAGGGGCTTTCAGGCCTCAAGGGAATGTCTGAACTCATTTAATTTTGGCTCTACACTCTCGATACTCATGCCTAAAGTGTTTCCTGAGCTTTCTTGTAATACGAAAGGGCAAAAACCAGAAAGATATATCCATGTATTATGCTTCATATATGCAAAGACTTTGTTTTTACAAATATCAATATGCTTGACTTTATCAATAGGTAGTAGCAGATTTCGGGCCTAAGCCAGGGGCTTGCAAACCATTCTTGAAGCGCATCTGCACCACATATGTTTTTTAATTTTATTATCTCTCTCATTTAAAACAGGTGAATCAAATAATTGACTGATTAGTAACATCCTCGATGATCTGACTTGGGTGTGCCCAATAAGGAAAACAAGACAAATGTGCTGCGTAGGCTTCTGAAAAAGTGGGAAAACCCCAGGTTTAAGGCAAATGTCAGTCTGGCAGAGACGTCTATGCAAAGGGACCCCATTCGTGACTCTGGTGGGACCCAAAAACCAACAACCTTTTAAAAGCCTTCATTTGCAACCGAGAAGTCCAGATTGTCTTTCCTGCCGAGGCTTTTACATCTGAAAAGTTTGAATGACTACTCCCAGAAGCCACAGATTAGGCACTGCTGGGATTCGAACCCAGGATCTCCTGTTTACTAGACAGGCGCTTTGACCAACTAAGCCACAGCGCCAGGTACTGTCCCTGGTTCGATGCTTTTGTATACAAAGTTTAAAAGAGTTTGCACGTCAGGAGAACAGCTGATTACATCATGAATAGGTCCCTTTGAAGTTAGAGGTTTATTTCTAAAACCTGAACGGTGTGCAGGCTTATGTTCAGGGACAAGGGAATATCTCAAACCATTTCAATTTGGATAAAAACTCTCAGTACTCGTCTCTCAAATGTTTTGTGAACTTCCAGTTACGATACATCTAAACGCTGTTTTAGCTGGGAGAAATGGAAAGCATTTTATTTGTTGTTGCTAGGTAGGTGGCCAACAATCGGTGGTTGCAGATTTTGGCCTAAGCCAGTGGATTTCAACCCATTCTTGTTGTCTCCCTTATTTAAATAGGTGACTTAAGCTAATTAGTAGAGCACTCTATGATTTGAGTCGGGTGAGTCCAATAAGGGAAATAAGCAGAACGCGAAGGGTATGCTTCTGAAGCAGTTTGTGGATCCCAGGTTTAAGCGTATGCTTGTTCAACACAAAGACATCTGAGCAAAAGAGGGTATGCACGACTCTGGTGGGACTCGAACCCACAACCTTTGAATACCTACATTCAGAACCTAGAAGTCCAATGCGCTATCCATTGCGCCACAGAGCCACGAAAAGCCAAACTTTAAGACGCTATTAGTTGCACATGACTTCTTAGATTTGCACTTTTTGTGCAGATTCACACTGTTTAGCATGCAAATATTTCCATATGTAAGAAGTTTAAGTGAGCCCACATCCTGTGGCATAGGCACTGCTGGGATTCGAACCCAGGATCTCCTGTTTACAAGACAGGCGCTTTGACCAACTAAGCCACAGCGCCACGTGCTAAACCTTTTACAATGCGTCGGCATAAAAAGTCTAAAAGAGGTAGCAGGTCAGGAAAATAGCTGATTCCACCATGAAAGAGGTTAGTGGGATTATTTCCAAAACCCGAGGGGCATTCAGGGCTCTGTTGAGGAAAGAGGGAATATCTGAAACTCTCAATACTTGTGTCTGAGATTTTTGGGGAACCTCCGGTTACAATCCATCTAAACTCTGTCTCAGCTAGGAGAAATGGAAAGCAATTTTTGCTATGCTTTCAGCTGATCTGAAAGCCAACATCCAGAAAGATTTTCATGAATTATATATTCATATTTGTAAAGACTGTTTTGAACACACATCCAGAGGCTTGATCTCAACAATAGGAAGTAGCAGATGTTGGCCTAAGCCAGTGGTTTTCAAACCATTCTCCAAACCTACCAGACGCTATAGATTTTCGTTATCTTCCTTATTCCAAAGAGGTGAATTGAGCTAATTAGTAGAGTACTCTATGATCTGACTTGGGTGTGTCCAATGAGGGAGATGAGCAGAATGTGAAGTGTAGGCTTCTGAAGTAGTTTGTGGACCCCAGTTTTAAACATATGTCTGACTTACAGAGACATCAGAGCAAAAGAGGCCATTCACAATTCTGGTGGGACTCAAAACCACAACCAAGAAATTTCTCAATTCGCATCCTAGAGGTCCAAAGTTCTATCCATTGCACCACAGAGCCATAATTGCACGCGCAGCACTTCTTAGTTTTTCCAGTTTTGTGCAGTTACACACCGTTCGGCATGCAAAGACGTGTGAAAAGTTTAAGCACTCCCATATCCTGTGGCATAGGCACTGCTGGGATTTGAACCCAGGATCTCCTGTTTACGAGACAGGCGCTTTGACCAGCTAAGCCACAGCGCCAGCTACAAAAGTGTGTTAAAAAGTTTGTCAGCAAAACAAGTCTAAAAGAGGTAGCGCATCAGGCAAATAGCTGATTACGTCATGAAAGAGGTCCCTTAGAGTTAAGAGGATCGTTTCCAAAACACGAGGGGCTTTCAAGCCTCAAGGGAATGTCTGAACTCATTTAATTTTGGCTCTACACTCTCGATACTCATGCCTAAAGTGTTTCCTGAGCTTTCTTGTAATACGAAAGGCAGGGGCGATTCCAGGATATTTTAAATGGGGGGGCACAGGGGGGACCAAGAACCAGTCAGGGGGGGCCAATCAGAAAATTCAACTGAAAATAAATACTGGTTTAGAAAATATTAAGCATGATCACCAAAATCTTGTGCAATGCCACGTGCTCTAATATAGATGGTATTACATTTTTCTTTTTTGCATGGATTAGGGGTTCTCAAACATTTTGGAGCCAGGGACCCCTTATAAGGGAAATCATTTTCCACAGAAAAATTTCCACTGTAAAAAAAATGCCTTTCTTACTTAGTATTTTAGTCTTGTTTCCAGTCCAAATATCTCATTTTTGAAAAAAAAATTCCACTGTAAAAAAAATGCCTTTCTTACTTAGTATTTTAGTCGTTTCCAGTCCAAATATCTCAAAATTCTTAAATCAAGATGCATTTACTAGAGGAGTAAAATTACATAAGATATTAAGTCTTGTTTTCTGGGGAAATAAATCAAAATTAAGTGAGTTTTTGCTTAAAACAAGCAAAATTATCTGCCAATGGGGTAAGAAAAATAATCTTGTTTCTGTTTGAATTAAGTTTTTTTTTTACCCCATTGGCAGATAATTTAGCTTGTTTTAAGCAAAAACTCACTTAATTTTGATTTATTTCCCCAGAAAACAAGACTTAATATCTTATGTAATTTTACTGATCTAGTAAATGCATCTTGATTTAAGAATTTTGAGATATTTGGACTGGAAGTTAATGAGGGAGCGGGTACTGAAATATTTTTGCACAAATGGTCTTCACCCAGGGTCGTATGCAGAGTTTTCTAAATAGCCTACTGAGGTCTCAAAAGTGATCTTACTAGGGGGGTTCGGGGGCATGCCCCCCCGAGGATTTTTTGTCTTTCTTGATCTACACATGTGCATTTTAAGGTGTTTTAAGGTAAAAACATTGGATAACTACAGCTTTCCAATTCCATTCCGTCTTTGTTATTCCAATACTTATACACATTTGAGGTACACAATTATAGCCTAGCCTATATTTATACAATAATAATGGAAATATGTTTAATAGGTGATTGTGTTATTTAATTGCGCTTATATCCACTGTAATTAGCAAGGAAAACACATACAGTATATCGGTGTTAAATAGAAATACATTGTAAAATGTTATCCAGGTCTCATCCTGGGCACAGTATGCTGACCTGTAGCTATATTTCCTTTCCCAAAGCTGAGCTTTGGATACTTTTCATACTGATTGTTTCTATTGTTCGTTTAAAACTTCTATCTAAAATAGCTGTTTAGTTTAGCTATTTAAATCTTATCTCGCACTTTATGACTGTTAACTGCAGCGTCGTGCGGGAATTCACACTGGGCTTGTAGCTTCGATATTTCAAAATATATTTAGTGTGTAACTTACATACTTTCCTCCTGTTTTAAAAACGCGCAACTATGCTTCCTCTTCGCGCGAGTCTCAAATCAAGCAGTGATTGACAGCGCTCCCTCCTGATTTAAAAACGCGCAACTGTGATCACTTCTTCTTCGCGTTCGCGCGAGTCTCAAATCAAACAGTGATTGACAGCGCTCTGGTCCAATGGTGCGGTGGGCATTTTCAGGTTGACAGCAAATCTAACCCAATGAGATTGGAGAGGGGGGCACTAGGGGGGGCCAATCATATTCCAGGGGGGGCCGGTGCCACCCCGTGCCCCCCCTCTAGACACGCCCCTGACGAAAGGGCAAAAACCAGAAAGATATATCCATGTATTATGCTTCATATATGCAAAGACTTTGTTTTTACAAATATCAATATGCTTGACTTTATCAATAGGTAGTAGCAGATTTCGGGCCTAAACCAGGGGCTTGCAAACCATTCTTGAAGCGCATCTGCACCACATATGTTTTTTAATTTTATTATCTATCTCATTTAAAACAGGTTAATCAAATAATTGACTGATTAGTAACGTCCTCGATGATCTGACTTGGGTGTGCCCAGTAAGGAAAACAAGACAAATGTGCTGCGTAGGCTTCTGAAAAAGTGGGAAAACCCCAGGTTTAAGGCAAATGTCAGTCTGGCAGAGACGTCTATGCAAAGGGACCCCATTCGTGACTCTGGTGGGACCCAAAAACCAACAACCTTTTAAAAGCCTTCATTTGCAACCGAAAAGTCCAGATTGTCTTTCCTGCCGAGGCTTTTACATCTGAAAAGTTTGAATGACTACTCCCAGAAGCCACAGATTAGGCAATGCTGGGATTCGAACCCAGGATCTCCTGTTTACTAGACAGGCGCTTTGACCAACTAAGCCACAGCGCCAGGTACTGTCCCTGGTTCGATGCTTTTGTATACAAAGTTTTAAAGAGTTTGCACGTCAGGAGAACAGCTGATTACATCATGAATAGGTCCCTTTAAAGTTAGAGGTTTATTTCTAAAACCTGAACGGTGTGCAGGCTTCTGTTCAGAGACAAGGGAATATCACAAACCATTTCAATTTGGATCAAAACTCTCAGTACTCGTCTCTCAAATGTTTTGTGAACTTCCAGTTACGATACATCTAAACGCTGTTTTAGCTGGGAGAAATGGAAAGCATTTTATTTGTTGTTGCTAGGTAGGTGGCCAACAATAGGTAGTTGCAGATTTTGGCCTAAGCCAGTGGATTTCAACCCATTCTTGTTGTCTCCCTTATTTAAATAGGTGACTTAAGCTAATTAGTAGAGCACTCTATGATTTGAGTCGGGTGAGTCCAATAAGGGAAATAAGCAGAACGCGAAGGGTATGCTTCTGAAGCAGTTTGTGGATCCCAGGTTTAAGCGTATGCTTGTTCAACACAAAGACATCTGAGCAAAAGAGGGTATGCACGACTCTGGTGGGACTCGAACCCACAACCTTTGAATACTTCCATTCACAACCTAGAAGTCCAATGCGCTATCCATTGCGTCACAGAGCCACTAAAAGCCAACCTTTAAGACGCTATCAGTTGCACATGACTTCTTAGATTTGCACTTTTTGTGCAGATTCACACTGTTCAGCATGCAAATATTTCCATATGTAAGAAGTTTAAGTGAGCCCACATCCTGTGGCATAGGCACTGCTGCGATTCGAACCCAGGATCTCCTGTTTACAAGACAGGCGCTTTGACCAACTAAGCCACAGCGCCACGTGCTAAACCTTTTACAATGCGTCGGCATAAAAAGTCTAAAAGAGGTAGCAGGTCAGGAAAATAGCTGATTCCACCATGAAAGAGGTTAGTGGGATTATTTCCAAAACCCGAGGGGCATTCAGGGCTCTGTTGAGGAAAGAGGGAATATCTGAAACTCTCAATACTTGTGTCTGAGATTTTTGGGGAACCTCCGGTTACAATCCATCTAAACTCTGTCTCAGCTAGGAGAAATGGAAAGCAATTTTTGCTATGCTTTCAGCTGATCTGAAAGCCAACATCCAGAAAGATTTTCATGAATTATATATTCATATTTGTAAAGACTGTTTTGAACACACATCCAGAGGCTTGATCTCAACAATAGGAAGTAGCAGATGTTGGCCTAAGCCAGTGGTTTTCAAACCATTCTCCAAACCTACCAGACGCTATAGATTTTCGTTATCTTCCTTATTCCAAAGAGGTGAATTGAGCTAATTAGTAGAGTACTCTATGATCTGACTTGGGTGTGTCCAATGAGGGAGATGAGCAGAATGTGAAGTGTAGGCTTCTGAAGTAGTTTGTGGACCCCAGTTTTAAACATATGTCTGACTTACAGAGATATCAGAGCAAAAGAGGCCATTCACAATTCTGGTGGGACTCAAAACCACAACCAAGGAATTTCTCAATTCGCATCCTAGAGGTCCAAAGTTCTATCCATTGCACCACAGAGCCATAATTGCACGCGCAGCACTTCTTAGTTTTTCCAGTTTTGTGCAGTTACACACCGTTCGGCATGCAAAGACGTGTGAAAAGTTTAAGCACTCCCATATCCTGTGGCATAGGCACTGCTGGGATTTGAACCCAGGATCTCCTGTTTACGAGACAGGCGCTTTGACCAGCTAAGCCACAGCGCCAGTTACAAAAGTGTGTTAAAAAATTTGTCAGCAAAACAAGTCTAAAAGAGGTAGCGCATCAGGCAAATAGCTGATTACGTCATGAAAGAGGTCCCTTAGAGTTAAGAGGATCGTTTCCAAAACACGAGGGTCTTTCAGGCCTCAAGGGAATGTCTGAACTCATTTAATTTTGGCTCTACACTCTCGATACTCATGCCTAAAGTGTTTCCTGAGCTTTCTTGTAATACGAAAGGGCAAAAACCAGAAAGATATATGCATGTATTATGCTTCATATATGCAAAGACTTTGTTTTTACAAATATCAATATGCTTGACTTTATCAATAGGTAGTAGCAGATTTCGGGCCTAAACCAGGGGCTTGCAAACCATTCTTGAAGCGCATCTGCACCACATATGTTTTTTAATTTTATTATCTCTCTCATTTAAAACAGGTTAATCAAATAATTGACTGATTAGTAACGTCCTCGATGATCTGACTTGGGTGTGCCCAATAAGGAAAACAAGACAAATGTGCTGCGTAGGCTTCTGAAAAAGTGGGAAAACCCCAGGTTTAAGGCAAATGTCAGTCTGGCAGAGACGTCTATGCAAAGGGACCCCATTCGTGACTCTGGTGGGACCCAAAAACCAACAACCTTTTAAAAGCCTTCATTTGCAACCGAAAAGTCCAGATTGTCTTTCCTGCCGAGGCTTTTACATCTGAAAAGTTTGAATGACTACTCCCAGAAGCCACAGATTAGGCACTGCTGGGATTCGAACCCAGGATCTCCTGTTTACTAGACAGGCGCTTTGACCAACTAAGCCACAGCGCCAGGTACTGTCCCTGGTTCGATGCTTTTGTATACAAAGTTTAAAAGAGTTTGCACGTCAGGAGAACAGCTGATTACATCATGAATAGGTCCCTTTGAAGTTAGAGGTTTATTTCTAAAACCTGAACGGTGTGCAGGCTTCTGTTCAGAGACAAGGGAATATCTCAAACCATTTCAATTTGGATCAAAACTCTCAGTACTCGTCTCTCAAATGTTTTGTGAACTTCCAGTTACGATACATCTAAACGCTGTTTTAGCTGGTAGAAATGGAAAGCATTTTATTTGTTGTTGCTAGATAGGTGGCTAACAATAGGTAGTTGCAGATTTTGGCCTAAGCCAGTGGATTTCAACCCATTCTTGTTGTCTCCCTTATTTAAATAGGTGACTTAAGCTAATTAGTAGAGCACTCTATGATTTGAGTCGGGTGAGTCCAATAAGGGAAATAAGCAGAACGCGAAGGGTATGCTTCTGAAGCAGTTTGTGGATCCCAGGTTTAAGCGTATGCTTGTTCAACACAAAGACATCTGAGCAAAAGAGGGTATGCACGACACTGGTGGGACTCGAACCCACAACCTTTGAATACCTCCATTCACAACCTAGAAGTCCAATGCGCTATCCATTGCGCCACAGAGCCACGAAAAGCCAACCTTTAAGACTCTATTAGTTGCACATGACTTCTTAGATTTGCACTTTTTGTGCAGATTCACACTGTTCAGCATGCAAATATTTCCATATGTAAGAAGTTTAAGTGAGCACACATCCTGTGGCATAGGCACTGCTGGGATTCGAACCCAGGATCTCCTGTTTACAAGACAGGCGCTTTGACCAACTAAGCCACAGCGCCACGTGCTAAACCTTTTACAATGCGTCGGCATAAAAAGTCTAAAAGAGGTAGCAGGTCAGGAAAATAGCTGATTCCACCATGAAAGAGGTTAGTGGGATTATTTCCAAAACCCGAGGGGCATTCAGGGCTCTGTTGAGGAAAGAGGGAATATCTGAAACTCTCAATACTTGTGTCTGAGATTTTTGGGGAACCTCCGGTTACAATCCATCTAAACTCTGTCTCAGCTAGGAGAAATGGAAAGCAATTTTTGCTATGCTTTCAGCTGATCTGAAAGCCAACATCCAGAAAGATTTTCATGAATTATATATTCATATTTGTAAAGACTGTTTTGAACACACATCCAGAGGCTTGATCTCAACAATAGGAAGTAGCAGATGTTGGCCTAAGCCAGTGGTTTTCAAACCATTCTCCAAACCTACCAGACGCTATAGATTTTCGTTATCTTCCTTATTCCAAAGAGGTGAATTGAGCTAATTAGTAGAGTACTCTATGATCTGACTTGGGTGTGTCCAATGAGGGAGATGAGCAGAATGTGAAGTGTAGGCTTCTGAAGTAGTTTGTGGACCCCAGTTTTAAACATATGTCTGACTTACAGAGATATCAGAGCAAAAGAGGCCATTCACAATTCTGGTGGGACTCAAAACCACAACCAAGGAATTTCTCAATTCGCATCCTAGAGGTCCAAAGTTCTATCCATTGCACCACAGAGCCATAATTGCACGCGCAGCACTTCTTAGTTTTTCCAGTTTTGTGGCAGTTACACACCGTTCGGCATGCAAAGATGTGTGACAAGTTTAAGCACTCCCACATCCTGTGGCATAGGCACTGCTGGGATTTGAACCCAGGATCTCCTGTTTACAAGACAGGCGCTTTGACCAGCTAAGCCACAGCGCCAGCTACAAAAGTGTGTTAAAAAATTTGTCAGCAAAACAAGTCTAAAAGAGGTAGCGCATCAGGCAAATAGCTGATTACGTCATGAAAGAGGTCCCTTAGAGTTAAGAGGATCATTTCCAAAACACGAGGGGCTTTCAGACCTCAAGGGAATGTCTGAACTCATTTCATTTTGGCTCTACACTCTCGATACTCATGCCTAAAGTGTTTCCTGAGCTTTCTTGTAATACGAAAGGGCAAAAACCAGAAAGATGTATCCATGTATTATGCTTCATATATGCAAAGACTTTGTTTTTACAAATATCAATATGCTTGACTTTATCAATAGGTAGTAGCAGATTTCGGGCCTAAGCCAGGGGCTTGCAAACCATTCTTGAAGCACATCTGCACCACATATGTTTTTTTATTTTATTATCTCTCTCATTTAAAACAGGTGAATCAAATAATTGACTGATTAGTAACGTCCTCGATGATCTGACTTGGGTGTGCCCAATAAGGAAAACAAGACAAATGTGCTGCGTAGGCTTCTGAAAAAGTGGGAAAACCCCAGGTTTAAGGCAAATGTCAGTCTGGCAGAGACGTCTATGCAAAGGGACCCCATTCGTGACTCTGGTGGGACCCAAAAACCAACAACCTTTTAAAAGCCTTCATTTGCAACCGAGAAGTCCAGATTGTCTTTCCTGTCGAGGCTTTTACATCTGAAAAGTTTGAATGACTACTCCCAGAAGCCACAGATTAGGCACTGCTGGGATTCAAACCCAGGATCTCCTGTTTACTAGACAGGCGCTTGGATCTCTCACTCACCTCAGCAACTCAGACGATTTTAACCCATTCACACATTCATTCTCGTCCTTCCACCTCCCAGCTATCTCTGAAATCACAGACCTCATAAAGAAATCCAAGACTTCCACTTGTCAACTTGACCCATTTCCCACACAACTTGTTAAAGCCTATCTTCCCTCCTTGGTTCCCCATATTTATGCTATCATATACTCCTCTCTCACCACTGGAACTGTGCCTACATCTTTCAAAACTGCTGCTTTTACTCCAATTTTTAAAAAACTTGGCGCCAACCCCCGTGACTTCAACAACTTCTGTCCTATATCAAATTTACCATTCATTTCCAAAATACTTGAAAAAACAGTTTCCTCTCAACTTCATTCCCATCTAACCCACTATAACCTGTATGAACAGTTCCAGTCCGGTTTCCGCCCACTTCACAGCACTGAAACAGCACTAATCAAAATCACAAATGACCTCCTTATGGCAGCTGATTCTGGACTCCTTACCATCCTCATCCTTCTCGATCTAAGTTCAGCTTTTGATACCATCTGTCATACCACCCTCCTCAACAGGTTATCTTCCATCGGCATCACTCGCACTCCGTTAGACTGGTTCATATCCTACCTCTCTGGCCGCACTCAGTTTGTTCAATTCAAGTCTTTTAAATCCAATTCCTCCACTGTCACTTCAGGTGTTCCACAGGGCTCTGTCTTGGGTCCCTTACTTTTTATAATTTATCTCCGTCCCCTTGGCAATATCTTCCACAAATATAATATACATTTCCACTGCTATGCTGATGACACCCAGCTCTACCTTTCGACCAAACCATCGTCCACTCTCCCACCCACCACCCTTACCGACTGCATCTCAGAAATAAAAATATGGTTGACACAAAACTTTCTTAAATTAAATAGCAATAAAACTGAGGTTCTCCTCATTGGCTCTAAATCCACCTTATCCAAAACCGACAGTTTTTCACTCACTATTGACAGTTCCTCTGTTTCACCTTCCCCCCAGGTTAAGAGTCTGGGTGTCATCCTTGACGGTGCATTATCTTTTCATTCTCACATCAATAACATAACCCGGTCTGCATATTTCCATTTACGCAACATTAATCGCCTCTGCCCTTCCCTTACCCCTCACACTGCAGCTGTCCTTGTCCACAGTCTCGTCACTTCACGTTTGGACTACTGCAATTCGCTTCTTTTTGGCCTCCCTCACAAATCAATGCATAAACTTCAACTGGTCCAGAATTCAGCTGCCCGCATAATAACAAGAACACCCTCCATTCACCACATCACTCCTGTTCTCCAACAGCTTCACTGGCTCCCGGTACAGTTTCGCATTCAATTCAAAATCCTTCTTCTAACCTTCAAAGCCATCCACAATCTATCGCCCCCATATCTGTCTGATCTTCTCCAGGTTCATACCCCCACCCGCTCTCTTAGATCATCGTCCTCCGTACATCTGTCAGTCCCCTCTGCCCGTCTCACTACTATGGGGAGCAGAGCCTTTAGCCGCTCTGCTCCCCGTCTCTGGAACTCACTACCACCGCACATCAGAAACATTGATTAATTTGCTCATTTCAAATTGCAACTAAAAACACATCTGTTTAAAACTGCGGCTTCTTCTAACTAACTGAAGAGATCCAGCCGGCTACTGTAACAGTTACATAGTTAAAAACATTGTTGTTGATCAAAGTTGAAACAATGATGAAAACGTGTTGTGTTTGGGGTTGCGCTGCCAGATATACAGCAGAAGGTGTAGGGTTTTATCGATTTCCTGTGGGTGAGGAGGTTATAGCGAATGGACGTCGTGACGTCAAAAGTAGTGCTAAAAGTAGGAAATCTTAATGATCCCATTAATTATATGATTCATCTAACGTTCACCTTTCTGCTGCCAACCCTGCTTGCCCTTCAACTCTGCTTTGTGTATTCTCAAAACAGTCCATCTACAAAATCATAGCAGACCATTTATCTTCAGCCGGGGAAATTCGAGACTAATATTAGTAAACTTGTCTCTTTTGAAGATCAGACTCATTCCCAGTCACTGTCTGAAGTAAAAGGGCTGCCAACTCTCACGCATTGACCGTGAGACTCACGCGTTCTCACGCCACACATCCATTTTATCACGCAACTTACCGAAATGTATATTCCTCATACATAATATCGACCAATCAGCGTTATTCAACCGCGCAAAGAGGTCAATATAACAGCTGGAGAACAATTATGTCACATAACATTTACCTCAGGAAAGCCATATAGCATGTTATTTTATATTGAGCTATAGAGAGTATTTAGTTTTTTTTTTTTTTTTACTGCCGACGGTGGGTCTTCCTTCCAAGCAATTAACTAGCGTTTCCATAGGAACGCTTCGGCTTTTGCCACCTGGAAGAACGTCTATTACTGTTGTGACGTCATGGTGAATTGTCGTAGGTTAATCATAAAAAAATGCCACGTTTGAAAAACAATCACACATACATATGTGTCCCCAGACAAACTGTACAATATATTGCTTACAAGGCAAACTTGTCCATTCAAAACAAAACAATTGTCACCTATTCCACATGAAATAAAAATATTACTATTACTATACTACTTTGCCTTTACTTTTTGTTTTTCATGTACACTGTTTACAACTTGTTGCACCGGATGCTGTGGCCTCCGTACCATCTTTTTTACTTTACCTAAAACGTTCTCAAATGGAAAACATGAAATTAGATCAAGAGGTCCATGTTTCCTTGCATCCTCCACTAGATGAATTAAGTTATGTACATTATACACAATAAACTCAGGACCAGCAGCATGCATGAAATGTTGGTATAAATTATGTGGTAAATTATTACGCAACACAACAGGTCCATAATAGAAATAATCTGAATTCTGTGGCTTTCCACATGGCCACTTCAAACAAAGATATGGGTTTCCTGGAGAAGGTCTTTGGTATGCAGCCTAACTGAGTTCAAGTGTTGTGAAATTATATAAAGAATATGTGCAGACACTCTACATTTTAAAGGGCCCTTAATCCACAAATAAATAAGCTTTCTTACAACAGCTAAATACACAAGATGCATGTAGTCTAACACTAAGCTTGAACGGTAACTAGACCAACACCTAAACCTTTTAGTGGAGAAACTCCTCTACAGACAACAGGAAAACCGGAGACAGGCAGGGTTTAGGGGCTGGCGGCGAGAATCAGAGTTCACCAGAGTTCAGAGATCGGAGATCACCAAAATTAATATTAAAGAGGTGTGTGAACTTGCAAGTACGATGTCAAGCACTGTAATTTGCTCTGGCCCCCTTCCTGTTCGCCGGAGTGATGAGATAGTTAGTAGATTGTGTTCACTCAATGGCTGGCTGTCTGGGTGGTGTCCACGAAATAATATAGAATTCATAGACAATTGGAAAAGTTTTTGGGGCAAACCTGACCTGTTGAAAAGAGATGGTATTCATCCCTCCTGGGATGGTGCTGCTCTTCTCTCTAGTAATTTGGCTCATAGTCTTAGAGATAAAACATGACAATCTGGGCCTCAGGTCAGGAAGCAGACAGACTGGCTTAACTGACCGTCTGCTAGCGGCCTCACGTCACCAAGGTCAGATAAATCCCATCACATAGAGCCTCTTTCACCTAGATATCATCATATAGAGACTGTGTCTGTTCCCCGAACTTGGAAATCCAAAATACGTTCAAACCCATCTAAGGTTAAAAATTTAATTGATCTTCAACAAATAAAAAACAGATATAATACAAATGAGCAAATGATAAAGCTTGGGTTGCTGAATATTCGATCTCTTACTTCAAAAGCGCTAATAGTTAATGATATGATTACAGATTATAACCTAGATGTGCTGTGTTTGACAGAAACCTGGCTAAAACCAAACGATTACATTGCTTTAAATGAGTCAACCCCACAAGATTACGGTTATAAACATGAACCTCGTCTGAAACGCAAAGGAGGAGGTGTTGCTGTAATTTATAGTAATATTTTCAAAACCACTAAGAAATCTAGTTGTAAATATAATCCTTTTGAAGTGTTGGTGCTTAATGTAAAACTATATAGTGTAAACGATAAATCACGTTTGAAAATTCTGCTGGCTACTGTATACAGGCCACCAGGGTACCATACAGACTTTATCAAAGAATTTGCTGACTTTCTATCTGAATTAGTATTGGCTGCAGATAAAGTACTAATTGTTGGTGACTTTAATATACACATAGATAATGAAAAAGATGCATTGGGATTGGCATTTAAAGACATTATAAACTCAATTGGAGTTAGACAACACGTGTCAGGACCGACTCATTGTCGTAATCATACTCTAGATCTAATACTATCACATGGAATAGATGTTGATGCCGTTGAAATACTGCAACAGAGCGATGACATCTCAGATCACTATCTAGTCTCGTGTAAATTAAATTTAGCCAAGGCTGCAAAGCCGACTCCGTGTTATAAATATGTTAGACCGATCACTTCTGCCACTAAAGATTGCTTTATCAATAATCTTCCTAATCAGTTTCATCATCTCAGCATCCCGGATAGCTTAGAAGAACTTGATATTGCAACAGAAACTTTTAACTTTCTCTTTTCCAGCACTTTAGACACAGTTGCTCCGCTGCGCTTAAAGAAGATTAAAGAACATAGTCCAACGCCGTGGCACAACGAGCACACTCAGGCCCTTAAGAGAGCAGCCAGAAAAATGGAGCGCAACTGGAAGAAAACAAAACTAGAGGTGTTTCGGATTTCATGGAAGGAGAGCTCGATTGCTTACAGAGAGGCTTTAAAAGCTGCTAGATCTGCTTATTTTTCAACCCTATTAGAAGAAAATAAACATAATCCTAGGTATTTATTTGAAATAGTGGCTAAACTAACGAAAAAGAAAGCTTCAAGCCCAGAAGTTTCCAAGCAACACAGCAGTAATGACTTTATGAACTTCTTCACTTATAAGATCGATAATATCAGGGACAAAATTATAACTATGCAACCGTCTAATACAGTATCGCATCAGGAAGTGCATTGTAGTCTCCCTGAGGGAAAATTTGATTCATTCATTGCTATAGGAGAGGAAGAATTTTGCAAACTCGTCAAATCATCTAAATCGACAACGTGCATGTTAGACCCTATACCGACTAAGCTGCTGAAAGAGATGCTTCCAGATGTCATAGATCCTCTTCTTAATATCATTAATTCATCTTTGTCTCTAGGATACGTACCAAAAACCTTTAAGCTAGCTATGATTAAACCGCTTGTTAAAAAACAGCAACTTGATCCTACAAAACTATTCAATTACAGGCCGATCTCTAATCTGCCATTTCTGTCAAAGATATTAGAAAAAGCAGTATCCTCACAACTGTGTTCTTTTCTTGAAAGAAATGATATCTGCGAGGATTTTCAGTCCGGATTTAGACCGTACCATAGTACCGAGACAGCTCTCGTTAGAGTCACAAATGATTTGCTCTTATCATCCGATCGTGATTGTATCTCTCTATTAGTATTACTTGATTTTAGTGCTGCATTTGACACCATTGACCACAACATCCTTTTAAATAGACTCGAACATTATGTTGGCATTAGTGGAATTGCACTAGCATGGTTTAAATCATACTTATCTGACCGTTATCAGTTTGTAGCAGTAAATGAAGAGATGTCTTATCAATCACAAATTCAGTATGGCGTACCACAAGGCTCAGTACTAGGACCGCTGCTGTTCACTCTGTATATGCTACCATTAGGAGATATCATTAGGAAACATGGAATTAGCTTTCACTGTTATGCCAACGATACTCAGCTGTATATTTCTTCAAAACCTAACGAAACCTACCAATTCACAAAATTAACGGAATGCATAGCTGATATAAAAAATTGGATGACTAGTAATTTCCTACTACTAAATTCAGAAAAAACTGATTCTAATTATTGGACAAAAAACTTCCACACGTAATAACCTAGAGTACTGTCTAACACTTGATGGCTGCTCTGTTAAGTCTTCGTCGTCGGTTAGGAACCTGTGTGTGCTCTTTGATACCAATCTTTCATTTGAAAGTCATGTGTCTAGTATCTGTAAAACCGATTTCTTCCATCTTAAAAATATATCTAAATTACGTCATATGCTCTCAATGAATAATGCAGAACAATTAGTTCATGCGTTTATGACCTCAAGGCTCTTATCATCCGATCGTGATTGTATCTCTCTATTAGTATTACTTGATCTTAGTGCTGCATTTGACACCATTGACCACAACATCCTTTTAAATAGACTCGAACATTATGTTGGCATTAGTGGAATTGCACTAGCATGGTTTAAATCATACTTATCTGACCGTTATCAGTTTGTAGCAGTAAATGAAGAGATGTCTTATCAATCACAAATTCAGTATGGCGTACCACAAGGCTCAGTACTAGGACCGCTGCTGTTCACTCTGTATATGCTACCATTAGGAGATATCATTAGGAAACATGGAATTAGCTTTCACTGTTATGCCAACGATACTCAGCTGTATATTTCTTCAAAACCTAACGAAACCTACCAATTCACAAAATTAACGGAATGCATAGCTGATATAAAAAATTGGATGACTAGTAATTTCCTACTACTAAATTCAGAAAAAAATGATTCTAATTATTGGACAAAAAACTTCCACACGTAATAACCTAGAGTACTGTCTAACACTTGATGGCTGCTCTGTTAAGTCTTCGTCGTCGGTTAGGAACCTGTGTGTGCTCTTTGATACCAATCTTTCATTTGAAAGTCATGTGTCTAGTATCTGTAAAACCGATTTCTTCCATCTTAAAAATATATCTAAATTACGTCATATGCTCTCAATGAATAATGCAGAACAATTAGTTCATGCGTTTATGACCTCAAGGCTAGATTATTGTAATGCTCTACTGGGTGGTTGCCCTGCACGCTTAATAAACAAACTACAGCTAGTTCAAAACGCAGCAGCTCGAGTTCTTACTAGAACCAGGAAGTATGACCATATTAGCCCTGTTCTGTCAACACTGCATTGGCTGCCTATTAAACATCGTATAAATTTTAAAATATTGCTGATCACTTACAAAGCACTAAATGGTTTAGCTCCGCAGTACTTGAGCGAGCTCTTAACGCATTATAGTCCTTCACGTCTACTGCGATCTCAAAATTCCGGCCAGTTAATAATACCTAGAATATCAAAATCGACTGCTGGCGGTAGATCCTTTTCCTATTTAGCACCAAAACTTTGGAACAGTCTTCCTACCATTGTCCGGGAAGCAGACACACTCTGTCAGTTCAAATCTAGACTAAAAACACATCTCTTCGGCCTAGCATACACATAACACATTATAGACTTATATAATTAGGCTGCATAGTTTAGAACAGCCGGGACCGGGAACACTTCCCGTAATCCTGATGTACTTGGTACATCATAAGAAGGATGGCGTCTACGCTAATATTAGTCTCTCTGTCTATCCCGAGGTTTACTGCTGTCCACCGGAACCAGGCCGTATCCAGATCTGATGAAGGACCAGCGCCAGGACACGACGACGACGCCGCTGACCTGAAGTGTCAACCAGACTCTCCTCCTCTCCACTCCGACTTCAACCAACCGGAACTGGACAAATACTCTGATTCATTCTGAACTTCATACACTGTTCACTCATTGGCCAGAGGAGAACTGGCCCCCGACTGAGCCTGGGTTCTCCCAAGGTTTTTTTCTCCATTCTGTCACCTGATGGAGTTTTGGTTCCTTGCCGCTGTTGCCTTACCTTCTGGCTTGCTTAGTTGGGGACATTTAATATTCAACAATATTATAGATCTGCCTTAAAGGTGGACGATGATGAAATTATTTTTGTATTATTTTCATGTTATCACTGTGAAGCTGCTTTGATACAATCTGTATTGTAAAAAGCGCTATATAAATAAAGATGACTTGACTTGACTTGAGAGTCCAGGTACAGGCGAAGGTCACTTGGCAGGCTGCAGACAGTAGAGAGGTTATAAACAGGCTAAGGTCACTAACAAGGACAATCAGGAAAAAACAGAGAGCGCTCTAACATGAAACACGGGGTGAGACAATACTTTGCACAGGACACCGAGTTAACAAGGCAGATATAGCTTAGGGACCAGAGTTCATACAGAACAGGCGTAATGCAATCAGAGCGTAACGATTCATACTAAGCTGAAGTATGAGACACTTAGTATTCAGGAGAGAGAGCACGGGGCTGAGAGCGCAGGGGATCACCAGGTCTAGACGCCATAACACATACACCTGTCTGTTTACAACGTTCACAGGCGTGGCACTCCGAGTGACCCTTAACACGCTTGAGCAAAGCCCTTGCCGGTGCATCACAGATAAAAGCCTCGGGCAGTTTTTTATCTTTTGTTTCTTATTTTGTTCTTAATGATTTAACAAATGAATGCCATATGTTCTTTGTCTGTATTTTGGGTTTATTTCATGATGCTGATACAGCTGGAGGGTGTGTGAGAGACAGAGGTGAGAAGATCCCCGGGCTGGGGAGGGGTTAAGGCAGCCATGGGGTTCCTTAATTCCTTTTGTCTGTGGTGGGTGGTAAGATAGCTTTGATGAGAACATTATAAAACTACCAGCCAAACACCTCTCTGCCTGCAGCTGGACTGTGGTTGGACTGGGAACTATTCTTGCAAGAATAAATATCTTTTAAGGACAATTTGAATCTTGATGTCTCTTATGCTGTGATGCTGTTTGTTTAATTATTGTTTTTGCCACAACAATTGGTGTCAGAAGTCAGGATCTCGTGGAAGTCCTGAGACAGCGGATTGTAGACTGATCATCTCAAAGCACCAGGCTTTGATCTTACCTCGAATATTGAGAGAGAAGAACCAAACTGCTATCAGGGCCAGGAGTGACTCGACTGAGATCAGAAAGAACCCGGTGGCAGTAAAAGCATCTCAGGTAAGAGACAGTCAAATTATTTTATTGTGGGTGTAATTTTTGGTATGACTGTGAGTGAACCATAGTGGCTGGAACTATCTCTTTGGTACGGGCAGAGAAGGTTTTCGAGGGGGAAATTGTAACCTTGTCACATGTCTGTCCTGTCTTGTGATGCACATGGGTGTTTTGTTATTTTGGGCCATGTGCTCTTGTCATTGTCTGGTCCCTCCCCCTTGTTATCTGATTATTGGTTTATTTGTCCCACCTGTCCTCCTCGTTACCCTCCTTTGTTTGCCTCCCTATTTAGTCTACCTGTGTTTGCTGTCCTGTGCTCGTTCGTTGTTATTGTTACGTGTGTTAGTCGCGTGGAGTTCTGTGCCTGTCCTGCCCTGCCCTGCCATGTCTGTGTTGGATTAAGTTCTGAGACCTTGGATTTCTTTTGTTGCTTTGTTTATTTTATGTTTTATCTTTATTACTAAGATTTATTACTGCAACTCTTAAGGATCACAACTCACTATTATGCAAGCAAGTTTCTGTCAGCTCGTCCTGCTGGTACCATTTACTGGACACCATAAGGACACCATAAGCGCAGACACCAGACTGAAGTTGCTGCAAGACCTATGTAAGATCACTACTCGCTATATGAAAGCAAGTTCCTGTAGGCTCGTCACTGCCGGTACCATTTACTGGACACCATAAACGCAGACGCCAGACCGAGGTTGCCGCAACACCCGTGTTGGATTACTACTCACTATTATGAAAGCAAGTTTCTGTAAGCTCGTCACTGCTGGCACCATTTACTAGACACCATAAACGCAGACGCCCAACCGAGGTTCTCCCCTTCGCACAGCCGATACACCAAGAGACTCACTCTTCACTCACACTGCACCATTTTTCTGTTCCTCTCAACACCTTTAAAGGGATGCGTCACTTACGCCACCTGATCCAAATAATCAGCCGGCCTTAAAGGTACACTTCCCAACTCGACCACCTGACCCGGAATGAGGAGAGGAGGGCAGCAGAGGAATGAGGAGAGGAGGGCAGCAGAGTCTTCCCCACTGGTCTCATTTGGGATAAAGTCATCGTCACTGTATCCGTCCAGCGTTGGGACTTCATCAATGGTTTTAGCCAGCCTCAAGTCTTCACACATCTGTCAGAAAGGACGGAGGAGGAGAAGGTCGGCGCCGGTTCATTCAGAGACTGTTCACGTCACGTCTGCCCAGTCAGAGACGGTTCACGTCACGTCTGCCCAGTCAGAGACGGTTCACGTCACGTCTGCCCAGTCAGAGACGGTTCACGTCACGTCTGCCCAGTCAGAGACGGTTCACGTCACGTCTGCCCAGTCAGAGACGGTTCACGTCACGTCTGCCCAGTCAGAGACGGTTCACGTCACGTCGGCCCAGTCAGAGACGGTTCACGTCACGTCGGCCCAGACAGAGATGATGCACGTCAGTCCTAACGAGTCGACTTTTCACGTCAGTCCACCTAAGCCTGAACTCCATGTCAGTCCTGCTGAGCATGAACTCCTGAGGCCCATTCTTGAGGCCTCAGGGACATTGTCAGATTACTTTGAGCGTCTGGCCAGAATCCTGGAGATGCCTTTTGGACCCACAGTGTCCGTTCCCGAGTCGGAGCCAGTGTCCGTTCCCGAGTCGGAGCCAGTGTCCGTTCCCGAGTCGGAGCCAGTGTCCGTTCCCGAGTCGGAGCCAGTGTCCATTCCCGAGTCGGAGCCAGTGTCCGTTCCCGAGTCGGAGCCGGTGGTTCCGATTCCGGTGGTCCGGAGACGGAGGAGGAGAAAGAGAAAGGCCTCTTCAACGGATCGTCCGGTGGTTCCTAACCCAGAGACCAGCCCGGAGGTAACTGCCATCCCTGCCGCGTCGCCCAGGTGTCTCGCCCTGCCGGGCCCCGCCCGAGCTGCTCGCCCTGCCGGCCCCGCCCGAGCTGCTCGCCCTGGTTCCTGAGCCTGAGCCGGTGTCTGTTGCTGTTCCTGAGCCGGTGTCTGTACACAGCAGGACACAAACTTCAGAGTGTGTGTTCCCCTTAAGAAAAGAGTTGCCATTGCACTATGGAAGCTGGCAACCAACAGCGAGTACAGAAGTATTGGCCATCTTTTTGGAGTCAGCAAAACAACAGTGTGTCGGTGCGTCCAGGAATTCTGCAAGGCCGCTTGCACATTGTTAGTTCCAGAACAGATGTTTTCCTGACCGGCAGAGGCTTAAAGAGATGGCAACTTACTTTGAGAACCGATGGGGGCTTCCGCAGTGTGGGTGCCATTGATGGGTCACACATACCCATAATCGCCCCAAAGGAGTACCACTGCGATTACTTCAACAGAAAAGGCTGGCATTCCATCATCCTGCAAGGATTAGTTGATGGAAAAGGACTATTTTGGAGTGTGTATGCAGGAATGGCTGGAAGTTTGCATGATGCTCGGGTTCTGAGACTGTCCACATTGTGGGAGTTAGTCGAGCGTGGAAGCCTTTACCCAGCTTGCACCAGGAACATTAGTGGGGTGAACGCTGGCTATTATTTGCTAGGAGACTCTGCCTATCCTTTGCAGAATTGGCTACTAAAACCATTCCCTGACAAAGGACTGGCTGACAGCGGAACAACTAATCTACAACAAGAAAGTGTGCAGGGCCCGGGTTGTGGTAGAAAATGCTTTTGGGAGACTCAAAGGGAGGTGGCGGTGCCTTATGAAGAGGAATGACAGCGACATTGAACTGGTGAAATCCATGGTGTTGACTTGTTGTGCTCTGCACAATCTTTGTGAAAGGAATGGAGAGGATTACCAGCACGAATGGGATACACCTGTTGCTGCAGAGCCTGTGCAGGGGCGTGGCCACAAGGGTGGCACGGGGTGGCAGCTGCCACCCTAAAAATTTGCTTTGCCACCCCATTTGCCACCCCAGATGACAGCTCGGATACTGATGGTTTATTAAGCCCCATCGGCTTTTATTAAAAAAAAGTGTATCTTACTTCAATCGATAGATAAAGTGCATTTCTACTCCTGCAGCAGCAGCAGGCTAGCCGCTAGTGTACAAGGCAGATCGGTATAAATCCATAGCACGGAGCGTCGCTCGCTGCAGTAGGCTAACTGGAGTGTTGTTGGACTGACTCGTCTCGTAAGAAGAACGCGGCGCGCTTGTTTTGTCCAGACTGACAAGTAGCATAATAGTTGTCAGAATCTCCACGAATACGAAAGCAAACTTTTCATTTGAATCGCTCATTCTGACATATGTAATGCCAATGGTATTGAAATTGTCATTCAAATCAGTGATTTCAGGAGGCAAAAATAAAAAAATAAAAAAGCACGTAAATAGCCAAATCAGCACAATAGAGATCTTGTAATGTTTTTAATTAATACGTTAAAAGCTTTTTATTTAATTTTAAATTAAACATAATTAAAATATATATTCCACTTTTAACATCTCTGAGATTATTTTAGCCTTCTTGATTTGGTATTAATTGCTAATTGCTATTAAAATATAAATGTATCAAACTTTTCCAATGATAGACTGTAAAAATATATTATTATTATTAATAATATTTTATTGCTCTGCCATTTTAATATTTGCTTAGGCTATATATTTGATATATATATATATATATATAATATATACTTAATATATTTGGCAGAGAGCAATAAAATATGTCTGCGCTAACGGAATAATATTTATTGGGATAATATTATTAATAATAATAAATAATAAATATAGCTGCAAGCAGCGATTACGGGCCCAAGCCGGTGGCACCGCCACCCCGGTGCCTTTAGTTGTACTAAAGGTACCGAGGTGGCGGTGCCACCGGCTTGGGCCCTCCATCGCTGCTTGCAGCTATATTTATTTATATATATATATATATATATATATATATATATATATATATAAAAACGCCACCCCGGTGCCTTTAGGGTTCCTGTGCACGACGGGCAATATCGTAACTCCGCTTTGACTATCGAGAAGAAGTCTGCTTTAGAGCTTGCATCAGTGTGGGTTCTGCAAAAGTGCGCATCGAGGGCACATATCAACCACAAAGTATGCGTGAGCACCCTTCTGAAACCTAAAATGAAAAATTAGACACCCTACAGTCTCATGGACTTAACGGACACATGAAATCAGCAGCCATTGTAAGTACACAACACCGAAAATTCCTATAAAGTGTGGTATATATATTCATTGAAATTACTGTACTTTAAAACACTTGTTTAAAAGAAAAAAACACATATACATAGTATAAAACACTAGATGGCACAATATACCTATTTTTAATAGTCTTTCTGCCCCCCTCCCCACACACACAGACAGGGGGGGCTGTCTGTGTGTGTGCCCTCCCTCCCCTCCCCGCACAGACACACACAATGGGGAAGGGGGGGTGGTGTCTGTGTGTGTGCCCTCCCCTCTCCACACACACACACATACTCACTCACACACACAGAATGGCAGGGGGAACTCTGGCAGAGAGAGGCAGAGAGAGACAAAACCACATTCAAACCAAAATATCTGACTTCCTGTTGGTCGGAGCTAATGACTGTAAATTAGAAAGTTGTCTGGCTCGATGTGCACAATATACATACCAAGTTTTGTTACTGTAGGTAAAACTAACCCCCCACTTTTGTCAAAAGCATCTTGAAAGTAACACACTTCTTGCTGCCAGTTGGTGGCGCTATAACTTTGACTCACATTAGTTACATCCATGTGATGGGCCTCTTACAGCGAGCACAATGCTGAAGTTTCATCAAGATCAATTAATGTATGAAGACGTTATAACACATCGTGTTTCTCTTTTCTCGCCATAAATTTGTTTCCTCGCCACGGCCAAACCGTTCGAGATATCAAAAAGCCGTCCGCAATTTAGCATCCTCAATGTCTTGACTTCATGCTGACCGAGTTTGGTGAAGATCAAATTAAATTTCTTGGAGGAGTATATCAAATTCCAGGGGCGTGCGTTTTCATACAACCCATAATAGCCGACTTCCTGTTGGGCTGGCGTAAAACTTAGAGCACGGAAGTTGTTCGGCCCGATTAGATCTATATGTGTACCGAGTTTCATACTAATTCATGCAATATTCAGTTTGATATATGGACCAAGTTTTCGGACCTCGTTAAAGGGGGCGCTGTTGAGCCCCCCTGCCACGCCCGGGTACCAGCTTCAGCCCGGCCCTGATGGCCGCAGGTTCTGACCTGTGTGCAAAGTTTCAAGAGTTTTCGAGCACGTTAAGGGCCCCAAAAGTGCCCGAGAAGTCCCACACAGCAGAGAAAGGGTTAAAATAAAGCCCCCCTCCTCTCTCACACACACAGACACTGAGAGAGACTGGCAAAATTCCCATCAAATCACATTCAAACCAAAATATCTGACTTCCTGTTGGTCGGAGCTAATGACTGTAAATTAGAAAGTTGTCCGGCTCGGGGAGATAAATATAAATACCGATTTTTGTTACTGTAGGTAAAACTAATACCCCATTTTTGACTAAAGGTGGCGCTACTGAGCCCCTTACCACGCCCGTTTCTGAAACTTTGCACAAGTGTACTAGGCAATAAATGTAAAGTGTCTGTCGAGTTTCATGCAATTTCAAGTATGCTAAGAGTCTCAAAAACTTTAAAAAAGAATATTAAAGTTTGATGCGTTGCCATGGCAACAGTATTTAAGATATCAATAATCCTTTCACAGGTCTACATCTGCCGTGTGTTTACATTAAACAGATGAAGTTTGAAGCAAATCGGGTAAAAATAAGAGGGTGATTTCAAAGCATTTTGAAAGTGACACACTTCCTGCTGCCAGTTGGTGGCGCTATAACTTTGACTCACAATAGTCACATCCATGTGATCGGCCTCTTACAACAAACACACTGCTGAAGTTTCATCAAGATCAGTTAATGTATGAGGATGTTATAACACACTTCCTGTTTCCAATATTCGCCATAAATTTGTTTCCTCGCCACGGCCAAACCGTTCGAGATATCAAAAATCCCCTCGCAATTTATCATCCTCCATGTCTTGACTTCATGCACACCCAGTTTCGTGGTCATCCGATGAATTCTCTAGGACAAGTGTTTCAAATGCCAGAACATGCGTTTCCATACAGCCCATAATAGCCGACTTCCTGTTGGGCTGGCGTAAAACTTAGAGCACGAAAGTTGTTCGGCCCGATGAGATCTATATGTGTACCGAGTTTCATATTATTACATGCAAGCGTGTTTGATATATGGACATGTTTTTGAATCCCATTCCAGGGGGCGCTGGCGAGCCCCCCTGCCACGCCCGGGTCCCAGCTTCAGCGCGGCCCTAATGGCCGCAGGTTCTGACATTTGTGCAAAGTTTCAAGAGTTTTTGAGCACGTTAAGGCCCCCAAAAGTGCCCAAAAGGTAGTAAAATAATAATAATAAAGAAGAATAATAATAATAATAATAAATAATAATCCGAAGGAAAACAATAGGGCCTTCGCCTTTTCAAGGCTTGGGCCCTAATAAATAATCTTTTCACCAGAGATACCACATGTGGTGGACCGTGAACAAGCTGAAGCCTGAAGCGTCGTATTATTTCTCATTTTAATGCACAGAAGCAGGTAAAGACAAGTCAATCATGTGTCTATCTCACTCGTTAATCTAAAAACGTTATCTGAGTGGTGGTTATGTTACAATGACTTATGTATATCTATCTTCAATCAATGCACTGACGTGACGTTGGCTCATTAGGCCTAGTTCTATTGCTTGTTCGCGACGCAAGTGGATTTTTTGAAGGGGCAAGTGAAAGACATTTACTTGCCTGACCGGACAAGTTGACGGATTAAAACTTAAGTGACTAAAAATAACTAGGAGAAATGTGAGAATGGTTATAATTTTATTACCTTCAGCGTAGCAGCAATTGATAATGGATACGTTGGTGTAGAATTTCTGGTAACGTTAGGCCTAAAGCTAAGGCCAGCGCTGCTGGCTCTTTTTGAGAGACTTCAGTGGAGATATAAAACCAAATGAGCGTAACAACAGCTCGCACACACAAGAAACTCACAGAAGAAACATACATTCAAAATGTTGAGTTTATTATTAATAACATGATACAGTTTAATAACATGAATATGAATATTATTACAATTGCAAATGTTACAGTTATTTAAAGGCACACCGTGGATCTGTTTTAAAGTAGGCCTATCATTTTTTTTTCTCCAAAATGTCTTATTTGTTTATTCAAAGGTTTATTTAAAACATTAATCTCATAGCATTATTTATTGCATTTGTAATTTCGCAATATACGTTACTTAATTGTATTATATTGCTATAGTGTGTTACTATTAATACTGAATTTATTTATCAAACATGTAAACATTTGACATGAAAGATGCATACATTAAATAAGGTTAAAAGCCTTTATAAGAATAATTAATGACCTTGGATAAATATAAAAAAATATGCAGATTTGCAGAAGTAAAAGCTGATAGAACACTGAAGAGGGTATTGCTTTGGAATAAATTATATTTATAGCACTAAAAATCCTTTTTTTACAATGACCGATTTACTTGTACGAAGGACAAGCACATGACAAGGCTTAATGTTGTTGAGCCCTGGCACTTTGATAGGCTAGCTTACACATTGTGGCCAAACGCCAGTGCACAATTTTTGAAGGATGTACACATTTACGAATCTTATTTTTTGATAAAGAATATATGTAATAGTCATCCTTAATTTGTTTTTATGTGATTGT
Organism: Phoxinus phoxinus; assembly: GCF_949152265.1. NCBI lineage: Eukaryota > Metazoa > Chordata > Actinopteri > Cypriniformes > Leuciscidae > Phoxinus > Phoxinus phoxinus. The sequence continues at coordinate 4,770,413 of NC_136879.1, read as the reverse complement.
TTCCTGTTATTTGTGACAGAATACCCAAATGAAGAGGAAGGTAGACATAGAAAGCAATTTTTTCAAAAAATCTAAGCAAGATACAGTAAACGCAGGAGAACAGGAGCTAAGAGCTGAGGCAAGAGATGATGCTGTGGAGGGACAGAAAGGCACAGTAGTAGTAATAGGAGGGACATTGTGTCAAAGTGATTAATGGCTTTGACCTTTGACCTTAGGCGGGGGTTTCCCACCCCGCCCCCTTCCGGTATGTGGGATCAAAGGCTAACCTTTGACCTTGGGGGGTTTCCGTTTCCTCCGGTATAGGAGATCAAAGGGTTGATCTGTGCCCTGCTATCAATCCATCATGTAAATTGGACAGTTGGTTTGACCCGGCGACCTCGCTAGCCATCGATCAAGTGATATGTAGTTTGACCTTGTGGCCCTCGCTAATATAGATCATGGTTTTGAGATAAGGTCTTTTAATTATTTTTGACGAATGGTTTTGAGATAAGAGATTCCAATTATTTGTGATGAATGGTTTTGACACAAGGTTAGGGTTTTGGATTTGGGTATAATATATGTGTTTGTGTTTTGACAGAAGGTTTGGGGTTTTTGAAGATGGGTTTAATATATGTGTTTTGACATAAGGTCTTTTAATTATTTGTGATGAATGGTTTTGATCGTTTGAAGAATGGGGTATATCAGTCTGTGCGTCCCTCCCACAGTGTGAGTGTATGTGTTGTACTGTGTGGAACTGAGAAAAAAACTGTAAAGTGTATCTCACACAAAAGTTGAAAAACCATTATTTAAAAGAATATAAATGTCTATAAAATAAAACGTATAATATAAATATCTTACTAAAGTTGAAAAACAGCATTCTAAATGAAATATAAAATAAATGAAATATAAAATAAACATCTACTGAGCCAGTCTAGATAAAAATAAAATCATCTTACCTTTTAGAGAGTTGAACAAGCTTATGAATGGGTTAAAATATTGTTTACACAACTTGTTTTACGGGATCCAGTCATTCCTGAAGGCCCTCTCACACAGTCTCAAAACATAGGGAGCGTGTGTGTGTGATAATATTGGGTCTTCCTATTATATTTGATGAATGGTTTTTGTTCGTTTGAAGTCAAGAAGGGTTATATAGTGACTGTGTGTCACAGAATCACTCCCACTCAGCGCATTGAGGTTGCTGGACACTCTGGAAATGATAAAAGAGATTTTCTAATAATTACGTATATTTCACACTGACTAAAGTTGAAAAACATTCATTTAAATTATATAAATGAAATATAAAAAACATTTACAATCTTTGTAAGTCTTGACGGTCTCTGTTCATATATCCTATGGGGTGTTTTTTCACACAGGCCTTTGACCTGCTGGGCTGTAACTCACAAAGAAGAATGTCTCTCTCTCTCTCAAAGCACAGGGCACGTGCGTCTGTGTGTGTGTGTGTGTTCAGCGATCAGAACGAGACATTGCAAATATTTTGTTAGTGCTAAATGTATTGTATAAGTATAAAAAGTTTAAATATGATCTTTTTAAAAATGAAAATATTGTTTAAATTAAATCTTTAAAGTTAATACATTCGTATAATCTATTTAACTTTTAGCAGATTACTGTAATGGTTTTTTTTTTTAACGGTGACCCTAAAGTATGATTGTTATTAAGCAATGTCTGTTTAAAAACTTTAGATTGTTGAAAAACTGTACTGTCGTCTTGAATCTCATTTATATGAAAAGATTCAATCAGCATTTTTGAAATATTTTGTTAGTGCTAAATTTATTGTGCAAGTATAAAAAGTTTAAATGATCTCTTTTAAAAATAAAAAGATTATTTCAATGCAATGAATTAATAAAAACATATTCTACATTGATGGTCTATGGAAAAACTTGACTTGAACTTAAAGCATATTTTTTATTTATCAGGTTCATGTAAAGAACTTTGAAATGTGTGGGTCTCACAAGTCATCTCACACATTGTGTGAAATGTTCAATAATTCCTAGTGTCTGTGAGAAAATCACCACATAGGCCTATCTTTAGAGAGAGAGAGAGCAACAATGAAGATATTTTAGAATCTGTGATGCCTCAGACCAATCCCCTATTGATAGGCTGCTTATAATGTCCTTCCGAACCCCCGCACATCTTCAGAGAAATACGTTACTGGACAATAATGTTAGCTTCAGGATATAGGGTGACAGAGCAGATGAGCCTCTGTGCATCATGTAATGTTAGTCACAGGCTAACACCTTTCCAGAGCCAAAGTTTTGTTCGTACTAAATTTATTTCAAAGCATAATCGTAAAATATTAAATATGATCTTTTAAAATGAAAAGATTAAATCTTTAAAGTTTTAAAACATTTGTATATCTCTATTTATCTTTTAGAAGATTACTATAATGATTTTGTTTAACAGTGACCTAAAGTAAAAATGTCATCAATATAACCATAGCCATAATGATTCTTGTACTGGAACAGCATATTCTATCCCTACACCTAAACACGGTCATCACAGCATTTTTAATTTTTTTTCAAAAATAAATAAATAAATAATTTAATATAATTTCTAACTGTTTTGCACTCACACACACTAAGTTGGTTCCATAAATTACCTAATCTCTATTTTTAAATGAAATGAATATAAAGTATATCTCAATGAATAATAACAAACATGTTACTAAAATGTATTCAAACAATTGAAACATAGTTTTAGCTAAATTAATATATATATTTTACATTTATTATATATTTATAAATTAATATATATAACACTTTACATTTTTATAGAGCTGAAGAAGTAGTTCTTTATGCAAGGATTAAAAACTATCCAAAAAGCAAATAGTTTAAGTTGTCATAAAGAAAACCCTCCCGGATCCTTCAGTGATAAACTGCAGGGTGAAACGAAGCTTCAGACCCTCGCAGAGACGGGGGCAGTTACAGAGCAGATAACACATGAACACCTATAAACACAATGTCTCAGTAAAGCTAGTCTGCTTTCCAGAGTTTTATTCATGCTAAATTCATTTAAAAGCATAATCTTAAAAGTTTAAATTAGATCTTTAATTTAATTAGATCAAATCTTTAAACTTTTATTAAAATCATATCTTCTATTTATCTTCTTAGAAGACTTCTCTATGATATCAATGATTTTGCTTAAATTTAACATAAGGTATTATTTTTACTAAACACCGTCTGTTTAAAAAACAAAATAAAAAAATTTTTTAAAGCAAAAACTATGTGCTTTGGCGTCTTAGATTTATAAAAAATATTAAATCATCACTTTTGTCCATGCGACATGAAACTTGCTGTCAAAGTTTGTCACAATGTTTTTAAGAAATCCCAGGACTCTACATTGCTCTTATTTAGATTAAGTTGTATCATTTAGAAAATCACCACATATTTTCAGAGACGCGATGTGCCTCTGTGGCCTACGAGTAAAGTTTGTCTTGAGCGAATATTACATTTTACTCGTCTTAATTCAAAACATGATCTTACTTTTTCTACGCTAGCTATATGATCTATTACATGTATAAGATGAATATATCATTTTTTACTTATCTTGTATCTCCCCGAATTATCCTTAATCAGTGTGGAAACACACAGGCTGAAATATATGTCTGAATTTAAAAATGTTATCTTTTTTTTTTGATGCGACAGTTTGTCTGTTGGCCGCATGATACTATATATCAGGAATCGTGCCCTTTGGCCTCCTCCATTTTGTAGGCTTTTTATTTTTATTTTTTTTATAAAGACCCTACAAGTTAGTCTTTAAAGGTGCGCTGTGTAGGAATTTCTCCCATCTAGCGGTGAAATTCTATTTTGCATTTAAACGAATAGTGTTCTCTAGCGCCTCGCTTTTCAAATGCGTGTTGCAACTGCGCTAGCCGTTATGAGCCAAGAAGCAATGAACATGTCTTCCAGTAGCACATCATCGAGTTTAACTATGTTCTACCGTTATGCTGACTAAATAATGACTTACACAACCAAGTAATATAAAAAAATAAATAAAAAAAAACCTTGTAATTTAGACCGTAACATTGACTTGTCTGTCGAGAAGAAAGCAGCGTCCATTCATTATCTCTTTCCACCTGGGAAAAGCTAACGCGATATCTACCCTATTTTGAATTCACCGGTCACGTTTCCTTTGAAATATTTTGTACATTTATTTTTTATTTTATTTTTGCTTTTTGGCTACGAGGATACCTTTTCCTGTGATAAGTACGATCCTGCATTATAACGTGCAGTGTAGCCATTCAAATTTGGCTCTCACTGATCTCCTTGTACAATTTAGCTGGTTTCAGTCAGCCGGCTCTGGATGAAAATGTGTTTTAGAAACGCGTTTAGGTAGGCTAGTGCTTTTTGCCCCTCTCTGCTATTATATATTTTTTCAACATGGCGGAACGACATGGAAGCCTCCATGGACTTACCCGTCCCGTATACATACAGATAAGAAATTCTTTGCTTACGAGGATAAGTCAAATCATTGACAGAGGTAATTTTACACAAATTATGATATATTTATGAATAAAGACATTGATTTTAGCTAATAAAATACTTTTTTTTTAAAACGACTGTACTTTTAATTTCAGATGTGTAAATTACAAAACAGCATTTTTCAATCGTCTTCAGAAGTCGTTTCTTCAATGGGTCTCCTGAGAATATGTAATTTCCTTTAAAACCAAAGATTAAGCTAAATGACACCACCATTCCCCCCAAAATCAAATACTCTATGCGATTTGTATTACACTTTTTCAAAGGATAATCTTGCCGATATGATATGTCTGATGCAATGTTTTGCAAAGAAATAGGTACTGCAATACTCCAAACAGTTCAACACAATGACATCATTATGGATGGACGATGGGTGAAAACACGGCCTGTTTAGGGTAGTTTTCCAGATTTTACCCAAAATCAAATACTCTATTACACTTTTCAAATGATAATCTAGCTTTAAAGTTAGAAAAAAGTTAAAACCAAACATATCTTTATACCTGTTGTGTTCCGACACAAGACCAGTAACTGGTTCTTTTTGTTTTATAAACTGACTTTTCTTATCTCTACAAATATCACCCCCGATAAATATGGACTTAATATGGACACAATGTTTTTAGGAAAAAGCAGCGTTTTAAAATACAACTAAACCAGATGATTTATTTTTGACAGACCTATGGAAATGCATGTTGGTTTCTAAGTTTTGCAATCATGCAATGTTCGAGAAAGCTAATATCGGTGTAATCTTTGCGAGGTCTCACCCACAACGCAAAACTTTGTGTTAAGGGTGATCCAGGCATAGCTTCACTAAAAGAAAATACTACGGAAACCACTTTAAAACTGTAAGTATACCATATTATGGTTTCGCATTGATTTAAAGTTTTGTTTGTTTGTTATTAACTAATACCTTAACTAACACTTCAACATCCAGCACAGAAATAAAGAGATGAATGAGCTAAGGACGTTCTCTGACCCCAAATGTTCACAATCCACAATATGCTAGTATGTGTGTTAATAGTTGTGCTTAAATCTTTAGTGATGCATAGTTCCACACTCTTGTAAAGCTTATGGACTAACTTTAAAACACGAATTCAAAAGTCCAAAACACCCGTATAAGATTCAAAATAATTTATATTTATATAATAAATACACAAAAGTATGCAAATAATGGTTTTATTACTTCACATTTTGTATGTTGGACCGTATGTGTTGTAGGTGAAGACGTTTCTTTGAGAGCCCTGTTTATAGGAATAAATGACAATTAAGAATTTAAGTGATACTTTGTTTAGCGCATCTTTCCCTCTATCTACGATGTGGAACCACACAAAGTATAAACACGAAAAGTAAGCGCGTGCTGTTTTACATTTAAACTATTAAAACAGAATCACATCTGACTATTGCGCCGAGAGATCCATATTCATTAAAGCTTGAGGCTGTTAAACAAATACAGAAAAGCCACCTGTGATCACTTTTGAATGTTTGTAATTTACATTTTATAGTATTCTAGTCTAGATTCTAGATTACGCCGTTTACATCTTGCTTCTTTTTGTTTTTGTACATAACTATAACCTATGAGCATGGTCAAACGTATAGGAATTTATGAAAAACATAGCATAAAGAGAATTAAATGACGGTCCTTCTACATGAGTGTGTTTAGAGACTAAACAAATCATATTTCTTTTAGAACATCCTTCTGCTATGTCTACGAAACAGCGCCATGAAAGACGAGTATTACTGTTTTTTTTCTTTTTTTTCTGTTAACACTATTACACTTCAAACTCGGCTAACTATTACACTTAAGATACACGGTTATTTTGTCTATGTCGCCAAACAACAGTTAAGCTAATGAGTTACAGTTGATAAGTGCTATTTTTACGGTAAATCTGGCATGATTCGTTTTTATTCTGGCCCCACCGATACTTTGACACCAGAGTTTTAGGCATCGGTCTTTTAGGCCTGATCCAGAAAACAGACGCTGTGTTTTACATCTTAATAATTGTTCTTCTTTTTATGAAAACATGTGGCAAGCAGTTTTTGGTCTCATCAGCAGAATACCGAATCTACCTATCAACAGTTATATGTGAAACGAGATCAGTCGCATTAGAGTTGGATTCTTGTTTATATTGAACATTGTTATTGAACAATAGTGTTAGTGTTCTTGGCCTCATCAAATCTAAACACAACTGACATCTTTGTTTGCATTTCTTCTGAAACACATCGTTTTGAAATTGTTTACCAATTTTTAACATCGTCATTGCTACATACACTTTGAAAAACAACTATGTTTTTCCTAGAATGTCATCAGCTGATAGAAATTTCTTGCGTACGTCTATCTCAGATCGATCGTATAGGTGTCGCCTGCACCGCCTCATCTACACCTAAAGAAAACATTTACAAGAGTTGCGAATGTCGAAATTTATATTAAAAAATTAAAAATGCCACGAAACAAAGACCAGAAAACATCTTTCTGTAAGCGACCCTCAAAATCTGTTACTTTTGTCGCTTTGTTTGAAGAACAACTTAAATCAGCAGGTGCTTAATAACTATTGAAGTCTATTAAACAGCCCTGAATTCGGCGATGACGTGTTTTACGCAATATTTATATCGCGTTTTAATTTAAACTCAACACATTTGAATGCAATAAAGGTTTATAACTGAACTTTAACATCTTAATATTTGGTAAAAGTTGACTTAAAGCCTTACTTTTTAAATGTTTTTTACGGAACTTGTTGCGAACAATTCACCCCCTCACAATCTTTAATGAAAATGTAATTACTGGATTGAGAGAAAATATTTGCCTTTGTCTCCCCCACTTTGTCAGGAAAACTATGTTTCCTACATTTTCCTACATTTAGCATTAAACCACGGTATTCGCACGAGTCATTTAAATTCTATATTATCCTAGTTTATGACTTTATTTTGGGGCGATAAGTGTTTAATTTTGTAAAAACGCTATTTAGATTGTGTAATAGCCTACCATTTTTAAATGAGATCAGACATGACTATAAAATAAAATTTTGTAATTTTTTTTATTTCAGCGTTATACAATCATACATTGAAGTAGTAAAGAAAATGACAGACATTTACAGATGGTCTAACCAAAAAAGAAAGTCGCGGCACGCAATCATGTTTTGCTCTAGGCTGTAGCTGACCAGACTTTCAACTATTTCACCAACGTCAGTTTTTGCATTTTTTGACACCAGTGACACACAGAGATCTGTTACAAACGTACATATACAGAGTAATTCAGTGACTCCTAGCTCTTTGCCAGAACTTTCAAGCATCACATCCAGAACTTTTCTGAGGTTTACGTCGATCGACTCTTTACTGTTTAAAAACAGGGGTGTAACATCCGTCCATGATCCAACCAACCCTCTTATGTCATCCATTTCATTTTTGAGATTTGTTTCACGCTTGGTATCCCCCGCCAAATCGTTATTCATATCACACGCAGCATCGATGATCCTGTGCATCAAGCCAACCATCTGGCCTCCAAAATGATCTTTAAACATACAGTCTAGCGTAGCTCTTAAACGACACTCTTTGCCCGTGCCGCACTCACACGCCGGATGATACTTGTTCCCCGCTTCGCCAGAACTCAACGGGGAGTCGCTTTCCATCAGCTTTTGCGTCGCCATTTCAGAAGTTGTTCGATTTTTAGATAGCCCCCTATTCGATGGTGAAAGATTCTGTTAGTTCCTGGAATCTCCTGAGTGAGTCCTTGCAGCACAATCGTCCAGGCCTCTTGCGTCAACGCACGGAAGTTTGTGTTTTTGGGTTAGAAGCGTGAGTCGAAGAAGTTTGCGGTAGGGTCAGACAATGTCCAGACAATGTTCCTTCGACTTTTGATCGATGAGATGTCGCAGTAGCACTGCAGCCCGCAGCTAGTAGAGCTAGAACCAAGGGTTTTGTGCAATAGAGCTCAAAACAACTGATAGAGCTCAACCCACCCCGGATGGATGGGGTTTGATAGGGGTGTCGCCTTCATGATGTCGTAAATATGCATATAGCCTACCACCCTACAAAATTTTATTTTATAGTCATGTCTGATCTCATTTAAAAATGGTAGGCTATTACACAATCTAAATAGCGTTTTTACAAAATTAAACACTTATCGCCCCAAAATAAAGTCATAAACTAGGATAATATAGAATTTAAATGACTCGTGCGAATACCGTGGTTTAATGCTAAATGTAGGAAAATGTAGGAAACATAGTTTTCCTGACAAAGTGGGGGAGACAAAGGCAAATATTTTCTCTCAATCCAGTAATTACATTTTCATTAAAGATTGTGAGGGGGTGAATTGTTCGCAACAAGTTCCGTAAAAAACATTTAAAAAGTAAGGCTTTAAGTCAACTTTTACCAAATATTAAGATGTTAAAGTTCAGTTATAAACCTTTATTGCATTCAAATGTGTTGAGTTTAAATTAAAACGCGATATAAATATTGCGTAAAACACGTCATCGCCGAATTCAGGGCTGTTTAATAGACTTCAATAGTTATTAAGCACCTGCTGATTTAAGTTGTTCTTCAAACAAAGCGACAAAAGTAACAGATTTTGAGGGTCGCTTACAGAAAGATGTTTTCTGGTCTTTGTTTCGTGGCATTTTTAATTTTTTAATATAAATTTCGACATTCGCAACTCTTGTAAATGTTTTCTTTAGGTGTAGATGAGGCGGTGCAGGCGACACCTATACGATCGATCTGAGATAGACGTACGCAAGAAATTTCTATCAGCTGATGACATTCTAGGAAAAACATAGTTGTTTTTCAAAGTGTATGTAGCAATGACGATGTTAAAAATTGGTAAACAATTTCAAAACGATGTGTTTCAGAAGAAATGCAAACAAAGATGTCAGTTGTGTTTAGATTTGATGAGGCCAAGAACACTAACACTATTGTTCAATAACAATGTTCAATATAAACAAGAATCCAACTCTAATGCGACTGATCTCGTTTCACATATAACTGTTGATAGGTAGATTCGGTATTCTGCTGATGAGACCAAAAACTGCTTGCCACATGTTTTCATAAAAAGAAGAACAATTATTAAGATGTAAAACACAGCGTCTGTTTTCTGGATCAGGCCTAAAAGACCGATGCCTAAAACTCTGGTGTCAAAGTATCGGTGGGGCCAGAATAAAAACGAATCATGCCAGATTTACCGTAAAAATAGCACTTATCAACTGTAACTCATTAGCTTAACTGTTGTTTGGCGACATAGACAAAATAACCGTGTATCTTAAGTGTAATAGTTAGCCGAGTTTGAAGTGTAATAGTGTTAACAGAAAAAAAAGAAAAAAAACAGTAATACTCGTCTTTCATGGCGCTGTTTCGTAGACATAGCAGAAGGATGTTCTAAAAGAAATATGATTTGTTTAGTCTCTAAACACACTCATGTAGAAGGACCGTCATTTAATTCTCTTTATGCTATGTTTTTCATAAATTCCTATACGTTTGACCATGCTCATAGGTTATAGTTATGTACAAAAACAAAAAGAAGCAAGATGTAAACGGCGTAATCTAGAATCTAGACTAGAATACTATAAAATGTAAATTACAAACATTCAAAAGTGATCACAGGTGGCTTTTCTGTATTTGTTTAACAGCCTCAAGCTTTAATGAATATGGATCTCTCGGCGCAATAGTCAGATGTGATTCTGTTTTAATAGTTTAAATGTAAAACAGCACGCGCTTACTTTTCGTGTTTATACTTTGTGTGGTTCCACATCGTAGATAGAGGGAAAGATGCGCTAAACAAAGTATCACTTAAATTCTTAATTGTCATTTATTCCTATAAACAGGGCTCTCAAAGAAACGTCTTCACCTACAACACATACGGTCCAACATACAAAATGTGAAGTAATAAAACCATTATTTGCATACTTTTGTGTATTTATTATATAAATATAAATTATTTTGAATCTTATACGGGTGTTTTGGACTTTTGAATTCGTGTTTTAAAGTTAGTCCATAAGCTTTACAAGAGTGTGGAACTATGCATCACTAAAGATTTAAGCACAACTATTAACACACATACTAGCATATTGTGGATTGTGAACATTTGGGGTCAGAGAACGTCCTTAGCTCATTCATCTCTTTATTTCTGTGCTGGATGTTGAAGTGTTAGTTAAGGTATTAGTTAATAACAAACAAACAAAACTTTAAATCAATGCGAAACCATAATATGGTATACTTACAGTTTTAAAGTGGTTTCCGTAGTATTTTCTTTTAGTGAAGCTATGCCTGGATCACCCTTAACACAAAGTTTTGCGTTGTGGGTGAGACCTCGCAAAGATTACACCGATATTAGCTTTCTCGAACATTGCATGATTGCAAAACTTAGAAACCAACATGCATTTCCATAGGTCTGTCAAAAATAAATCATCTGGTTTAGTTGTATTTTAAAACGCTGCTTTTTCCTAAAAACATTGTGTCCATATTAAGTCCATATTTATCGGGGGTGATATTTGTAGAGATAAGAAAAGTCAGTTTATAAAACAAAAAGAACCAGTTACTGGTCTTGTGTCGGAACACAACAGGTATAAAGATATGTTTGGTTTTAACTTTTTTCTAACTTTAAAGCTAGATTATCATTTGAAAAGTGTAATAGAGTATTTGATTTTGGGTAAAATCTGGAAAACTACCCTAAACAGGCCGTGTTTTCACCCATCGTCCATCCATAATGATGTCATTGTGTTGAACTGTTTGGAGTATTGCAGTACCTATTTCTTTGCAAAACATTGCATCAGACATATCATATCGGCAAGATTATCCTTTGAAAAAGTGTAATACAAATCGCATAGAGTATTTGATTTTGGGGGGAATGGTGGTGTCATTTAGCTTAATCTTTGGTTTTAAAGGAAATTACATATTCTCAGGAGACCCATTGAAGAAACGACTTCTGAAGACGATTGAAAAATGCTGTTTTGTAATTTACACATCTGAAATTAAAAGTACAGTCGTTTTAAAAAAAAAGTATTTTATTAGCTAAAATCAATGTCTTTATTCATAAATATATCATAATTTGTGTAAAATTACCTCTGTCAATGATTTGACTTATCCTCGTAAGCAAAGAATTTCTTATCTGTATGTATACGGGACGGGTAAGTCCATGGAGGCTTCCATGTCGTTCCGCCATGTTGAAAAAATATATAATAGCAGAGAGGGGCAAAAAGCACTAGCCTACCTAAACGCGTTTCTAAAACACATTTTCATCCAGAGCCGGCTGACTGAAACCAGCTAAATTGTACAAGGAGATCAGTGAGAGCCAAATTTGAATGGCTACACTGCACGTTATAATGCAGGATCGTACTTATCACAGGAAAAGGTATCCTCGTAGCCAAAAAGCAAAAATAAAATAAAAAATAAATGTACAAAATATTTCAAAGGAAACGTGACCGGTGAATTCAAAATAGGGTAGATATCGCGTTAGCTTTTCCCAGGTGGAAAGAGATAATGAATGGACGCTGCTTTCTTCTCGACAGACAAGTCAATGTTACGGTCTAAATTACAAGGTTTTTTTTTATTTATTTTTTTATATTACTTGGTTGTGTAAGTCATTATTTAGTCAGCATAACGGTAGAACATAGTTAAACTCGATGATGTGCTACTGGAAGACATGTTCATTGCTTCTTGGCTCATAACGGCTAGCGCAGTTGCAACACGCATTTGAAAAGCGAGGCGCTAGAGAACACTATTCGTTTAAATGCAAAATAGAATTTCACCGCTAGATGGGAGAAATTCCTACACAGCGCACCTTTAAAGACTAACTTGTAGGGTCTTTATAAAAAAAATAAAAATAAAAAGCCTACAAAATGGAGGAGGCCAAAGGGCACGATTCCTGATATATAGTATCATGCGGCCAACAGACAAACTGTCGCATCAAAAAAAAAAGATAACATTTTTAAATTCAGACATATATTTCAGCCTGTGTGTTTCCACACTGATTAAGGATAATTCGGGGAGATACAAGATAAGTAAAAAATGATATATTCATCTTATACATGTAATAGATCATATAGCTAGCGTAGAAAAAGTAAGATCATGTTTTGAATTAAGACGAGTAAAATGTAATATTCGCTCAAGACAAACTTTACTCGTAGGCCACAGAGGCACATCGCGTCTCTGAAAATATGTGGTGATTTTCTAAATGATACAACTTAATCTAAATAAGAGCAATGTAGAGTCCTGGGATTTCTTAAAAACATTGTGACAAACTTTGACAGCAAGTTTCATGTCGCATGGACAAAAGTGATGATTTAATATTTTTTATAAATCTAAGACGCCAAAGCACATAGTTTTTGCTTTAAAAATTTATTTTATTTTGTTTTTTAAACAGACGGTGTTTAGTAAAAATAATACCTTATGTTAAATTTAAGCAAAATCATTGATATCATAGAGAAGTCTTCTAAGAAGATAAATAGAAGATATGATTTTAATAAAAGTTTAAAGATTTGATCTAATTAAATTAAAGATCTAATTTAAACTTTTAAGATTATGCTTTTAAATGAATTTAGCATGAATAAAACTCTGGAAAGCAGACTAGCTTTACTGAGACATTGTGTTTATAGGTGTTCATGTGTTATCTGCTCTGTAACTGCCCCCGTCTCTGCGAGGGTCTGAAGCTTCGTTTCACCCTGCAGTTTATCACTGAAGGATCCGGGAGGGTTTTCTTTATGACAACTTAAACTATTTGCTTTTTGGATAGTTTTTAATCCTTGCATAAAGAACTACTTCTTCAGCTCTATAAAAATGTAAAGTGTTATATATATTAATTTATAAATATATAATAAATGTAAAATATATATATTAATTTAGCTAAAACTATGTTTCAATTGTTTGAATACATTTTAGTAACATGTTTGTTATTATTCATTGAGATATACTTTATATTCATTTCATTTAAAAATAGAGATTAGGTAATTTATGGAACCAACTTAGTGTGTGTGAGTGCAAAACAGTTAGAAATTATATTAAATTATTTATTTATTTATTTTTGAAAAAAAATTAAAAATGCTGTGATGACCGTGTTTAGGTGTAGGGATAGAATATGCTGTTCCAGTACAAGAATCATTATGGCTATGGTTATATTGATGACATTTTTACTTTAGGTCACTGTTAAACAAAATCATTATAGTAATCTTCTAAAAGATAAATAGAGATATACAAATGTTTTAAAACTTTAAAGATTTAATCTTTTCATTTTAAAAGATCATATTTAATATTTTACGATTATGCTTTGAAATAAATTTAGTACGAACAAAACTTTGGCTCTGGAAAGGTGTTAGCCTGTGACTAACATTACATGATGCACAGAGGCTCATCTGCTCTGTCACCCTATATCCTGAAGCTAACATTATTGTCCAGTAACGTATTTCTCTGAAGATGTGCGGGGGTTCGGAAGGACATTATAAGCAGCCTATCAATAGGGGATTGGTCTGAGGCATCACAGATTCTAAAATATCTTCATTGTTGCTCTCTCTCTCTCTAAAGATAGGCCTATGTGGTGATTTTCTCACAGACACTAGGAATTATTGAACATTTCACACAATGTGTGAGATGACTTGTGAGACCCACACATTTCAAAGTTCTTTACATGAACCTGATAAATAAAAAATATGCTTTAAGTTCAAGTCAAGTTTTTCCATAGACCATCAATGTAGAATATGTTTTTATTAATTCATTGCATTGAAATAATCTTTTTATTTTTAAAAGAGATCATTTAAACTTTTTATACTTGCACAATAAATTTAGCACTAACAAAATATTTCAAAAATGCTGATTGAATCTTTTCATATAAATGAGATTCAAGACGACAGTACAGTTTTTCAACAATCTAAAGTTTTTAAACAGACATTGCTTAATAACAATCATACTTTAGGGTCACCGTTAAAAAAAAAAACCATTACAGTAATCTGCTAAAAGTTAAATAGATTATACGAATGTATTAACTTTAAAGATTTAATTTAAACAATATTTTCATTTTTAAAAAGATCATATTTAAACTTTTTATACTTATACAATACATTTAGCACTAACAAAATATTTGCAATGTCTCGTTCTGATCGCTGAACACACACACACACACAGACGCACGTGCCCTGTGCTTTGAGAGAGAGAGAGACATTCTTCTTTGTGAGTTACAGCCCAGCAGGTCAAAGGCCTGTGTGAAAAAACACCCCATAGGATATATGAACAGAGACCGTCAAGACTTACAAAGATTGTAAATGTTTTTTATATTTCATTTATATAATTTAAATGAATGTTTTTCAACTTTAGTCAGTGTGAAATATACGTAATTATTAGAAAATCTCTTTTATCATTTCCAGAGTGTCCAGCAACCTCAATGCGCTGAGTGGGAGTGATTCTGTGACACACAGTCACTATATAACCCTTCTTGACTTCAAACGAACAAAAACCATTCATCAAATATAATAGGAAGACCCAAGACAAAGACATATTATCACACACACACGCTCCCTATGTTTTGAGACTGTGTGAGAGGGCCTTCAGGAATGACTGGATCCCGTAAAACAAGTTGTGTAAACAATATTTTAACCCATTCATAAGCTTGTTCAACTCTCTAAAAGGTAAGATGATTTTATTTTTATCTAGACTGGCTCAGTAGATGTTTATTTTATATTTCATTTATTTTATATTTCATTTAGAATGCTGTTTTTCAACTTTAGTAAGATATTTATATTATACGTTTTATTTTATAGACATTTATATTCTTTTAAATAATGGTTTTTCAACTTTTGTGTGAGATACACTTTACAGTTTTTTTCTCAGTTCCACACAGTACAACACATACACTCACACTGTGGGAGGGACGCACAGACTGATATACCCCATTCTTCAAACGATCAAAACCATTCATCACAAATAATTAAAAGACCTTATGTCAAAACACATATATTAAACCCATCTTCAAAAACCCCAAACCTTCTGTCAAAACACAAACACATATATTATACCCAAATCCAAAACCCTAACCTTGTGTCAAAACCATTCATCACAAATAATTGGAATCTCTTATCTCAAAACCATTCGTCAAAAATAATTAAAAGACCTTATCTCAAAACCATGATCTATATTAGCGAGGGCCACAAGGTCAAACTACATATCACTTGATCGATGGCTAGCGAGGTCGCCGGGTCAAACCAACTGTCCAATTTACATGATGGATTGATAGCAGGGCACAGATCAACCCTTTGATCTCCTATACCGGAGGAAACGGAAACCCCCCAAGGTCAAAGGTTAGCCTTTGATCCCACATACCGGAAGGGGGCGGGGTGGGAAACCCCCGCCTAAGGTCAAAGGTCAAAGCCATTAATCACTTTGACACAATGTCCCTCCTATTACTACTCACAGTGGAGGGAGGGAATGATGTACTGGAAGAAGATGATGCAGAAGAAGAGGAAGAACAAAGCAAAGACATTGAATGCAGCATTAGCAAGACAGAAACAGCTTCTGCATGTCCAGTAGGACCTCATGGTACGTTCCATTGTCAGCAACAGTGTTGTCAAAATGTTTAATTTAGGTTAGATCATATTTAAAGGAATATGCTGAAAATGCTGTCATTATTTACAGACTCTAAAGTATTATGTAGTAGATTAGGGTTTACTTTAGAGTTGATTACAGTCAGATGTGTTTGTTGCCCTTCAGGAGCAGAGTGAGATACCCTTTTTGTAGTGGAATCAAACAAATGCTGATATAATGAGTGCCCAATCATTTTTAGTTGTATTGTGTTAGGAATTAAACAACAATTTATCTCATTCTTAGATATATCCAGATTCAGAAGTGAGGGGCCCACCCAGCCAAACTTGCAAACATTCCCTAAAACTTTTCAAGGAGCTGCAAAGAGAAGTTTTCACAGTGAGTGGTACAAGGCATACACATGGCTGGAGTATTCACAGTCCAAGGATGCTGCATACTGCTTCGCTTGCAGGCACTTTTCACTCCCTAATGCTGCCATTGGTGTGTTTACATCTTTAAATGGATACTCAAACTGGAAGAAAGCCACATTTAAAGACAGTGGATTCAGTTTGCATGCAAAGTCGGATGTCCATGTTAATGCAATGACTGCCTGGCTTGAGAACAAAAGAATGGGGGAGAACAACTCATCTCTATTTGCACTGATTGATCATGACCATAAAAAAAAAGTTACTGAAAATCAGAACTATGTGAAAACCTTAGCTGAAGTTCTTCTCCTGACAGCTACACAGAACATTGCCCAGCGAGCCCACAACGAATCAGCTACTTCATCAAACAGAGGGAATTTTTTAGAGATTTTAGATCTAATTGGCAAACATGATGCAAATGTGAACAAGCAATTGACACAACGTGCAAAAAAGGCAAAATACACTAGCAACACCATACAAAATGAAATCCTAGAATGTTTAGCAGGAATAGTGTGTGATGAAATTATTGAAGAGGTAAAGAAGAGTGAACAATTTGCTGTTATAGCTGATGAGACGAAGGACCTGAAAAAAAAGAACAGATGGCCTTTGTGCTGAGGTACTATTATAATGGGATGGTACATGAAAGTTTTTTGGAATTTCAAGAAGCAGAGCAGTTAGATGCTGCAGGATTGACAAAAATAATAATTGAAAGGTTAGAGAAATGTGGATTGGAATACAGAAAGAATCTTGTTGGACAAGGGTACGATGGCGCATCTGTCATGAGTGGTCGGCACACAGGAGTACAAGCAAGAATAAGAGAGGTGGCCAAACATGCATTCTATGTCCATTGTAGTGCACACTGTTTAAACCTTGTTCTTGTGGACTGTGTGAAGTCAGTTCCGGATGCTGCACGTTTCTTTTCCTTACTGGAGAGGCTGTATGTTTTCTTTTCCAGTTCATACGTTCACCACAAATGGCTAGAAGTGCAAAGTGAGATGTTTGAGGGAGCACCAAGAGAACTGCAGAGATTGAGTGATACCAGGTGGGCGTGCAGGTATATAACTTGTCGAAATCTAATGGATCGATTGTCAGCTGTCAAGAGAGTGCTTGAGGACATTTCAGAGGAAGAGCATCCTGATAGGTCTGTAGATGCTAGGGGGTTACTTGGTCAGATTGATTTAAATTTCATAGGGCTTTTGTCAGTCTTCAAGAAAGTTCTTGGTAGCACAAAATTTGTATCAGACATGCTTCAGTCTCCCAGGTTAGATATGACAAAAGCAGTTGATCTCATTGAAGCACTGAAACAAACCTTTAAAGAGGACCGTAGTGAGACTTCCTTCAACAATAACTGGGATGAGGTTATCAAGACATGTGACAATTGCAGCATTTCCTTAGACATGCCACTCCCTAAGCGAAAACGACAGCTATCTAGAACACTGCAGGGTTGTGTCATAACATCTACTGTTGGACAGCATGTGGAGATGGACAGTAAGGAAGCCTTTAAATCCCATGTTTACTACCCAATCATTGATTGTATGATTGGAGAAATAGAGAGGTGTTTCTCAAAATTAAACTGTGGGATCATGAAAGGAATGCAAGCACTTAACCCCTCAAGCAGCAGCTTTTTGGATGAAGAAAGCATTGCCCTCTTAGCAAAAGCTTATGATGCAGACATAGAGGACCTAAAACACGAGCTACATCAGACCAGACGAATTTTAAGCAGGAAAAAATCTGATGGACAGATGATTCCTGTTACTTTGATGGAATTCACCAGGTTTCTTGAACCTTTTAAAGAAGTCTTCTTTGAGCTTTTCCGTCTTGCAAAAATAGCTGTTGTGCTACCTGTGAGTAGTGCCTCATGTGAGCGCAGTTTCTCTACACTGAAACTTGTAAAAACTCACTTGCGCTCCACTATGTCAGATAATAGACTAAGCAATTTGTCAATACTTAGTATTGAGTCTGAGCGTTCAAAGGCTATAGACATGGATGTTTTCATTAAACGTTTTTGTGCACAGCATGGTAATCGGCGAATTCAACTCTTCTGATTTTTTGTACATGAGTTAATATCTGCTGCCTCACATTTCTGAGTATCTGTCTGACTTCTGTAACTAGATTAAAATAATCAGTTACACTAGTATCTACTTCTGTCATATTCAGATTTTTTGTACATGAGTTAATATCTGCTGCCTCACATTTCTGAGTATCTGTCTGACTTCTGTAACTGATTATTTGGTCCCACTTTATATTAAGTGGCCCTAATACCTGTGAACTTACATGGTAACTACATGTGTACATAGTATGTAACTACAGTGTAAGTACACATTAGTACATAGTATCTACAGCTGTAACATTTGCGTAACTACACATATTTAACAACCCTCAGAATGGTATGTGTAAGTACAAATGTGTAACAGGACATTGGTAACAAAAAAATGTCACTTCAGTAAGTACACATGTGTAATAGGAATTATGTAACTACATTTTGTAACAACAATATGTAGCCTATTTGTTGTTCCACTTCCACATGCAGTATTAGATACTGCAGTTACCAGTTGGAATACATGTATTTATGACTGGCAGGACTAATGTTGAATTACAACTAAAGTTTCACCTAACTCCTCAGTAACTCCTCAGTAACTGTCCACTTAATATAAAGTGTAATTGTTAAGGTAATTGTTGTGTATATCAGTGCCGTTACATGATAATTCCATAGGAACTGTCCACTTGTTGGAAATTAAATACAACGTACATTTATACCCAAACTGGTAACTGCAGTATCTAAGACTGCATGTGGAAAAGGAACAACAAATAGGCTACATATTGTTGTTACAAAATGTAGTTACATAATTCCTGTTACACATGTGTACTTACTAATGTGAAAAAAGTGTTGTTACCAATGTCCTGTTACACATTTTACTTACACATACTGTACCATTATGTGGGTTGTTACATACGTGTAGTTACACTAATAATACAGTTGTAGATACTATGTACCAATGTGTACTTACACTGTAGTTACATACTATGTACACATGTAGTTACCATGTAAGCTCACAGGTATTAGGGCCACTTAATATATAGTGGGACCGATTATTTTAATCTAGTTACAGTAGTATCTATTTCTGTCATATTCAGATTTTTTGTACATGAGTTAATATCTGCTGCCTCACATTTCTGAGTATCTGTCTGACTTCTGTAACTGATTATTTTAATCTAGTTACAGTAGTATCTATTTCTGTCATATTCAGATTTTTTGTACATGAGTTAATATCTGCTGCCTCACATTTCTGAGTATCTGTCTGACTTCTGTAACTGATTATTTGAATCTAGTTACAGTAGTATCTATTTCTGTCATATTCAGATTTTTTGTACATGAGTTAATATCTGCTGCCTCACATTTCTGAGTATCTGTCTGACTTCTGTAACTGATTATTTGAATCTAGTTACAGTAGTATCTATTTCTGTCATATTCAGATTTTTTGTACATGAGTTAATATCTGCTGCCTTACATTTCTGAGTATCTGTTTGACTTCTGTAACTAGATTACAGTAGTATACTGCATTTTACAGACTAGGCATTTATTTTGAGGCTCAGAATTTCCTGTTTTTTTCCCCAAAATGCATTGTTTTATTGTTTGGTAATCAAAAATTCCTGGATTCCATATAGCTTTGATCAAATTGAATAAATGCACTTTGTACAAATTAAGGAATCAATTTATTTTATTTTGAAAGTTTGTTTCTACCTGTAATTTCCACTACAGCAAGGCCATTTTTCCATGATTACTCCATTAATATGCTTACACACACATTATGATGCGCACGCACGCACACACACTAACAAACATACTTTCACACACACTAAAAACAGAGGAAACGATTATACTTTAAAGATTTCTAATCCAACGTTAGTATTATAGCCTTCATCTTTCAGTTGAAATGGCTGATAGTTCAGAATGTACAGTTCAATTCATTCAAATAAGCATATATCCCTCATTACCAATAAAGCCTTTTTTTTTGTACATGTACCATGGGAAGTTGCCACCCCTCATTCTGCTCTTGTCCCCCCTTTGCCACCCCAAATATAAAATCCTGGACACGCCACTGAGCCTGTGGTGCCACTGGCACAGGGTGCAGAGGAGGAGGGCAGGGATGTACGTGAGGGTCTGATGCGGTATTTGAACAGTTGAATCTGTTGTACAGTTAGCAAAGGCACACCTGTGTAAATGCTAGGTTATGTTTTGTTTACCTGTTTTGATTTATATTATGGACACGAATAAATCGATTTTACTTTCACTCTGTCTCTTCATATTTTTGTAAAAGAGAGGACTTTACTCTCAGCAATACCTATGTAAAAAAATTCAGATTTTGTTTGCAATAGGTTACTTTAAAAATCATATTTGTGTACAGAGTAAAATATTAAAAGATTAACTATTGTAAAGTAACACATTACAAACTATTTCGTATTTAAGGCAAGCATAATCTCCCAAATTACCATTATCAAGGTGGCAAACAAAAGGTGTCGTTGACACCTGATGACAGGAACGTTTAATAAAATGACATCGGAGGAATCGTGTGAGACGGCCATTGAACACATAAGACACATGGGGTAATGAAAAAGTAAGTTACTTTAATTTGAAAAATCAAACAAATGCTTCTGTACAATGTGCTGTACAACAACTGAAGAAAATGTGTAAACAAAAAGTAAAGAGTGCAAACAAAGTAAACAAGTGCAAACAAAAAGTAAAGAGTGCAAACAAAAAGTAAACAAATGCAAACAAAAAGTAAACAAGTGTAAAGTGCTGTGTGCAGAAGCACTAGTGGCTGGATCATGGCACAGGGTCGCGGCGACTACTCAACGCCTGCACCAGCTGACTGAGTGTGCCGAGGAAGGCCTGATTGAAGCTTGCAGACTGCTCCATGTGTTGCCGAGTTATTTCAGCCTCATGCCGCCTTGCCTCACGGGCATCCTCCAGCATCATTTCGAAGCGCCGGTCACGACGATCCTCTATCCTCTCCAGCCACTCCTGCTGCCTCTCATCAGCTGCCTGCATCTCAACCAGGGCCGCAGCAACATCCTGTTGCCCCCTTTTCCTCTTGCCTGGAATGCAAAAGAGACAGGAATGTTGGTTGTTTAGCGAGGCATTTTTATCCTTGTGATTTGAGCCAACCAATATAAGGGGGAGACAACTACAGTACTACAATACAATGTCCAGATTATACTGTATATCATCTATATATATATATATATATATATATATATATATATATATATGTTGTCAGTGTGTAACTTTTCACTCTGGTGTTCATGTCTTACCGATGGTTATACGCCGAGGTTCACTCGAAGTTGGAGCAGATTCTGGTGGTGGTGTCGGTGTTGATGTCCTGGCAGAAGAACTTGAGCTTTCAAGGGTGGACATCCCGTCAAGTTCCTCGATTTCCTCCTGACAGCTAGGACCCTCAACTGAAAAGTTACACAAGTCACGTTAATTACACAAACTGCAACAATACGGTTTGAGATAACAAATACAGAAAATACAACGTAGTAGGACTGAGTGGGTAGCCAATAACAGCAGTGGACAGTAACAAAGTATTTTTAATTTGTTAATTTAACAGTTACATAGGTACATTTTTAAAAGGATCTATAATTTTATCAGAGAAACTTTTACTGCACTACATCCAGAGCATAATATTGTACTTTTTACCTCACAACATTGCTGTACTGTTTAAGCACATTGAATGTGGCCATATTTTCACATCTTTCTCTGATATTTCATAATAATTTTCAGACTGAGCTCTTACCTTAAGCTCTATCATTAGACTCATCTCTCTTCAATATCTATTTAGTAGAATATGTTTAGTAGTAATAGTAAATAGTTATATTTTTTAGGGTAACGTTATCTGTACAAGTAACGTTACTGGACATGTACTCCGGTCTATGTGCTAATAAACTAGCGTTTTGCTAGCTTGCATATTATTTGTTGATACCACACTGGCTGGCAAACAACCAACAAACAAACAAACAACAGGCTTGCTCAAAAGTTGTGCATTGAAAGTAAGCTTTCCCGTGATCATTGTATACTTCAAACAACAAAGTTAAGTTATAAGAACTTACCGGCAGGCTCCATCATCGACTCCAGCAACGAGGTGGCCGTATCGATGCCTCCTTCTCTTCCCAAACTCGCCGGTCTGTGTCCGTAGATGGCGTCCATCATATCTAACCATTTCCAATTTTTCCTGTGAACACCACTCCGGCTGTTGTGGTCTTTCACCTTACGGTAGTCACTCCGCAGTTTCTTACTTTTTATTCGACACTGCTCGGACGTCCGCTGGAAATCCTCTGTAGCCATCCTCTCAGAAACATGCTGAAAAACCTTTTCGTTTCTCACCATGCCATCGAGTTCCCTTTGCACCCTTTCTTCACCCATGATACCCAGGAAGGTCTGCACCTCCTGGGTAATTTATTTTTATTTATTTGTTCTGCACAAATATCACATGGATACAGTACAAGGAGGGGAACGAAACCCAATTGGGTTTATACAAAGTTCCACTCCACTTACATGAATAAACAAAAAAAAGGCAGCGCAGACCAATAAGCTGAATAATAAAAAGAGGGGAAAAACATTTTAGAAACATGATTATCCTAATGGAAGTAACTTAGAGTTACAGAAGTTGCAGGGTAATGGTAAAGGAGGATCAAAAGTAAAAAGCAGTATATGAAGTATACTGCAGGGGACTAAAAAAAAGAAAAAAAAAAGAAAAAAAGAACTGTCATTGTAAAATCAAAAGGTCTTTCAACTGTTTTTTTAAAGACAAGCAAAGAAGACATAGATCTTAGGGACAAACTCAATTTACTCCATAATTGAGGACCCCTAAAACTGAGGTCAGTTTTATGACCTGAAGTTCTAGAGAACGGTAAGACAAGATTTATTTCTCTATGCCTTGTTTGATGGATATGAATATCTGAAATGAAAGTAAAAGTGTTGTAATGTTGGTGGAAAATCTTCTCTCTTATAAATAAACTTATGAATAAATATGCATGATAAATAAATATTGACTTTCTCAATTGACAAAATCTTGAATCTGAGAAATAGAGGTGCAGAAGGAGCATATTTAGAAGAGTAGGAAATCATACGCAAGAACTTCTTCTGAATTTTAGAAATTTTTGCGAGATTAGTGGGAAAAGTAGCACCCCAGACAATATTGCAGTAATTCATTAAGGGAAATAAAAAGCTATAGTAAAGTGTTAAATGAGCAGATGAGTGAATTGAAGGTAAAACAATTCTTAGAATATTTAACATTATAGAGGATCTTGTACAGACTAGATCAACATGTTTGGACCAAGTTAAACTTTCGTCAATCAGGACACCAAGAAATTTTGTTGAAGCCACTTGAATAACTGGAGCTCCATCAATTTCTATACGAGCATGTTCTTTGGTAGCCTGGGTTTCCCCAGACTGCCTTTGCACAGCACGATTTTATTCTCGCTGAAAGGCAGTCTGGAAACCATGGACCTGATTTTCGCCTCGTTTAGGGAACCAATCACAGAACGGGGAGGGAGCAGCAAGACGATGACGACATCTTTGCGACACAACTAAGCAGTTTGTTTATATCTATGGAGTCAACATGGCAGCAGACGCGAAGCTACCTTTTGATGCAGCCTTAGATATTGTTCTAAGTAGTTTAGATCGCAATTTTATTTAGAAAAAAGAGCAGCGTTTGGTGTTAAACCATTTCTCTACATACGTCATCTGGTATAATGGAAACGATTGGCTATGAGCTACGTACAGGCGCATTTGATAGACATTCTTAGCACCCAATAAACGGCGCCGGCGCATTCGTAAACCACGCCTCAAATACGAGAAAATGAACATGTGGTTCCCAGACCCAAGTCTCAACGAGAATTGGGTCTGGCGTTAGCCAGGCTAGTTCTTTGGGGTAGAATTTATTAATATTGTGAAATATCATAAAATTACATTTTTTGACATTGAGTGTTAGCTTGTTAGTGCGAAACCAATTTGATACTATTTTTAACTCGTCATTAACATGTTGGATCAAGGTGACAAAATCCTCGTGTACTGCAATGAGATTGGTGTCATCTGCAAATAATATGGGTAGGAAATGATCACAGCAAAGGAATAAATCATTAATATAAATTAAAAACAATAGAGGACCCAAAATAGAACCTTGAGGAACCCCAAATGAAATTTTAGAAGTTTTAGAAAAGAAACCATTGAGATCAACAAATTGTTCTCTGTTAATAAAGTAATTACAGAACCAAACTAAGGGAGTACCCTCCACTCCATATCTATTAAGCTTAGAAATCAAAATATCATGTGAAACAGTGTCAAAAGAATTACTTAAATTGAGAAAAACACTGAGAGCAAATTTTTTATTGTCAATGGCATTTGATATATAATTTACAAGCTGTATTAATGCATGTTCTGTTGAATATTTTTTTCGAAACCCATATTGGTGTTTGTAAATAATGTTATTAACAATTAAATGTTTATTTAATCGTTCATAGACGAGTTTCTCAAATATTTTAGAGATACAGGGCAGAATGGAAATGGGACGATAATTGCTAAACACCTTTGTATCACCTGCTTTAAAAATGGGAATAACTTTTGCAATTTTAAGAGCTTGGGGAATAATTCCAGATTGAAATGATAAAGAGATTACATAAGTAAGAGGTTGAATAATATGATCAATGGTCTCCTTAAGGAGGATACTCTTAATGCCATCATGGCCAGGGGCTGAGTTCTTTAAAGAAAAAATAATATCTTGGACCTCCTACGTAGTTGGGGGATCAAGATTGGGGAGGGAAGAGTACCGCCCATTTATTTGGCTACATGGATCATAATCAGTCTTCTGGATATTGTGTGCTAGATCAGAGCCAATTTTGGTAAAACAATTATTGAAGCCATCCGCTATATCAATGGGGTCTGACAGACACCTATCATAGTCCCTCATCTCTGAGGGTGCAGATGCAGCCTTCCTATTACGGCACAATACCTGATTTATAATGTTCCAGGTTGATTTAATGTCACTAGAGACTCGATTAAACTGGTCGGCATAAAACTTCTTTTTTGTCGCCTTAATTAAGCTTGTGAATTGGTTCCTATTTTTTTTTGTATGTTTCTAGGTTAAGAGGAGTAGGCTTGGTGACAGACTTACGATACAACCGGTTTTTCTTTCTAGATAGTTTCCTCAATTCACCAGTAAACCAGGGTTTATCTCTAGCTACTTTGGATTTCACGGCTATCAGAGGAAAACTGGATTCCAAAGCAGAATTAAAGAGAGTAAAAAATAAATCATAGGCTTTAATAGCATCCTGCAACAACATGACCTCATCCCATATGATAGAGCTGATGGCTGATTTAAATTTTCCAATATTTTTGAGGGTGAAATTTCGATATTTTACATGCTCATTATTAGTAGTACAAGCTCCAAAAACAGAATGTATCATTTGAAAGACTGGAAGATGGTCAGACACGTCGCACCATAACAGCCCTGATGACACTTTATAGTCACACGAGTTGAACAAAATATTATCTATAAGAGAGGCTGAGTGTATGGTAACCCTGGTAGGTTTTGTAATTAAAGGGTAGAAATTTACAGAGTAAAGGGTGTTAAGAAAATCATGTGTAGCAGTGTGATCAGCATGTAAGATATTCAAATTAAAGTCGCCGTGTAGCAGACAGAGCTTATGTTCCTTTGAAATAATATCTAAGGTTGAATCAAGTGCATCAATGAAAGTATTTATATCTGAAGCAGGTGGTCTATAAATGCATCCAATCACAATGCTTTTCCCTTTAAATAAATAACATGAAGGAATTTCAACAAATAGCGATTCTACTAATGTTGGGTTGAAGTCGTTACTTAAATCCTTTCTGAGAATATAATTAAATGAATCAGACACGTAAAGAGAGACTCCTCCTCCTCTTTTCATTTCTCTACAAGAGTGGATAGCATTATAGTGTGATAGATTATAGAGGTGTGATGTGTCATTATGGAGCCATGTTTCCGTAAATGCTAAAGCTGAGAAGGAGTGTGACAAGGTAGATAAGAAGGTTTTAAAGTGATCGAAGTTTTCTCTGAAACTACGTGCATTCACATGAATCGTGGAGAACGAGGTTCTCATTCATTCATCAGAATGTGAAGGAGACAAGCAAGACAAGAAATTAAACTGCTGTTCGGTATAATATTCACACGACAAATTAACAGAGTTCAGATAATTGTTATTGGAGTCAGGATTAAAGAAGGTTTCATAAATTCCAGAATTGTTGTCCATGTTCAACTCAAATGGGATCAGAGTCCGTGAATCTATTGCAGGTTCTGCGTGTTTCCAGTCACTTGTTATAAAACTAGAGTCAATTGATGTCATAAGGAAATAATAAGATAGTACCTTGTAAGAACGACATCACACCAAAAAGACTCACGTTCCACCAACACATCAGGGTCAATCCTTTCACTCGAGAAACCCGAGCAATCCATCGGCAGCAGTGGAAACAAAAGTTCTTGAGACTGAAATGATTCATTTATATTCATCCAGCTGATTTGATTCCCGTATCGCCAAAATCTTCACATCCTCTGGTCGTAATCCATTCGTCTTAATCCACACTTTGCAGTTCCGGGTCCATGTCGACTGAATCTTTCCAGTTTTACGTAATAATCTAGCGTCCTTAGCAATATCGGCATTCTTCTTAGTGAGATGTTCGTTGAGGTAAACTTTCGTGCCCTTCAATTTCACCCCCTGTCTCAACAGCGCAACTTTGTGTTTGTGGTTCACAAAGCGCACGTGGGTTGACCACGGTAATGTAATGCTGCGCGGTGCCATTGTTTCGCAATAGTGTTGTGCTTTAAAAATGGCGCCTTTTGCGTTGCCGTTCTCCTTGTAGGACGCGCAAGTGACGATTCTCTGTCAACCAATCAACGTTCTGTAGTGAGTCTAGCTCCACCCTTTAGTACCGTACCACTGTGCTAGGTACCCCAACGGAAGGGTACCAAAAAAGTGGTACGGTACGGTTCGGCTTTTTGGTACCATTCACAACTTTTGACAGTGGAAACACAAATAATTGCGTACCGTACCGAACTGTACCGTACCGTACCGCTCAGTGGAAACGGGCCATTAGACAGTACATATGATGTCACCAGATCACCTTTGCAACAGTTCGTATACCAGCGCTCAGCTTATTCAAAAGTCCAGGAGTGTGTATAGTGTATATGTTAGCACTCGGCTTGTCCATCTGTCCATCATTGAGTGAGGAATGAATTTGTGTGTGTATTGTTAACACTCAGATTGTTCAACAGTCCATCCGTGAGTGTATAATGTATGTGCATATGCATATGGGTGTGTTAATTGTTGCGCTGTACTGGAGTCATACATGCACTTGCTGCTTGCATGGCTCTATAAGGTGCTGGTGGGTACCACTGCATTGTGTTATTTGTGAGTCCAGTGCTGTAACAACCAGGATTGCCCAACTGGTCATATGTGAAGACTCTTGGAGGTCGTCTCTCCTTTACTGGTCGCTGGCATCGCTGTTCATGTTCACAGTGGGTTCCACTCTGAACATGTGACTGCACTATGGACGGTGTCCCCTCCAGATCAGTGTCCTCATGAGCAATAATCTCCTGTGGTCCTGATGCATCCCTCACTGACAGTGTATCTCCACTATCCTGCTCCAGCTGGCTAATGTCCTGTTGCTGCGGCTCAGCATCCTGTAAAAGTTGTTCAACTTCCTTGTCAGCATCCTGACTGTCTGTGTCTACTTCGGGCTGTATCACAGGGAGAGGCTGATCCCTGGGCAGATAGTATCCATAGTCATCTTCATCACTATCCTCAACGTCTGCTTCTTGGTGTTGTTGCTCCCTGCCTTTGCGGGTCCATGCTGTGATTTGTCTTTTTGCTTTAGCTGGTTTCAATTGTATTTCCAGTGGCAAATGGTCACACGATTATGATGCAGCATCCTACGTCCTCTGGCTTTGCCTTGTTCTGATATTACTTCATATATGGGCATGTCTTTTCCCACCTGACGGATAACTTTGTGAATGCAATCTTCCCAGTGATTTCGGAGCTTCCCTGTCCCGCCCCTGGGTGTCAAATTTCTGACGAGAACCCGGTCACCCTCGTGCAATACAGAACTCCTCACTTTGCTGTCATGATGTCTCTTACTCTTTTCAGCAAATTCTTTTGCATTT
The DNA here is from genome assembly GCF_949152265.1 of Phoxinus phoxinus. Classification (NCBI taxonomy): domain Eukaryota; kingdom Metazoa; phylum Chordata; class Actinopteri; order Cypriniformes; family Leuciscidae; genus Phoxinus; species Phoxinus phoxinus. The sequence goes on along the minus strand of NC_136879.1, from coordinate 4,741,835 downwards.
GCCATTGTGATCTCATATGCCTCTTGCATCTGTTCTTTCCACCTTCTCATATACTCCTGATGATCAGCAGTCCCAGCCTCTGGTGTCAAGCCAAATAAGTCCACAGGTAATCTCGGTGATCTTCCAAACAGGAGGTAGGAGGGGGAGAAACCTGTGACCTCACATCGAGTGCTGTTGTATGCGTAGATAAGCTTGGGCAAAGACTCTCTCCAATCTGACTTCTGCCTCTCTGTGAGCGTTCTCAGCATTTGCAGTAGTGTTCTGTTCAGGCGCTCCACCTGCCAGTTACCTTGTGGGTGGTACGGTGTTTTTCTTGAGTCAATAAGTTTGGAACCCAAACTTCAGCGCATAATCATTAAATATCTTATCAGCTACAGTTTTGGCAGATTTCGATGTGGTGGGGTAAGCCTGTGCAAAGCGTGTGTAATGATCTACGATTACCTATATGTATTAATTTTCACCTTTACACTTGTCTAGATGCAGAAAGTCGATGGATACAAGCTTGAATGGCTGAGTGGTGACAATCGGTGTGAGTGGCGCTCTTGTTTCTCGAAAGGGTTTTTTTCTGTTTAAGGCAGGTACAGTTTTGAGTGACATAATGTTCAATCTCTCTCTGCATGTGTGGCCAGAAGAAGCGATACCGAACAAGTGATGTTGTGTGTTCCACACCTTGGTGACCCATGTCATTGTGGAGCTGTCTCATAACTGTTGACTTGTATATTTCAGGGAGAACAAGTTGTGTCCTGGTTACAGTCTTTCTATGAAGTATCCCATCTCCATTAAAGCTGAGTTTCTCCCAGTCACGGAGGAGACACCTGCCCCGTGCACCGAATGATTTTAACTGCTGTCATACAGGTCTTTCATTTGACCGTTTACAGGCGATGATGGGGCCAATATCTTTATCATCTTTTGATAAAGAACTTGACAGAAAGCTGTTCTTGAAAGGGGCGTAGGCATGTCCTCATCCATTTCCGCACACCCAGTAGCCATAATGGACTACACAGTCTGTGAAACATTAATTTCCACAGCTTGTACTGTAGTTTGCACAGAAGTGCAATGATGATATTCAATGATAAACGTTACACATTGTTGTGATGAACAGCTAGCTTGTGCTAGTCATTTATTATATCAAACAACCATCCAACCACACTATATCCTGTTCCCCATTTCCCGTGTGTTAACACAGTAAATTATCCTCCATCACCACCTCGTGTCTACCTGGATATATTACATGTTACTGAATATCGTTACATCCCCTCTCCTTTGCGTTAACACAGTAATCAACATTTTCTAAGAAATAATAAAAAATGACATAAATAACACAACTGAATGACAAAATTCTATTTAGTTATTTATCCTTTTTAAAGATTTAGTCTCTCAGGTTTTTTTACTACACGTGTGGATCTCCTCAACACAGGTGAGTTTGGTTCGTTGGTCTCTGAATGATGACGTGTGTCATTTGAGTCTTCTGGTGGTAAGTGTGGAGACTCGGGCGTGTCATTCGAGTCTGCTGGTGGTAAGTCTGAAGACTCAGGTGTATCACTGGTGTGCTCCTGGAATGTATGCTCCTGGAATACCTCTTGTGTTTTGAGCAGGGAACGACGATTCCTCCTGAATATCTGTCCTTCCTCAGTCCTGACAGTGTAAGACCGTGGTCCTACTTCCTGAAGAACATTGGCTTTCTTGTTCCAAGCATTTTGATCCTCAATTCTGACAACATCATCTTTTGATAGTGGCTTGAGACTTCTGGTTGACTTGTCATAATATGATTTCTGTTTCTGCTTTAACAGCTGGAGTCTTTGTCTTAGTTGTCTGTTCTGTTTTTCCTTTACCCAACAGGGTAATGTGGTGCGTAACTTACGACCCATCAACAGCTCAGCAGGCGATGAACCACAGTCCAGAGGCGATGCTCGATAGCTCAACAGAGCAAGATATGGATCAGATTTGCTATCTGTAGCTTTCTTCAGCAGTTGCTTTAGAATGTGGACACCTTTCTCAGCCTTGCCATTGGACTGAGGATACAAGGGACTTGATGTGACATGTTGAAAATCATAGTGCCCCGCAAACTGTTGCCACTCCTTACAGTTAAAGCATGGCCCATTGTCACTGACAACAATCCTTGGAATTCCATGTCTGGCGAATATGGATTTGACATGTATTATGACACTGCTTGCTGTGATGCTGGTGAGAAGTGTCATCTCAGGAAAATTGGAATAGTAGTCAATTACAATTAAATAGTCTTTACCATTCAAATGAAAGAGATCCATACCAACCTTTTGCCATGGTGCTGTTGGCATGTCAGCCACCTTCATAGGCTCTTTTGCTTGTTCATTGTGGTGTTTCTGGCAGGTCTCACATTTGTTTATCATCTTCTCAATGTCCTGATTGATGCCAGGCCAAAACACAGTGTCTCTTGCTCTTCGTTTGCACTTTTCAATTCCAAGGTGTCCCTCATGAATTCTTGTAAGCATTTCCTGACGTAGAGTTTGCGGAATCACTATTCTGTTCAGTCTTAGCAGTAGTCCATTTGCAACACTCAACTCTGACCTAATATGGTAATATTTTGCACAGGAACCTTTTAGCCACTCAGTATGAATGTTCTGTATAACAGTTTGTAACTCTGTGTCTTTTGCTGTTTGTTCTGCTATTTGTCTTGATTTTGTGTCTGAAACAGGCAGAAATGCAGTGATCATATTCACATGAGCCTCAACGTCGTTTCCAGTAGAGCTCACATGACTCACCATGGGTGCTCGGGATAGTGCATCTGCTAACACTATGTGTTTGCCTTGTGTGTAGATTAAATCAAAGTCGTATCTTTGTAGCTTCATCATGAGACGCTGAATCCTTGGAGACATCTCATTCAAGTTTTTTTTTATAATAGCAACCAGTGGTCGATGGTCTGTTTCAACTGTAAAAGTGGGGAGACCGTAGATGTACCCATGAAACTTTTCCAGTCCAACCACCAAGCCTAGACATTCCTTTTCAATCTGGGCGTACCGACACTCAGACTCAGTCATAGACCTGGAGGCATAGGCAACAGGCTTCCAATCCTCTCCCTCTGCTTGCAGTAAGACCGCGCCAAGGCCATCTTTCGATGCATCTGTGGAAACCTTGATTCTCCTGGTAGGGTCAAAGAAAGTGAGTACAGGTGTAGTAGTCAACGTTGCTTTAAGTTTTGCCCACTCTTGTTCATGTTTTGCTGTCCATGCAAACTCATTTTCCTTATGTAGGAGGTCTCGCAGGCATGCAGTCTTGGCTGACAAGTTAGGAATGAATTTTCCAATGAAGTTTATCATTCCCATGACCCGTAGTACTCCTTTCTTGTCTGTGTGCCGGGGCATCTCCAGTATGGCTTTTATTTTATCTTTGTCTGGCTCTACTCCTTGAGCAGACAGCTTATCCCCTAGGAATGTTATTTCTAACTTGAGCTGCCAAAAACCTTGAGACGCATCCAACTTTGTGAAGTATTTAGCACCTGACATTTCACTGGTGATTTCTTCTCGCTTGGGGATTTGGTAATGTTCACGCTTTATATTTTCATTTAAATCCTTTGGATCCATGCATACTCGTAGCTCATTGTTCTTCTTTTTCACACACACCATGGAGTTCACCCAATCTGTAGGCTTTTCAACCTTTCTGATAACTCCAAGCGTGGTCAATCCTGTCCAGCTCTTTTTTTAGACGACCACGCAGGGGTGCAGGAACTCTTCGTGGAGCATGTACCACAGGCTGTGCGTCAACCTTAAGCTGGATCTTGTATGTAAACGGCAAGACACCAAATCCTTTGAAGATGTCTGGGAAGCTTTGTACAATACAGTCTACTGAATCTTGTGGTGTGTTCCTATTTGCACTGTCACAGTTGATACGGTAGACTCTTTTAACCAATCCCAAATCCTCACAAGCTCTGTCACCTAACAGTGAATCATGTCCTTCAGCAACTACAGAAAACAGTATATGATGCACTTTGCTCCTTGACGTTACTTTTAGTCTACACACACCTAAACAGTCTATTTCCTGTCCATTGTAGTCCCTCAATGGTACTATCTTTTTCTGCATTACGGGTTTTTCTTTCATGGCTTTAATGTCACTTATACTTATTAAATTTGCTTTTGCCCCAGTGTCCAGTTTCAATGTTACTAATGCTCCATTTATCTGCAGCGGCACAATCCATTTATCCTCTTTTACTGAATTCACCTCATATTCAGCATCGCTCATTACTGTGGGCTTTGCATTTTCTGTGACTTTCTCTGATGTATAGTCACATGACACCATTCCTACAAAGAATGTCTCATTTAAATCAGTGTCCTCAACTACATGCACAGATTGTCCTTTACTTGATTTTCCTTTTAGAAAAACACTGCTTGGCAAAGTGATTCTTACCATTACATTTTGTGCACATTTTACCAAACGCTGGGCACTGCCTCGGTTGATGCTGGTAACCACACCGTTTGCAACTGAATGTCCCATCCTGTGACTTCTTTGCATTCCTGTACTGTTCATTCTTCTTCCCCTTGAAGGTTACAGCACCAATTTCTGCACTGTCACTGATTACAGTTGCATTATTATTTATATCACTGAAGGTCCTAGCATGCTTTTGAGCCAATTCATTGGCATGGCAAATTTTAACAGCATCCTCCAGTTTCAGTTCAGTTTCTCTTAAAAGACGTTCTCTGACTTTTTTGTCATATATTCCAAAAACAATCTGATCACGTATCATGGACGATTTCAAATCCAGAAAATTACATGTCTGTGCCTTCAATTTCAAATCTGTGAGAAAGTTATCAAATGTCTCATGTTGCTGTTGTGTACGTGAACGAAACACATACCTCTCATAAGTTTCGTTTTTCTTCGGAGAACAATGAGCATCAAATTTCTTTATCACTTCCTCCAGTTTCTTGTCATCGTCAGGTTGATCAAACACGAACGTATTGAACATTTCAATCGCATTAGGTCCTGCTATGGTAAGCAGTAATGCTATCTTCCGTTCGTCTGGTTTATCCTCCAACCCGATCGCTGAGATGTACAGCTCGAATTGCTGTTTAAAAGTCCGCCAATTGCAGTCAACATTCCCCGTGAGCTTCAAGCCCTCCGGTGGCCTCAATGACTCCATGTTGCGTTTCACAATTGTCCTCTGCGTTCCTTTAGACTACTCCTGGTACCATGTAATGTTCATTCCATTTCAATGATAAATGTTACACATTGTTGTGATGAACAGCTAGCTTGTGCTAGTCATTTATTTTATCAAACAACCATCCAACCACACTATATCCTGTTCCCCATTTCCCGTGTGTTAACACAGTAAATTATCCTCCATTGCCACCTCGTGTCTACCTGGATATATTACATGTTACTGAATATCGTTACAGGGAGGACATTTCCTCTGAACAGTCTCTATGTCACAGGGCATTCTTGAAAGGCCATCAGCATCACAGTTCTCTCTGCCCGGGCGATATTTTATTGTTAGGTCGAAGTCTGCTTATTCAGCGACCCACCTATGTCCTGTTGCGTTCAGCTTGGCCGTCGATAACATGTAGGTTAGTGGGTTGTTGTCCGTATATACAGTGCAAGATGAGCTTATTAGGTAGTCTCGAAAGCGCTCTGTAACGGCTCACTTTAAAGCCAGAAATTCAAGTTTCCCTGAATGCAGATGCTAGTTTTTTTCTGCTTTGGTCAGTGTGCAAGATGCATAGGCTATTACACAAAGCTTCCCCTCCTGTTCTTGATATAGCCCTGCACCCAGGCCTTGCTGTGAAGCGTCTGTGTGTAGGATGAATGATTTGTGGAAGTCTGGAAATCCAAGTATTGGCGGCTCAACCAGACAGTCAATCAATCTTTCCAATATGTGTTGATGTTTTTCAGTCCATGTGATTGGCTTGTGTGATTGTGTCCCTTTATACTTTCCTTTCACACTTTTTGTCCTGGCATTCCGGTCCTTCTGCTTATCTGGGCCAGGGTCTAATTCCATTAGGGCATAAAGAGGGTTGGCCATGCGGGAGAAGTCCCTAATATACTGTCTGTAATAGCTCAGTAGCCCCATGACTGCTCTCAATTCTCCCACAGTCCGTGGCCTCTTTTCCTTTAAAGCCCTAACAGCCGCAGTATCAGCTGGATCCATCTTACTGCCCTCAGCAGACACAATGCGCCCCAAGTAGCGGACCTCACGCTTGAACACTTCAAACTTACTTGGTTTCAACTTTATCCCGTGCTGCCTTAGCCGCTGTAGCACTGTCCTCACATTCTCAACGTGATCCTCCAAGGTTCTACTGAAGACCAGGGTGTCGTCTAAATATGGGATACAGATCTCATCCCTTAGCCCCTCCAAGCATTCTTCCATACAGCGCTGAAAGGAGGCTGGAGCATTCATCAGGCCAAAGGGGATTCTAATCCACTCATAGAGACCCCATGGTGTAACGAAAGCGGTTATGGGTCTGCTCTCCTTTGCCATTAAAGCCCTGATGGTACGCTTTCCCTTGATCCAAAAGAGAGAACCACAAGTTTCCTCCGAGGCCATCCATTATATCTTGCACTCTGGGTATAGGCTGGCGGTCAGGGAGGGTCTTTCTGTTCACTTAACGAAAATCTATACACAGTCGGAGTCTCCCATCCTTTTTACGAACGCACACAATTGGTGATGCGTACGGTGAGTTAGACTTCTCCACCCAACCCTGAGCGATGAGGTCATTCAAGTAGTCCTTCATTTCCCAGTAAAGTGGCTTAGGCACAGAGAGGTATGCTTTTGTCAGGCTCAGTGTCTTTCAGGGAGATGTTGAGTTGAAGTTTTTCTATACAACCAATATCATCCTCTGTTCTTGAAAAGGAGGCACACTCCTCTTGTAACATCTTATTAACTACCTCACGTGCTGGCTCACTGAGGTGGCCCAGATCCACAGGTGGATCCCAAACATTGCCTGTAGTCTGATCCTTTTCAGCTCTGATGTGATTTGTTGTAGCTGAAGGTGGAGGGCGGGACCCCTCTAGTATGGAGGCGGGGTAGACTGCTTGTACCTGCTGGACAGTCCCCATTACAGTTTTCCTGACTAAAATCATGTCATGATCTGTAATATTCTGCACGCTTACAGTAATAGAGGGTTTTTTCTGCCCTTATTCACTTTTACGAGCATGTCACATATTTCGAGTCCCTCTGTCCAGAGGGGGTTCACATCTGGCTCGAAGAGAAGTATGTTGTCTTCATGTGGGGAATCTATATTTACATGGCACTCAACTCTGACTGATGTGTGTTTTGGTATGTTAATCCTCTCCCTTTTTGTCTTGATTTTATACTCATCCACTGGTGTGGTGCTAGCTTGCTCTACGACAGCAGTTACCTGCTCTACAAAAGCCGCTGCTTGGCCTGGAAAGGCTGCCCTTACTGTTTTACTTAACCCTTCCCTGTCAGTAGTGTTTGACTGTTTCAGTTCACTGTCTATAATAATCCTAATCACATTAGACCCAATGATAGGTTGAACAAGCTTACCACCCTTCATTACAAGTGTGGGGACAATGACTTCTGTGTTGGATGCAGCCCCTGAAGCTAATCTAAAAGTTACCTCGACCCAACCTGTGTATGGCATGCTCTCCCCATTTTCTGCCTGTATGTCAAAAGTCTGTGTTATATCCAGAATTTCTGTTATATCTCTTAGTCTTGCGTCTGGCAGGTGTGTTTCTTTCCATTGCTCATCAATTATGGTCCCTTGGGAGCCTGAGTCCCACAAAGCCCGAACACTTTGGCCTTGGATGAAGCAATCAACCATGTGCTTTCCCCCTACCAATGGCACCCTTTTATCACTTTTGTCCCTCTTTGTAGTGGTGTTTGTAGTCATACACGAGAGTGCTTGACATTCTCTTTTGTGTGCTGTCCAATTATCAACTTGACACGGCATAGAACAGTAAAGCACTTCCTTACATGATGCACATTGCTTCAGGATTAGTCATTTACTCCTCTGTCCCGAATGCGCACATTGCTGGGACATTGCTGCGTTACTGGTCACTCCCTGTCCCGTGCGAGTGACCTTCCCCCATTTAAAGACTCACCTCCAAACTGTCTCTGTCCCCTTGCTCGACAACCAGCCAGAAAGTGCTCGCTACTGCCACACCCATAACAGTGCGTGCAATAAACTTCGGCTCCACTCTGTTGACAACCAAAACATTCTCTCTTTTGGCCACGATTTATATACAGTCATGGCCAAAATTGTTGGCACCCCTGACATTTTTCCAGAAAATTAAGTATTTCTCACAGAAAAGTATTGAAATTACACATGTTTTGCTATGCACATGTTTATTTCCTTTGTGTGTATTGGAATAACACAAAAAAAACAGGAAAAAAGCAAATTTGACATAATTTCACACAAAACTCAAAAAATGGGCCGGACAAAATCATTGGCACCCTTAACTTAATATTTGGTTGCACACCCTTTGGAAAAAATAACTGAAATCAGTCGCTTCCTATAACCATCAATAAGCTTCTTACACCTCTCACCCGGAATTTTGGACCACTCTTCTTTTGAAAACTGCTCCAGGTCTCTCATATTGGATGGGTGCCTTTTCCCAACAACAATTTTAAGATCTCTCCACAGGTGTTCAATGGGATTAAGATCTGGACTCATTGCTGGCCACTTCAGAACTCTCCAGCGCTTTGTTGCCATCCATTTCTGGGTGCTTTTTGAAGTATGTTTGGGGTCATTGTCCTGCTGGAAGACCCATGATCTCGGACGCAAACCCAGCTTTCTGACACTGGGCCCTACATTGCGACCCAAAATCCTTTGGCAATCCTCAGATTTCATGATGCCTTGCACACAGTCAAGGCACCCAGTGCCAGAGGCAGCAAAACAACCCCAAAACATCTTTGAACCTCCACCATATTTGACTGTAGGTACTGTGTTCTTTTCTTTGAAGGCTTCATTACATTTTCGGTAAACAGTAGAACGATGTGCTTTACCAAAAAGCTCTATCTTGGTCTCATCTGTCCATAAGACGTTCTCCCAGAAGGAATTTGGCTTACTCATGTACATTTTGGCAAACTGTAGTCTTGCTTTTTTATGTCTCTGTGTCAGCAGTGGGGTCCTCCTGGGTCTCCTGCCATAGCGTTTCATTTCATTCAAATTTCGACGTATAGTTCGCGCTGACACTGATGCACCCTGAGCCTGCAGGACAGCTTGAATTTCTTTGGAACTTGTTTGGGGCTGCTTATCCACCATCCGGACTATCCTGCGTTGCAACCTTTCATCAATTTTTCTCTTCCGTCCACGTCCAGGGAGATTAGCTACAGTGCCATGGGTTGCAAACTTATTGATCATGTTGCGCACTGTGGACAAAGGAACATCTAGATCTCTGGAGATGGACTTGTAACCTTGAGATTGTTGATATTTTTCCACAATTTTGGTTCTCAAGTCCTCAGACAGTTCTCTTTTCCTCTTTCTGTTCTCCATGCTTAGTGTGGCACACACAGAAACACAATGCAAAGACTGAGTCAACTTCTCTCCTTTTTATCTGCTTTCAGGTGTGATTTTTAGATTGCCCACACCTTCATCTTTGTTAATGTTAATTTCAACATTTACTAATACTTTATTAAAATCTTGTTAACATGAGTTAATGCACTGTGAACTAACATGAACTAACAATGAACAGATTTATTCATATTAACTAACATTAACAAAGATTAATAAATACTGTAACAAATGTATTGCTCATTGTTAGTTCATGTTAGTTAATACATTAACTAATGTTTAATAAATGAACCTTATTATAAAGTGTTACCATATATATATATATATATATATATATATATATATATATATATATATTACTACAGAATTGGTTCAGAGTTGGAAACATCTTAAAAAAAGTGTATTTTTCCACAAACTGTGTATGCTTGCAAATTGTATAATATCCAAGGTAAACATTTATAGTAATTGTGCAGTTAAATCTCATTCGTATTTTCAGAAAGTTTTGGAATATGTAGGCTATCCTCTCCCCAAATTTGTCACTAATAAAACACAAAACTAATTTAAAGAGAAGGCTTATATTGACCTTTTAAGATTTTGTTTGCACCTTGTAAATTAGGTTTTGATGTGGCAGTAAAAACTTTATAATCTATCCAAAACGAAATGTTGTCTTTCATATTTCGTCTGTAACATATCGTCTTTTATAATATATATTAGGGCATAAATGTTAATTTGCAGTTTAATATGTTGCTTATACAAAGACATTTTATTTCAATGTATTCAGTTGATTTTTACTCATCTAAGTAGGCAATATAGATAGTTTGCTAAAAGCTAAACTAAATGTTAATTCATTCACACACAGACACGCGTGAGCTGTAATAAACAACAGCATGCATCTGTGCCATTCATTCATTCAAACACAGAAACGTGATTCAAATTTAAACAGTCTTTTGCGGTTTACAGACACCATTTCATATCGCGATTAGAACAAAGCACTTACTGATCTGCAGCTGGATCAGGCTACTCCAGCACGTTTGAGGTAAAATTTCCAGGATTATCACGATATTATTATTCCTCACAGCGCCTCAACATAAAGTAGGCTCAGTGTGTTTTCCAGCTGTTGTGGGCGTTGACTGGTTTGCATGTGTTGCTTCAGATCATCTGCGTTTGAGTAGCGCGCGCTTTCCATGGGCGTGTCAAATTAGCAGAGTAATGAGATGCCAGAACGATAATGAGAACGGCTGATCTCTCTCTCTTTATATATAGATTACACGAACAGAGAATATTTGTTTTAATTTTGAATTAGATAATTTAAAACTACACACTTAAATGATTATAGAGATATATAGCTCATGTCTGAGTGATTAGTATTCGCTGAGTTTACAGACGTGGTCTTGAAAAAAAGTTCACGGAGACGGAGAGGCAGAAAGCACACCCTGTTTACTTTCTTTATTTTACAAAAGCACAATGTTTTATTTCGATTTTAAGTGAACCCATAAATAAGAAGACATTTAACAGTTTATTTTTTCATATTTCTTAAGCCTGTATGACAAAAAAATGACGGGAGTATTTTAAGTCTATTTTGCTGCTATGTGAAAAAAACCGAGGCAAACGCGCCGGCGCGTTTTTGGTCCCCAGAGGGTTAAGGTATTAACCATTAACAAATGGTTTTGTTTTCTTTTTCTTTATGAGGATGATGAAATGTAAAGAGGGTTAAAAGCAGCAGTCATCCGTGTTACGAGATGGCGTACAATGACAGGGTTTGAAATTAGGGATTTTATTATACTTTGCATTTTTATTCAAATCAACCAGGGGTGTTGAATTTATATGGTTTTCCCACTATGACAATCTATACTATTTAATTTACTATTTCTAATCTATAAATGTATACTGGAGTGACTGAGGGCCCGATTAATTGGGAATGCGTGCTTATCCATTCAGCCCGGCTTCAGATAAAGTCTTTCCTTGCTGGCTAAATAATTACTGGGCTTTCCCCCACAACAACCGCCTTAAGCTTCCTTATTTTAAATCCTTCCTTCAACAAGGTTCAAGTAGCGTGATCAGTTATACGAAAAATCAGAAATGAAAGGTATAAGTGTGATGAAATGAGTTTGTGAATGATAATGAGTAGGAATTTTGGTGGCAGATTTTTTTTATTTTTTTATTATTCAGACTTATTTTGTTCTTAATGATTTAACAAATTAAAGGGGTGGTTCGGGATTTTGGACATCGGACCTCATTTTCAAGTTAGCCTAGTTGTTATTCATCAGTGGAGACAGTTTTCAAAAATGTTCATCCAGTCCTTCCAGTTGCTTAGTTCGCCGATGCTAGGCTAGCGCGAGTCAACGGTATAAGCTAGCCTGCCATTAAAAACAGTTTTACCCACTCCACAGTACACCAAAATCAAATAAATTATAACGCCAGACTGTCGATGTAAATGTCTATTGAGAGAATAATGTTAGAAATCAAACTACCGGTTCTCTTACATCTCAATGATCGCATTACATTTACAGGAACTGGTTTCTCAGCAGCGGCGGAATTTTACTTTGCTCCGGTTAGTAGTACTGCGCCGAAAAGTAAACGCAGAACAGAATCGCGCACTACAGACGGGACGTCTAGCTAGCTAGTAGTAGCCATGAACAACGATATTGAAAAACATTTTATTGTAAACTAAGGAATTGGCAACATGGTGATTCGTTGTGCATTTCGAAATTGTAAAAAATAAACCAAATAGATGGTCATGCAAAAAGTTTCCACAAATTTCCATTGAGAGACCCAGAAAGGAACCAACTGTGGCTTCTTTCTGCTGGCTTGGACAACGAGACACCGGCAGATACTATTAAAGTTGCGAATTTGTAGTGATGATTTTAGACCAGACGACTTTGAAAACCCCCATCATCGAAACGTTCATAAGTCACTGACAAGGAATGCAGTCCCAACCGTCTTTCCATATGCACCAACAGCAGATGAACAGGTAATAACTTTTGTTAGGCTACTAAAGCTATCTATGAAGCTAGTCCCTTTCATAACTGATAGAATGACAATGACAACGTTAGTGGAGATAACGTTACAGTTCAATTTCTGCCCTTTTAGCATCCATCTCGATTAGTTCTTCGTCTGTGTATTCCGGCTCATACATGTACGGTTCGTTGAATAAAACACATTCCTCGTCTCCAAAGTCTGAAACATTGGCATGGCTTTCAAACGTGGCCATGGTCCTATGTTGATTTCTTAGTGAAATATCCTCTGCTTCTGTAGTGATGGGTGTCAGCGGCAGGTAAATACACTTGCGTCATATGGAGACTCTCTCGGTTGCCTAGGTAACTTATATCACTCCGCCGCTGCTGTAGACTGTGCTAATAAATACAGGGAACAAAGTGTAACTATTGCAATGCAATGAAAGGGTAGTTTGATTTCTAACATTATTCTCTCAATAGACATTTACATCGACTGTCTGGCGTTATAATTTATTTGCTTTTGGTGTACTGTGGAGTGGGTAAAACAGTTTTTAATGGCAGGCTAGCTTATACCGTTGACTCGCGCTAGCCTAGCATCGGCGAACTAAGCAACTGGAAGGACTGGATGAACATTTTTGAAAACTGTCTCCACTGATGAATAACAACTAGGCTAACTTGAAAATGAGGTCCGATGTCCAAAATCCTGAACCACCCCTTTAATGCCATATGTTCTTTGTCTGTATTTTGGGTTTATTTCATGATGCTGATACAGCTGGAGGGTGTGTGAGAGACAGAGGTGAGAAGATCCCCGGGCTGGGGAGGGGTTAAGGCAGCCATGGTGTTCCTTAATTCCTTTTGTCTGTGGTGGGTGGTAAGATAGCTTTGATGAGAACATTATAAAACTACCAGCCAAACACCTCTCTGCGTCTCACTCCGCCTGCAGCTGGACTGTGGTTGGACTGGGAACTATTCTTGCAAGAATAAATATCTTTTAAGAATAATTTGAATCTTGATGTCTCTTATGCTGTGATGCTGTTTGTTTAATTATTGTTTTTGCCACAGATTCACTGCAGAACTTCTAAACAGGGGCAACCCATCTATATTTACATGAAGTGTAAGGGAATCAATCAGTTCATTTAAGTCACATGTAGAATTCAACTCTGCCATTAATGCATTTGCAACTACAAAATGGTGGTAGCATCCACCTGCAATGTATTTTACTTGGCATTCATGATCTGTGGAAAGCAAAGTCCTTGGATCCATTGGAATGTGTAGACCTTTGCTCCTCAATATTTTCTGCAAAGCTGACAATGCAGAATGAGAAACATTAAACTCCATTCTGCAAAACCTTTAAAGGGATAGTTCACTTTAAAATTAAAATTTTGTCATCATTTACTCACCCTCAAGTTGTTTCAAACCTGTATTAATTTATTTCTTCTGCTGAACACAAAGAAAGATATTTTGAAGAATGTCAGTAACCAAACAGTACTCTGTACCCATTGACTTCCATAGTATTTTTATTTCCTACTATGGAAGTCAATGGGTACAGACTACTGTTTGGTTACTGACATTCTTCAAAATATCTTTCTTTGTGTTCAGCAGAAGAAATAAATTAATACAGGTTTGAAACAACTTGAGGGTGAGTAAATGATGACAAAATTTTAATTTTAAAGTGAACTACTCCCTTTAATATCATCAGAAGAGTCAGAATCACTGGTTTGTTTGTCATCGCTGTTAATATTTAGAGATGGGCATGGGTACTCAAAACGATCCACATTGTGATTTGCGGTACAAATCTATACCGAGGGGCTATCATCATCATCATCATTACTGTAATCAAATGAATTGTCAGCGTCCTCAAGTGAAGCTGGGGCAGTAGAGCTTCTGTCAGAAGGATGCAAAAGCCCATCAAGGGTCTTACACGAATCATAGTATGTTTCACTGTCTAAATCATCTAATAGGGTAGGAGACACAGCGCGGTTAGACGAAACGTAATCTTTGACTAGCTCTATGTGCTCTGCCACTTTAGACAGTATTCTTCGCGTTTTTGTCCGCTGCGAGCAGTCATTCCCCCCCCCCCCCCCCCCCCCCCCCCAAAAAAAAAGGGAATCTGAACTTTAACAGCAGAATTTTAAATAATTAACAAATGATTAAAAACAACATGAGTCCTGTGATTAGTGAAAATTTACATCAGCGTAATGTTTCTTCATGCATGACCATTGTTAGTAATGTACACAAAAAACTCTTTTCACCTCACTTTAATTAACCGAAAGGCACAACTATGACATATGTTTAGGATCATTTCTAAAAGATAAATACCGACATAGGCCTACTGATTCATTGAGATAACAGATAACTAAGATGCATCTATCAATCATCCATACTGTATGTGGAGACATCGCATTAGAAACGGCTTGACCGGATCACTTAATCAGCGAGTCAACTGATTGACTTCAAATTAATCATTCTGTCAGTTTAGTGAATTTCTTCAACAGGTTCACTAAAAAGAACGAAAGAATCGTTCATGCATGGGAAAACATAATGTTTCTTGAACTACGACGATCAATTTCAATCTGTCAATCAAATAAAACATTTCTGAATACTTAAACTGAGCGTACGAGTACTCAGTATGCATTATTTTATGTGACTTTAAGCCGGGTTCACACTGGCTGCGAAGCACAGAAAAGTCTAGAAGCGCAATGAAGCATTATTGCACGATATACTGCCTCGGTCATTATTATTACACCGAACAATTATGAAAAATACGGTAAGCGTATAAAAGGGTGAAAAGTCGCAGACTTTATTATATAACATTTTTGGTTAACCAACTTAATTTTAGTTAGTTGGCTACCTTCGTTAAAGTTCGTTAAATATAGCTCTATTGATTTAGAAATCTCTAGTTGAGTAAAATCTTAGTAAAAACTAAGTTAATACAAAATAAAACGTATACATATCTTACCTTGTGTCACGGTTTTGTTCACGTCATGTCTGCTTCCTTGTCTGTCATATGATCCCTTGTAGTCATGTGATCCTGCCATGTGTCTTGTCATGAGTTTATTGTCTGATTGTTTGATGATTGTTCACAGGTGTCCCTTGTCTGGTCGTTAGTCTTGTATTTAAGCCCTCATGTTTGCCTGTGTCTTGGTCAAGTATTGTTTCCTGTAAACCACTGTTAGTAAGTCTTTGTTCATGTCATATTTTCATGCCACGCCATGTTTTTTGTTTATTGTTATGTTTTGTTTAATTAAAGCTGCACTTGGGTTCTCTTTAGTGGTGGGCAGATCGAGGCTTCGTGAAGCAATGAAACAGTTGAACCAAATGTGCCATATTGTTTCGAGGCTTCGAAGCAATCCGACACCCGTCTCAACGGTGACACCTAGTGGTCACTTGCAGGTGTTGATCTGAAACAACCTTGACGAGCCATTAAAAAAATGTGTGTTTTTTTATTGTATTTTTCTAATATGTGAAGCTTGTAACCTGTAGGCTCATCACTGTGCATAATGTTAGTTGGTCCTGCAAAATGAATATTAATAAAAGAAATCAAGCCACAATGTCTCACTTTTTTATAGATTTTTATTCAAAAAATATTAATTTCTCTGCTGTGGAAGGACTTAGCTTACTTCTTTTTTTTTACAGATAATTTTTCCAGCCTTTGAAAAAATCCTCTCACAATGGACACTAGTTGCTGGCATTTAGCTAGGACATACAAAAGAGGAAAGATTACTGCTCTCTCTTTCCAGTAAGTTAGTGGATCATGAGTTCTGGGCATCTATCTATCCAAATCTATCTATCTATCTATCTATCTATCTATCTATCTATCTATCTATCTATCTATCTATCTATGTATCTAGATATGTATCTATAATCTATCTACGTATTTATATATGTAGGCTATCTATAATCTATCTATATATGCATCTATCTATTAATCTGTCTTTCTATTTATATCTATTTATATCTATCTATTGATGTGTCACTATATGTAGGTTATACTATGTCTGTCTCTAGCCTATCAGTCAATGTGTTGTGTAAATTTAAATGCAAGCCTAGCCTATAGCTAACACAGATTAATACAGATGTGCGATTGTGTGGTCTGATCCCGACCGTGTCAATCAAACGCTGATTCGGCGGATCACACCTGATGAAACACTTCGAGGCTTCGTTTGGCCATAGTCACGTGACATGGGTGTTTTGAATCACGCTTCGGATCAGTGTTTCGAAACATCTGCGCTTCGGGATCTCGCAAAGCTTCGGAACGACTGTTTCGCGTCAGCCATCCCTAGTTCTCTTAAAACTTGCCTCCAGTGGATCCATATTACAGAATACTTGACCTACAACCATGAACCCAGCAGACCTTTCCCTCCTAAATCTACGCCAGAGGAATCGTCCCCTGGAAATTTATGTGGAGGAATTTTGTGGACTATGCTACAAGGTTGGTTTTAATGATGTGGCTCTTAAGGACATCTTCCGGTCTGGGCTGAACGAACCGCTGCGCTCATCTTTGCCAGGGGGGAAAAAAAAATTTTCCCTAGAGCAATATATTGACTATGCCCTTCTTTTGAGTGGTTCTTCGTTTACTGTGGGCTTTGTGGATGAGGTGCCCCACAATCCCACAGTAACCCCCAAGCCTGAGCCGCTTCACGTCATGCCTGCCAAGCCTGAGCCGCTTCACGTCATGCCTGCCAAGTCTGAGCCGCTTCACGTCATGCCTGCCAAGCCTGAGTCACTTCACGTCAACCATGAGCTGCACGTCACGTCTGCCAAGCCAGAGCTTCACGTCACGTCTATTGTGCCTGAGTTTCTCCACACCTGGCCTGAGTCGCTCCACACCATGTCTTCGGACAAAATGGCTGCCACGACATCTGAGCCAGCAATAACGTCAACATTTACCATTTTGGCCACTGCCATTTGGTGTGTGTGGTCGGCTTATACAGCGCCTGACCACGCCTCGTCTGCCCAGCCAGAGACTGAGCTTCACGCCTCGTCTGCCCAGCCAGAGACTGAGCTTCACGTCCCGCCTGCCCAGCCAGAGACTGAGCTTCATGTCCCGTCTGCCCAGTCAGAGACTGAGCTTCACGTCCCGCCTGCCCAGCCAGAGACTGAGCTTCATGTCCCGTCTGCCCAGCCAGAGACTGAGCTTCACGTCCAGCCTGCCCAGCCAGAGACTGAGCTTCATGTCCCGTCTGCCCAGCCAGAGACTGTGCTTCACGCCACGCCAGAGTCTCGCCCTGAGATGGCCGCCGCCACGCCAGAGTCTCGCCCCGAGATGGCTGCCGCCGCACCTCTGTCTGTTCCTGAACCAGTGTCTGTTCCTATATATACCCTCATAATTTTCCCCAAGAAAATTTTGGGGGGAGGCTATAGGGTCCTTGATAGGACCATGGAGGCTGCGCCGCCATGGCCGCCGGAAGGGTCGTCTCCGCCCTGGCCTCCTGAAGGGTCGTCTCCGCCCTGGCCTCCTGAAGGGTCGTCTCCGCCCTGGCCTCCTGAAGGGCCGTCTCCGCCCACGCCTTGCCACGGTTCAGGTCCGCCCACGCCTTGCCACGGTTCAGGTCCGCCCACGCCTTGCCACGGTCCAGGTCCGCCCACGCCTTGCCACGGTCCAGGTCCGCCCACGCCTTGCCACGGTCCAGGTCCGCCCACGCCTTGCCACGGTCCAGGTCCGCCCACGCCTTGCCACGGTCCAGGTCCGCCCACGCCTTGCCACGGTCCAGGTCCGCCCACGCCTTGCCACGGTCCAGGTCCGCCCACGCCTTGCCACGGTCCAGGTCCGCCCATGCCATGGCACGTCCCAGGCCCGTCCACGTCACGCCACGCCCCATGTCCCGTCCCCCTGCACGGGCCTGGCCCACCATCCCTCCCCAAAAGACCACCTCCGCTCCACCACCCACCTGGACTTTTATGTTTTGCTGGGCGTCGGGAGACGCCCTTAGAGGGGGGGATTCTGTCACGGTTTTGTTCACGTCATGTCTGCTTCCTTGTCTGTCATGTGATCCCTTGAAGTCATGTGATCCTGCCATGTGTCTTGTCATGAGTTTATTGTCTGATTGTTTGATTGTTCACAGGTGTCCCTTGTCTGGTCGTTAGTCTTGTATTTAAGCCCTCATGTTTGCCTGTGTCTTGGTCAAGTATTGTTTCCTGTAAACCACTGTTAGTAAGTCTTTGTCCATGTCATATTTTCATGCCACTACATGTTTTTTGTTTATTGTTATGTTTTGTTTAATTAAAGCTGCACTTGGGTTCTCTTAAAACTTGCCTCCAGTGGATCCATATTACACCTTGGTAGAGTTAAACAGGAGATATTTGACGCTGGTATTCTGGAAACTTGTTGCCAGGAGAGAGGAGACCGTTTTTTTTTTTTTTTTGGTTTTATCAAAAGGCGGGAGTAGACAATCATTATGGGGAGGGGACAGCATGATGCAAGTCATTTTACTCTTTTAGATATATTATTAGAAAATATTGTTTTAAGCTATTTTTTTTGCACATATATGTTAAAAAAAGGACAATGTGTAGTTTTTGTAAGTATTTTATTAGTTAAGATCAATAGCTGCGTTTCCAGTACCCTTCAAATTGCGCAAATTGAAATTGAGAATTGAGAATACGCTTAATGGAAACATGTAATTTTTGCAAAAACTCCCATTTATCGCAAAAATGTTTTTATGCTCGCATGAGGTGGTTTTTCAGGCAATTAGAAAAATAAATATTTCGCAAAACTGCAATGGAAACAGTTTTTGCCCATTTACAGTCACCTGATGTAGATGACGCGGTGTGTTTTGACAGAAGACATAGTTCTTTATTAAATTCATAAAAGACAAAAGAATTACAGGAATACTGGATTCTAAACCTCAAAGAAACGCCACAATCAAGACCTCGAAGCAGAAATGAAGAGAAACACAGAAACTCCTCATATGTGCTCACAGTATAAGAGTCTTTCCTTGCCATTGATGCTTGGATAACACACATAAATCTCCTTTGATTCATAATAATGGCTAGTGTGGCGGCTACAATATATAAACCTACAAACTTTCGTTGCCATGATTTTTGGAATGATTATCGCGAGAGGGAAAAATGACGTTTTAGTTGCATAACATCGGTTAATGGAAACGCCGTCATTTCGCAATATGTTTTTTATCGACATTTAGAAAATATCGCAAAAGTTTTGTGTAAATCTGTAATGGAAGCGCACCTAATGTCTTTATTCATAAATATGTCCTCAATGGTGTACAATTACCTCTCCCAATGATCCGACTTATCCTCGTACGCTAAGAATTTCTTACCGTTATTTACATGGGACGGGTAACTCCACGGAGGCTTCCATGTCATTCCTCCATCTTGAAAATATTATAATAGCAGAGAGGGACAAAAAGCACAAGGCTACCTCAACACGTTTTCGTCCAGAGCCAGCGTCACATGACTGACAGCGGCTGAAGCGGACGAGGAGAGAGGCGTAATGTGTGTCACTGCCCCGGCAAATCTGAAAGGTTGCACTGCACGGTACTTCATAATTCAGGATCATACTTATGCTGAGCCACAGGAGAAATGCCAAAATTTTATTTAAAAGGAAATGTGACCGGCGAATTCAAACACCGAGGGTATATATCGGGATAGCTTTACCCAGGTGGAAAGAGCGAATGAAGGAGAAAGACTCTGAAGTTTCCTGCTTTCTTCTCGGCGGGTAAGTCAATGTTACGATCTAAATTACAAACTTTTTTTCATTGCTTGGTTGTGTAATTCATTATAGCCTATAGACAGCATAACAGTAGAACATGTAGCGTATGGCTTGGGAGGGTTACTTTCAAAATGTATTCCGTTACAGTTACAAACTACTTAATAAAAAAAGTATTCAGTAACGTAATCCAAGTACCACAATATGAAAGTAATGTAATCTGATTACTTTTGGATTACTTCAAGGTAAAATATTATTATAAAAAAAAAAAACTTATTTATTAAGAATTTCACAGCCCTGAATATATATTTACGTAAAGGACTATACAGACATCTAGTGGCTATATGGTATTATTACAGAATATTTTGTTTTATTTTTAACTAACATGTACAAGGAAAAAATAAAAACACAACATTTAAAAATTCTACACACAATCTAAATATTAGTTTATTTTACAATGGGCCTACATGTTGACTAAAGCCGTGATCTTTCTTCATTTGCTTGACTGAACTTGGGCATTGGCAGTGGGAGTTCCCCTGTGTTACCTAGACAGCGAACATCCCGTTAAGAGAGAAGAGATTAAGAAAGGACATTTTGGGTACTAAAAAAGATACTGTCCTAATTTCTACAGATTACAGCATCCATGAGTTGAAAGCGTTTTTACCCGCGGGCAGCATCGTTACTAGCAGCAGTGAGTCAATCTGCGTCTGAGGAGACTGTAGACGGCTGTTATTAGCGCGTGCACCAGCGGGTGGCACACGCGAGTCATTACTGGCAACAGAACCAGGAACTACTGTATAATTAAGCAGCGCTTAATATAGTGTTATTATGCCAAAATACGGATTTATTAAGTTTTAAATTAAACCATTGTAATCCTGAAAGTATTCCCCCTTTTTTCAAAATGTAACTATAATCTGATTACTAAATTTTTTGACGTAACTGTAACGGATTAGTTACTGGATTCTTGTATCCTGATTACATAACGCCGTTACATGTATTCCTTTACTCCCCAACCCTGGTTAAACTTGACGAAGGGCTATTGATGTCATAGCTTCTTGGTGCATAACGGCTACCGTAGTTGCAACACGCGTTTGAAAAAGCGAGGAGCTAGAGAGCACTCTTCGTTTGAATGCTAGGCCTATACAATTTCACCGCTAGATGGGAGAAATTCCTACACACTGTCCCTTTAAAAAAAGTATGTGACTTGGTATATTTTTTCTACCTATTCGGTTGCCGCTGCGGTTATCCACTAATTAATAATGTCGGTCATCCGAAATTCACAGAACCACAGTTGACGTAACCAGCGTTTCAGGAAAATATGTGATCAACGAAAAACGAAGCCTCACTTTCTTTCCAGTCACAAACCACTACTCTACAGGTTTATGGAAGTTCAATCAAGTCTTTTTACTAACATATTTACATGATCATATATTCTGCCATATAAGCAGTTTAAAAACCATAAAACATTTAGACCACCATTAACTTATTATTATTACATTTAATTTATTGCAACACTTTAATATGTGAATTTTATTACCAGAAAACTGAACATTTAGAGTTGTAAGGCTTTTATTTGTGCTCAATGGATAAAAACAACGGAGCTGTGTGCGCACTCGGGTTGCTGTAAATTTGACCTGCCACATGATGGCACTGCAATCCGAGAAAAGTTTCACAGCTTCAAGAGGCTTCATTTCTCCAGCCCTAGAACTGGCCACAGAGAGTTAGCAGTTTTAACATCATCCATCTCCTTTGACCCTGAGTCACAAATCAAAAGACAGTATTAATTATTTCAAAAATAAAAGGTTTGTTGTAAGCAGAGAAAATCAGTTACTTCTTTCCAGAGCAATCCAGTTCTTCTCAGCGGCCCCAACAAATGCGCAGATGGTCTTTTATTTTATTTTGGACTTTTATTTTGGCGACTGGCGCGCATACACCGACATCACTTCCGGCGGTGAAGGGATTTCCGTCAACAACACAAATACATTGATCAAAACATCAATGACGTTCAGAAACTGGCTATTCGTGATCTATTGAGCTCGCTGGACAGTTTAAAGTATATCATATACATTTTCAGTATTCACATCTGTTCTACAAGTTTCACACGTAAGACAGAACATTATTGTTGTTATTATAATAACTTCGGAAGATCTCGCTTATGAACTTATTTGCCGATCGCGAAGAATTACACTTGATATTTCTGTAAATTCAGCGTTATTAATTTCAATGTAAATACACTAGAGTTTTCTGGAGAAGATGTATTTCGTTTAATCTTCTCATAAGACTATCATTAACTGTTAACGTGTTTTACTATGGTACAGAGAGGGTGTAAGTTAATGGTCATAATATCATGTATTCACACACTGTGGTGCTGAATAGTGACTTTTGTGTTTATGTAACATTACCATGGCTTTTATGAAACTGATGACTAATCAGAAAATATCATAGCATTACACATGTGAATGAATGGCAGCGCCCTGTCACTTAACAGCACTGACTGAAGTGTGTGTGTGTTTCAGCATGAACTCTCAGAACTCGTGTGTGTGTGTGTGTGTGTGTGTGTGTGTGTGTGTGTGTGTGTGTGTCAATGCACTAGTTCATCTGTGAGTGAGTGAGTGTGTGTGTGTCAATGCACTAGTTCATCTGTGTGTGAGAGACAGTGTGTGTCTTTCAGCATGAACTCTCAGAACTCGTGTGTGTGTGTGTGTGTGTGTCAATGCACTAGTTCATCTGTGTGTGAGAGTGAGTGAGTGTGTGTGTGTGTGTGTTTCAGTATAAACTCTCAGCACCGCAGGGGCTTCAGCGTCCAGCAGTCGGACCTCATGTGTGTGTGTGTGTGTGTGTGTGTTTCAGCATGAACTCTCAGCACCGCAGGGGCTTCAGCGTCCAGCAGTCGGACCTCATGTGTGTGTGTGTGTGTGTGTGTGTGTGTTTCAGCATGAACTCTCAGCACCGCAGGGGCTTCAGCGTCCAGCAGTCGGACCTCATGTGTAAGAGCGGGTGCGGTTACTACGGTAACGCCGTCTGGCAGGGCCACTGCTCCAAATGCTGGCGCGAGCAGAACCAGTGTACGAGAGCCAAGCAGATTGAGGAGGACCGCGCGCTGGCCGAGAGGTGAGTGTGCGCGCACGTGTGTGTGTGGGGCTGTGTTGAGTTGTGCTCAGCTGCTGTGTGTGTGTGTCAGGTTACAGAGAGAGGAGGAAGCAGCAGCGTACGCCAGCAGCCAGGAGGGGGCGCCACCACAGCCCGCAGCCTCCAGGACACACACCGTTCCCATGGTGAAGAGGCTCTTCACACCCGCTCCCAAAACACCCGCACGGAGAGGTACGACCCCCACCAGTTTACTGACCACACTGAGTCACATATAATGCCCTTTTCACAAGACGTAAAATAAGTCTCTGATGTCCCCGGAGTGTGTATGAGAAGTTTCAGCTCACAATACCCCACAGATCATTTTTTTATAGCATGTTAAAATAGTCACTTTTTGAGGGCGAGTAAAAACACGCCGTTTTTGTGTGTGTGTCGCTTTAAATGCAAATGAGCTGCTGAGGGCACAAACAGTCTCATGAACGCTCGACTGTACTGTGGTTGCCAGACGCCGGAGCCGCACAGACGCCCGCGAGCCAGAGCTCGTCCCTCAGCCGAGAGGCAGACCACGTCACGCAGACCTTCATCGACTTCCTCAAGCCCTTCCAGAGACCTGGATACGACATCTTCAAACAGTGCCATGCCTTCACCGAGAACGTCGCACGCAGAAAGGTGCACAACATCTACAATGATATTTCCCACAGTTGTTGGATGCAATAAAAGCTTGTATGCTGTCCGCTACAACCAGACCTTATGAATCATATTCTAGTTTTTATTGACCTTCACGCCTGCTTGTTTTGTGTTTGCGTTGTAGGCTGTTGTGTGTGACGATCTCTCAGACTCTGTGCAGGATTTCTATCAGAACATGTCTGAATACCTACAGACCAACTTAAAAGGTGCGACATGCAAAATCCAGCACAACATGATACGCCACAAACTCGCTTTTTGGGTTTTCACAGTTTTTAAATGAGACTTTAAATAACAAACCGTAGCGCATCAGTGTGATTCGCGTGAGAAATGTGCAGTAGTCTGTATACCGAGTTAAACATTGATCGTGACGCTTGTTTATTTGTACCGAACACTTCTGTCGACTCAGCACTCCAATGCCTGGTTCAGATTACGTTATTTTTTTGTCGGTTACGATAGTCACTGTGTCAGGTTACGCGATTTTGAATCCTAAAATCTTGTCGTGTCGTGGACAAGAAACATGTCAGACTACACGTTGCTTTCTGACCAGTCATCGCGTGCCGTCGCAGACATTCACTCGCATGATGTCATATACACACGCACTCACTCGTCTCTCACACGTATACACGCACACACACACACACACACACACACACACATACACTAGGGTGAGGGACAGTCCTGAAGTTTGAAGCTTTGTCCCGCAAGTCATAAGCAGTGTCCCGCATTTTAATTTTGTCTGCATCATTTTATTTCATCGTCCTTTTAAATTACAATTCTACAAAAAAAATGTTAATAAGAAAACACTGAACATGCGCAGCCGTTATTATTGGTTCTAGAGCGGGATAACAAACACTGAGAAAAAAAAAACACACATCTGCAACAGAAAATGGATCTATCCGGAGCTCCCGAGAAGAAAAAGCGTCTTTGTTCGTATGATAAGGAATGGGAGAAAAAAATATACATGGTTAAAACCAGTTACAGGTGACCCTAAAAAAGGAGATTGCGGTGTATGCCTGAAGTTTCACCATCACGCATGGAAAAGACACATATAGGCTACTGAATCCGGTAAGAACGCATTTAATCTGTAGTCTTTAATTTATGTGTTTATTTGGAAATGTGCTTTTTTAGCGATTGGATTATTATTTTCACTTAATTATTTAGATTGAATAGACTTGTGCTGTTAAAATGAGTTTTATATTATTAGTGACGTTCACAGCGCCAGTCAGCGCCGTCATAGACTAACATCTTTATAAAGCCTATTAGCAATAAAGACATCTAATATAAAATCAATATTTATTCACCTATAATAATAGTAAGTTCTCCCTCATGTCCCGTGAAATCAGGTCTGACCTGCAACAGAGCAATATCCAGGTGGTCACCCTAGCCTAGCACACACACACTCACTAGCACACACTCTGTCTCGCTCGCTCACTCACTCTCGTCGTGGAGGACCGAAAAAAAATCAAACACGCTAGTCTTTTTGTCTTGATGTCTTGAAGCACCGCAGACGCGATGTACGTTGTCGCCCACTATGACACACTATACGAGATGAAACGATCAAATCTTGCGTCCCAACGCCCGTTGTCGTTTACGAATCCCCACGACACCCTACGTCCAACGAATCGTGCCAAAATCGGGCTAAAATCGTGTAATCTGAACCAGTCATAACACTTAAAGTCCCCCAGAGCTGCTGTGAGTGAGTGGAGGCGGGGCTCATTTGCATATTCATAGAACCGCGAATACTAAATAAGGCAAGAGTGTCGAGTTACATTCAAGCTAGCTTTAGACAAGAAGACATTTTTTTCATGGAAAAAAACTTTTAAATATGATTTTGGTGCTCAAAGATGAGTTTTAAGGGATAAAACGAGTGACTACAGGGACTTTAATGAAACGGGCTGTGATGTATGAGGAATGGTGTGAGGGACTCTCTCTGAATGAAACACTCTCTCGCCAGTGCAGTGTGTGTGTGACGGCTGTGTACATGTGCTCAGGCTCTCCAGAAGTGATGGAGACTGTGATGGAGGAGGTGGAGCGCTATGTGATGGGCCGGCTGTACGAGCAGCTCTTCTGCCCCGAGCACTCGGACGACGAGAAGAAGGACCTGCTCATCCGCAAGAGAATCAGGTGCGCTGCAGACATCCACCGTTTGTTTGGGGGTTTTATTCGCTTTTTATTTATTTAAACATTTACTTACAGAATACAAAAGATCCAGGGGTTCAGGGACGGCCAAATATTACATCACAAATAAATAATAATAATAATAATAATAAAAAAAGAAATAAAGAAAGTAGAAAACATGTATAAATTAAACAAATAAATAAATGTGGAAATATTGGTTAAACAGATCACATAAATATAACAACCCTCCCCAAAAAACATAAATGCTGGAAGCATCCGTCGATGAAATGAGAAGAGTAAAGATTAACACTGTCGTGTGTGTGTGTGTGTGTGTGTTTCAGGGCTTTGCACTGGGTGTCCATTGCGATGCTGTGTGTCCCATTGGACGAGCAGATCCCTAAGGTATCGGACAGTGTGGAGAGAGCCATAACAGGTACAGACACACTCACTGCTGACGCCGGCAGTAATCGATACTGCAGTAATCAATACACACGCATGTGTCGCTACATCAGCCGAAACATTACAGCAATAGTTCACTCGAACAGTGAAACTTCAGTCTCATGTGCTTCCAAACCTGCATGAGTTTCTCTCTTCTGCTGAACACAGAAGAAGATGTTTTGAAGAATGTGCACAACCAGATATTTGACAGCACACATTGACTTCCATAGTATTTTTTTTTCCTTCTATGGAAGTCAGTGTGTGCGTCAGCTGTCTTCAAAATACTGTGTTCAGCAGAAGAGAGAAACTCATGCAGGTTTGGAAGCACATGACGCTGAGTAAATGATGACCGAAGTTTCACTATCCCTTTAAAGGCACAGTATGAACGTTTTGCAGTTGCCGCTTCCGCTCTTTTAGTCGTGTGTGTGTGGGTCACGCAGCGCTGTTTTACACGGTTAACAATCATATTAAATACATCTATAGTGTGTTGAAAGCTGTGTTATAATGTTACTCAGTGCGTTCGCTCGGCGGCTGGTGTGAGACAGATCTAGAGCGATATTAGAATATCATATTGATAAAAACAGGATGATATATTGTATGATGAAGCTCATTCTAGTTATGCTATGTTTTGTGAAAAAATCAGTATTATTTGATGAATAGAAAGTCAAAAGAACAGCATTTATCTGACATAGAAAGCTTGTGCAACATTATACATTAAAGAAATAAAAAGAAAAGAGGATAAAAGAAATCAATACTTTTCTTTAATCATACTATGATTTCTGAAGGGTCATGTGATCTGAAGACTGGAGTAATGACGCTGAACATTCAGCTTTGATCACAGGAATAAATGGTGACCGTCTTCTAATGTGTTTGTGAATAGACCTGATCAACTTGGACTCTAAGAAGGTCCCCAAGGAGAAGCTGGCGTGCGTCACGCGCTGTAGTAAACTGATCCTGACGGCCGTCCAGGGCAGTGTGAAAGCTGCCGCCTCAGCGGACGACTTTCTGCCCGCGCTCGTCTACATCGTGCTGAAGGCCAACCCGCCGCGCCTGCACTCCAACATCCAGTACATCACCCGCTACTGCAACCCCAGCCGCATCATGAGTGGCGAGGACGGGTACTACTTCACCAACCTGGTGAGAGCTCATTGGTTAGGACGCAAAGTACTTTCAGATTGTGCGAACTAAATGAGAATAAATCCATTACACTTCTGTCATAGTCACAACTCCGTGATAGATCGTTCATCACATCACTAGAAGCACTAGTAACAAGGTGCTTCAATTTGACTTTTTTAAATTTAAGTCAAGTCACCTTCATTTATACAGCGCTTCTAACAATATAGAGTTTCAAAGCAGCTTTACAGTGATCACAGGAGATTACGGTAGCAGAGATTGTTCTGGCTTTACAGCAGCTCTAGAGTAAAGTTATTGTCCAGCTAAAGTTAGATTTGATTGATTCACTTCCTTGCAACGATCATTAGTTATTAACTTAGTGGCCGCTAACACGACGCCGCTCTCACAGAAAACCCTCAACACACTCCGCCGCTCAACAACAGTGCCTGCCGGCTCGAGAACACAGACCATGAAATAGGTTTCAAGATGCAGGCGTTGAAAATTAAACAAAAACGTTATCTCCGCGTAAACTAAAAACACGTGAATCTGTGAAAGCGCAGCCGGCGTGCACATGCGTATTACGTGTTCAGTCTATAGGGATGCGCGCTTGAATATATATGTGCGCACTCTGCGCAGGCGTGTTGTCTTTCTCTATAAATTGACCTCAACAAATTACTTGTCTGGCCTTAAAAGAATTATCAGTAACTCCTGACCTTGAAACCACCATATTTCTTGAAAAGTGCCTGAATTATTGCAAGACAATACAGGCTATATTAGAAAATAGTGTTTAATTTTATTGATAAAACAATCTTTTCACACCAGTTGGATATAGATATAGAGCCGCTACGCGTGGGTTGTTTTTTTCCCCATGTTTTTTTTTATTTTCTTCTATGAAATAGCCAATCTAATAAAGGCTTTTTATACATTTCCAAAGAAGAGTGCCTTGGATTTCCTTCTATTACATTTTGTTGAATTCCCAACCCCAAAGAGCACCTTCAAAAAACTTCCTTATGTTGAACTCCTTGAGCACCCTGGACATTTTTTCTTTTAGATATAGAGCCATTTAGCATGGCTATGAGTGTGATATTGCTCATATAATTATTCAAGTATATGATACAGCTTTCTTTCTTCAGCTCAATATATATATATTCAAGGGAGAAAGAAATCAGTTTGAATAAGGAAAGCGATATCTTTTTCATAGTATCCTTTTTATGGTTCCAGTTACCACAGCCATTGCATGTGCTGCACTTTATTTGTACCATTTTGTTGTATTTTTATTTCTTTTATTGATCTATTTACCTTTTTTTATAATTTGTAAGATAATTAAAATATTGTTTGATAAGTGAGATCTCTGATTGTCCTTGAAAACCAGAAAAGTAGTGCTTGAAAGTCCTGGAATTTAATTGTACAGTTTATCTGCAGAAACCCTGTAGTATATTAGTGATGAAGACCTGAGTGAGTCCTCACATCACGTGTGTTTCTGTGATCGGGCCGCTCACGCTAACACACAGCAGACAAACGGCTAGTAGTGACATCAGCGGAAATCCACCTGTCACTCAAGTGGCCACGCCCTTAATGATGCACAACTTTAAGGCTTCATATCATTTAAACGGATGAGTTATGAAAAAATTCACCCTCCTCACAGTTTTCATGAACAGCAAAATGACCTATATAGACCAAAACCAGTTTTTGCACCAGGCTGTAAACATGTCTGCTGTAAAGTTGGGCATTTAAACATGGGGTCCTATGGGATTGAGTCTCTTCTGCAGCCGGCCTCTAGTGGCCAGTGGATGAACTGCAGTTTAAGTCACTTCAGTGTTGGCTTCACGAGAGAGACTGGAAGGTTGCCGCTCGGTTAAGACGCAAACTACTTTCAGAACTAAATGAGAATAAATCCCTAAGACTTCTGTCATAGTCATAAGTAATGGTTCATCACATCACTAGAGGCACTAGTGTGTGTGTCGTCTTGCTGTGTTTGTGCCCCAGAATCACGTGTGTTTCTGTGATCATGTTGCAGTGCTGTGCCGTGGCGTTCATCGAGAAGCTGGATGCGCAGTCGCTGAACCTGAGCCAGGAGGACTTTGAGCTCTACATGTCTGGTTCTGCGTCTCCATCGGGCCCCAGGGCCTCCTCGTCCGGTCACGGCTCACAGAACGGCTCCGCGAGCAGCTCGAGCGCCCCGCCGCCGGCCCCGCGGACAGGGGAGCGCGGGCCAGAGGAGGCCGACCTCATCGAGTGGAGCGAGGGCCAGGAGCTCTCTGTAATGGGCATTCTGGACGCGGCTCCTGTACGGACACACGCCTCTGCCTCCTCCACCATCGACTCGGACAACATCGGCGGCGATGGCCTGCCTCCTCCGCTACAGCCGCAGAAGTTCTCCAGCTAGTGGCGGGATCTCGCTCAACACCGCGTCTTCAGAAGGGGGTCGGCCGTCATCTCTCTCCACAGTCAGAACACCAGAATTTGAAGTATAGTTTTATGACCTCTACGATTTTTTTGTGTCATTGTGAGAGAAAAATATTATAAAGTATTTATACATCAGGGTGGTTTTTGCTGTTCTGCGTTTAATTTGTGTAAATATAAATGTAAGTATTGCAGTAATGAGAATCACTACTGAGAATGAGACTGGATAAATAACTGTTTAATGTTGTTCTGGAAATTATGTTACAATGCCAAAAAATCTTAACAGTCCCAAAAACAAGTTTAATTTCTTTATTATTTATATTTCTTATTATTTTGTTCATTCTGGGAATGTTTTGATTCTGATATAGATGTATAGATTATCTTGTTTTTAAATGTATGATCACTTGTAATTCAGTGTGACGTTAGACGGATGATTCATAAATGACCATCGTTTTTTGCACTGTTTTTAATGCTTTATGCAAGCCACTGAAGTCTGAGAATACATAACTTATTAAGTAGTAAATGATTTATTTCAGTTTTCTATTTCAAGTTTCCTGGCCATTATTATTAGCATTATTAGTCATTTGAACTGAGAATGAAAAACAAGGACAGAACTGGTGTGGTTTAGGACTATATATCTGCCCTGTCACTCAAAACCTGCTGTGATTTGATATTAACTGTGGTCATGATCATGGTTCTGCTAGGACTGGTCACAGCACTTCTGGGATATTAACTGTGGTCATGATCATGGTTCTGCTAGGACTGGTCACTGTACTTCTGTGATATTAACTGTGGTCATGATCATGGTTCTGCTAGGACTGGTCACAGCACTTCTGGGATATTAACTGTGGTCATGATCATGGTTCTGCTAGGACTGGTCACAGCACTTCTGGGATATTAACTGTGGTCATGATCATGGTTCTGCTAGGACTGGTCACTGTACTTCTGTGATATTAACTGTGGTCATGATCATGGTTCTGCTAGGACTGGTCACAGCACTTCTGGGATATTAACTGTGGTCATGATCATGGTTCTACTAGGACTGGTCACAGCACTTCTGGGATATTAACTGTGGTCATGATCATGGTTCTGATAGGACTGGTCACTGCACTTCTGGGATATTAACTGTGGTCATGATCATGGTTCTGCTAGGACTGGTCACTGTACTTCTGTGATATTAACTGTGGTCATGATCATGGTTCTGCTAGGACTGGTCACAGCACTTCTGGGATATTAACTGTGGTCATGATCATGGTTCTACTAGGACTGGTCACAGCACTTCTGGGATATTAACTGTGGTCATGATCATGGTTCTGCTAGGACTGGTCACAGCACTTCTGGGATATTAACTGTGGTCATGATCATGGTTCTGCTAGGACTGGTCACAGCACTTCTGGGATATTAACTGTGGTCATGATCATGGTTCTGATAGGACTGGTCACAGCACTTCTGGGATATTAACTGTGGTCATGATCATGGTTCTGCTAGGACTGGTCACAGCACTTCTGGGATATTAACTGTGGTCATGATCATGGTTCTGCTAGGACTGGTCACAGTATGCTGTGATATTAACTGTGGTCATGATCATGGTTCTGCTAGGACTTAGCCTGGGAAAACCCAGACCACTCTCAGTTGTAACTGAGTTAGGGTCTGGCAAAGCTCCATAGACAATTCATTTCCACAGGGGCGTCACCAACGGACGTCGGATAGATCTAAAACCAATCAGAGCAATGAATGACATGACGTATGCAGAGCGACGGAGAAACATCTCGAGACTCTCAGCAATTCTCTGTTTGTGTTAACGAAAATGACCATTTTAAATCGCTTGAAACAGACGCGAAACCTGATTCGAACGAGTGATGTTGTGATGTTCCACGGCGGCATCCATCTTTGTAATGTACAAAATCTGCGTCACCGTCTCTGCTCTGTCGTCATCGTGTAAAGCCCGCCCCAACGTTTCTGATTGGTGCCGCGATTTCGACGGATTGGAAATGGGTTTCAATGGGCTCTTTGCCAGACCCACTTGCAGAGCAAATCTAAATTTGCCGGAAGTGGTCTGGGTTTTCCCAGGCTAGCTAGGACTGGTCACTGTACTTCTGTTACAGGAAAAGCTTGAATCCCAGGTGTGGTTTAATAGGCACCAAATAGGCTTTAATCAATATAACAAATTAATCTTTAACACGGTGCTTCTAAAAAGATATATATATAATCATATATTTATTTTCTGCATATTTAACTTTTAAGAAATGCTGTTACAGAATAAAAAACAAAACAACTTTTATGATTTAGAGAGTTAAACAATTACTTATTTACTTGCTTATGCATGCAAAAGTGAAACATTTTCTGTGGTATATGTAATGACCCATTGTGGACAGATTGTAACCTCATTTATTTATCTAAATGATCTAGGTATGGAGCCAGAAATATGCTATTTAAAAGTGATGAATAAAAAGAGCTACTGAAGGAACAGAAAACACTGGTGTCTGATTTGATCTCCAGCCCTGTTTACACCAGGTGTGTGTCGTGCTCAAAGTCAAATGAAAGAGCGAGGCGAAAATGCACCATTTCTCTCTTTCTGTTTACTTTAGTGAAGGACCTGTAATGACTGAACTTCAGGTAAGTTGTCACCTCATCTTCATATCAGACAGGTATGAATGTGCTTCTCCGGTTTTTGAGATGGTAATATTTCAAGCTGCCCTTGTTTTAGTGCAGTGGTTGATTGACAGCTCAGTAGGTGGTCGTCTGCTGCTGTTCAAACACATTAGATCGCATGAATGTGTACGTAACACGTGTTTACATTTAATAAGTAAGTAAGTTTCAAACGCATTAAACACTGCACGCATCTGACAGCAGGTCGAGCCATATGGGTTTATGATTTAGTTTGAAGTGCTTCATATAAAGACAGCTTGGATCGTGCACAGCTCACTCACTGCGTGTCCTTACTTTTCAGATGTGTTCGCTACATCAAAGTATATCCATATAAACTATATTGTCCAGAGGTTGAAATGAGAGAAGTTGTGCCCGTGCAGCGATTCGCTCGGTACACATGCATACCGAATATTGTGTACTAATACAGGCTTGATTCTTAACAAATGTGTGTGGCCTGTTCTTCTGCAGTGCCATCAAACAACATCTGCAACTCATTTCAGAGCATTGAAATGAATATTTTCATAAATTACTCACCCTTATGTTGTCCATAAGTCTTGTGTTCATCCTAAAAACCCAAGTGAAGATATTTTTACAGGTTTTCTGAATTGCTTAAACACAAAATCCCATTATCTGAACCAAATGCTCAGTGGCCTAAACCAATTTTTCCAATAAATCACTCTTTCTGCAAAACTACATTTTTATCATTGTTTTTGAATAGAATAGAATGGAATATAATGAGGCATTTATATAGAGCTTTCATATGTACTACTGTACACCCAAAGTGCTTTACAGTCATATCAGGGATCTCTCCTCAACCTCCATCATTTTGGGAGACAACATTTTGAACTTAATATTTGGTACAGAAACCTGTTTGCAGTTACAGAGATCATGCGTTTGCTGTAGTTCTTGACCAGGTTTGCACACACTGGGGATTCTGGCCCACTCCTCCACACACACCTTCTCCAGATCCTTCAGGTTTCGGGGCTATCGCTGGGCAATACGGACTCTCAGCTCCTCCACAGATCTTCTATTGGGTTCAGGTCTGGAGACTGGCTAGGCCACTCCAGGACCTTGAGATGCTTCTTATGGAGCCACTCCTGCAGTTGCCCTGGCTGTGTTTCGGGTCGTTGTCCTGCTGGGAGACCCAGCCACGACCCATCTTCAGTGTTCTTACTGAGGGAAGGAGGTTGTTGGCCAAGATATGG
This sequence comes from Phoxinus phoxinus, assembly GCF_949152265.1. Classification (NCBI taxonomy): domain Eukaryota; kingdom Metazoa; phylum Chordata; class Actinopteri; order Cypriniformes; family Leuciscidae; genus Phoxinus; species Phoxinus phoxinus. The sequence goes on along the minus strand of NC_136879.1, from coordinate 4,708,072 downwards.
CGATACACGACCCCATCCATCCGCCCCAGCTCACTACGGTGCAGTCGTCCTGTCCCCTGTGCAGAGAAGCATCCCCAGAGAATGATGTGTCCACCTCCATGCTTCACGGTTGGGATGGTGTTCTTGGGGTTGTACTCATCCTTCTTCTTCCTCCAAACACGGCGAGTGGAGTTTAGACCAAAAAGCTCTATTTGTGTCTCATCAGACCACATGACCTTGTCCCACTCCTCCTCTGGATCATCCAGATGGTCATTGGCAAACTTCAGACGGCCTGGACATGCGCTGGCTTGAGCAGGGGGACCTTGCATGCGCTGCAGGATTTTAATCCATGACGGCGTAGTGTGTTACTAATGGTTTTCTTTGAGACTGTGGTCCCAGCTCTCTTCAGGTCATTGACCAGGTCCTGCCGTGCAGTTCTGGGCTGATCCCTCACCTTCCTCATGATCATTGATGCCCCACGAGGTGAGATCTTGCATGGTGCCCCAGACCGAGGGAGATTGACCGTCATCTTGGACTTCTTCCATTTTCTAAAAATTGCGCCAACAGTTGTTGCCTTCTCACCAAGCTGATGCCTATTGTCCTGTAGCCCATCCAGCCTTGTGCAGGTCTACAGTTTTATCCCTGATGTCCTTACACAGCTCTCTGGTCTTGGCCATTGTGGAGAGGTTGGAGTCTGTTTGATTGAGTGTGTGGACAGGTGTCTTTTATACAGGTAACGAGTTTAAACAGGTGCAGTTAATACAGGTCATGAGTGGAGAACAGGAGGGCTTCTTAAAGAAAAACTAACAGGTCTGTGAGAGCCGGAAATCTTACTGGTTGGTAGGTGATCAAATACTTATGTCATGCAATAAAATGCAAATTAATTAATTAAAATTATACAATGTGATTTTCTGGATTTTTGAAAATTACAGACCTCTACATGCTTTAAGTAGGAAAACCTGCAAAATCGGCAGTGTATCAAATACTTGTTCTCCCCACTGTATTTATAGAGCTGTGTGTATCTGCATAGCAGTGGTAGGAGTAGCCATACGCCTTTATGAACGTGCACAGCGAAGTTGTGTAAATAGAGAAAAGAAGAGGAGCGAGCACTGAACCTTGAGGCACCCCAAAGATTAGCTGAAATTTTTCAGGTATGTTGATATAAAAGTAATTTTAGTATATTATTCTTACATTCTTTTTGTGAAAAAAATGAAATTGAATATTTAAAAAACAAGCAATTTAAAACAACATGTCAAAGTTTTTTGTTTTGTTTTGTTTTTTTCTGTATCAGCCCATTTTATCTATGCAGACAAGCACAATGTTGCAAGTTAAAAACAAGGTAAAAATGTTGTCCTAATAATAAGCTTGAGAATTTAGTGCAACATTCAGTCCAGTGCCCACTTTTTCATTGACATTTGTGTAGGGAAATATTTCTCACATTAATTTGCTCCATATGGAGTTCATAGAGACCAGCTCTGAGATTAATCAAATCACAAACATTATAATATTTTGCACATTTTTGAAAATCATAAAATATTAAACATGTTATTAAATCTTAAATGCTAGTTATTTTTTATTTTTTAAGAAACTACAGAAAGAGAAACAAGTTTTTTTCTGTAGACACATATAATCGCTTAATCTGAGCTTATAAAAGCAGAGCTTTTCAAACATTAAAAGTTTCTGAAGTGTACCTCTTTTGATATGAAATCAAATGTGACATTCAGGTGTCCTCACTGGAGGATTTGATGATGACCCAGAATGTTCCTTTGGTTATAGGGTGTTATCTTTTAGGATCTACTACTTTGAATTCTCATTCCTATAGTGAAGTGATATAGTTGACCCCCAAATAAAAAGGTCATCCTTTGCTTGCCCTCGTGTTGTTCCAAACCTAGTTGACTTAATTTATTCCCTTCATTTATTCCCTTTTTTTTTGCATACTATGAAAGTATACGAAAGAAACTGTCTAGTTCCAAGAATATTTCAAAACAGACAGAAACATACATGTACATGCAGTTTTGGATGAACTATTTCTTACTATTGAACTATTTCTCACCTTACTATTATCCAAGTGTTCATGAGGGCGAGTCCTTTCTTTCCGCAGAGTAGGCCACACCTGTCTATATTTCTCATGCGTTTATTGAACATGCTAAAAGCTGTATTCCTTTGTTATATTGGCTTTTTTTTGCTTCCAATGATGGGTGCTCTTCAGATACCAGCCGCACCTTCAGTAATAAAATATACAATCATACTGGCATGTCACATTCAAAAAAGTCCCGTAGCAACAGGGTCACTTTTATAAGGATGGGTCTGAGATTCAGTGCTGGGATATAGGAAAACATTTCTTATATTTCTCTTTTATGTTTTTACATTATTCATAACACAAAATGTCTCAATCTGCAATATTAACCATGTGTCAAATGTTTAATACAAGATAAGTTGAACACTCCCCAGTTGGTGATTGTGCCTGGGCAGGTCATTGTTGGGATTATGTAACACCCAGCTGCACTTGGCTCATCCTCCAACACATAAACTATACATTGGGAATTGAAACATGTTGGGAAAGAGGATGCTGAGCCATGCTAAAGCTCTAGAGAGTTGCCTTGCTTTGTAATAAATAACCCATTAGGCTTTGGAACAGGACTTAAACTGAGGACGTGTCAAACACAAGAATCAAACTTCATTTCTGTCTTTGTGTTCAGAAAAGCATAATTTTAACTGAGGAAGTGAAGCCTTAATCAAAGTGATATTTCTTGCTTGATTTTATTATTAAGTGCTCAAAAACCCAACAACCCAAAGCCTACATTGTGATTTAAGTTTCATACAATATATTACATTTGATTTGATGTTACAGTTTATGTTTATGTTGTTGAATCTGCGAGTAATGAACTGTTTATGGAACGATGCCTCCTTTGAAAATATTGAGTGGAATAATCAATATACCCTGTCTTAGAGGCTCATTGAAATGTAACTAATTAAAAAGAAGCTGAAATTGCACGTGATGTACAGGATCATTCAGTCAAACTTTTTGTTGTCAAAATGGCTGATCTCTGATCTGTAAATAAAGACAAAATAATTGACTATTATCTTATTGAAAACAATAATTTTCTCATAAGAAAGTTTTAGAATATACTGAATGTCGAAAACAGTCTGTAAAGCGATCCACAGCGCTCTTAAAACACACACTGCACAATTTGGTGAATATGTATTTTTGGTGTTTTTCCCCAAAATAAGACATTTATTTTTAAAATCAATTTAGCCTTTCTGGCTGGTTAACACAATCGAATCAATAGTGTTGGCTGATGCTCATTTAAACAGTACACTTCTTTCTCTCTATGATAACAACACTAAATCTAATTCCTCCCATGTCCATATCATGTAATGTTCAGTTCGAGGTCTAGCCCTGGTTTATACATGTTAGTCAGGGTAGAGCAAGAACCCAGAGAAGGTGCTGTCATCCTCGCTGCTAGAGTAGACACCATTCCAGTCTCTTAGCGTCTCTACCCATACCTGGTCTCCGACATCTAGCTTCAGGATCACTAGATTGGATGCCTGGTCAATGTCTTGACCTTGTAGAGTATCCCTCGAACGTACCTTACGCACGCCATTCACCACCAAAGAAGCACGAAGTGGCTTGTTTCTCACCGTGATCTGGTAGGAGAACACATAAACTCCTGAGTAGGTGCAGTTGAATTTGCTTGTGACAATGTCATAATGGTTTTCTCCGTTGTAGAAGATCTTGTCAAAGCGAACTGGAAATCCCGAAGGAGGAAAAGACTTGCTGGGATATAGGCCAACGCTGAAAGCAGAACGTACTCTCGATTCACTTTGACCCATAGCACCCTTCATTCCCTGTAGGCCTCGTTCTCCACGTTTCCCTTGGGGGCCGCGGTCACCCTTGATTCCCCTCAGACCTCTTATACCTTTGGTTCCTAGTGGCCCACGTGCTCCTGGCTCTCCCTTTGCTCCAGGAATTCCTGGTTCTCCACGTTCTCCGGCTATGCCTGGAGTTCCGTGCATGCCATGTTGCCCAGATGGACCAGGGTCTCCACGCACACCTGGTGGTCCAGGGTCACCTTGCTCACCTTTCTGGCCCCTCTCACCAAGTAACCCGCACTCTCCTCTATCCCCCTTTTCACCCTTTTCACCAGTCATGCCTTGGGGTCCTAGTGGTCCATCTTTGCCTGGATCTCCCTGATCACCCTTTGACACATTTAGATTTGGATCTCCTTTTTCCCCTTTAGAACCTTTGAATCCTGGCAGACCAGCTGCACCCTTCTCACCTTTAATACCCATCTCACCTGTTGAGTAAAAACATTGATTTCTTATTTTCATGGTGTTTGGTCTAACATTTATATTTCCATGGATAATTATGTTCACCTTTCATTCCAGCCTTTCCCTGGTTGCCTGAAGATCCTGTGAGTCCTATGTTTCCTTGATCACCTTTCTCTCCTGTTGCATTACAATAGAACTGCAATGTTATATCTGGTGACTGATAAAAGGATAAAACCATTTATGTAATCTACTGCTCAAGTACTTACCTTTATCCCCTTTAGATCCTGAAATGCCCTTTGGCCCTATTAGACCTGGTAGACCTTTGGGTCCAGGTGTTCCCTTTTCGCCAGGTGTGCCTACAATACACAATTAAACAAAATTACAGATCCCAGCTTTCCCCCAACCAGATATATAGTAAACAACACACTATTTAGTTTCATGTATAAAGGGATGACTTGATACAAGTGTGTAGGGACGACTTGACTTAACTGACCTGGAAGTCCTATGTCTCCTTTGAACCCTTGTGGGCCTTTCTCTGGAGGGCAGCACTCACAGAAGTTGAAGTAGCATTCATTATAGTCTAGCGTGTAATTGTCTTTTGCTGTAGTGGGAGATACTGTGGTGTCTGTAGGGTAGTCTATATAGCTGTCAGCAGGAACTGTTGTGCTCTCTGTGATGTATGCAGGGAAGCGCTCTCTTGGTTTGCTGTGGTCTACAATCCGTGCTGTGACTGTAGGCTTGGCTGCATATACAGTAGTTTGGACCACCTCTCTAGGGGGTTTCTTGGTGTACTGGTACTTTGGCCTCTGAGTGGGCTTGATTGTGTCACACGAGGGTATAAAGGTCAGTGCTATTACAATTAAGAAGAAAGTGTGTACACAGAGCATCCCCATTTTCTATCTGTAGAGAAAGAAGAGAAATGTAAATCATCACAGAATCATATGTTGGGTCTAATTGGACCAAACATCAATTTGTAATTTGTTGAACCCTAATTACAAAAGATGGTAAAAGAAAGGGAGCACACACAATTGATTAATTTCAATCACCATTAGATTACATGCTAAACAAGTAATTCAAGGGACATCACAACTGTATTGACAAGAAAGAGAGAAAGCCACTCAGTGCTCTTTCCAAAACTTAAAATCAAACAAAATCATTGATCAACTTGGGTACAGAGCCCAATTCAGATATGGCAACACATCACTAACATTAAAACTCAATGGCGCTTACATCATGGTGTCATAATGTTAAGTCAAGTGATGTGCAAAAAACAACAACATGGTTTAATGTTACTGGCATATCACCAAACTTGATTTTGACTCTGTATACATCAATGCATACATTGGTCAATGTTTTGATTTGAGAGTGAATGAGTTATTAAAATTCACTCTGTTCATCATATAAAGTTATTGTATTGCTTCAGAAGACTGGAGTAGTTTGGATCAACTGGAGTTGTTTGGAATCTCTTTTGTATGCTGTCTTTATGCCCATTTTGACTTTCACTGCATGAACAAAAGCTAAAACATTCTTCAAATTTCTTCTTTTGTATTCCACAGAAGAGAGAAAGTCATAGAAGTTTGGATCAACATTATATTTTGGGTGAACTATCACTTACTGTAAATAACAAGTCATCTGAAAACAACATTAGGCCTAAACAGAAACTACACACCTAATTTTAGTTTGCAGACTAGCCCTATTATACTTACATCCCCTGTAGTCAATAATTGTATCCCTTAAAACTCATCTTTGATCACCAAAATGGCATATTTACGCGTTTTTTCCTTGAAAAAAATTATTTATGCCTTAAAATATTTTGAATGTAACTCAACACCCTTGCCTCATTTAGTATGTGCGGTTCTATGAATATGCAAATGAGCCCCGTCTGCACTCAACAATGAAATAAACAATGTGAGCATATCTCCCCCCTAATATTTAAAAGCATCTGCTAAATTAATAAATGTAAATGTTTTGCATTATAATTGATCTTCTTTGTTGCGGTCACAATTCTAGCCTGCTCGGTTGTATCTTTATTGATATTGGTTGATTCTTTATTGAGAACACAAGCTGCAGTCTTCACTTCTAAGGCTGTGTGTAAAGTCCACACCTTTAAGGACTCCCCACCAAATGCCTATAAAATACAACGTACAGCTCCTTTATTCAGACTTGATGACTGCAGCTACCAACTGTTCTCATTAAAGAATTCTGCTGAAGATACAACCGAGTCTCCTGGTCTTCCGCTTCTGGGTCGATCCTTTTACTCTCTGGCTCTGGGATAGCGTTTCTAGCATTGTTCGAGACACACTCTCTCAGAGATAGTCAGCACTGATCCTGGAGAGCTTCCGTCCTGCCGAGTTCATCTCTAACCCCAGTCAAACAAACCTCTGCAGCTAATCAAGGAGTTTCTTGAAAATAACTGCTCACTGTAAAAAGTGAACATGTGCAGTTGTTACTACATACAAATTATAATGTTAAGGAGGTTTTCTACCTGATTCTACAAACAAATTATAATGTTGTTGTAACCTACTTCAATCAGTTTGATGTAACATAAAACAAGGGAATGCTGTTTTAACTTAATTGAGTTATTCACCCAACATACTATTTCCATTAAAGATCTGGATGGATTAGGAGAGTAAATTTAGGGATTAGTTGTTATTATATATGTTTTTCAGTAAAGGGAAATATGTTGGTAGTTTATGTTAATGTTTAATGTTCAGTTGGACATTTAGAGGAGTTTCTGCTAATGAATTTTGTGGTTACCATTGTGATTGGGACTACACTGATTTATTTTGAACTCATTTTAGTTGTGTGTAAAAATGTCTTAAATAATTAATTGAACCCTTAATTCATTGTATTGGTATTGCATCAAGGCGGTAAAGGACTTTCATCATATAAAACAAAAGAAGATTATATCAAATTTAAGTAATTTTACCTTGCTGGAGAAATCAGGTTATATCTACTGACAGTTATGCTTCAGTAAAACCTTATTTTTCAGGTTGGTTGAACTCAGTTATAATCAGTAATCTTAAATCATTTATTTCATTTCAACAAAACCATTTATTGTAGATGTTACCACATGAAGTACATTTTCTAAGTTGAACTGACTGAACATAGTCTACCCCTGGTCTAGACTAAAGAGTAAATACTCATCTTTTCAGTCAAGTATACACCTACTCTCTTTCTTCAATTCACAGTTATGCTGCGTTAGTCAGTCAGGTCTGCTCAGAACGCAAACCAGTCTCTTGCTATATAACTGCTTAAAAATTAAACTGAATATAATAACTATTATTGGCCACAGCGTGTACTTGCGTTTATATACCTTTCATTCTCTGACACATCCTTGATCAGTATCATTAAATCCAAATGCAGTGTTGAGAAGGTGGCCAAGAGAAGAGAGAGAGAGTGTGAGATCTGTAGCAGTATCTAGCACCTTGCTACAGTGGCCACGTTTCTTTATGTCTATAGTGTGTGGCGCTTTTGTGACATAGAATACTGGACCCCATGAATCAAGCCTTCTAACCAATTGCAAACAGGGACAGAAAAAATACTAGTCTTTCAGCTGGACGGCTGGACTCGGGGGCAACGTGACACATGATCTAGGGAGAATTTCTTCTGCAACTCTCTGGCACTAATGGATGGACAGGTGCCAAGCACACAGCTTTCATAGATATATAACAACACCTTCTAGGCTGATTTATCAAACCTGCTACTTGGATCAAAACTTGTCATGTTTTTAGTCTTTGTAACGGAATAGTTTGTGACTATTACAGGTGGTGTTTGATTCTAGATTTCTGAAGCATTCATTGAGTCCAGAACCTGCCAGCTGAATATAACAGACTCAGTCAGGAAATCAGAGTCTCATTCCAATCTGTTTGGTGTCAATCCAAAAAAGCTTTTGTCCAAAAGAGCACCGATAATCTCAGGAGCTCACTTCAGCATCAACTGTTTTCTGATGGGAAATGGCTTATCCATTGAAGCTGCTTTTGAGGTAAAATGAAGGCTACTGGCACCCAGCGACCATGACAAGCTTAGTTCTGGGAATGTGTGTGTGATGTGTTAGGGGTCGTTCACAGAGACGGCTTTTTAAAACTTAACACAGTGTCTTAAAAATCAAGGCTCTCACACGCAAGATGCTGCGTCAAAGACGTCAGTCCAGCAGATGGTTACTTATAAAAACGTTTTGTGTGAACTGACTCTAAGTTGTGCAATGCTTAAGGTCGCTATATGTAAGAATTTTCATGGATTAATCACTTTTTTTGTTGCCAATGTGTGAACCGTTGTAATGATACCAACGTCTTAGGTTGTCTATGAAAGCCTGTAGACTGATTTTTATGTGAAGGACCACGGCCGGTTGTGCCGAGAAAATCAAAAGGACAAGGAGATGAAACAAATGCTTATACAATGTTCAGGATAACAATGAAAGAGCCGCTCTGTACTGTAATGTCTATGTGTCATGCAAAGAAAAGGGATTCATTCAAACTATAGTCTCACATAGCCAGATCAATATAGTCTATAGTCTCAAGTTTATAATCAAACTACCATAACAGTGTAATTTGAATGACCTCATCTGTCATGATCTCATGATGCTGGTGAATTGCAGAGCTGGTGCAAACGTATCCAAGGGATTTATGCTTTCTGAACTACTGCTTTCTCACCGCTGTCATTTTTGTTATGCGTTTATTTTGTTATTGAGAGGCAGGGACGGATTGACAATCTGTGTCTTCGGGAAAAGCACCAACCGAGGGCCGTCGGCACAAAAAAAAGTCTAAAGCCAGGGACACACCAAGCCGACGATTGGCCGTTGGGCAATGTCGGACCGTTCTTGAGTATCGGCCGATGTAGTTTTCCCGGATCTTTTAAATCAAATCCGTTTTTTTGGGGGCCGATTCGACATGTTGAATCGGCGTCGGGCCGTCGGTGAAAGAGGGAACTCTGATTGGCTGTTCAGCTTAGTGAACGAGTCAGTGCACGAGAATAATAGAAAACCAGCGAGCAAAGAAGTCAAACCGGCACAGATAGAAGCTGTTTTAATGTTACGTCATCTTACCGGAGTGTTTCTTAGCGAATATTTCAATACTAACTTGAGCGGAGTGGAATAAAGAAAGTGTTTAGCAGGATTGATATTAAAAACGGTAAGCATGCACTGCTTTGTTTACGGTGTGTGTATCTGCAGCCGGCAGCGTCGGTTTCCCTTTTTGAATGACGAATATAGATGAATATATCTGCAGAAATAGACAGTTGTCTCATTTGCTTACATAATATTTTAATAGTTATAAGTTATATATAGTAACTATATGTTTTATAATTACAAGTTTGTGTAATTTGGGGTTTCTGTAGCCAGTGATATTTCATTATTTGTATTTTATTTTCAATTCAGATGTAATGCCATTGTACATTTTTTTTTTTTTTTTTTGAAGGCTAAGGCTTCATTAATAAACACATCCCAATTAGCATCATTGGTTTTGAAATGTTACTTGCTGTGAATACCTTGTCTGATAGGCTACAGTATTGTGGCATTATCTGGCATAGTATCAGGACATCCTGGATAGTGTCTGTCGCGCACGGCTAGGGGCGAATGGCCAGATGATGGGCCTGTTTGGGAGAAACCAGGGCTGTTTTTTAGCCCCAGTCTGTCCCTGTTGAGAGGAGAGCGCGCAGCACATGTTTACATCTGGATGTTCGTTAACCGTATGACTGCAAATGTATTTCCAAATTCTTTTTACTTCTAAACGGAGAAGGAAAAGAGCCTCGCCGTGAGTATATCGTGGCCGTGAATCACGTTCAGTCTCTTGTGCGTTACGTGTGCATGTGGAATAAGTTGCTGGGTGGCTGTAGTTCACTTAACAGCCACTGGTGTCGCTAATAACAAGGGTTTCTGAACTCTACATATAGCACCTTTAATATACAGTGGTCCCAAAAAAGTATATATGGACATTTAAAAATGTCTGGATGTCTTTGTACTATATAACTAAATATAAATGCTAGTGTCATTTATTGTAAAGACAGATAGCAAAAACACATTCATGTACTTTTTGGAGCTGCTGTACACCTTTGTCATAATTGCCCAAGAACCTCTGAGATACACGAAGCTGAAAAAAGGCATAAAGGAAATTCAGTCTCTCTTATGTTTGAGACTGGAGCATAGGATATAGACTAAGGTATGCAGACCACAGCAAGGCAAGAGGCCGATACCCATCTGAAACGTGAGAGGAAGGGCTCCTTCAGGAGGGTAATACTCCACCTTGACCTGCTGGTGTCACTCCACCATTCAACACAAACCCAACCATAGTGCTCACTTTACCCCAACCCATGCAAAGAGAGGCTCTGCTGAACACAGGCCCTGTGCCGCCAACCCCCCCATTCCTGAAAAGCCTTATGGGAGCGAGACAGGGTAAACCATAGGACACGGAGCCCGTATCACAATACAACCCCAGAGCCCCTGGTGCACTACTCCACAATCAAGAGCAGCAGAGCGGACAGAAATAGATGGTTTTGAGTTCAAATGATCCTTAGATCGAGAGGTTTAAAATTGCAAATAAAGAGACGGACATTCATTTTATCAAGGCATCATGTCATGAATGCAGAGTATATCTGTAAAGCATGTTTGCTCCTGTCTAAGGGGATCTGAAGAGCATGGAGGATTGAGTGTCACCTGAGCTGGAGGTGTCTTTGGTAACGGTTAAGGCTGTGCTCTACTGGTAAGCCTTTAATGGAGATCACTATGACCTTGTCAGCAATAGAGAGGCTTTTGGACCATTCTTCTTTTTTTCTCTTCAAATTCCCAAGATAGACTGGAAGACTTTTTGATTCACAGGGTTATGTAAAGAGCAAGGGAAATTTAACAACAATGGACAAAAAGAAAGACAATAAAGAACGGAACCCAAACATCAAAATATGAGCTTTTTTTTTTTTTTTGCTTCTCTTTAGATAATTTTTACTAGTCCTGTGATAAATTATTTTAAAAAATACAAATATTAAATGTACTCTTAAATAAATATAAAATCATGAAAGCCACTATAATAATTATCTGCCTAAATATCACTAATTTTAAAGAATGAATTCAGAATGCCCTGGTTAAACACGTGATCAAATTACATGTACGTCAAACACCCAAAATCATGCAATTGCCATTTTTGCTACAGCTCTTGGAAAGGGACATTTGCAATCTCCTTAGGTCAGCAGACTTCACATTTTTGACATTTTGCTAAAAAGTGAATGCAAGTAGAGTTAAACTAGGTAGATGTACAGTAGTATAATACACATTATATACAGCAGAACTGCAGTACATGATCAGAGATTATCTTTTAAAATGCATTTTAATTTAAAAGTTCAATAAAAAATAAGGATAATACAAACTGTAGGAAGCTGAAATGTGACTTTTGCTCTACATCACCACTGCATCCTCAGACAGAGCTGAGATCAAGTCAATGAAAGGCATCAGTAAATGTGTTTACCAGACAGCAGGCTTGTCTCGTGTCCTGTGGCTTCAGCTGTGTCCTTCCGATTGAGGAGATGCAGATCTGTGTCTGTTTGTCTCTAGCTCACGTATACACACAGGTTTTAGGCTCGAGCAAGGGGTGTGTACTACTGTTCTGGCCCAGTGCTTCACAGTCGCAGTCACCCAGACTGAACCTGAACAAAGTGCCGGGCAGTGGTGTTACCAGAACTGACCCAGAAACCTGACCCAGGCCCACAGAACACTGTGCACTCTATTCACCTGCTCGTCCTTCCCTTTCCCTCCCATTTCCTCCCTCTTTCTCGCTCCATCCATTCATTCTCATGTAGGGCTCAGACATTTAATCTTGTACTACGGGGGGATAATAATAGTTTCGTATCCTTTCATTTAAAAAAAAATCCATCTGAACTGTGGGGAAATTATATTTTCACACCTCAGGCACAAAGGGCCGTCACCGTATGGAAGGTCCGCCACAGAATAAAACAGTTTAAAAGATAATTGCGACTTTTTATCTCACAATTGCGAATTTACATCTCACAATTCTGACTTTATATCTCGCAATTTAGAATTGCGAGATGTAAACTCGCAATTGTGAGATGAAAAAGTCGCAATTATCTTTGAAACTGTTTTATTCTGTGGCGGAAACAAGCTTCCACACCACTGCTCCCCCTCAACATTATGTGTTTCAAAGGCCGTTTCTGACCCACAATTATATATGTGTACTTACAATGAAAAAAACATTATTGATTCTAAACCCTTAGGCATAACCCTAGAGCACTTTATTTTAACTGTGTCTAAGTAAGTTAGGAAATGAGATCATTTGAATAGAGCAAACAAAAGCAGTATCACTCAGTTAAATAAATCACAAATATAAAAATATCCCTAACTCATCTCATTTCTCTTTCAAAACATGTCAACCCTTTTATAATGTTTTGGAGCTGATTGTTACCGGGTTATTAGTCTACTTACAATTATTATTTATGAACTTCTGCATGTCACTAAAAATTATATTTGAAGGTCACTACATTAAGATTTCTCAATCTTCTTTAGTATCCTTTCAAGTACCGGTAATATGCATGATGTAAGTGTACATTTCCTGGACAGTATTTCAGATAGTTTAGTGTACTTATAAGTCTATATAAATCACTGTAAGCAGTGGAAATTAAAAACTATTTTGAACTACCCTTACAAAAAAATAAGAGTAACACTTTATAATAACTGCACGCTACTAATCATAAGTAAACAGTTAATTCATCATTTATAAATCATTAATAGACATAAATAAGCAGTTTATAAATACAGCTATAAATGCTTTATTCTTAATTTAAAAGCATATCTATAATGTGTTTAATAATTGTATTTTCATACTTTATTAATGATCAATATAATTTATAATTGAAGTATAGCATTATTTACAAACCAGTTATTTAGGAGTTGTCCGTGGTGGAGAGTGTAAGTAAATGTTTAATAAACTATTTAAATGTACATTCATACATTGTATTATTCAGACATAAAGCATTTGTTAACACACTACTATATTAACATGTATTTCTACTGTAATTCAGGGTTAATTCGGGTAGTTATAAAGCATTTAGTAGTGGTCAGTTAAGTATTTTTGTGAGCTCATCTAAAGTGAGGACTATTTATGCCTTATAAAGCATTTACAAAGGAGATTTAAAGGCTCAGTTATATATGTATATGTTCTGTATCACTGTGTTGTGTTGTGTTTGTTTCCTTTTTCTGATTAGAAGATAACTGAGTCTTTAAATTTCCTTTGTAAATGCTTTACAAGGCATGAATAGTCAACCCTAGTTCAACCCTCTTCAGGTTAAACGGTGGCAACTGCTGTTGAATTTTCCTATAGGAAGTTGTGGGCCCTGTGACGTAAGAGGGTACCAGCGAACCACACCCTTGCCTACAGAGAGACCCGTCTCAGGTGCTCAGACACGAGCTGGCCAGTGCTCTTAACCAATTTTACAATCGTTTTAATACTTTTGATTTTAGCAATGAGATGATTTGAGTAACCAGCTCATTGACGTTCATCACTTTAACATAAGACAAAAAGAAGTGCACAAAGCCTTCCTTTCTATAAGAGTTAACAAAAGTCATGGTCCAGATAACATCTGTGGGCGCATTCTCAAAACCTGTGGAAAGCAATTGAGTATTCCTTTCCATTACATTTTTAACAAATCTTGAAGAGGCACAATTAGTACCTGAGGTCTGGACGGATGCTGTGGATGTCCCTGTTCCCAAATCCAACACCCCCAAAACCCTTAATGATTTTAGACCAGTGGCACTCGCATCAATTGTAATGAAAGTATTTGAAAAATTGGTGAGGTCTGAAATATTAAGACTAAAACGGAGCATTCACTTGACCCTTTGCAGTTTGCTTATGGACCCCATAGGGGGGTGGAAGATGCCGCAGTCACTTCACTGTCATGATTCAGGGGCGGAAGCAATATGCAAGTAAACTCTTTTATTGTTGGTCAGAAGACACAGCAAAAACACACGGGTGGGCTGGTGGCGCAGGGACTTGATGGTCAGCGTGGAGGTGAAGACAGGTGACGGTGAATCCAGTGAAGTGAACATCCAACACGACGAACACCACGAAAACACCGAACAGAACACGATCAGGAACTAGAACAGGAACTGGAAGAGCTGACGACGACAAAACACTGAGGACACCAAAACCAACGATCTGACAGGGAAAGGAGAGTGCGATGAGTTTATATAGCAGAGATGATTAATGGTAGCTGATGAGGGGAATGAGATCAGGTGGAGTGCTGATCAACTAAACGAGCAGCCACACCCACTCACCCACACCCACACACACAAAACAACAAATACACGAGACACGAAGAAACCAGTGAATTCATGAACCGTGACAGTACCCCCTATCCTAGGAACGCCTCCTGGCGTCCCCAGACTCCCTTACCTGTCGATTGTAATCATCGATAAGAGAGTGATCCAGGATGTCTCTGGCAGGAACCCAACTCCTCTCCTCCAGACCGTAACCCTCCCAGTCCACCAAGTACTGGAATCCGCGTCCCCTCCGCCTTGAGTCCAGAATGCGATTAACCGAATACGTAGGTTCCCCACGGGCGGATTAAACTGAGAACGAAACACGGGCTTGATTTTGGAAACATGGAAGACGGAATGAATCCTCCTGTACACTGAAGGGAGTTTGAGGCGGACTGCCACCGGGCTAATAATTTTAGTGACAGTGAATGGGCCAATAAATTTGGGAGCTAGCTTATTAGAGACGGAGCGGAGAGGAATGTTCTTAGTAGAAAGCCACACTTTTTGACCAACGACGTATACGGGAGGCTTAGACCGGTGGCGATCGGCTTTAGCCTTGGTGCGCGCTCCCGCTTGGAGTAGAGTCTCGCGGGCTCTAGTCCAAGTGTGGCGACACCTCTGGACAAAGGCGTGAGCGGAGGGGACCGCGACTTCGGATTCCAGACTAGGAAAAATTGGTGGCTGGTAACCTAGACTACACTTAAACGGCGATAGGCCCGTAGATGATACTGGTAACGAATTGTGGGCGTACTCCACCATTGACAGTCGTTGGCTCCATGAGGAAGGATTCTTGGAGACCAAACATCGCAACGTTCTCTCCAAATCCTGGTTGGCTCTCTCAGTTTGGCCATTGCTCTGGGGATGAAACCCTGGGGACAGACTAACAGTCGCACCCAGTAATCTACAAAATTCTTGCCAAAATTTGGACACAAATTGGGGTCCTCTGTCGGAGACCACGTCTGTCGGGAGGCCATGTAGCCGAAAGACGTGGTCAACGACTGTTACCGCTGTCTCCTTGGCTGAGGGTAATTTGGGCAAGGGAATGAAATGGACCGCCTTCGAGAATCGGTCCACCACGGTCAAAACTACCGTGTTACCCTGAGAGGGTGGGAGGGCGGTGATAAAATCTAGAGCGATGTGGGACCAGGGTCTCGAAGGGATCGGCAGCGGTTGAAGGAGCCCATCTGGGGGTCGATTGGAAGTCTTACCAGTGGCACAAACTGAGCAAGCCAAAACAAAACTGTGAACGTCACGAGCCATACGTGGCCACCAAAATCGTTGCTTAACTAAAGACGTGGTACGACTGACTCCTGGATGACAAGCCACATTGGAACAATAACCCCACTGAATGACGTTGGACCGTAATTGCTCTGGCACAAATAACCGGTTCGGTGGACAACCGGGCGGAGGCGTTACCCCTTCTAAGGCCGTTCTGACCTTCGATTCGACCTCCCATGAGAGTGTGGAGACAATTAGGGACTCCGGAAAAATGCACTCGGGAGTAGACGGGCGATCGGAATGGTCAAAAATACGTGACAAAGAATCGGGCTTGATGTTTTTGGAGCCCGGGCGGTACGAGAGAGTAAAGTCAAAACGTCCGAAAAAAAGTGCCCACCGAGCCTGCCTAGAGTTCAATCTTTTAGCGGTTCTAATGTATTCCAGATTCTTATGATCGGTCCATACGATAAAAGGTACCCCCGACCCTTCTAACCAGTGACGCCACTCTTCCAATGCTAACTTGACTGCCAACAACTCTCTGTTACCAATATCATAATTACGTTCGGCAGGGGACAAACGATGAGACAAAAACGCGCACGGATGCATTCTGTCGTCTGTAGGAGAACGTTGGGATAACACTGCACCTACCCCCACCTCTGACGCGTCGACCTCCACCATGAACTGACGTGATGGATCAGGGGTAACTAGGATGGGGGCTGAAACAAAGCGGCCTTTCAGTTTGGCAAACGCAGCCTCGGCTGCGTCTGACCACCTGAACGTAGTTCTGGGGAGGTCAAGGCGGTCAGAGGTGAGGCTAGTTGGCTGAAATTGCGAATGAACCGCCGGTAAAAATTGGCGAACCCCAGAAACCTCTGTAGGGCCTTACGGGAATCTGGACTTGGCCAATCCACCACAGCCTTAACCTTCTCAGGATCCATGCGCATCCCCTCAGACGACACAATGTACCCTAAGAAAGGAACAGACTGTGCATGAAAAGCGCATTTCTCCGCCTTGACAAAAAGACCATTCTCTAACAACCTCTGAAGCACTCGTCTGACGTGCTGAACATGTTCCTGGAGAGACGAAGAAAAAATCAATATGTCATCCAGGTAGACATAAATGAACTGATCGACCATGTCTCTCAGCACGTCATTGACGAGTGCCTGGAAGACTGCTGGACTATTGGACAGCCCCGAAAGGCATAACCAAATATTCAAAGTGCCCCCTGGGGGTGTTAAACGCAGTCTTCCATTCATCCCCCTTCCTGATGCGGACCAAATGATAAGCGTTACGTAAGTCCAGTTTTGTGAAGACCGACGCTCCCTGCAACCTCTCGAAGGCTGAAGACATCAACGGCAAAGGATAAGTATTCTTTACCGTGATGTTATTCAGCCCTCGGTAATCAATGCAAGGTCGCAGAGAACCGTCCTTCTTCCCCACAAAAAAGAACCCCGCCCCCGCAGGAGAAGAGGAAGGTCGGATGAATTTGGATGCCAGAGAATCAGAAATATATTTCTCCATGGCCTCCCTCTCGGGAATAGATAGAGAGTAAAGCTTGCCTTTAGGCGGAGACGTACCTGGCAGTAGATCTATTGCACAGTCATAGGGACGATGCGGAGGGAGAGAAGCAGCCCGAGACTTACTGAACACTTCCTTCAGGTCCAGATACTCCGTGGGCACGTTTGATAAATCCACTGCCTCCTCCTGAAAAGCAGAAACAATAACAGACGGACAGGCAGACGCAAGACAGGACTCATGACAAAAACTGCTCCACTCCAACACTGATCTCTGCTGCCAGTCAATCTTGGGGTTATGCTTGATTAGCCAGGGGTGACCGAGAACGACAGGTGCCAGGGGGGAGTCCAGGATGTAAAATGAGGTAGTCTCTGTGTGATTGCCGGATACAGTGAGTGTAATGGGTCCAGTGGTGAATGCGATGGTGGGAAGGGCTTGACCATTGAGGGCGTGCACAGCAATGGAATGGGTGAGTGGTAACAGGGGAACATGAATCTTGTGAGCGAATGTGTAGTCCATGAAGTTACCTTCTGCCCCGGAATCCAAAAGTGCAAGACAGTCGTGAGTGTTGGCTGACCATCTAAGTCTTACCGGAAGGAGAGTTGATGTTGATGAGGTCTTCTCAGCGGAGATCCCACCCGACAGTAGCCTCAGATTTACTGCCGGGCTTGCCCTTTTACCGGGCAGTTGTAAGCGAAGTGACCAGCAGTCCCACAGTACAGGCAAAGGCCCTGGGATCTCCGCCTCTCCTTCTCCTCCCGGGAAAGCCGAGCTCGCCCGACCTGCATGGGCTCGTGATCGTAGACGGGGCTGACCGCGTCCCCGCCGCTGGCTTGCGTGGTCTCCACGGTGGTTGAAGCCCGAACCGGTAACTTCATCCGTTCAACACGAGAGAGACGAGAATCCACGCGAAGCGCCAGGTCGATGAGTCCGTTGAGTGTAGCGGGTAAATCCAACGCGTAGATTTCTCTCAAGACGCGGTCAGCCAGCCCATGCAGGAACATGTCCCACTGCGCTTCCCTGTTCCATTGACACTCAGCCGCCAAGGTCCGGAACTCAATGGCATAATCTGATACGGATCTGCTTCCTTGCTTGAGATCCGCCAGGGTTCGTGCTGCTTCTCTTCCCGCGACCGCGCGGTCAAACACCATCTTCATCTCGGCGGCGAGTGTCTGGAACGAGGCACAACACGGATCTTGATTCTCCCACACCGCCGTCCCCCACAGAGCTGCCCTCCCAGTCAGCAGTGTGAGTACGAATGCCACTTTGCTTTGTTCTGTGGAAAAGGTTCTGGGTTGCAGAGAGAAATGCATAGTACAGCGTGATAGAAAAGCTCTGCAAAAATTCGGCTCACCACTGTAGGGTTCAGGGACCGGTAGACGGGGTTCTGACTGGGAGGCGCTTGATGGTGGAACTGGGGGAGCGGCCGGTGTGGGTGGTGGCGCAGTGGGAGCTTGTAGATGTTGAAGCTGCTGGGTGAGCTCGGACACCTGCGCCACGAGAGCTTGAATGGCCCGACCCGACTCCATAGATGTCCTCTCTTGAGCCTCTATCCGAGAAATGGTTACTCTGATGAAGTCATCAAGCGAAGAGGATCCACTTGCTGCTCCCATCGTCGGGTCAGATCGTTCTGTCATGCTTCAGGGGCGGAAGCAATATGCAAGTAAACTCTTTTATTGTTGGTCAGAAGACACAGCAAAAACACACGGGTGGGCTGGTGGCGCAGGGACTTGATGGTCAGCGTGGAGGTGAAGACAGGTGACGGTGAATCCAGTGAAGTGAACATCCAACACGACGAACACCACGAAAACACCGAACAGGACACGATCAGGAACTAGAACAGGAACTGGAAGAGCTGACGACGACAAAACACTGAGGACACCAAAACCAACGATCTGACAGGGAAAGGAGAGTGCGATGAGTTTATATAGCAGAGATGATTAATGGTAGCTGATGAGGGGAATGAGATCAGGTGGAGTGCTGATCAACTAAACGAGCAGCCACACCCACTCACCCACACCCACACACACAAAACAACAAATACACGAGACACGAAGAAACCAGTGAATTCATGAACCGTGACATTCACTTAATTTACTTTTTAAGCATATGAATAATAGTGGCTCCCATGCCAGACTTTTATTTATTGACTTTTCCTATAATCCAAAATCCAACCCCGTATTTTACTCACAAGGCTGCTAGAACAGTTTGACCTGAGCAATAACCTGGTAGGCTGGATCCTTAACTTTTTAACAAACAGGACACAAAGAGTGAGAGTGAATGGCAGTCTCTCTGACAAAGTCTGTTCATCTACCGACTCCCCACAAGGATGCGTACTCTCACCTCTTCTTAACATCCTGTACACAAATGTGTGCCAGAGCAGGTGGGAAAACTGGACCATAATTAAATACGCAGACGACTCAGTAATTGTTAGTCTGCTCCAAGACAGTGAAACAGGTCATGGTCCAATGACTTTGTTGAATGGTGTAAGGCATCTCACCTTCAACTAAATGTAGCCAAAACAAAGGACATGCTAATTGATTTTAGGGAAAAAATCCAAACACAAGAAATTACATTAATCAAAGGTCAAACTGTTAAATGTGTGCAATCGTATAAATACCTGGGGACGATAATAGACTCAAAACTCACATTTGAAACTAACTGTAAAGGTATGTGTAAAAAAGGCCATCAGGGCCCATCATGACCCTCTTTTATCACTAGGTGTAGAACAAAAAGACAAAAACAGTTTTGTCCCTGCACCCAGTACACTGAGGAATAAGTCATAGATATACTTTGCACAGGTTTTTTTTATTCTATTATTATTGCCTTTATGTATGTATTTAACTTATCCTGGACTGGTAAGAACTTCTTTTTTTTTTACTTAAATTTCTTAATTAAAATTTTTGTCATTTCCTAATTTGCATTGTCTTAAGTTGAATGATGTGAGAAATGTGCTCCCTTGTTTTTTTCCATGTGTGTATGAGGACTCTACTGCAAACAAAATCTACCTCCAGGTACAAATAAAGTAAATTGAACTTGAACTTGAAGAGTAACTCCTGATGCGATGTAGGAGTAGCGTAAGCCTTGACGCCTCTCCCGGATTAAACAAACAGAGCTGGGCAACAAACTCAAGCTCCTCCGACATTTCTCTTTAAAAATTAAAATGTTAGACTTCTAGTTCGTGACCGGTGTTTTGTTTTGCTCTATCCTCTGCGCTTCAATGTTCGTCATGTGTCAGGTCAAGGGTTACTCTTTCGCCGTAAATCAATCCGTACAGCCAATGAGTGCGTTTCATTTTTGGGTGAACTAACCCTTTAAGTATACTTTAATAATATATTTCTATATTATATTTGTTTGTTTTTAAACAACAACTAAAAATGTTTTCCAGTTCAGAAATTATTTGGTAACACTTTATAAAAAGCATACAGTAACAAAAATTACAAATCATTTGCAAACTATTAGTTTAAATTGAATTCATAGTTTATATATTGTACTCTCTACATTGTTAATATATTAAAGTCCCTGTAAAGGTGCCTTGTGTGCTTATGTTATAATTATAAACCTAATAAGCTGCTAGGAGCATCCATTCCGGCTGTAGCAGTGACAGTTGAGTGTGGCGACGGCAGCTTCCCCGCGAGTGGGCGTGGTTTCAGCGCAGCCAGCGGACACGCCCCCAGCGTTTGAGAGCAGAGACCACTGCTCATTTTTTCAAGATTTTGATAGCTTATTTTATGTTCTTGTCGGCTTTTTTTGTCATTCAAATTTGGCTGGGTGGCTAATAACAAATTTTTCTGTGATATGACAAACTCAGAACACATACTTAATTTTGACTTTACAGGGACTTTAACAGGCCGTATACAAATAGTGAGTTCATCATTCATTGCCACTGTAATTATTAAAAATATAAAGCAAATTTCTATGTACACTACTAGTGGACAAGCCAACACAAAAAGCCAATACTCAGAATTAGGAACATATCCTTTTTTGTTTATAAACCGTGTAAGTTTATAAGACAGTATGTAAAACTATGTGGAAAAAAAAGAATTTCAGCAAGTGTGGCAAAGTGAATTGGTAATTCAGTGCCCTGATGCCTTAGATTTCACCACTAGAGGGAAGTGTTCACAGTTCACAAGCAGTCCGTATGGAGCAACAGCAATCTGAAAGGGTCTGTAACTCTGATTGCTTGAGATGCATGTTTGAACCTTAGTTAAACACAACACTCTTTTAATGGCAGAAAGCTTTTGTTGTCAATGTACTTAATGAATGCTTATGAAAAGATAGTACACTTAATGCCTAGTTCACACTACAGGATTTTAAGCCCGATTTAAGCCCGATTTGCAAATCGTTAAGCTCGCCGACAGGTCGGGTTGTTATCGCGTGCAAATCGTGGGAGATTAGCGGCCGATGAACGCTCGCCAATCTGTTAGTATGAAAGAGCCAACAAAGCATCAAAGACGCTCACAGACGCGTCGCAGAGCCCAGAAAAATATCTAGCATGCTAGATATCCGGAGCTGTCGCACGACTCAACCTGATTAAGTACATCATGTGATGTCATGAGCTACAGCCAATCAGAGCAAACAATCGGGGAAATACGCGGGGTTTTTTTCAGAGCAAATCGTCGCGCAAACAGTTTGCAGTACTAATTTCTGTCTGACGTCCATATTCAAACAAAGACTCGCGTGTTGTGTACTTGTGTTCTTCTTCGCTGGGTAGTGGCGCGCGTGCTGTATTGCGTAATTTCCGGTTCGTTTTAACGGGTGATTATTCGTGACAAAACGTGGTTTGTAGACAAGATATAATCGGTGGATGACAGTTGTTGTCTACTCGTGTAGTGCGTTACCTCCTGTTGCGGATCAATCACGTTGTGTCGTGTGGTGTGAACAGCTCAACAACTTGAACACTCCTGATTTCACAGAGAACAAGTCATTCAGCCCGACGTTTTAAAATCCTGTAGTGTGAACTTGCCTTAAGTATATTGAATGTGTACTTGATGTGACTTAATCTTAAAAAGCACTCAGGTTAAACAATTATATTATAAATACATAGATTAAATTATTTGCATTGATACCTTAATAAAAGAATTAATGAATCTTTAAAACAATATGTAAATTTTTAACATGTGCAGAATTATTTTATGTAAACTTAAAGAGATTTGATAGGGATGGATCACTATCAAGCCAATCTCAGTGGGGTTTGTGTGTGTGTTGAAGAAGTCATTGGGGTCCAATGCTATTTGAACACCAACATTCTTCGAATTATCTACTTTTGTATTACGCAGAAGTAAAAGGGCATACAGGTTTGAAATGTCATGAGGATGAGTAGCCTATATAAATTGTCTTTTCAGCAGAGCACTGGTTCCCAAACTATTTCAGCCAGGCTCCCCTTTTGTAGAGAAAAATATCTTCAAGCCCCCCACCTACATGCACCCACATAAAGACACTCTCAGACATGAGCTTGCTTGCAAAATCCTATATGATGTACAGCATTTGAAACACTGTAATTAATACAGAACTACAACTTAATAAATTCAATGGGTTTCTCTTTGTGTTCATTATGTGAAGTCATTAGGAGAAGCGATTTGTCACTACTGGAGACGGCGAGAGTGAAATTAAAATGCTATAAGCCAAAAAACTAATGCTACACTTGATTTCTGTCAGGACCACTGTCATCAAATACGATTGACAATTACCATACAGTTAGGATTAGCGGCATGATACTGTTCTGGGCAAGAACTCCCTGCGCAGCCTAGCATGGATAAGAGTAGGAAATACTTCATAGACCAAGAGGGGGCAAAAGCATATCCCATAATGCAGGCAATAAAGGTTTGCAGGCTGTGTACCAAGGAGAGAACACAACCCAAATTTGATTCTAAAAGTGCTTTAACTTTTAAATAAATCTAGAAAAGTTTCCTTCCCCCAAAGGGAATTACCCTAATTCAGTATGTCAATGATTCAAATATGTGTTCTCCCAACAAAACCACCTTTGGAATCGATATGTGCGCATTACTGGATTTTTTGCAGAATGACGTCTGGTAATTAGCCCCCGGCGGGACTGCTACGTCCTCTTCCGTTACCGTCTCGCCCGTGGTCTCACATCGCCTTGGATTTCACCACGGGTCTCCCTTCCTCTGAGGGGAACACCTGTGGCAGACAAGAGGATCTGTCCCGGGAAAAACATTTGTTTACTTTCACTTTCAGTTTAGTGTAATTAGGGGTGGAGTGTCAAATTAACGACGGAAGGAAGGTCTATGTAAAGGGAGTGTTTTCTTACCTTCAATCAGAAGCGTCATCCGGTTGGTTGCATCCGAGGTTACCCGTTGTGAGAGGGATTTACGGTGGAAAACGGCTGTGTGTCAAGCCCCTGCTGCGTGTATGTCTGGTGCGAGCATGAAGGTCGGCTGAAGCTTCGCAATCCAGACCAACTAGTGTCAGGTAGCTGAAGACAAGGCAACTGCCCATCCACTTATCCTGGTTCCTGGTGTCTGGTGACCCATAAACTCATTGGTGCCTTTTGATTCTCTGAAAACCGGTCAGTACACCTGCGCCGCCATTACACACGCTACTACGCACACACATACTCGCATAATTTTCACGTTCACACATTCTGTGTATTCTGAGTTGTGTTTATAATTAGTGTTCGCCGTTAAAATTAATGTTGCTGTTGTTGTAATGTTGATTTACCACTGAATGAATGAGATGTTCATCCAATGTTTTGTTTGCTTTTTCTCTTTTCTTTTATGGACCTTTTTGTGATTCATTGTGGACGCGAATCTGTGGATTAGCGTGACGCGGTTGGTTTCCGGCACGGATCCCGACCAGTTATATGATCTCAACAGATCAGCTGAGACCGCTAGTGTGCCCTTTATTTATTTTTATTTTTTGCTTTCTTTTTTTGATGTGAATTATGACTATGAACATGTGTAGAAAAAATTTATATCCTCTGTGAAAGGAAAATTCTTTTTTCTTGATTATTATAATTTGTTGTGTAACAGGTGGATATATTTTTTTGCTATCCTGGGTTAATTTAATTGGTGACAAGTTTAATCTTGTCTGGCGCCCGAATATTTTCTTTAGAATTGTTTATTGGAGTTAGGACGGCCACCCCCGTTACACACCGTGATACTTACTGTCGTGGACCGTTTTTCTAAGGCCGCCCACTTTATCCCTTTACCTAAGCTTCTGTCCGCTAGGAAGACAGCCTAAATTGTCGTCGACAAGATTTTTAAGATCCATGGTCTCTCCTCTGACGTCGTGCTCGATAGGGGTCCCCAATTCTCTTCCTTGTTTTGGAAGGAGTTTTGTCGTCTTATTGGAGCATCGGCTAGTCTCTCCTCCGGTTTTCATCCACAAACTAACGGCCAGGCCGAACGAGCCAATCAAATAATTGGACGTATTCTCCATAGCCTCGCTTTCCACAATCCTGCTTCCTGGTCGGAACAGCTTCCCTGGGCAGAGTATGCTCACAACTCCGCTCCATCCTCTGCTACAGGTTTATCCCCATTTCAGTGTTGCCTCGGTTATCATATAGATTTACTGTCATGATCCTGGTATTCTTCTCTTACACTCTTCCTCTCTCTTCTGGTCACACTCATTATTACATCCTTTTACGCACACACACTCACATTCATTATCCCATTCGGTCTCAGCTGTTCCTCATCACTCTCTCTCTTCCTCACCTGTTTCCCACTTTCCCTGATTAGACTCTATTTCTAGGCTTTCCTTTGTTCTTTGTCAGATTATTGCCTAATGTTTCGTTCCTGTCTTCCTGCTATCCTGTCTTTACTTTGTCGTGTCCTGACTCCTGTCTGATGCGTGTTCCTTACTGACTACTTGATTGCCTTGCCTCTGCTTTATCCTACATCCAGCTTACGTGAGTGGTCCACGGTTTGGCGTTCCCGTGCTCTACGGACCCAGCCTCTCTCTCGACCTCCGGGATTCCCCGTTGCCGACTCTGACCGCGTATTTCTTTTCCATTAAGACTAAGAGACTTTCTGTTCCTGTGGCTGAGATTTCCTCTGTAGGATTAAATACTGAAAGACTTTCTGTTGGATTTTCATGCCTTGCGGCCACCTGTGTTATTTTGCCTGAACTGTTTATTAACTATTAAACACAGCCAAATCTCCTTTTGCTTTTGGGTACTCTCTCCTTACACGTGACAGTAGGCCATGGATCCAAGTTAAAGCAGAAATTTAAATTCCTTTACTAACAGCAGCTCATGAGCGGAAATTTGGACAGATGAATGACAGGTTGCATTTGAAAAAAAATTAATTGGCTTTCTCAAATGCACCATGTCTGACTATTCCAAATCTTTAGAACTCTTTGTTTCAGAAAACAATTTAAAATATGGCTAACGATCAGGTGGGAAAACGTTGGTCAGAGGGGGTTGCAAAATGTAAAGATGAGGTATTGAAAGATACAAAAACAAAAAGGTCTTTCCTGTCAAAACAATTGTACCCAAATTTCGCAAAGTGGTCTCACGGGGCAGACCACGCCTCAAATCTGGAAATGAATTATCAAATTGGAACTTCCTGTGCCCCAGGATTTACAGCTGTAGCAGAGAAACTGTCAGAACTGTTACATCTATGCAGAAAATAACGTGGGAAGACGAAGTAAGCCACAAACTTACTCCGTCCACCCCACACAAGAACGTCCTTTTCAGCACATCATCATGGATTTCTTTGAGTTGACACCATGCCAATGTTATAATTTTTGTCTTGTAATTATTTACAAGTTTTCAATGTGGGTTGAGTGTTTCCCAAGTAGAAAAGCTGATGTTACGGCTATAGCAAAAGCTCTAATAAGAGAAGTTATCCCAAGGTGGGGTGCACCAGAAAAATTGTCCAGTGATAATTGGACACACATTGTAAATAAAGTGATCACAGAATTGGCAAACGGATTAGGATAAATTTGAAAAATTACTCACAAAGTGGTGGCCCAGTAGAAAAAAAGGACAAATCCGACTGTAAAAAACAAATTGTGTAAAAACATTATGGCACGAAACAGGTAAGACATGGATTCATGCCTTTCCTGTGCGTTGATCATTTTAGCCAATCACAAACATATCCGATGAGTGTGTAAACACAATGGTTAATCAGAGGTGTTTACGAGTCTGCTCAACATCCCTCAAAGCGTCACCATTTTTTTTATTTCAGTACCGATTGGTACCGAAGTCGGTACTTTTTGACAACCCTAGTGTAGCGAGTGATATAAAGCATATGATTCAAAATTAGGTGTCTGTATTAGATAGCAGACTCTGAAAACAAACAGAATTAAAAATTATTAACACTTTGAGTGATATAGTAAATGGACAAATTGCACACCAGAAAAATCACAGGAACGGCTACTGGAGGAAGCTGATTTGCTGTCATCATTGAGGCCAAATGATGTTTCATTAAACAAAGTTTAGGAGGAGCACGTTCAAATAATCAATCCAATTAATTTGTCATCAACAATCATCATGTCTATCCCATCAGCATGATAGGAAGCATATTATATATGCACTCAGTCGACTCACCTACATTCCTCGACAGTTTTCAGCATCCCTCCACCACCCCGACACCTCACTCTTGGCTTGTTCTCTTTGCCAAATACCGAGCCCAGAGCCCTCTCCTCAGACAGCACGCCAAATATGCATACAATTTATTCTAACTGGCTTATTTGTAAGTGTGAACTCGTGAATTCAAGCCCGAAAAGTTCTTGCTTGGAAGCTAATATGTAAGTTATGTATTGTTGTACAGAATGCAACCAGTGCCCACACTTAGCAGGCCTAAAACATCTAAAAGGTTGGAAATATAAAAACTTTCACATGCGATCGTGCGTGTGTGCATGTTTGCAGGCCAGACTCCTGAAAGCAGCAGCTCATCTGTTGATGCCTCGCCAAGACCTCCCACTCTCTTTCCTCCAGAAGTTCACAATCAACCTCTTCCGACCACTCCCAAAGTCCTAATCCTGACTGGGTGGACACCTTTCTGATACCATGGGATAAGTTACCAGAGGAACTGATGCAGCTATTGGAGAGAAGAAAATGTAAAAGTCCACGGATGAGAAAAGAGATGGTACGGATTGTGGTTAGTGAGATAATAAGTGTATTAAGTCAGTAAATTTGAAGCAAAAGAAAACTAATCCAAAGTGTTGTGCAGATCAGTAAAGTGTAGACCACATGTGTCAATTACAAGGCCCGTTACGACTTTTAATCAGGCCCGCAAACAAATTCTGGTGATCAATTTAATGTGGCCCGTGCGCTGTGTAAATACCGGTACGCGCCTGTGACAATTACAACACTGAGATGCAGAGAGAGAGAGAGAGAGAGAGAGACTGTTAGTTTGTCCGCTCCAGGATACATGTCTTGTAGCTTTTAAGTTGTTAAACTATCTTACTGATAAAATCGTCAGAGTAGCGCAACACGTTATGTGCGAGAGTGTGTCCGCATGTGTGTGCGTTTGGGTGGGAGAGAGATTATGTGCTGTGAGTATATGCATAATACAACGTAATTGTGTGGCAAAAACATTGAGATAATTTTTTTTTATCCTATTGTTTACTATATTTATTAGCTTGGTCACGTATTGCTGTGAGTTTTGGTTATTTTGCTGTTTTTGGCTGTAAGACATAACTGGCCGCGTGTTTCATTGAAAATACGCACCATAGAACGTTCGTCAACCAATCAGATTCAAGCATTCAGCAGCCCCGTAGTAGGCTATAACTTTAAACAACGTAAATGCTATCTGACTTTAAAGAGGCTAGCACAATGGCTAAAAAAAGAAAAGTGGACTGTGAATATCGACAATTCCAATCAAGCTGGGAAAGTGAATATTGATTCTGTGAATACAAAGAAAAGTTTGTATTCTTGTATGTCTCATATGTCAAGAGTCACTCGCGGTTTTTAAAGAATATAATTTAAGGCGGCATTTCGAAACGAAACATGTTCAACATGGAAGCATGGACATGGAACTGCGGCTGCTTAAGTCAAAGAATTAAAACACAAACTTCAGCTACAGCAAAACATGTTTACTCACATGAACAGTCAAGGTGAGGGAGCTGTGAAGGCAAGCTTCATAATTGCAGAGGAGATAGCAAGAGCATGCAGGCCATTCACAGAGGGGGAATTTATTAAACACTGTATTGAAAAGGTATGTGAAGTTGTGTGCCCGGACAAAAAGCAAGCCTTTGCCAACATCAGCCTTTCCCGAAACACCATGGCTAGTCGCGTGGATGAGCTGGGCTCCGACTTAAAGATCCAGCTAAAAGAAAAAGCTAAGGACTTAGTTGCATTTTCATTGGCTATAGATGAGAGTGCCGACAGAACGGACACTGCCCAGCTCTCTATATTCATTCGAGGGGTAGATTATAGGTTTTCCGTTACTGATTAACTTTTGGATTTAAGAGCTACTCACGGGACAACATCTGGACAGGACACCTTCTCACAAGTGGAGCAGTGCGTCAACGACGCGGGATTGCAGTGGAATAAACTTGTTGCGCTGACAACTGATGGTACGCCTGCGATGTGCGGGGAGGTCCGTGGTTTGGTCGGTTTGGTACGAGAAAAGGTGAGGCACACGGGAGAAAACCTCACAGCCTACCACTGCATCATTCACCAGGAGGCCCTCTGTGGAAAGGTGTTGGGCATGGAACATGTAATGACAGTTGTAAACAAAACAGTACATTTTATTAGTTCACTGGGATTGAATCACAGGCAATTCAGAGCACTTTTAGAAGCGGAAAGCTCTGTGCACGAGGATGTGCCATACTACACAGAGGTCCGCTGGCTTAGTCGGGGTAAAGTGTTGAGAAGATATTTTGATACCCGCATTGAGATCGCTCGTTTCATGGAAAGCAAACAAAAGGTCAACCCTGAGCTTGAGGATGAAAAATGGCTGAGTGACTTGTCATTTTTGTGTGACATAACAGAGCACCTCAACACTCTTAGGCCCCGTTTACACGATGGGAAAACGCAGATATTTCTCTGCGTTTTGGCCTGTCATTTACACGAAAACGCCGTTTTTATCCCAGAAAACGATTATTTCTAAAAACTCCGGCCAAAGTGGAGATTTCTGAAAACGCCGGTTATATGTTGCCGTGTCAACTGGGAGAAACGTGGTTTTAGGTTCTCTCTTGTCGATTCTGAGGATTCTGATTGGCTTGCATGGCTTTATCCTTCTCCCTACACTGCCGCCCATAGGTTTAGCATAGTTCTAAAGGCGCTCGACGGCGTATTTATGCGGGTTGTGTGCACGATGTTATTTTTGAAAACGGATGGGGAGAAATATTCGTTTCTCTAAATACCCGGCTATGTGTAAATGTAGCCTTAATGTAAAACTCCAGGGTCGAAAGCAGCTGATCACTGAAATGCAAGACTCCGTTAAGGCGTTTCAAATGAAACTGCGTCTGTGGGAGGGCCAGATGTGCCAAGGCAACCCGTCGCACTTTCCGGTTTGTCAGTCAGTCAGGGACACGGTAACAATCCCGTTCCCGGCTGAAGTGTATGCTGACAAATTGAACAAACTGAAAGGGGAATTCTGCCGGAGATTTGCTGATTTTGAAAGACAGAAATTCAACCTTGACCTGTTCGCGAATCCATTTGCAGTTGATGTTGACACTGCGCCCGAGCACTTACAGTTGGAACTCATCGAATTGCAATGTAAGACTCATCTAAAGAGCCGGTACCGGTCAGTTGGGGCAGCTGAGTTTGCACCTCTACTCCCTGAATCAATGCCACAGCTTCGCCTTCACACTGCACGCATTATGTCTATGTTCGGAAGCACCTACTCATGTGAGCAGATGTTCTCCATAATGAAGTTGACCAAGACATCCCACAGATCGCGCCTCACGGACCAGCTCTCGGTAATGAATGTGGCCATGGCAAAGGACATTAACCCTAGAATAGATGAGATCGTTTCTAAGAAAAGATGCCGGGTGTCTGGTAAGAGTTAAAAAAAAAAGAGAGAGCCTAATTTGCTTAGGTTTGCATATGTATCTTCAAGTTCAAGTTGTCTTTTGAAAGTAAGAGCTACTGAAATAAGCCAAATACAATTTTCAGATGTCATTTGTTGTCTATATACATTTAGCTAATTGTCTACCATTTGTTGAATGGTTTGCTTTTTCACACAGTTTTTCTGAATTCCATGAGTTGTTTTTAAGCACTGTTTTGTTTAACTGACAGTTGGCATCATGCCCAGTGCATGTTTCCTTTCAAGTTAAAGTTGTCTAATCAAAAAGAGCTACCGAAATAAGCCAATTTATACAATATCAGATACCATTTGTTGTCTATTTGTATCTATCATTTGTTGACTATTTTGCTTTATCAACCAGTTTTTATGAAATTAAAATAGTTTTTAAAGTACTGTTTTATGCTACTGTTTTAAAGTACTGTTTATGCAGTTATGCTGGTCAGAGACCCTATATCTGTGAGATCATACATCTCACTCCCATTTCTTGTTTTGATAAAGATAAAAAAGCCTCCAGTGACACAAATATGTTTTGTGAAATATGTAAAAATGTGTTACACCTCAAAATTAAAAAATAAAACCTTGTTTTGATAATGTGGTTTAATAAATTGAGAGTTTTTTTATACAGTTACTAATACTAGTAATTGTTTTTAGTAATACTAAAAACAAAAACAAACCCAATAACAAACTACACCCAAACAATAAAAAAACAATAAATGACTAAACCCATTACCCTTTTTAACCTATTACCCCGAAAGACTAATGTTAGACTAAACCAAACTCTCATCACCCTTCACTCAAAATACAACAGCCCCCACAATAAATGACCAAAATCACCCCCCGCCAGCCCACCTAATTCCCCCCACCCCCTCCTTCCCACCCAGCAGATCCTGGCGCCTGGATAGCAATTTAAGAATGGAAAGACAGATAAATCCAGATCACTTGACAACACAGACAAGTGACCAAATACCAATTCATTGGGACTAAAACCTGTGCTTTCTTGCACAACCGCTCTAGCCGCCAACAATAGCCATGGTAGACCATCCTCCCACACCCGTTTCATCTCTATAAAGTATGCACGCAACAGAGACTTAAGAGTGGCGTAGAAACGTTCCAAAACCCCTTGACTTTGCGTATGGTACGTGCTACTAAGGGTTGTGCTGGATACGCAGCTGTTTCAAGGCTGCTGCGAATGTTTATGATGTAAAATTTGAACCCCGATCACTTTGAATGATTCTGGGAAGACCAAATATTGAAATAAACTGCGACAATGATTTAACCACAGACCTTGTAGTAATGGTCCTCAAAGCAAACGCAGCAGGATAGCGAGTTGCCTGGCACATGATGGTAAACAAATAAACACAGCCTGATTTTGACTGTGGTAAGGGCCCACACAATCAATGACCAAATGCTCAAAAGGCTTACCAACAGACGAAATGGGCTGTAAAGGCGCGGGCTTAATAACAGCATTTTGCTTACCTGCCACCTGACAGACATGACAAGTTTGAACAAACCGTGCAACGTCCTTCTTTATCCTTGGCCAGTAGCAATGTGTTAACAATTGATTGTATGTTTTCTTCACCCCAAAATGACCCGCTGTTTCCCCATGAGCTGTTTTTAGTGGCACTTCACGAAACTTTTCAGGCATCACCACCTGCAACATCTGATCTCCCACATCAGTTCCCGCCGCAGGTGACCACCTTCTTAGCAACAAACCATCCTTCACAAAATAACAGCGATCTAAATTGTCCTCTGCAGTCAAGTCAAAATATTTCTGTAAGCTCCGATCACTCTTTTGAGCCTCAACAATGTCAGATCGAGACAAAGGTACTGGTAACTGCGGAATAAATACCTGAGCAGACGTGTGCTTAGATACATCAGACGAGTTGGCATCCTGCTTATGCGCCATAGCACGCGTCACAGCGCATGCCGTAAAAACCTCTGGAAAATCTTTTTGACACCTATCTGACTCATCCAATAAAGAAACTCGTCTTAACCACAGGAGGTGGTGAAACCTGATCAGGAAAAATACGGTCATGCGCAAAGTTATTACCCACAATCACATCAATTCCCTCTATAGGTAAAGAAGGACGCACCGCAATGGTTACTTCCCCGCTCAAAAAACCAGAAAACAACTGAATTTTGTGCAGTGGCACTGGAAATGACTGGAGACCAATTCCCCGTATTAACACACAATTTCCTGAATCAGACTCCGACGAAAAAGGCAAAACAGATTGACAAATGAAACTTTCTGATGCACCCGTATCACGCAGAATTTTCACTGGAACGCGATGTACGTCTCCCACCAATGCCACAAAACCCTCCGTGACAAACGGTGCATAATCTGTTATACTAGATGCAGGAAATTCAAGCTCATCACTTTGTACATTCCTCAAACCTTTATCAATTAACACTGTACATTGTGCACGATCCAATGTCTTTGCTGGAATTTTCTTAGCTTTACACCCAGAGCGCATAGCAGGAACAGATGCGGCACAGAGGCCATTTTTTCCTCCATCAGTTTTCCCCTTATTACGCTCCAACAACACCGGACAATTTTTTTTCCAATGATTTTTCCCAAAACAGTAGTCACAATCTGTTTTAAAATCGAAATCCGATGGTTTACCACGTGCAATTGAATTGGTAAACACAGATGTGTCCGTAGTAACACGACTATAGCGACGTTCTTTGTAATTAATATTAGAACGCAAACTAAAATCACGAACTGGAGTCTTGTGTATGAGAGAAAAATTATCATCAAGAACAGCAGCATCTGCTGCTGTTTTTATTTGATGTTCGCTAAAATAAGTGCCTATGCGATCAGGCAAAGTGTTCTTAAGTTGTTCTAATATCAAAAGATCACACAACTCATCAAAAGAATCAACCTCTTCAGCTGTAAGATAACGATGAACGAAACTGGTTAATTCCCCAGCCCATTCAGCGTAAGTTTGCTTGTCTGATTTTTTCCATGATCGAAAACGCTGTCTATAAGCCTCTGGGACTAACTCATAACACTTTAACACAGCTGCCTTGACGCATCGATAGACCTTCTTTTCAGAAGAAGGTAAAGCCACAAATGCCTTCTGAGCACGGCCAATTAACGTAGTTTGTAACAATACACTTTTATCCTCATCACTCCACTTTTGCTCAGTAGCAATATTCTCAAATAACGAAAAAAAACACATCTGGATCATGCTCATTAAACTTAGGCAGGAACTTGATCATACCGGCCAGGCCAGACTGCTGCGATTTTCCAAGTTTGCCTTCAGCTACTAATTGCAGCCTAGTACGCTCAATCTCACGATCCTGCTCTAAATTTTTAAGCTTTTCCTATTCCAACTCACGATCTTTGTCTTTCTGTGCAGCTTCTAACCTTTTACAATCCAATTCGTTATCAAGCCTTCTTTGAGACAATTCGTCATCTAATTTTTTCCTTGCTAATTCTTGGTCCAATTCCAATGTCATTTGTTTCACTTGCAAATCATGTTGCAGTTTTAACATTTAGATTTGCTGTTCAAATGTTAATACACTAGATTTTGGCTGTGGGTCTACAATCAATCTCGGAGTGGTTTCACTATCTAGAGTCTGCTCACTATCTGAACCCGACGCTTCCCCTTCACAGCGCTCCGGTAATTTCTCACCAGATAACACGCTCTTGTCAACCAAACACGTATAAATTAAGTCAAGCAGCTCATGCTTCTTAGCTCCCCTCCGCAATGTTACATCAACTTCATAGTGCATGGCCACACTATACAATTGTTTAACATTCAACGCCGCAAGCAAGACCACTGAGGGAGCCTCTAAAAACGCCTCAAGTGTACTCATTATTACACTTAAATTATAAGTCACCACTCAACAAACAAACCCGGCTATGGTCTACAAACACCCAATAGCAATACATCTAGCCAAAGCAACAAAACAAAGCCTATACTTCAACGTCTATCGGGGTTACTAAACAATTCCATCCACACAAATAAAATCGGGCGAAGCGGAATGCAGCTCACGTTACAGGACAACAACGGAGTTTCCCCCTAAACATTTACCCCCCTACTATTCTGCCCTATCTTCACACTAAGTCCAAGAACAAGGCTAATTTACTCACCAATACCGCTGGAATCGTACTGTCCCGACCAAAGTCAATTCAGCCGGTGCTCCATGGCGGTGTCATGAACCGGGTTTTCCTTCTCTATCTCTCTGTCTCCCTCTCGTGGTTTGTTTCTTCTAGACTCGCACACACACACACTCATCTACTCATTACCCTCTCGTTATTACTCCCAGCTGCTCCTTATATCCTCTGCTCATCACTCTCTTCTCTCTCCACCTGTACGCCCTTTTTCCCTGATGAGACGCTCTATTTCTAGTCTCCCTCTTCCCTTTGTTATCCGCCAGATTATTAATTCATGTCTCATACGTTACTGGATCTCTTACCTGCTGTCCTGTCGTATCCTGTCTGGAACGTGTTGTTGTCTGGTGAAGTTTTCGCTAACCCTCTCTACACAGCCTCCTGCTGACGTGAGTCTGCTGTAACCTGTTGCGCCCACCGGTCACCTGGACCCGCTCTCTGTTCACGCCGGGCTTCCCCGCTACTGGCGGTGCGCCAGCCTCCTCGTTTACATTTGAAGAGACATTTTCTGTTTGTGTTATCGCCTTGTTGGCTGCCTGTGTTCCCTTTTGTGGATTTCCTGAGTTAATTAAAGAGACATTATCTGCCTTTGCGTTTGGGTCCTCTCTCTCTCCTTCTGAACTGTGACAGAATAATCTGGCCAACATGGACCCAGTGAAGGATGATGCTCTCCAGACCGCTCTCGAGATGCAGGGAGCCATGCTGGGCCGTCATGAGGATGATTTGGCCTCTGCTCGTCATGCCATGGAGGTTCTCGCTGCTCAGATGACCGATTTGACCCAGCAGTTTCACCACTTTCGTGCTGGAGCCCCCTCCCATAAGAGTATCAACGCTCCAGAACCAAGAGTGAACAATCCTCCTTGCTATGCAGGTGAACCGTCTGAATGTCGATCATTCCTAACGCAATGTGAGGTTGTGTTTTCTCTTCAGCCCTCGACATACACACAGGATCGCTCCCGCATCGCCTTTGTGGTCTCCCTCCTTACTGGCCGGGCACGGGAGTGGGGTACCGCCGTATGGAGCTCCGACGCCGACTGTTTAGACCGTTATGTGCTCTTCAAGGAGGAGATGTTACGAGTTTTCGATCGCTCCGCGCACGGGGCTGAAGCTTCTCGCCTCCTCTCAACTCTCCGTCAAGGGAAGAGGTCTACAGCCGACTTTTCCATTGAGTTTCGCACTCTAGCTACCTCCTGTGACTGGAACGAGCCCGCGCTGGTGGCTCGGTTTCTCGAGGGTCTTAAAGCCGACATCAAGGACGAGATCTTAGCCCGCGAGACCCCGTCCAATCTCGACCCACTCATCGACATGGCTATCCGCGTGGAGAAGCGTTTCGAATTACGCCGCCGAGCCCGCTGCCTTGAAAGATCTCTGCCACTCGCACCTGTCTCTCCGTCTCCTTCCTCCACCAATCCAGAGGTGGAGCCGATGCAGCTGGGAGGGTTAAGGATCTCCGCAGCGGAACGTCAGCGCCGGATCACTGGACGCCTCTGCATGTACTGTGGTTCTTCCGCTCACTTCCTTTCTGCCTGCCCGGTAAAAGCCAGGGCTCACCAGTAGAGAGAGGGTTACTGGTGAGCGCTTCTACTTTAGTCCCTCCGCCACGCACCCGCACTACTTTCCCTGTTCACCTTCGTTGGCCGGGCTCCGCCGTCTCCTGCCGGGCATTGATTGACTCTGGGGCTGAGGGAAGTTTTGTGGATGAGGCCTGGGCCCGTGAACAGGGCATTCCCCTCATTGATCTTGAGAGCTCCACCCCGGTTTATGCTCTCGACGGCAGCCCTCTCGCCAGGGTTCGCTGTGCCACGGTTCCGGTGAGTCTCACCGTCTCCGGTAACCATCGAGAGACTATTTATTTTTTTATTTTTCACTCTCCCTATACCCCTGTTGTTTTAGGACATCCCTGGTTAGTCGAACATAACCCACAGATAAATTGGTCCAACAGTTCCATCCTCTCTTGGAATTTGCCTGTTCATGTGAAATGTTTAGTGTCTGCCCTTCCTGCTGTGTCTTCTGTTCCTGTGTTTCAGGAGGAACGCGGTGATTTGTCTGGCGTCCCGGAGGAGTACCATGATCTGCGGGCGGTTTTCAGTCGTTCC
Organism: Phoxinus phoxinus; assembly: GCF_949152265.1. Taxonomy (NCBI): domain Eukaryota; kingdom Metazoa; phylum Chordata; class Actinopteri; order Cypriniformes; family Leuciscidae; genus Phoxinus; species Phoxinus phoxinus. The sequence goes on along the minus strand of NC_136879.1, from coordinate 4,671,676 downwards.
CGGGCCGCTTCTCTTCCTCTCCATCGATCTTATGACTGTGGTATTGATCTCTTGCCGGGTACCACTCCTCCTCGCGGGCGTTTGTACTCCTTCTCTACGCCGGAACGCGAGGCACTTGAGAAGTATCTCTCTGATTCTTTAGATGCTGGTACTATAGTTCCCTCCTCCTCTCCTGCCGGCGCTGGTTTCTTTTTTGTTAAAAAGAAAGATGGTTCGTTATGCCCCTGCATCGATTACCGAGGTTTGAATGACATCACAGTCAAGAACCGTTACCCCTTGCCTCTCATGTCATCCGCCTTTGAAATCCTGCAGGGAGCTAAGATCTTCACAAAGCTAGATCTCCGTAATGCTTACCATCTAGTCCGGATAAAGGAGGGGCACGAGTGGAAGACCGCATTCAATACCCCCTTAGGTCACTTCGAATATCGCGTTCTTCCTTTCGGGCTGGTCAACGCTCCGGCCGTTTTTCAAGCGTTAGTTAACGACGTCCTCAGAGACATGTTAAACATTTTTGTTTTTGTTTATCTTGATGACATTTGCTGTGCCCTCTTCATCCACACTCCAAAGTGACTAAATTAAATAAGTCAACATGAAATGAAGTTCATGAGCTTTTATTGAATAAATCTTTTAATTACTATATTAAATATACCTTTAACCCCCTGAGGTCGGCAAACGCGCGGGCGCGTTTTGCTCGTTTTTTTTTACATAGCAGCAAAATAGACCTAAAATACTCCGTCGGTTTTGGTCATACAGACTTAAGAAATATGAAAAAATAAGCTGTTAAATGTCTACTTTTTTATGTGTCCACTTACAATCGAAATAAAACATTGTGCTTTTGTAAAATAAAGAAAGTAAACAGGGAGTGCTTTATGCCTCTCCGTCTCCGTGAACTTTTTTTCTGAAGCACTTCTCTAAACTCAAACAAAACTCAGCGAATACTATTCACTCAGACATGAGCTATATATCTCTATAATCATTTAAGTGTGTAGTTTTAAATTATCTAATTCAAATCTAAAACAAATATTCTCTGTTTATGTCATCTATATAAAAAGAGAGAGAGATCAGCTGTGCTCATTATCGTTCTGGCACCTCATTACTCCGCTAATGTGACACGCCCATCGAGAGCGCGCGCTATTCAAACACAGATGATCTGGAGCAACACATGCAAACCAGTCAACGCCCACAACAGCTGGAGAACACACTCGCTGTGAGGAATAGCTCTGCTAATAATATCGTGATTATCCTGGAAATTTTACCTCAAACGTGCTGGAGTAGCCGAACAACGGATCCAGCTGCAGATCATCAGTAAGTGCTTTGTTCTAATAGCGATATGAAATGGTGTCTGTAATCCGCAAAAGACTGTTTAAATTTGAATCGCGTTTCTGTGTTTGAATGAATGAACGGCACAGATGCATGCGTTTGTTTACTAACGTTACAGCTCGCGCGTGTCTGTGTGTGTGAATGAAATATCTATTGCCTACTGAGATGAGTAAAAATCGACTGAATACGTTGAAATAAAATGTCTTTAAGCAACATTTTAAACTGCAAATTAACATTTATGCCCTAATATAGGCTATATTATAAAAGACGATATGTTACAGACGAAATATGAAAGACAACATTTCGTTTTGGATAGATTATAAAGTTTGTACTGCCACATCAAAACCTAATTTACAAGGTGCAAACAAAATCTTAAAAGGTCAATATAAGCCTTCTCTTTAAATTATTTTTGTGTTTTATTAGTGACAAATTTGGGGAGAGGATAGCCTACATAATCCAAAACTTTCTGAAAATACGAATGAGAATTAACTGCACAATTACTAGAAATGTTTACCTTGGATATTATACAATTTGCAAGCATAGGCCTACACAGTTTGTGGAAAAATACACTTTTTTTTCAAGATGTTTCCAACTCTGAACCAATTCTGTAGATGTGTGTGTGTATGTATGTATGTATGTATGTATGTGTATATATATATATATATATATATATATATATGTGTGTGTGTGTGTGTTGTCTTTGCATTCTGTGTGGCTCAGTGACACACTCAGTGAAAGGCTCATTAGTATGCAGCATTAGCAGGTCTTCTTTGTCTCCAGGTGTGAATGAGGACATTATTCATGACCTTGTTGGATCATTCACGCCCCCCTGCATATTGCCTTTCCAAACAAAAAGTGTCTTACAAAATTTAAATCAATCTATTGTTTAATGTGAACGATTAGCCCGGATGATTTTCAGATCATTTTGAAGTAAATACTCTAGCTGACAACATCCATTAGTCAACAGTATTGTGGGAATATGTGAAGTTGGTCGTTTGTGGTCTTATATCAGAACATTTAAGTTTGAGTTTTTTGAATAACCACGCATAAATAATATTCTCTCAAAAATGCAAACATGTACATACATGTTGCTCACATATTATGATAGTCATGTTCGTGCTAAATAGTGTGTAATTACACCTTTGCCATTAATATGTTTATAAGCAACTGAAAAAAATACAAATATCAGGTCATGTCAAAACATCTCAAGGACCCCAAAAACACCTTAGACTCCAGAGGGTTAAACCTGTTAACATTATAGTATTTAATTATGCTTTTAAAACTATTTAATATTTAATCTATTTTAAACTGATGTCGGATTTGCCTTTTAAACTAGCAGTACCATCACTGCCTTACCTCTGATGGCTGCATGCTCAGTCTTGCAGCCTCTACAATCAGTCCATCATAAACTTCCTGTCTTTCATCTTCAGTCAGGAAGGGAAGTCTTTTGAATCTTGGATCCATCGCTGAACATGCATGGAGAGTTGCCTTGAGGTCAATGTACCTCTTCTGAAGATCCCCAGCCATGGCAGCCTTCATCTCTTTTATGACTGCAGATTCACCTTCGATCGGTTTCAGTCCGTTGATCAGTGTGTCCTGGAGGGGTGCGACGACTGACAGTGTGGGGGTCTTCTCCTTGGACATGTACTGTGTAGCCTCTTTCATAGGCTTCAGAGCGCTGACTACTTCTTCAGCTGTTGTCACGTCTGACTCAGTCAGTGTGCACAGATCTTTCTCGGTCTTCCTGACTTCACTCGAGAGCAGGGTTGCGCAGATGGCCGGTTGTTGCTCCAGGAATCTTTCCAGCATGTCATGCGCACTATTCCATCTGTAGTTAAATAAAATAAATATACTTTATTTATAGACAGCATGGATGCTTTACATAAAAGACTAAACAAATTAAATAATAATGTGATTAATAAATGAATAAGTAATAAAAAAATACTAAATAAACTATTGAAAAGTAACCATAAACTAACCTGGTAACTACATCCGTCATCAACTTGTGCTCTGGTAGTCGTAGAAGCCTCTCTTTCAGTATGTGGTTGGCTGTGGTGCTCCGTCTGAAGAAACTCACAATGCGTCTCACCCTTCCCAGCAAGCGTGCGACTGCTGTGATTTTTTTCAGGGCACGTTGTGCAGCTAGATTTAGTGTATGAGCATAACATTTGACATGAAGTGTGAATGCTGCCTCCTCAGCTGCGATTGTCATATTTGACGCATTGTCAGTGACGATTACTGGACCCTTTTCTGTGATTCCCCACTCAGCGAGGGCTTTTCTCAGATGTTCTGCCAGGTTGTGTCCGGTGTGGCTCTCGGGCATGTCCCTGGTTTGTAAAACATATGTAACGAGCTCCCATTCCTCGTTGATAAAGTGGGCCGTGATGGTGACATAATGCTTCAGTTGTGCGCGAGGTCCAGCCGTCGCACGTCAGGGCAACTCTCTCCGCGCTGGCCAGGGAGGCTTTAACGTGTGCCCTTATCTGAGCGTACAGCCCGGGAATGCAAACCTTGGTGAGGTGTTCGCGGGTTGGAATAGGATAGCGGGGCTCCATCGCGTTCACCATGCGCCTAAAGCCGGTGTTTTCCACCACTGAATACGGTCTCAAATCCTGACAAATAAAGTAGGCAATTGACTCTGTAATTTTCTGCGACCTTGGTGAAGCAGATGGAAACTTGTGGGAACAACCACCATCGATGTCCAGCGTAGTTTGTTTTGGGTCACGCGCCCGCTGCTGCTTTGGGTCCTCCGTAAGCATAAACTTGTCCAGGTGGTGACGTTTTAGGTGCGCTCGTAAATTTGTGGTATTGCCGGAATATTTAACGTTAGTGCCACATAGCTTACAAACCGCAACGCTTTTATCCAAGTCGTTGCTTTCCTTCTTTTTTTTTAAACCAAAGTGCTCCCACACATCTGCTTTTAAGCAGGTGGGTGCCGGATTTATATTCGCCGCCATTCTCCGAATATCCTCGCTCTGACATGGTAAACAGGAAGAGGTAGACGTCTGCGTCTGTGTAAAGTTAGTACGGGTAACTTGCTCTACAGCAACACTAGCGGCTGGCTGACCAAATCGCTCTTCCTGCAACGCGAACGGGGGTAAACACGGGGGATTTGAATGGGACGTATGTATCGATACTCGCGGCTAGAAAAATCTATACTTTCTTTGGAAAAAAAATCGCCCAGCCCTAGTTGCAACAGAATAAAGTGCCTCACAATGCACACCGTTGAAGCGATGATTGACGGCTTCCAGCAGGGTAGTTTTGGTAGTCTGCACTCCTCTGTCCGTGTCACTCGGCCGACCAAGCAGTCGTGTCAGTGCCACAACCGCAGGGATCACATCAGCAGCAGAGGCCTCTGCAGAACTTATATCTCTGGTCAGCTGCTCAAACGGGGCGAGAAGTGTGATCATATTTTCTATAATTCCCCACTGTTTTGCCGTCAAAGTTGCAGGAAGCTCGAAATCAGCGGCATAAGCACCTAGTGTCCTCTTCTGCTCGACCAAGCTTCGCATCATATAAGATATCGAATTCCATCTGGTAGGGGTATCTTGTTGAAGTCGTTTTCGAAGCTCTTTCAGTACATCCTCCAGTCGACTGTATGCCAGCTGGGAGTGTTTGAAATGTCCAATTATTCTCCTTCCCACGGCCACAACATCCGCCACGCTGTGCTGAGACAGGACACCGTCATTCACCGCCAGTTGCAGTGTGTGTGCCATGCACGGTAGACTTGCCACACCAAACTCCATCATAGCTTTAGCCATGTTACGGGCATTGTCACGTAGCACGACATGCACTCGTTCTCTTTCTATTTTCCATTTCCCAAACATACTTTCACGCAATTGCAGCTGCTGTGTGAGAACCGGAGCATTCCTGGTAGGACAGCTTTTTTTAAGGGTGAAATCTTCGTCTATCCACTGGGCAGTGAGGCTCAACTTGCTTACAGGACTCACGCTTGATGTCCAAATGTCCGTGGTGAAGCTAATGTGACAAGCGTCGGCGAGGAGCTTTTCAATGTGACTGGCGACAACACTATGGAGTTCAGGTAAGGCCACGTCAGAAAAATAGCGCCTGCTAGGCATAGCATACCGCGGCTCTAGGTACATCATTAGCCTCCTGAAGCCAACGTCTTCCACCATGCTAAACGGCTGGTTATCAAGAGCAATACATTAAATTATTTTGTCGTTAAGATCTTTTACCTTTGGGTGGTCGCTGCTGTATTTTCTAGATTTGTCAAAGGACTTAAGTAGAGGCTGCTGATGGGTTTTTGCCGGCGTTTTTTCCTTCTTACTTTTCAAAAAGTCTTGGTGCTGCTCAGGATGACGGCTCTTATGATGTTTAGTCATATTTGTAGTGTTGAAAGACTGTTGTTTTACGCCTCCTCGCATCACTTGTGCTTTACAAATATTGCAAATAACAAGTTTGTTATCTGTTTGACAGATCTCGAAATGCCTCCACACAGCTGACATGTTGTAAGTTTAAAGGGCACCTATTATGACATTTAAAATGTTCCTAATGTTGTTTAGGGAGTCCCCAACAACAGTTTTACGTGCATGCAATGTCAAAAAACACTTTTGTTTTCGTATAATATGCATTTATTTTTACCTGATTTGCTCACCGACTCCCAAATGATTCGTTCAACGACTCGTTTTTCAAACCCCTCCTTTGCGCGACGGTAATCTGCGATTGGTCAGATGACCCAGCAGTGTTTACAGAGATAATACTTATTGTTTAACACTGAGTACAATGATGCTTTTATCAATTAAATCGTGTTATAATAATGATTATAGTCCACTGCTTTGTAGTTTGTAGTAAAAAACTAAAAATAAGATAAATAATTTAATGTTACGTTAGCGAGCATAGCCCAGAGTTCATATTGCAAAAGCACAATCAGTCTTTGTTTGCATTAGCCCGATGCATAAACATAACGTTTAAAAAAAAAAAAAAAATGCAGTTACGTTACTACGAGGTATTTTTCTATTCTTTAAGACAACTCCGAAAACAACGACAAACACTTCACATATCTCAAAAAAATTGTCATTGAAGACCTAGAAGCTAAACGGTGCTTACACAACAAACTAAATAATTATTAAGCATGCTACATAAAACATAAAAGCAACAATTATTAATAACACTTACAGGTTGTGATACGGAGGAGGAAGCTGATGCAAATACACTTGGAACTGAACCTTCCTTCAACATCAGCCGGCTCGCGAATCCAAGTTTGATTGCATTTAAAAAGCAATCGTCTTCAAAATGGCGCGAACAAAGCACAAGTATGGAAGTAAAATAATGACAAATGTTTTTGAAATAAAAAAGCCTGTTGAATTGCACTACTTGAAAAAAATATGCATTGCATTAACCATGCTTGCATTTTAATGCATTGTATTTTTAGGCCTCGCATTTTTATGGGCTGAAATTCAACATGGTTGTATATTTAAGCTGTGAATATTACAATTCAAAACATTTCAAACACATTTTCATTCATAAAAATTCAATAATCCATTTTCACCTTTCATATTTCCCTTCCAAAATATTCAAACTGTTAAAAAATACAACCTATAATATTCAACGGTCAATTTTCGGTCCACTTTATTTCGCTTTACAAATTCGCTTCCACAAATTCAGTAGTTCAAATTCGACAGTAAATTCAACATTGACATCCAGGAACTGCAGGAAAAGCAGTAGATTACCGAGCATAATCTCCATCTGCTGTTAATCAACCTCACCAGCAGGGGGCGCAAGCGCGTGTTGTTGACGAAGACCAGAGCAACAGTTAGAGCAAGCCATTCATTAATTCATAAAACTGATTTTTAGAAATGTAAGTGTATTTGTGATTATTATGAGGGCTGTTTTCATGTTTAATTCAGTGTCTTCACGGTCCCTGTGTAGCTTTCTCTACCGTGAACAAGATTACAATGTTATTCCCCCGATGCTGATGTACAGAACAAATGTTACATTTGAGGTAGACATATATTTCTCTTGGTTGTTTTGTCTTTAACTTTATATCGCGACGATGTGCTGCAGTACTGGGGTTTCCCTCAATAATTCAGGATTGCTGGACATATAAAACGCTTAACGTATACTAATGGACTAATACAGTGATACAAAAGACCAAACTCGCACCTTATTGACAAGGCTATACTATATGGCTACAGGCAAGCAGATGGACTCAGAATATGAACTTAACGCGCAAGCAAGTTTCACGCTAAGCGTTTCCCAGTTACATAACTTACTGGCCAATGGCTATAAAGTTGGCTTGACGTTGGACATTCGCACATTTAGGGACCGTCTCTAAAGTTACATACGACATTGGTATACACGTTTCTAACTTCAATAGCAAACTTCTATTTATATGAATAAATATAAAAAATGTAAAAGGTGTGCATCATGCCTGACACCTACATGAACACTTACAGTTGTTTTTATGACTGCAAGTCATTCTCTTCCAATGCTATTGAAGTTAGAAACGTGTATACCAATGTCGTATGTAACTTTAGAGACGGCCCCTAAATGTGCGAATGTCATGCCAACCATAGATGCCAACTTTATAACCAGTATGACCGGGAAACGCGTGAAACTTTGCGTGTTAAGTTCATATTCTGAGTCTGCTTGCCTGTAGCCATATAGTACAGCCTTCTCAATAAAGTGTAAGTTTGGCCTTTTATATCACTATATCAATAGTCCATTAGGATACGTTAAGCGTTTTATATGTCCAGCAATCCTGAATTATTGAGGGAAACCCCAGTACTGCAGCACATCGTCGCGATATAAAGTTAAGGCAAAACAACCAAGAGAAATATATGTCTACCTCAAATGTAACATTTGTTCTGTACATCAGCATCGGAGGAATAACATTGTAATCTTGTTCACGTAGAGAAAGATGCATGTAGACTACACAGGGACCGTGAAGACACTGAATTAAACATGAAAACAGCCCTCATAATAATCACAAATACACTTACATTTCTATAAATCAGTTTTATGAATTAATGAATGGCTTGCTCTAACTGTTGCTCTGGTCTTCGTCAACAACACGCGCTTGCGCCCCCTGCTGGTGAGATCGATTAACAGCAGATGGCGATTATGCTCGGTAATCTACTGCTTTTCCTGCAGTTCCTGGAGGTCACTGTTGAATTTACTGTCGAATTTGAACCACTGAATTTGTGGAAGCGAATTTGTAAAGCGAAATAAAGTGGACCGAAAATTGCCCGTTGAATATTATAGGTTGTATTTTTTAACAGTTTGAATATTTTGGAAGGGAAATATGAAAGGTGAAAATGGATTATTGAATTTTTATGAATGAAAATGTGTTTGAAATGTTTTGAATTGTAATATTCACAGCTTAAATATACAACCATGTTGAATTTCAGCCCATAAAAATGCGAGGCCTAAAAATACAATGCATTAAAATTAGGGCTGTAACGATACAGCAAACCCACGATTCGGTTCGTATCCCGATTTCTGACCCACGATTCGATACAAACCGCGATTCTTGCGAGGAGGGAGGATTTTAAAAGCCAAATAAATAAATAAATAGCTAAAGCTATAACTCTGTTTTCTTGTAACAAAATACTTTTGAAAAACAAACAGAACTATACTCCATTGTGGAGATGATTCGAGCATGTTAAAAATTCTTCTGAGGTAACCGAGGCTTACTGTCTGTGCTGTAAACCACAAATAATATATTGCCTATTCCGCATGACCCGCATCTCAAGCGCAGGAATAACGCTTGCCACAAAGTGAACGCGCCTATATAGAGAAATGCACACTTCCTATGAATTAGCCTAAGCCGCCATTTCTTTATGTTTTGAATTAACGTTAAATCAAGTAAAAGTATTTCAAGCTTTCTAAGTTTCGATTCGTTTATGAGGTGAGCTCCAGTTCACGCGCGCGCCGGTGCCACACACACACACACACACACAAGCAAACACCGCGCGCTTTGCTCACTTGCTCTGGTGTTTGCTGCGTGTGTGTGTGTGTGCGTGACACTGCGTGTGGGGGAGAGGTGCGATTTTTGAATAATAATCAAATGATACCCAGCGATCTTCGAATATTATTTTTTGCTTGAAATTCCCATACCTAATATGTAAAAGACCCCGTCACAGCCCAATGATCTATTCTGGACGAGAAAGATAAGGCCACATTTACACATAGCCGGGTATTTAGAGAAACGAATATTTCTCCCCCTCCGTTTTCAATAATAACATCGTGCACACAACCCGCATAAATACGCCGTCGAGTGCCTTTATAACTATGCTAAACCTATGGGTGGCAGTGTAGGGAGAAGGATAAAGCCATGCAAGCCAATCAGAATCCTCAGAATCGACAAGAGAGAACCTAAAACTCCGTTTCTCCCAGTTGACACGACAACATATAACCGGCGTTTTCAGAAATCTCCACTTTGGCCGGAGTTTTTAGAAATGATCGTTTTCTGGGATAAAAACGGCGTTTTCGTGTAAATGACAGGCCAAAACGCAGAGAAATATCTGCGTTTTCCCATCGTGTAAACGGGGCCTAAGTCTGGGAAGGGGTGTGTCGATCGCGATCTGCCTTCTCACACCGCGACACAGGTTCGTGGATCTGAGTGTCGCGATTTCGGTTTAATATCGTAAATCGTTACAGCCCTAATTAAAATGCAAGCATGGTTAATGCAATGCATATTTTTTTCAAGTAGTGCAATTCAACAGGCTTTTTTATTTCAAAAACATTTGTCATTATTTTACTTCCATACACAAGGCTCGGACTATACTTCTGTGGTATAGCTGTATATATGAATTGTAGCCACTTAGTCTTCAAATGCTCCTCCTTGGGCAGATGAAAAAAGTTTGCTTTTGAGTCGCACTTCAGAACACAGCGTCTCGTCGCCCTGATATTTTCCCTGGCCTTGGAGCGCAATAAGTGGGCGTATCGTATTCAAATAACTTGACAAGTTGACGTCATCTAGTCAGAGAAAAAGCTTCGGTCTTCTAACGATTCATAAAAATGACTCAGAGTCGACTCTTACTTTTGAAAGACAATAACTTTATATACGGTGCACTTTCATATTTCAAACTTTGCAGGATGTTTTTGTTCACTAAGATCTATGTTACACACTACATGAAAGGTAAATTTCAAAATTCCATAATAGGTGCCCTTTAAGTTTTTGGCCCTCAAGCTACGTTCACGGTCGTCGTGCACGCACATGAAACATGCCCCCTATCGGTTTGGCTCATCGGCAGAAATATTCATATCGGCCGATGCCGATGATGGTCATTTTAAGCTTTTATCTGCCGATACCGATATCGGCATCCCTTGTTAATGTGTTACGTTAACATACCGGACACCTATTCAGCCTGTTTTTCTGTGCTATATTGTGTAGTTGAATAACTTGTCTTTCCAGATTAAATGTCTGTTCTTGGTCTTGGATTTTGTGAAATAAATTTCTTAATAAATGCGACTTATAGTCCTGTGCTACTTATAAATGTTTTTTTGACTGATGCGACTTATACTCTGAAGCGCCTTACAGTCCGGAAAATACAGTAAGTGGTTAACCGTCTGGGGTCGGCAAACGCGTCGGCACGTTTTGCTAAAATGTTTTCACATAGCAGCAAAATAGACTAAAAATTAGGGCTGCAGCTATCGATTCTTTTAGTAATCGAGTATTCTACTGATTATTCCATCGATTAATCGGATAAAAATTGTGGTAATAAAAATAGATGCAAGTGAACAACAGCCTTTAAATACAAATAGGTAACACTTTACAATATGGTTCATTAGTTAACGTATTAAGAATGAACAATACTTCTACCGCATTTATTAATCCTAGTTAATATTAATTTCAACATTTACTGATACATTAATCAAAGGTTGTATTTGTTAACATTAATGTACTGTGAACTAACATGAACAAACAATGCAACTAACATTAACAAAAATTAATAAATACAGTTACAAATTTATTGTTCATTGTTAGTTCATGTTGGTTAATACATTAACTAATGTTAAAGCTAGGGTCGGTAATGTTGGAGAGCTAGCCAGATTTGAAAGTGGCACCTCTTCTAAGCTCCGCCCCCTCCTGTCAGTGCTCCGTCCAAAGCTACGCCCCCCCACAAACATGAACGCGCATCCACATTTGGAGTCAGCTGCATGTACCTACCAGTGATGAGCGGGTGCCTGCGGTTACCCGCGGTTAAATTTATATAATTTGTAATTTATATAGTACTAGACACAATGTTCTATGAAATACATAGGTCTACACTTTATTGGCTGAATGCGCGAGGATGACGCACGAGCAGTCTGCAGATGAAAGTGGGAAATCCTTATTTACCTTTTGAATGTTGAGCGCGTTATTAACTTTTGAATAAATGGTGAATCGGGACAAAATGCCCGATTTCCCAACGCGTTGAACTGAGCAATGCCATTGTGCCATTTTAATAGGCTACTTTTAAACGCATATAGCTCAGTAATGTCAGTTTTATGTAGCCTATTTGCTGAGAGGGTGCGGGATTTTTTGGGGGAAAGTCCGGGGAGAGACACACACTAGGATTAGACTGGATAAACACATGCAGCATCTTAATTGTTAAGAAAATTAAACAAAATAAATGAATAAATCAAGCCTTTATTACAAAACACTAGGCGATATCATACAGCATTCTGAAAAATGCGCACCCCTAGTTCCTCCGTCTATGGCCCATGACGCTACGATGAGCATTTACTAGCTACTTTAAAAAACGCGGGTCAGGTACAATATTATCTTTCTTTTTTTGTGGTCCGAGTTGCGGGCGGGTTAGTTGAAAACGTCGGTCATGTGTGGGTTGTTTATACATTGACCCACGCATCACTGCTGTGCACGCAGTGGTGCTCGGGCACGAGACATGAAGGCATCTGATTTGTTCTTTACATTCGCACCGAATGGCAGTGATTGGTCAGAGTTTTTACTGTCCTACAGCTGCTACAGAGGTCAGATTTTTTTCATTCCTTTTTCTGAACACATAATGTATTGACTACTATCAGAATGGAAGGACCATTTCACCCAGTATAAAAAAAATGTTTCTGAACAGGATTACCTACCCTAGCTTTAACTAATGAACCTTATTGTAAAGTGTTACCTAAATAATAACAAACAATACATATTTGTTCAAATAAAGTATCAAATTAATCATATGGGTTTTATTGAACAACGCTGTTAAAATACACCATGTAAAATAAAGTATATAAACTAATATAAACATAACTGTACAACATATATTACATAAAAACAACGTCCTGGTTACACTACCAAGGCATGGTCAAATCCTTGTTTAATATTGGCCAAACTAAATTTAATTCAAATGTCAACTTAATCTTTAATATTTGGTCTCTTCTGTACGACAGGAATGCAACAGCTGCTGTAATTTCTTGAAAAATAGCATGTGCACCGTGCACGTCAAAACATGCAAACTCAGTGCAAGGGTTAACCTTTTATTTTGAAATCGCGATGGAGAACAATTAGCATATATTTCAGAAAGATATTTATGTATTCTCCTGTGTTAGCGTATAATTATAAATGAGTTAGTTACGAATCTTGTGAAACGGCACACACTGCGTGCAGATGAAGCCACACAAACTCACAGCACGCAGAGATGGAGTTGGAGAAACCCGAGACGCTGACACGCGATGACAGTGCAACTGAAACACACGTTCGAGGTTTTGCGTTCCCAAATGCATATTATTGGAAACCTAAACTAACAGCATATGCAGAGACTGAGTGAGTGTTTTCGCACATGAGATAGAAGTATGTTCACACAGAAAGTAATGATACTTTGTTTGCTGCTTTTTTAAATATTTTTTTCTTTTCTTTTTTCTTAATGTTTTGGACATTATATATTTTTTTCTGTTCGAAATAAAGATTTAAATCAATCAATCAAAAGTGTGTGTGTGCGTGCGTGCGTGTGTGCGTGCGTGCGTGCGTGTGTGTGTGCGTGTGTGTGTGTGTGTGTGTGTGTGTGTGGAGCAGCGCTTACTGTCAACGAAGCTGAGGTACTTTTAACACAATCTGCACGCATTAAAGGAGAACTCCGGCACAAAATGAACCTTTAGTCTAATTACACATTGTTACCTAGTCAACCGTTATCTGAGATTTGTTTTCATGATTATCGAATGTAAATAGTTGTATCTCTAAAAACAGTTTAGCCTATAACGCTAGTATAACGCTAGTATATAGGGCATAGAGTAATGACAAATAAAAATCCCTTACCACTAACAAGGCTCAAAATAGCCCCACACTAACACGGCAGCATAATGAGGGTCCCTACCTTCAAACCGAAGCATTGAGAACTTTGACAGTGTCCAGACAGTTTAATAAGAAGATATTTTATACATACAGTCAACTTCGCGAATACAGGCAGAAGCCATCTTTGAAAAACAGTCTTTATCAGTCGATCTCCGAAACGCCGATCTAAATGCGCTGAACTGTGTAGAATCTCATATGGTCCAGCGCATTTGGATCGGCGTTTCGGAGATCGACTGATAAAGACTGTTTTTCAAAGATGGCTTCTGCCTGTATACGCGAAGTTGACTGTATGTATAAAATATCTTCTTATTAAACTGTCTGTACACTTACACAGTTCTCAATGCTTCGGTTTAAATGTAGGGACCCTCATTATGCTACCGTGTTAGTGTGGGGCTATTTTGAGCCTTGTTAGTGGTATTAACAAGCGATTTTTATTTGTCATTACTCAATGCCCTATATACTAGCGTTATACTAGCGTTATAGGCTAAACTGTTTTTAGAGATAAAACTATTTACATTCGATAATCATGAAAACAAATCTCAGATAACGGTTGACTAGGTAACAATGTGTAATTAGACCAAAGGTTCATTTTGCGCCGGAGTTCTCCTTTAAAGCGTTTTCTCTGTGGGGGAAAAAACCCTCCCAGCGCATATATTTTTAAAATATTTTTTCCACATATCACAGCCTTATTGATTTCATGATAGCACTATGCCATATTATGATTGTAAATGGTTTTAAATAGATTGCGTAGCCTTAGAAAACAATGTAATAATGCGGTTCGTGGATTCTCGTCTGTGGAATGCGCCACTTCCGGTATTTTGCCGGTTACTCGAAATGGGTAAATAGCAATCGAGGATTTTTTTTAATCGAATACTCAACATTAATCAAGGAATCGTTGCAGCCCTACTAAAAATACTCCATAATTTATGGTCATACAGACTTAAGGAATATGAAAAATTAAACTGTAAAATGTCTACTTTTTTATTTGTCCACTTACTGTAAGGGATCCACTGGAGGCAAGTTGTAGAGAGAACCCAAATGCAGTTTATTTAACCCTCTGGGGTCGGCAAACGCGCCGGCGAGTTTTGCTCTTTTTTTTTTTTACATAGCAGCAAAATAGACTTTTGGTCATACAGACTTAAGAAATATGAAAAAATAAGCTGTTAAATGTCTACTTTTTTATGTGTCCACTTACAATCGAAATAAAACATTGTGCTTTTGTAAAATAAAGAAAGTAAACAGGGTGTGCTTTCTGCCTCTCCGTCTCCGTGAACTTTTTTTCTGGTGCATGTCTCGAAACATAAACTAAACTCAGCGAATAATATTTACCCAGGCATGAGCAATATATCTTTATAATCATTTAAGTGTGTAGTTTTAAATCATCTAATTCAAAACTAAAACAATATTCTCTGTTTATGTAATCTATATAAAAAGAGCGAGTTCTCATTTCAGCTCATTATAGCTCGTTATCTTTTAATGTGACCACACCCACGGAGAGCGCGCGCTATTCAAACGCAAATGATCTGAGGCAAACATGCAAACCGGCCACATCAGCTCGATAAAACACATCAAGTTTAATCAGATGAATGTACTGTCATCTTGCGGTGGACAAAGTACACAACTTCCTTACTTGAGTAAAAGTACAGATACTACTGGTCAAATATTACTCCGTTACAAGTAAAAGTTGTAAAGACCAATTTTTACTTAAGTAAAAGTACAGAAGTACTCGTTTTTAAAAGTACTTAAGTATCAAAAGTAAAAAGTAAATGTCAATGCATTGTTTTATTATTGTTGCATGTAATACTTACAGTACCTTATGCCCCTGAATCTATGCATGCCTTCCCTCATATCAATATCACATTTATTTCTAGAACACAGTTCCAGTCGTGGGATTGAATAAGTGCACTCAATACAATTTAATCCAAATGGCTGTTCCCAGTTTTTTGGCTTTTAGTATGAATATGTTAGCCTTACTGTTATCTATAAGCTAGTGTGCTCCAAAACAATGACAAAATTCACATTTAGAAGACCAAACCCAATGTTGAAAATGAAAATCAGGTTGAATGTCAGAATCCAATGTCAGATTGACGTCAATCTCCAAAGTTGGACAGACGTTGTATTGTGGTTGAAAATCGGTTTGACATCTGAAACCAACATCAGTCAAGTTCTGACGTCAACCAGACTTTCATTTACAACCAAAATGCAACCAAAATCATCCCTGACGTTACTACTTTCTACTCAAGGACCTTGACAGAAATGTAGTGGAGTAAAAAGTACGATATTTGTCTTTCAAATGTATGTTTCCAGAAAAAATAATACTCAAGTAAAGTACAGATACTCCAAAAGTACAGTACTCAAGTAATTGTACTTTGTTACTGTCCACCTCTGGGTGACGGCTGGAGAACCACCCCAGATCTGCTCGCAGAGTTCAAAGTATAGGAGTACAACTCTTCCATGCCCGCTTCTCCTTCCGGAGTCTACCGCATGCCTGTACTTAAGCCTGATAGCCTTTAATGTTGTCGTTATTGTGAGTTTTGTGACCTCATCCTTACTGTGGGGGTAAGCGGCGACGTCATCCGCAGGATATTGCTCTTTGAAGCGGTTCAATATTTCGCCGTATTTGTTTTGGCACGTCTCCCAGACTACATTCGCACTTGCTTTTGCCACTTTATATTCCTGTGTTACTCGCAGCAACAACTCCACCTCACTGTCGGCCCATTTAAAAAACTCAGTGCCTTTCCTCGACATTGCCGCAAAGTTTCAAAGAGCCGGAAAGTAAATTAACGCCTAGCGGAAATGACACAGGTCGAAGCGTCTTTGATTTGCACATGCGCAGTACGGGGATGTAAGCGTTTTCAGGCGTTTCAGTGTGGATGATCAACTTTTGGAAAACGATTGAAAATGATAGTGTGGACGCAGAGTGTTTTTAGACGAAAACTCAGTTGGATTAGTGTAGACGTGCGCCTGTGTTCCCGTCTTGTGTGAGGACTTTTGTGTTATGTCTTGTGCCATTTTTTGTAGTTCTTTGTAGTTTTTCATGTTGATTAGTCTCTCAAGGTGTGTCTTATTAGTTCCCTTGACAATCAAACACACCCCATTGTTACCTTGTTGGCCTGTGTATAAATTGCCCTTGTGTTTCTCTTGTGGTTTGTCAGTCATTGTTTGCTGTACCCAACTCCTTTTTTGCCCTGGATTATCTGTTTATATTGTTATTAAAGTAGTGCTTGCATGTGTATTCTCTCTCCACCTCGTCCCTTCCTCTCAGTTACAGAACAACTGACCACTATGAATCCAGCAGCACAGATCATGCATCTCCGTCAGGAAATCAGCCCATTGAGGACTATGGAGAGGACTGTATTGAATTGGCATGTTTAACATCTATGGACAAGGTATGCATTGTGATATTTTTTCGTGGGGGGCTATCTGAGCCTTTTAGCTCACTCATGCCTTTGCATGATCCTCACTGGACTGGCACTCCCACAGTAGCCCTCACTCCAGATCCTTGTCCCATTACGGCCGCCATTCCAGAGTCCTCGGACAAGATGGCCGCCACCACACCTGAGCCCTCAGCCAAGATGGCCACCGCCACACCTGAGCCCTCAGCCAAGATGGCCACCGCCACACCTGAGCCCTCAGCCAAAATGGCCGCCACCACATCTGAGTCTTCGGGGGTTGCAGCTTTGACCACATGGGCCACCGAGTGTGTGTGGGCTGCCCACACATCGAGTCCAGCCCCTGACCAGCGTCCAGTGAAAGCTCCTGCCCCTGACCAGCATCCAGTGAAGGCTCGAGCCTTTGAACTGTTGGCGCCTCCTTGGCCACCTACTCCACCTTGGCCGTCTGCTCTACCTCAGTCTGCAAGCCCTCTTCCGTTCCACAGGCCTGGCCCTCCTTCCCGCCCCCTGGTCCACCTCCACTCCACCTCCCTCCTGGACTTATGTCTGTTTTTGAGGAGCGTCTGGAATCCACTCCATAGGGATGGGGCTGTCATGATGAAGGTGGTTGAGAGAACCCCTGATGTGATTGTAAAGCGCTTTGTGTGTACAGTAGTACATATGAAAGCACTATATAAATGCCTCATTCTATTCTATGATCTCAGCCTGTGTTCCTGTCTTGTGTGAGGACTTTTGTGTTATTTTCTGTTCCCATGACAATCAACCACACCCCCTTGTTAGCCAGTGTATAAATTGCCCTTGTGTTTTTCTTGTGGTTTGTCAGTCGTTGTTTGCTGTACCATGCCCCATGCCCTGAGTTTATTTATTTGCCATGGATTAGCTGTGTTTATATGGTTATTAAAGTAGTGCCTCTCCATTACAATAAGCTTCCAACGGAATATATTTTTTGACATGCTCACACTGCGGGAATTTATAGAGTTTCCCGCTGTTTACGCATACTAACCATCCTTCCCACGGCCAAAACAAGGACTGATGGGACGTTGTCCTGCTCTTCACAGATGATGAGTGGAAGGACAATTTTAGAATGACAAACTTCATCATTTATGCCACTTCATTCAATAATAACAGCTTGTTCCACGCGTCATAGGCCTACGTCATTATGTCATTTCTACATCATTGCACATTTCTAGTTTCGTGTGTTCAATCTCAAATGTTTACATGCCCTCTCGATTGGATTAGAAAAGGTTTAATCACCCCTTACAATCCGGATTTGGCCAATTTATTCTAACTGACGTGGATTACACATTACATTTTTATTCCAACTGTGCTACTAGTCCGATTACAATTGGATTATTACAGTCCATGTAAACGTACTGTCAATCGATGTAACATTTCTATCATGAAACAGATGATAAATTACGCATTAGGGACTTTTTAGTGACTAGAATGTAACTGACCCTATACATTTTTTATTTATTTTTTTACTTAACTGACCCTATACTTCTCTAAAACATCCACGCGGCATGTGACGTCACAGAATACCACACTGTGGCTACAGCGTTATTACGAGAGAGAGAGAGAGAGAGAGAGAGAGAGAGAGAGAGAGAGAGAGAGAGAGAGAGAGCGTGCTCTGGCGGCGCTCTGTATCACGTTAGGAAAATACAATCAGTTTCACAATATGTTTGATCATTTATTTTGCTACACACACACAGGTGAGAGTAAATACGATAAGTGGGAGTGGTGTGTGTGTGTGTGTGTGTAACTGGCAGAGCAGCGAGACCGTCAGATCATCACACACACACACTCACTGCAGCTTTACCGCCGAGGTGAGTGACTTTACATTGCTCTCATCACACCTGACAACATGTTTACTAAGGCTTTAAAATTACTGCAATGTTTTATTTTAGCCTGCAATGATCCAGCCTTTGAAAATTAATATGAAACATTACACTAATGGTCATAATAACAGTACTACTGCTGTTACTGCAACTATGCAACTTACTATTACACTATTACTACAATTGGCAACAACAAGTGATTAACTAACTATGTGTGAATTTTTGAGCATCTCATAACAGCGTAGATAAAGGAAAACATTGAGAATATTTCCCTCTCGTGCACTTTTTAACTGTTTTCGTACAAAAAACATAACTTTTTAGTACAGCAAAATAAAATAAAAACGACTCGGTATGTCCTAAATGATGTTTATATGTTTCTGCTGTTGCCTGGATATGGCATTACAGTTGACATACTGCCTCGTGTTATTGTTCTCATCAAATGACTGTTGTTAAGGATGGTCCGTTTTGTTTATGCTTTCTTTGTGTCATCCTAGTATACACTATAGATTAAACTTATTATATGCAATATGTCTATGGTTGTAGGGATACTGAATATAGTCCTGTAAATAGGTATCTGAATGTGCTTCATGTGGTAGCATCTAACATATTTTATTTAAAATAGGATTGAATATGGCGGAGTAAAAAATAAAATAAAAAATCATGGACATTATTTTCACTTTATACAGTGAGACAATACACTAGCTAAACCAGCTTTTTTATGCAATTAATAATTGAACATACAGTATTAGCCACATTTTAAGTCCATATATGCAACCCAGTGGTTGTATTAGTTTCCATTATATGAGCAAGAATGTAAATGTTTTCCATGCTGTTGACATGAGTGACGAGAGCGAGGGAACGTGTTCCTGTGGTGTTTTGTGCCTGTATGCGGGGATTGTGCATTACCGCTACACATGCTGGAGTTTTACTTCCCCTTGAGCTACACATTATTAATGACCACATTCAAACATGGTTCGTTTTGTCCAAGGCAAGCACTCGCTTCATGCACAGAGGTCAGACAGCCCCAAATGTGAATACAGCTGAGGAACAATAAACCACTGATAATTGAATATGGTTACACAAAAGACTGATTTAAAAAATATATATGACAAATCTCATTCTCACGGCGGCCCAGGTTTCATTACTGGGCATTAATGAGATTCAGTTGGAACACAAATGTGTATCATTCATGTTTATCTTGTTTCAAGTGATGAAATTGCTATCAATAGTATCAGATTACAGTCCAAAAAATAAATAATGAAATGCACGCCACCAAATCCCTTGAACGCCGCCGCGTAGCCATGAATAGAGAGCCTAAGTCCCGCCCCTCCGCTTCCGGCTCATGGGACCTTATTTCGGAAAAAATATGTATGGAAGTCAATGGCGAGAGATAACTTATCTTTTTATTCCGTCTGAACTGTCCCCTGAACTACACATATGATGTTTGTCAATTTAAAAGGTAAATATGAAAGTCAAGAAAGTCGCAGTTTGTCATAAAACAGAAGAGTAACGTTTAGTTGTATGTGAAAATCGCTCGATGAACTACATCTCTCGTCTCGCACTATGTAGCCTACGTCACAAGATCCGTTGCTCGTATGTGTGTATTCTGGCTCAAAACACGAGTCAGGCATGACGGCGTAACGTTAGGATTATAATGTAAGACTATAGAAAAAATGACAGACGTTAGCTTCAGTAAAGTTAGCTTCATTCATTGAGAGAAAAGGTATGACGTCGCATGTGCGCCTTCTGGGTTTGTAGTCTTTGTAATTACGTATTTTCACAGTCTTATACCTCAGCAGTTTTACATCAAACTGCGACTTTCTTGACTTTAAAATGTATCTTTTAAATGGACAAACATCATATGTGTAATTCAGGGCACAATTCAAACGAGATCAAAATATTTGTTGTCTCTCGCCATTGACTACCATACAATATTTTTCCGAAATAAGGTCCCATGGTGGTCGACCGGAAGGGGAGGGACTTAGGCTCTCTATTCCTGTGGTGTAATTTGATAGGCTCTTTAAAGACACACACTAGCACTCCTAACCAGCATTATCACGCATGATTTGATCTGTTGTTGTGTGTCCATTGTGCGCCTCACCCTGTTGTCTTCCCTCAGCTCATAGCGAGGCTGTGTGGCCCTTCACATGGAAATGAAGAGTGTGAGAGAGAATATGGGCTGGTTGTACTACCAGTACCTGCTCATCACAGGCATCTATGTGCTGGAGCCATGGGAACAGTCCGTCTTCAACACAGTCCTCTTTACCACGGTGGCCATGGTCATCTACACCTCCTATGTGTTTGTGCCTGTTCACGTGCGTCTGGCGCTGGACTTCTTCTCTGAGCTGGTCCGGGGACAGCCGGAGAGCACAGTGGCCCTCATGAACTAAAGATGAAGGAAAGACATTTTTTTTGATCTGCGGGTCACTCTTGTTTATTGTTCTAGTCAGGAACAAACAAGCCAGATTCAGCCATGTTCAAGTCTTCCGTTGGATTCCTGGATTCCTGCCGCGTCATGGGAATTCTGTATGCAAAACTTTTGGATGGATCCCTGCGTGATTGCCAATACTGAGGATTTGCAGGATATCATCACAGACACTATGGCCTGTTACTACGGTGCGATTAACGTCCTCTTCATCACTGTTTGATAATAAGGAAATCATTATTTTGACTCTATATTAGGAGTCCCTGATTGGACTGAGATATGATTATTTGCTCCAGTGTAAATTAAAACATTTAATTATTGCGACATCCCAAAAAACATTTGTCTCTGCATTTATTAAATATATTTGGTTTATGGGTTACAGTTTATATTAGGTGTCTCTAACTACTATGTACTGTTAGGTACAATGGCCCTCATTTATGAAAAGTGCGTACACCAAATTTCCAGCGTACACCTGGCGTACACCCAAAACCACGGTGACTTTGCGATTTATCAATATGGACGTTGGCGTACGGCACGCTCAAATCCTACGCCAGCTCAGGAGGTGGTGTACATGTACGCACGTTTTGAGTTAGTGCTGAAATGCTCAGAAAAACAATTCCTAACACCACAAAACGCACTGACAAACTAAAGATATGATATATTATGACCCACTGTAAAAAAAACAACAACATAGAAATTATAAACTTCAGTGTTTATTTTTGTGAGTTAAGCCCGGCAGGTGCGCACGGACTGGGTTCAGGAATGAAAGGCTTTCAATGACCAAAAAATAATTAAAATGACATTCTTCTTCTTTTAAATAATAATACAAATATTAATAATAAAAAACGACATTCTTCTTCTAAATAACAATAAGCGTCATTAATAATCAAAATCATAATACTAATAAGAAGAATATTACAAATTGTCAAGCAATTATTCACATCATCATTGTACACCCCATTCATTACATGTGACGTCATGCGAAATTCAACGGTAATAGTTTCAAAACACATGCTGTAAAATAATGCATTGTGATAGGTAATTTGCTCAACCAACCAGCGATTTAAACTGGATTTCCACCGGAGAAGTTTCTCCTCTTTGCCGTCTTCCGTGTGTCCATGGCGTAAAATGAGGGTGTGGGGGAGGTGGAGACGTGAATATATAGGGGTGTGTTAATCTAATGACGATCGTTTTCAGCCGCGGCATTTATCAAGAGGCAGGTATTGCGTACACCTGAATATCAAAGGTACGCACAGCTTCATAAATCAGGCGGTGAGAGGAGTGTAAGCATAATCTTACGCCAACATATACGCCCGTTTCGACGCAAGATTGATAAATGAATTGCCTGTTCACTAACCTGTGGTGTGGGGTTGTTTGATGCGTTTTCGCAGGAATGGGCTCGTAGCACGTGCCCATGGGTTTGAACACCTCTACCATCATGAGATCCTCGTTTGTTTCGTCTACCTCGTGGCCATGGTTGGACTAGTCGGCGTTTGGATGTCTTTTTTATTTTTTTATTGTTTTTGTCTAGAACTTGTAATAAATATATATTTTGTCACGAAGAACAGGTCCCAGACACTTAAATGAGGAGAAGGATAAAGTTAAAAAGCCTTTAATGAAAATGGCTTAGGTAATTTTAAAATACACAAGCCAACATGTTACGACCAAACAGTGGTCTTCTTCAGGGCAAAGTGACACAGTGAATGAGAGTGACACCAAATTATAAGTGAAGTCCCATAATCAGAGAAAATTCAATTACCCATATAAGGCCTAATACAATCAATGAACCCAATAAGACAATCAGGTCTACAGGATAGGGGAACCAATATAATGAGCAACACAGCAGGTGAAAATAACTAAGAAACGATAAAGAAACATATCTCCAAAGAAATCTCCCTCAATGTAGGTTATCTGGAGAAGAAAAGATAAATATCATGTATCTATTTTGTGATTGCCCTTTTTGTTGCAGTTACAAGCCAAAATGTAGCAATGTTCACCATGGTCCATTTCTGAATATAATAAAGAGTATAAACTATATATAATCGCATCTTAAGCCCTATTTGCACTGGATTAGTATTATCTGGGGACCTCGTGTGATTTAGAAATTACAGCAACTGCACATCCAATGGCGTGGCGCCTCTGCGCTAGTAGCGCGTCGACACACGTCAGAGACTGCCAAAATGGGCGTGGTCTAGACCTATATTATCGCCCGAAATAGCCAAAATAGCAGGTTTAAATCGACTGAAGCAACAACTGCCATGTTACCATAGTGCGGCCGGCTACGCAATACTCGTTCCCTACTCGCAGGGAACCGAGGTTACGATAGTAACCGAGTACATTCCCTTTCGAGAACGGTCACTTCGTATTGTGTAGCTAATACGCAGTGGGGAAGCCATGCAAAACGCCGCACTATAAGTAACTAGTTGCTTACTGCAGCCCAGGAGTCCTGAGTTCACAAAAACAAGCCAGAACCCAACATATATATTAAAAAAGACCGGACACCGTCGGCTTTAATAATATACATATATAACGTCACTAAGCTTATACCCAACAAATATACCAAAAAGACCGGACACAGTCGGGTCTATTAAGTACAAGGATATCTGAACCGGCCAAAGCGGGTTTTATGAGATAATGGATAATGTGACCGAACACCGTTGGGTCTTAATCATACCGAAAGGAGGTACCTCCATGTTGTAGAACCTCATAAAGGTGGAAGGCGAGGACCATGCCGCCGCACCAATGTCCTGAATTGGAAACTCAGAGGACCAAGCCCACGACGAAGCCATGTTTCTAGTCGAATGCTGCAGCACCCCCTATTGGCGAGAGGGAGATTTTAAAAATACTGCAGGACTTGGTTGTCCATTAGCAACAAACAGTTTACCACTTGCTCACCAGATGACAGTGTAGGCTCACTTCCAACATGTCTGTTTCCATGGGTTCCCTGAAACTGATTTTCTTGGCATCAATTTCATGTAAGTATCACTATCAACCTCAATTAATTTGAAACTAAAACTGCATAAGAAGAATCATAAGTGTATATAGACACAGTAAATGCCAATTAGTAGATATTATCTCTTCTGGATTTTTCCCCTGGTGCAGCGCTATTTCAACGTTGCAGATTTGCAACGTGTGGCCAGATAGGTACCACAGAATCCACATGCTTTATCTACTAGTTTGCCTATATTTTGAGCAACAGGTTATACTAGGGTTATTTCCTATCACCAGTGTTTACGTATTCATTTGAGGTGTCACTGAGGGTATATCATATGGAAAATTTAATAATTTGGAGTGAAGTTACAAACAATCAGAGGCAGATTTGATCAAAAGCAATGGCACAATACCATGTTCATTTGACTGTGCAGTGAGGAAAAATCCATGTAAAATCCTAAATTCCATGGCACTTTTATTAGTACAGATCATTGTGTCAAAGCATTTTTTGGCAAACTACCTTACAGAATACTCTCTATGCAGGATTTGCAGTGTGTTATGGCAGGCAGACGAAAGATTTACTCAGCCAGGGAAGTCATTGAGTACATTTGCCTTCCTGATGGTGCTTTATCTGACACAGAATCCATTCCAGATTTTGAGGAATCTCCTGAAGCATACGAGTCTGACTCCAGCTTTGATGATGATACGCCACTGGCAGCAATACCAAACGCTAATCCCAACCACCTTGATGTTGAAATTCATAACATACATGCAGACAGTGACACTGAGGTCCCAGATGACAATAAACCTCAGCCAGGCCCAGCTCCAGTCAACAAAGAGTTTTCTTGGAGGCAGAGGAAACCCCCAGCAGCTGACATAGACTCTTCATTCCGAGGACCTGCATTCTCACCTCCCCCAGACGAAATACCAAGTCCAAAGTGGTATTTTGATCAGTTCATGGACAAATCTGTGTTCGAACATATTTCTCACCAATCTAACTTGTATGCAGTTATGAAGAATAGCCCAGAACTGAAAACAACCCCTTCTGAAATGGAGCAATTCATTGGTTTACACATCTTGATGACCGTGGTACGTATGCCATCGTACCGCATGTACTGGCAGACGGCAACTATTGTACTACCCCATATGATAATTTCCCCCACATTTTTTTTTCACATTTTCCTGTAACTAAAACTTAATTTGAGCTTGAGAGGGTTAAAAATATTTTGCACAATTTATAAATTCCTTATGAATATTTTAGGAAATAATTTTGACACACGTATACTATTACGTGTATTTTGGATTTTAATTTGATTATTTTGAGGCCTAATCAACACAGGTTCGGAAGTTACGTTAGGCTAGTGGTCGCCGAGTAAAGAGGTTTCCCGCTCGTTCCATGCAGCAAACATCCATCCATGGCAGCAGCAGACTAGTAAATTTACATAGTGTAGTCTAATGACAGAAACGAGGAGGAAATATGGCACAGAAACGGATTTTGGATTTTTTGGGAAAACCACCACCAGCAGTGATTAAGAAGAACACTAGTACCGCAACCATGACAACGGAGAGCAGCCTGAGTGAGGAGACTGTCCGCCCACCTCTGCCTGCAGTTGCACCGGCAGGCCCAGCCCCAGCACCCTCAACCCAGCCCAACGTGATTGGATAAGACGAGCCCTTCCAACCAACATCCAGTTTCAAATTTCCTGCACGGCGTTGTGGTAATGAAACGTTCTCACGTTCTGTGGCACCAGCTTGGTTTGCTAGATGGCAGTGACTGCATTATGTAGAAGAGACTGATCATATTTTGTGTTTTGTTTGCCTGACAGCAGTCGGAAAAAAAGTCACACCAAGAGACAAATTTAAGAAAGACAACCGCTTTGTGAATGCCGGCTTTTCAAATTGGCGTAAAGCCACTGAAAAATTGAACGAGCATGAGAGATCAAAGTTACCAAGCGAGTCAATACAAAAGTTGGCCGCTTTGGATGACGTCCCCATAGATGCTCGCTTATCCAGCGCTCATGCCAGAAAGCAGGCTACTGCCCGACACTGTTTGGAGCTTCTCTTCAGGCCCACCCGATTCCTTGGCAGCAAGGGAATTTCCTTCAGGGGCGACACAGCACGCGAAGGAATACTGTATGAATTGATGCTGGAGCGCACCTATGATCTCCCTGAAGAAAGAAAGTGGATAGAAGGAAGAGACAACTGGATGTCGGACACTATACAGAATGAAATAATTGAAAAGTTTGTTCATGCTATCCAGAGGGAAATTGTTGCCCGCTTATGGCCTCACAGCTGACGGTACAACTGACATTATCACCACTGAGCAGTTCTCCTTCAGTCTGAAATATGTTGACAGCAGCTTGGAGCCTCACACTGTGTTTTGGGGATTTTATAACGCCCGGGACAGCACTGGAGAAACTCTTTTCAGTTGCATCAAGGATATTTTTTTAAGACTAAACATCCCCATTGAACGCAACCCCAGGATTTTGTTTTGATGGAGCAGCTAATATGTCAGGGTGTTTTTCAGGCGTGCAAGCTCGGCTTAAAGAGTTAAACCAGCACTTTATGTGCATTGCAGCAACCACTCACTGGATTTGATTCTCCAAGAAGCCGCGCGTGAAGTGAGCTTTGTGGCCGATACTTTGAACTTTGTTCAGGGTGTCTCATCTGTGATAAGAGTCATCAAAGCGAAAACAGCTCTACCAATTGTTTTTTGGCTGTGATGAGGTTGCTGTCAACATCTTAGGCCTTTGTATCCGTGACATGTCCATTAAACGCGTCACTGCAGCTTACCCCACTCTTCTGACTACACTGCACTTCTCCACCTTGCGTCTTTTGAAGACATGGGTACACAGCACCATGACCCAGAAACGACTCACACACCTTTCGCTGATGCATGCCCACACAGACATTCTGAACTCCCAGGACATTCGTCCCCTCATGAGAGACTTTATCTCCACAACCCCAGAGCGCACCTCAACATTTGGACACCTGTAACCAGGGCACCGCACCCTGCAGCTCAAAGTAAGACTGTAGCATTTACTTTTTAAACAACAAGTGGGATCAGCTTTGACTAGCCAAGCAATTGTAAGTAGTACACTATAGTATTTTTGCAAGGTGGTGGGGATGGAGAGTGTTATTTTGATTGTGTGTTCTTTGCGTAATGGATGTGGAGAACTGTTAAATAACGTTTAAATGTTCTGAGATTATTTCCTTGTGGTTCGTGTAAAAAGGTTGGAGATGGAGACAGAAAGTCTTATTTTGAGCGTGTGTTCGTTTATTTTATTCACACCAAACTTTTTTAACATGATGAAAATACATTAACGATGCTAAATTGTGAACGGATATTAAATATCTAAAACGGTTTTGCTATAGTGAAGTATTAAAGTAATGTCCAAAAAGGAAACACTAAAAGCCTCATATATTCTAAAAATGTAATTATACACCATTTATTTCTATATGAAAGAATACGAATATCAGAACTAAACCCATTTTATTATTTTTGTTCAATTTAAGAATTATTTATAAGTTTAAAAACAGACAGTAATAGTACTACTTAGTAAAAAAAAAATTATCTATATAAATATACTAGGTATGTGACTGGTTAATCAACGTGAGATCGCTAACTTAAAAACGAAAGTAATATTTGTCCGCACGGACATTGAAAATGGTGCGGAGCAGAGTGAGCGTTTTCAATGAATTCCTGAATGAACTAAAAAACGTTGACTGACTTCTTTGCGTAATAGATGTGGAGAACTGTTCAATAATGTGCTTAAATAGTCAGAGATTACTTCCTTGTGGTGTGCGTAAAAGGATTTTGGAGCTAATAGAGTTGCGTATGACATAAACGTGCAGTGACTCGGGTTCATGCCAGCTGACCAAATCGATTGCATTGTTATATGTTGTTATAATATTATATGTTGTATGTATGTATATCTGGAGTTGTAACGAAAGTAATTCCCCCCTGGGATTATTAAAGTTTTTTCTGATTCTGATTCTGCTTCTAATTAACAGCGCATACGCATATATTCATCTGAGAACTGATGATGTTTGTGTGTTTCAGACCCTGGCTGTGTGCACTGAAGTGTATATGACAATAAAGTAGTGAATCAGTAGTTATTATATGACAATAAAGTAGTGAATGTATTTATTTTTAAAATGTATTTTAAATAGACCTAGACTCATAGGTTTTTTTGTCCAAAAAACAAACAAACACAGCACCCCCTGTTCAAAATTACTTCCAGCGGCCCCTGCCTATAGGGCAAACCTGACCCACTGAGGTGTATGCCATAGATATAGCATCCACTATCCATCTGGACACTCTTTGCTTCATGACTGGATACCCTTTGGATCGGCCACCGAAGCAGACAAAGAGCTGTTCTGATTGTCTGAAAGACACAGAACGCTCTATATAAATTCTCAGAGCTCTGACGGGGCAGAGCAAATTAGCCTCCCCATCCCCAGCAGAAGGGGAAGGGCTAGTAACGAGATCACCTGTGCTCTGAACGGTGTTGAGAGCACTTTGGGTACATAGCCATATCTGGGTTTGAGGGTAACTTTAGAGTCACCTATCCCAAACTCCAAACAGGAGGGGCTCACAGAGAGCGCCTGCAGATCCCCCACTCGCTTGATAGATGCCAGTGCCAGCAGGAGAGCAGTCTTTAGCGAGAGAGGTTTTAAGATCAACCGACTGAAGTGGTTCAAATGGTGGTCCCTTCAGGGCCCCAAGGACGCGTAACGCGTCTTTGCATTGACTTAACATTGAAATCACTCGCGCCTGACGCGCTATTCGCGTCCGGTGTGAACGCACCATTATGATCTTAGGCTACTATGCTTTTCAATTCTCATATAATCAACATTGATGAAATAATATATAAATATATATAAAATTGTGAAACTAAATGTTTTATTTAATGCCTACCACACGTAGGCCTAATAGGCTACCCTATATATAATTTTTATGTCGGAGTGGGATTTGAACGAAAGAAAAATTATTTGCGACCTTAAAAGTTACAGATTTTTGTGTCACCCGGCATTGTGTATTTCCCTCATATTAAATATAAAACGCATGTGTAGACTGATATTTTTACTTTATTAAGGGAGAATGGATGGATATATAAACAGACGTTTCCGTATTAAATGCATTTTCATTTTCATTCATAAAATGCAGTTTTGACTGCAAATGTCACGTCCATAAAATTTTTGCACTGCAATATTTGTTTACATTCGTACATTACATACATTACATTACATATCTGCTTTTTGACAGCTTCGGCTGTTGTCCTTGTGTTAAGGCAAGCCGCCAAAGGCAATAGAAATTTGAAAAAAGTGTGTCTATAATGTGATTGGCTAAACTGATTTCATTTCGGGTGCGGGTCGGTTCTCGGTTCTATTTTAAGCGGGTCGGGTCGGGTCGGGTTGCGGATTTTAATTAGTGATGCTGTCGGAAAACGGGTCGGATGCGGTTTTAAGCACTGCGGGTATGGGCGGGTGCGGATTTACAAAATCAACCCGTGCAGCTCTCTGTCATACGTCATAGCAGTGTGAGGACGACAGCGTCAGCCTAACAGTCTAATGCCGGAAGTGGGCGGAGCAAGGCATTGCACTACTTCCGTGTTTTGGAACATTTAAAAGTTTAAAACAACGTTATTATAAAGATTTTTTTTAAACGATTTAATTGAAAATATATATATTTAAGATGTATATCAAATATTATAAAAGATAAGAATAATGTTTTGTCCTATTAACAAAAGACAATATACTACTATTAACAAATGTTAATAGTTTTTTAAAAGTTAAAATTATACTTTATCCATTTGTTTTGTTGAGTCAAATGATTAACAATATAAATTGAAAAATGAAAACAAAGCTAGAGCTTTTGAACATTTGATTTAATTGAAAATAATTTTTAATACTCAACCATTTTTCATAGACCATACACAACAATTCTATGATGGACTGAAAAAAACCAAAAAAAAAATTATTTATTTAAATAAAATGAGTTTTTTCCTCTGAAATATCAAAAGAATCACACACTAGCTGTACCTGCTCCAAATAAATAATAGTAATTAAATAAAAATACAAAATCAAACTAAATAAGTTATACAAAACAAAATCAAACCAAAGAAAATAAATCTTATAAAAGTTATGCAGGCACACATTTAACAATAATTCTCAAGTGAAAAATAAATCAAAACTCCATACAAATGGAGTTAATCTTGAGGCCCCTTTCATCATGACACTTGCAAAGAAAAACTTCCATGTCTTCTTTGACCTGGAAATGAAACATGAAAGGCTCTTTGGCCAGTTCCAGATCATCTTTCATTTCCGCCTGATCAAGTTTAAGAAGGGCCTTTTCCTGGTCTTCCTTCTTTAAGTTCAGATACCACGGCTCTTCCACAAAACCTCTGAACGAGTGGCAGCTTTTCTGCAGCCATCCAACTGCAGTCCAGAGGTCTTTGACTATCTGTGGTTCCCTCATGAGAGAAGAGTACAAAAAATAAAAAATGTAATTAATTTAAAATAAATTATTCTCACAAGAGAAGAGATGGTTTGCACCACATTTAGCTGCTAGCTAATTTCTATATGTTGTCCCTGGGTAGATTGGAAGTGTCCTCAACAATAGATTGTGTTTTAATCAGAATGCATGTAAATTAATGGTTTGAAATTATGCTCTTTCATGTGCCTGTTTGAGACGATAAAAACATACCTTGTCGCCGATTTCAGTCTCTTGTGGTTTAGGTGGCACCTGCACATCAACGGCAGCATGTTTCCTGTGACAAATACATCTTTAAGTTAATTTATAGACAGAGAAAAACTTGAGAGAGAGCGAGAGCGTTACCTTTCAATGGCAAAATTCTCCATCAGAAATAAGAATTCCTCCACCATTTTCGAATGAGAGGAAATCAGACTTGCATATGGAAAAAAAAAAGTGTTCATAGATCAATTTAATAGATTATATTATCTAGTTAAAATACTTACAGCTGTGAAATCAAAGGGTGCCTCAAAGACCATGTGCAGAGCATACTGAAATCCCCACCCCCCACCACCAAAAAAAGGAAATCAGTCAAGTTCAGGCAACCATTTCATGGTTTCATTCTTATGATATCTCTTAATTTTTTTTTAAACTTTCCCTTTTTTTCTCACCATTAGCATGAAGATCCCACAGTCTACAGAGCCGGTCAACTGTTGTGGAACGTTCTAAAACAATGGAATATCAGTTATTGCTGGTAAGGATGTGACAAACATATAAAAACACACATATAAAAACACACAATCTATATAAGTAGCTTATGTTTTTTGAAAGCCTAATAAAACTAACCTTGTTT
The DNA here is from genome assembly GCF_949152265.1 of Phoxinus phoxinus. Lineage (NCBI taxonomy): Eukaryota > Metazoa > Chordata > Actinopteri > Cypriniformes > Leuciscidae > Phoxinus > Phoxinus phoxinus. Next base: position 4,640,189 of record NC_136879.1, on the reverse strand, counting down.
TTGATCAGCTTCTATGGTCCTGGAGCGATTCTGTTTGTCAATTTACTACAACAAAAACACACAAATTGGACAAAGGAGCCACGTTTCTTCGTTCTAAAGCAAAAAATGACCACTGACTGAATTGCAAAAACAATTCAAATTTAGAATAGGCCTATAAAAGAAGCATGCAGATCATCATGCAAATGAACATCATGCCCAGAACAAACAGCAGTGAACATCAATGAAGCACAAACTTTGGAACAGCGAACTTCGAACAGCAAACCTTGAACTGCGAACTCTGAACATAATATTTATATTTGTAAGTACAACCTGAAGACAGTCACATATTTTACATCACCAATCCCGTAGGGGTGAGTTGAATCAAAAAAATACATAGCCTTGGTTTTAGGCTTCAGAACCTGTGAAATACATTTGTTAGTATATTGAATCCTAATATCACTTCAACCCTCTGGGGTCTGAGAGGTTTTTGGGGCCCTTGAGATGTTTTGACATGCCCTGACATTTGTGCTTATCTCAGCTACTTACAACTTACCTTTGGCCAACACATAATTATGCTGTATTGCAGCACAAACTCTGCTACAATAATATGTGAGAAAAATGGAAGTTACATGTTTGCATTTTATAGAAAAAAAATATTATGCGTGGTTAGTACGTTTTGGGGAAAAAATGTGTCACTGCAATGAGCCCATATAACTCATACTGAATAGTTTGGCACAAGACTTTTGAGTTACCATTCTTGTAGGCTAGAATGTTTACTACAAAATGATGTGAAAATCATTCTGATCACTCTTTCACAAAACAACAATATAATGATTTAAACTTTGTAAGTCAGTTTTTGTGCCAGCACTGCTTTATGCGTAGGCGTGTTGATGGCCATGAATATGAATGAGGGGAGACAATAGACACTCCCCCAATGGCTAATGCCCCCATCACGGTGATGTGAGGCAGAGAGGAGAATCTGAGAATGAGAGGACATTCAAAGGTTTTGTTTTTTAATCTGTTTTTATTGTAATTCCTCTATGTGGAGGAACTAAATGTTGTGCCTCACAAGACCACAGTGCTACCGTACATATATAAACATATAGTACCAGTCAAACGTTTGGACACATTACCATTTTTTATATTTTTAGAAGAAGGCTGCATTTATTTGATGGCAGGAATCGCGCAGTCTGTGCAACCATGTCCACATCAGTCTCGGTTTTCCATGACAGGGTGGACTTGGACCTGTTGCTTGTTTGCCTTGGCTCTCTTCGGGACCGGTGCTTGGACATGTTCATTGTCACATCTGTTGATAACACAATAAAATAAACTGTATTATTATCATTATCAATCACTAATGGCCATGGATTTTAAAAAAGACAACAGTTTTTGTAATTTCACACAAGAATAGGTAGGCCATACTTGTATATTATGACGATGTAAACACAATTACATTTCATCAGTAAAATATTACATCTGTGCACTTACTATCATTCTCGATTGAGAACTGAACGACACCTGCGTGTCCCTCTGCGGTGCTGGAGAAGGAGAGCGTGATGCAGACACATTCCTAAAATAATAAAAACAACTGTTAGTTTACATTATCCAAAGATGTGCGATTAATGGGTATGGACGCACAATGCATGTAGCCTATATTGATGGGCCATAGGACGGAGAAATATCTATTTATGGGCCATAGATCCACGTGTATCTGTTGATGGGCCATATATACCGCACGCATTTAGAGCATTTCAAACATTTACACCTGTATTCACAATCATCTGTGGCAATATTTTAGCAAGATAGTGTCATAGGCTAACCAAAACCGAACATTTATATATAAAAATATAATGTCTACTGTCTAGTATTTAGACAGTATCACATTTTACTGGAGGCTGAAAAATATTTGCACTAAATATAGGCTACACCTAAGCAGATATTCGCAAATAAGCTACATTACGCAAAAGTCAGTATTTTTAGCATGATAATCAGTGTCATAAGCTAATCAAAACGGAGTGAAATATAATACAAATATGTTTAGAGAGTAATATCACATTGAAACACGACCATATACACGAATGTTAGGGATATTGTAAGGCAATCTTTCCTGTAAGATGTCAAAAGCTAACCAAAACTAAGCAAAATATAGTCTGAAAATTCATATGAGTTCTATATAATCAGAAAAAGAATTATATAACACTAAACAACTTACTCAAACTTGTATACTCAACGGGATCAATTCGGTCTTGAAAATGGAGCCGTTCGTCTTCTGAGATGCGATCTTTCTCTGAGGAAAAGGTGAATTCTTCCTCGCTGTCCATAATCATCTGGAGGACGACTTTACCGGAGAAGCGTGCCATCCTCAAAACGCGATGAACTATCCGTGAATCTGACGAAGAAGCTGCGTGTTTTCATGGCATTGATCGGAGGGCGTGTGCGAGGCATATAGATCACTTAAAATATTACCATGTGAATAGAGCCGGGGGTCTTGGCAGCCTCAGCTCATTAAAAATAATGAAGGGAGAACGAAGAGAACGAGACTGTGCCTCTCCTTGGTTTCAAACGGATTACATAAACTAAGAATATGTGTTTTTTTATATAAATTACTTCATTTAAAACAAGAGAATTCTAGCTTCATAAAGACAAATCTCTCGTTCCTGAGTGACAAGTATTCGCTGAGTTACGGTACGTTCACACGGGGCGTCAGCGTCAACGCTTCCCATTGACTTTGAATGGGTGACGTCAAGCGTTGCCGAAAAGAATTGTGGATCCGTCGGCGGCGCTTCACTGGCATTGCTCGCGGCAGAAGTTGAGAATTTTTCAACTTCTGCTGCGAGCAATGCCAGTGAATCGCCGCAGACGGAAGCGTCAGCCAATCAGGATCGCTCTATGCAAATACAGTAGCCAGGCGGCAGCCAATCACGTTCATCCTGTTCATCCTGTCATTCCTGTCTAATTTCATTGGCTGACGCTGCTATGACCATGGCGTCGTGCCAAACTTCAGCCACGCCTTCCGTCAAGCGTTGACGCTGACGCTCCGTGTGAACGTACCGTTACAGTTCATTTTCGGACGCGTTTCAGAATGGACTTCCCTGACAGAGAGAAGGCAGAACTCGCATCATGTTTATTTTTCTTTATTTGGCGAAAGACACAACACTTTGTTTTTATTGTGAGTATACACAAAAAAAATAGAACCTTAACTGGATCGAATGATGTAAAACACTTAAATGTAAGATCAAAACCAACACACCTCTGCACACCTGTGTCCCGTTGCTCTAATGGCTCCTGCTAGAGTATATAAGAGAAGTGTGAAACAGAATGAGGCACGCAGCGGTGAATCCTGTGCGCGTCATGATGCCCAGTCAGCCGTTGAAGACAAGTTGTGTTCTATTTGATGTTTTTTGTCTTGATCTATTTGTTAGTCTGTTAAATACGTTTTGACGTTGTTATTGTTACATGTGGAGAGCGGGAATGAGAGAATATTTATAGCAGAATGGTTTCGCTGTTTCGAGCCATAGTCCATGGAGCTCACTGTGCGTTCTGGTACCAAAGGCTGATGGGTCTTTTTGCCTTTGTACTGACTTTAGAAAGGTCAATTCTGTCACTGTGGCTGATGCTTTTCCGATACCGCGTATTGATGATTGTATTGACAATCTTGGGGGCGCAAAATAGGGCTGGGCGATATGGAGCAAAAAATATATCTCGATATATTTTGTTGTATCTCGATATACGATATATATCTCTATCTTTACAGGAAAAATAACCCCCCAAAAACTACTGCAAAAACAAATAAGCCTTTTTTTTATTGAAGTGCAAAGAGGTAGGCAGTTCATGTAGGAACAAAGTGCTTCTTTGACATTTAAAAAAAAATCCCTGTATACAAAAATAATAATTTAACTGTAAAATAAAGGAAAAATTATACATATTGCCTTTTCATTCAAAAATAAAACAACTCAACTCAAGGTAGGCAGTGTAGGGTTTCCCGCAGAAAATGTGTTAGTACCTTCAAGTTAGCCTACGTGTTGCCACCATACACATCAGCATAAATGCTCCTGATACAATTTTTTAATAAACAAAATAATACATTTGTTATTAAAGCATTAACATTCACAAACCACTGTTAATTTAACATAAAAGCAAGCACGCTGTGTGCATGGTTTGCCATGACTGAATGCGAGCAAAGTGTAATAATTCCTAAAAAGCTGACATCAGTTCATCGCGATCTCATACATCTGTTATTATCATTGATGACTGCACAATGAATCTTTCATAATGTCTACACTTTGTTTGTTATAATCAGAGGATTTGCCAGCATGCAGAATTTAGCACTGAACAAACAGTCAGTTTTGAGCGGTGAGGAGTTTCTATCTTAAATGCTTCTGATTGGCCATTGCGTTCAAGAAATCAACACATATGTCTGTGATTGGCTACAAATAGAAACTCTGGCCTGTAAATTGTGTCTATTTTGTTTTAGTTGTTCTTGTTGCTTTTCTGCAACAGATGAATAACAATTGATTAGTTTTTTTGTTTTATTCATAGATATTTCTATTTAATCGTTTTATTCTCCCGCAGCCCGCACACACAGAGTAAGTGCATTACCGCCCGCGCTCGCACTCTGCCATCAAATCTAGTCCCGCGCCGCACGTCTCTAGATCGAGAGCCCGGCCCGAGTATAGCGGCGGGAAATATCGGACTCGGGCAGAGAATCTAAGCTCTAAACAGGACAGAGTAACACGGCGGATATTGCTCATATACATTGTTTTGACAATGTAGTTAGTGGGCAGGCGTGTGTTGCTTAGGCGGCCGCCTTTAGCACAGCACAGAGAAGGCAAATAAGCAAAGTGGCGAAATCAGAATTAAATATAAACAATATATCGATATATACGATATGTCAAAATCCATATCGTGTTTAAAAAATATCTCGATATATTTTAAATATCAAGATATCGCCCACCCCTAGCGCAAAATATATCACTAAGTTAGACCTGCTGAAAGGCTATTGGCAGGTGCCTCTAACCGAGCGCGCTTCTGAGGTATCCGCGTTCATAACCCCTGATGCTTTCCTGCAATATACGCAAATGGCATTCGGCCTGCGAAACGCCATTTATGTTACGAACCCGTGGTTTACATATGCTCGTTTTTAAAGGGTTCAGCAACATAAAGGAGACGCAAGGCAAAGAGCAGTTTAATACATTTATTTTTAAGACTAATAAAGGACTGCACAAACTCACGTCTCTCAATCTCTCTCTTCTCACACGCAATACTCACATTTAACTTACTCAATTCAACATCTATTTAACAGACACATAACGAATATAATAAAATAGTAGCACAGCACAAAAACACAGCTTGTCTTGGTCAGCAGGCTAGGGATCTTGACGCGCACGGAGTTCACCGTGGCGTGTCACACCCTCCTTCACGTTCCACTTTTATGCTCAGCACAAGCCATCAGAGCAACGGACCACAGGTGCGCAAGGGCGGAGCCTACGCTCAGAAAGAAAGACTAATTAGAACACAACAAACACACACAGAACATACAAAAGGCAACACCCATAAGGCTGAGGCCGTAACACTTCCCCCCCTAAAGGAAAAATCTGATTTTTTTTCCTTCTCCCCCTCCTTAGAAGGGAAAAGAAAACTGATTCTGCATGAAAAGTCACACAGAAAACTCAAACTAATCCACGAGACAATGCGTCTGCAATCACGTTGTCAGATCCCCTTTTATGGTGGATCTCTAATTTATACGGCCGAACCATTAAAGCCCAACGCATCAATCGCTGATTATGGTTGTACATTTTACTTAGAAACACGAGCAGATTGTGATCCGTGTAAACGACGACTGGAGAAGAACTAGACCCCACATAGACGTTGAAATGTTGTAGGGCTAACAACATAGCTAAAGTTTCTTTTTCAATCGTTGAATAATTCAACTGATGACGGTTAAACTTAGCTGAAAAATACAAGACTGGGTGGCCTATTTCATCAGCACCCTCCTGTAACAGGACAGCTCCCACTCCAACCGCGCTAGCGTCCACCTCAAGCTGGAACGGACGAGTCACATCTGGAGCGGACAGCACAGGGGCACTGCAAAGGAGAGATTTTGCAGAGAGAAATGCCTGCTGGCACTCGTTAGTCCAAGTGAAACAGACTTTAGGACTACACAACTTCGTTAAAGAGGCAACAACACTTGAGAAATTTTTACAGAAGCACCGATAGTACCCAACCATCCCCAGGAATCTACGTAATTCTCTCCTCGTAGTAGGTACTGGGTAGCTGAGGACAGCAGCCACTTTTCCGTCCAATGGCCGTACTTGACCGTTCCCCACCTGCTTTCCTAAGTAGGTGACAGAAGCCTTCACAAATTCACATTTCTTTAAATTTAATGTTAAGGAAGCAGCTTCTAATCGGCGAAACACATCATGCAATGTCAACATGTGTTCATCCCATTTAGACGAATAAATGACTACATCGTCCAGGTAGATATTGCAGTTAGGAACCTCGCCCAAAACGATAGACATTAAACGTTGAAACGTTGCTGGTGCGTTCCGAAGGCCAAAGGCCATACGAGTGTACTGCAGAAAAGCGTCAGGGGTTACGAACACGGAGATCTTAGAAGCCCGCTCGGTTAGAGGCACCTGCCAATAACCTTTCAAAAGGTCTAACTTGGTAATGTATTTCGCACCCCCTAGACTGTCAATGCAATCGTCAATCCGTGGTAACGGAAAAGCATCAGCTACAGTGACGGAATTTACTTTTCTAAAATCGGTACAAAAACTTGAAGACCTATCAGCCTTTGGTACCAGAACACACGGCGAGCTCCATGGACTATTACTCGAAACAGCAAAACCGTTCTGCAATAAATACTTAACCTCATTTTTCATTGCTTCTCTCTTACTTACAGGGCTACGATAAGCATGTTGCTTGATTGGTAAAGCACTACCGATCTTGATGTCATGCTGGATGACATTAGTACCGAGAGGAACGTCATTGAACAAACTGGGAAAACTATTTATCAGCTTCATTACGTCTTCACGCTGTTCAGGCGATAGATAAGAAAGCTGAGCAGGAAGCGAAGACAAAACTTCTGAATTTTCAAAACATCCTCCCTTTAAAGCTTCCACAGATACATTCAACCCGTCATCCTCAGTGTCGGTAGGCAAAGTGTAAGTTAGCAATGAAACGTGCTCAGCGGTTAACTCAGTCACTGGTGTACAAACTAAATTCTCAGTGTTCTCTTTTGGTTCAGCACGACATAAATATAGTTTCAGCATATTCACGTGACATAAGAGAGTTTTTCGCCTCCGTTCTGGTGTGTGTTAAATGTAATCAGTTTCACCCAAATTACTTTTGATCACGTAAGGACCAGAAAAACGTTTAATGTCAACTGTCTTAGGCGAGGTTCCTAATTGCAATATTTATTTGGATGATGTAGTCATTTATTCGTCTACATGGGCTGAACACATGTTGACACCTTATATGACGTGTTTCGCGTTTAGCAGCTGCTTCCTTAACGTTAAATCTCAAGAAATGTGAATTTGTTAAGGCTTCTGTCACATATTTAGGGAAGCAGGTGGGAAATGGTCAGGTACGACCATTGGACGGAAAAGTGGCCGCTGTCCTCAGCTACCCAGTTCTCTCCAGTAGAGGAGAGAACTGCTGAGATTCCTGGGAATGGTTGGATACTACTGGTGTTTTTGCAAAAAATTCTCGAGTGTTGTTGCCACCTTAACTCAACTCTGTAGTCCTAAAGTTTGTTTCAGTTGGACTAATGAGTGCCAGCAGGCATTTCTCTCTGCGAAATCTCTTCTTTGCTGTGCACCTGTGCTGTCTGCCCCAGATGTGACCAGTCCGTTCCAGCTTGAGGTGGACGCTAGTGCGGTTGGAGTGGGAGCTGTCCTGCTACAGGAGGGTGATGATGGAATAGGCCACCCTGTGTCGTACTTTTCAGCTAAGTTAAACCGTCATCAGTTGAATTACTCAATTGAACAATTGAAAAGGAAACTTTAGCTATGTTGTTGGCGTTGCAACATTTTGATGTTTATGTGGGGTCTAGCTCTTGTCCAGTCGTTGTTTATACGGATCACTATCCGCTGGTTTTCCTGAGTAAAATGTATAACCATAATCAACGACTGATGCATTTAGAGATCCATCACAAAAGAGGATCTGACAATGTGGTGGCAGACGCTTTGTCTCGCGGTTTGGTTTAGGTTTCTGTATGGTTTCATTCAGAATCAGTTTTCTTTTCCCTTTTAAGGAAGGAAAGAGAAAAAAAGTCTGATTCTTCCTTTTCGTATTTTGTGTGTATCTGTTTTGTGCTCCGATTAGTCTTTAGGCTTGTTTGAGATGCGCCTTGCCTTGCCTGAATTGTAGTCGAGAGTAGGTGGCTGTAGTGAGGGGAGGAGTGAAAAAAATGCAGGCAAGACGGACACTTCCTGAATCTCGCTGTGTTGTGGACTGCAAACGTCAGAGAACGGAAGAGATCGCATTCGCGTTCTTTATCGCAGACGAAGTGAATGCAATTGATATACCACTACTTTTGCACGAAGAAAGTTATGATGAGGAGAATCACCGAAGGTGAAATGCTCATTACTTAAAATGGCTTTTTCAGTAAATAGTAGGGATATAAATCTATCTGGTCTTGGTATGTTGCAACTTGAATAGATCTAATGAAAATAAACAGTCCAGACTGCAGATAATTCAGCACTTAATAAAATATAGGTTTAAAGGATTTCATTAAAACGTAAATGAAGTCAATAGCAAGTTGCTTTCGAGAGAGGTCATAAGAAATGTTTTTTCTCTCCTAGGAATGTCCCTAAAATTCCTCACTTTGTTGAGAATGTGGTCCATTTGTACAGTCCTTCTGAGTTTCATAGTCATTTCAGACTTTCTAAAGGGCATGTGGAGGTATGTAGGCAAACAAAACATAATGTTAGGCATATGCACCCATGCATATAATTGGAGATTCTGCATACCCTCTCTCGCTTCAGCTTATAAAGCCATACAGAGACAATGGCCACTTGACTGTAAGGCAGAGACACTTCAATAGGAAACTGAATTCTGCGCGTGTAGTTATTGAGCATGCATTTGGAATTTTAAAATCAAAATTTAGGAGACTCAGATGTCTGCACATGAAAAAAGTAAAGAACATTTCTTCTGCAGTCACAGCCTGTTGCATCCTCCATAACATCTGCCTGAAATCCAATGACCAAATTGACGAGGATCAGCAGGCAGATGTTATGGAGGATGACCCATACCCACCAGAAGCCCACATTCACAATGATGCATCACATCATAGAGATGCAATCTGTGGCCGCCTGTGAACATCACATTTACTTGTTCCACCTTCAACAATTCCCTCCATAAGAACTTATTTAAACTTCTCTTAAGAAGCTTTTTGATTTGACTGTTTTGTGAACTGGTAGATGGGATTTTACAGGATTATTTTAAGCACTTACTATCAAATGATTGACATATTCTGCTAGTCAACCACTGTCCCCTGTCTAGGGAGGAATGTTTTGTGTTCTCTATATGTTGTGTTCTCTATTGTGTTCTCTATATATCTCTATAATGATATATCTCTATAATGATGTTGATAAGCAATAAAATGGTGATACACATGGAAATGGATTATATAGTTAAACTTTATTTTTTAATAGATCGATTATCATTTCCTGGGATTTACTGATTTGTTTTAGTTGTCCAAGGATTTCTCCAAGGCAGGTAAGAGATTTTTTTTTTCAAACATCTTTCTCCGCCTCTCTTTAAGCCTTCTTCGGCGCTCCACGTCAGGCCACACTAGTGACTCAAGAGCAGCTGTTCTCCTCTCTGAATGCGCTTAATATACTTCACAGAATGTGGATGTTTGTCTCCTTCTGTGCATTTCTTTGGAGGGCATAGCAGTGGAGGGACCTGGTTGTTCTTCTGGGAGAGAATGTGCTTCTGGGAGAGGCTGTTCTTGGGAGCCTGTGGCCTGTGCAATTGAGGACGTGGTCTGGGATGAGGTCGTGTTGAACAGAGGAGTTGAGCAGATTGTGCCTGATGGTGCACTCCCAACTCCAGATTTGCCAAATAAGTCTTCCATTTCCTTTGAGAAAACGTGTAAAACAATGTAAATAGAGATGCTTTAGAAATATTTTTTTTTATGTAAACCCAGTGATTTGCAGTAATTTCAATACAAAAAGCACACCAACCTTGTAATACTCCCATGTAACTTTTCTCTCTCCTGTTGATCGACACCGGTCTTTAGCCCTTTTGTAAGTAGTGATCATGTTGCCAAGTGTTTTGCGCAATTTTTCATTGGTGATGTTGTAACCTTTTTCTTTGAAGGCTAGCTCCAGCTTTTTGTAAAATGCTATTTTATTTCTGTAGTACAAATGCAGATGCATTTGTGTGAGGTCAAGCAGCAGCACCGTGGTCCTGTGTGTGAATTCTACAAAAACAGCAGTTTAAAATTGTGAGAGATAAACTTTATACATATTAGAAACAGTTCATACCTTGTTGGGTTTCTTGAAATTCTGACTGCATGGAAGGGGATTGAAGATTGTGTGTTTGTGACATTTATTTTCCTTGTTTCAACAGGACACTTGACAAGGGATACTGGATTATCAATCGCTGGAGGGGGACACTGAGACCGAGATACTGGACGTGGAGGGGGAAGTTGAGACAGAGTAACAGAAGGGCCACACTGAGACAGAGATGCTGGACGTGGAGGGGGAAGTTGAGACAGAGTAACAGAAGGGCCACACTGAGACAGAGATACTGGACGTGGAGGGGGAAGTTGAGACAGAGTAACAGAAGGGCCACACTGAGACAGAGATACTGGACGTGGAGGGGGAAGTTGAGACAGAGTAACAGAAGGGCCACACTGAGACAGAGATGCTGGACGTGGAAGGGGAAGTTGAGACAGAGTAACAGAAGGGCCACACTGAGACAGAGATGCTGGACGTGGAGGGGGAAGTTGAGACAGAGTAACAGAAGGGCCACACTGAGACAGATGCTGGACCTAGAAGGGGAAGTTGAGACAGAGTAACAGAAGGGCCACACTGAGACAGAGATGCTGGACATGGAAGGGGAAGTTGAGACAGAGTAACAGAAGGGCCACACTGAGACAGAGATGCTGGACGTGGAAGGGGAAGTTGAGACAGAGTAACAGAAGGGCCACACTGAGACAGAGATGCTGGACGTGGAAGGGGAAGTTGAGACATGGTAACAAGGGCCACACTGAGACAGAGATGCTGGACGTGGAGGGGGAAGTTGAGACAGAGTAACAGAAGGGCCACACTGAGACAGAGATACTGGACGTGGAAGGGGAAGTTGAGACAGAGTAACAGAAGGGCCACACTGAGACAGAGATGCTGGACGTGGAAGGGGAAGTTGAGACAGAGTAACAGAAGGGCCACACTGACACAGAGATGCTGGACGTGGAGGGGGAAGTTGAGACAGAGTAACAGAAGGGCCACACTGAGACAGAGATGCTGGACGTGGAGGGGGAAGTTGAGAAAGGGTAACAAGGGCCACACTGAGACAGAGATGCTGGACGTGGAAGGGGAAGTTGAGACAGAGTAACAGAAGGGCCACACTGAGACAGAGATGCTGGACGTGGAAGGGGAAGTTGAGACAGAGTAACAGAAGGGCCACACTGAGACAGAGATGCTGGACGTGGAGGGGGAAGTTGAGACAGAGTAACAGAAGGGCCACACTGAGACAGAGATGCTGGACGTGGAAGGGGAAGTTGAGACAGAGTAACAGAAGGGCCACACTGAGACAGAGATGCTGGACGTGGAGGGGGAAGTTGAGACAGAGTAACAGAAGGGCCACACTGAGACAGAGATGCTGGACGTGGAAGGGGAAGTTGAGACAGAGTAACAGAAGGGCCACACTGAGACAGAGATGCTGGACCTAGAAGGGGAAGTTGAGACAGAGTAACAGAAGGGCCACACTGAGACAGAGATGCTGGACGTGGAAGGGGAAGTTGAGACAGAGTAACAGAAGGGCCACACTGAGACAGAGATGCTGGACGTGGAAGGGGAAGTTGAGACAGAGTAACAGAAGGGCCACACTGAGACAGAGATGCTGGACATGGAAGGGGAAGTTGAGACAGAGTAACAGAAGGGCCACACTGAGACAGAGATGCTGGACCTAGAAGGAGAAGTTGAGACAGGGTAACAGAAGGGCCACACTGAGACAGAGATGCTGGACCTGGAAGGGGAAGTTGAGACAGGGTAACAAGGGCCACACTGAGACAGAGATGCTGGACGTGGAGGGGGAAGTTGAGACAGAGTAACAGAAGGGCCACACTGAGACAGAGATACTGGACGTGGAGGGGGAAGTTGAGACAGAGTAACAGAAGGGCCACACTGAGACAGAGATGCTGGACGTGGAAGGGGAAGTTGAGACATGGTAACAAGGGCCACACTGAGACAGAGATGCTGGACGTGGAAGGGGAAGTTGAGACAGAGTAACAGAAAGGCCACACTGAGACAGAGATGCTGGACGTGGAAGGGGAAGTTGAGACAGAGTAACAGAAGGGCCACACTGAGACAGAGATGCTGGACGTGGAGGGGGAAGTTGAGACAGAGTAACAGAAGGGCCACACTGAGACATAGATGCTGGACGTGGAAGGGGAAGTTGAGACAGAGTAACAGAAGGGCCACACTGAGACCGAGATACTGGATGTGGAAGGGGAAGTTGAGACAGAGTAACAGAAGGGCCACACTGAGACAGAGATGCTGGACGTGGAAGGGGAAGTTGAGACAGAGTAACAGAAGGGCCACACTGAGACAGAGATGCTGGACGTGGAAGAGGAAGTTGAGACAGAGTAACAGAAGGGCCACACTGAGACAGAGATGCTGGACGTGGAAGGGGAAGTTGAGACAGAGTAACAGAAGGGCCACACTGAGACAGAGATGCTGGACCTAGAAGGGGAAGTTGAGACAGAGTAACAGAAGGGCCACACTGAGACAGAGATGCTGGACATGGAAGGGGAAGTTGAGACAGAGTAACAGAAGGGCCACACTGAGACAGAGATGCTGGACGTGGAAGAGGAAGTTGAGACAGAGTAACAGAAGGGCCACACTGAGACAGAGATGCTGGACGTGGAGGGGGAAGTTGAGACAGAGTAACAGAAGGAGCCACACTGAGACAGAGATGCTGGACGTGGAAGGGGAAGTTGAGACAGAGTAACAGAAGGGCCACACTGAGACAGAGATGCTGGACGTGGAAGGGGAAGTTGAGACAGAGTAACAGAAGGGCCACACTGAGACAGAGATGCTGGACATGGAAGGGGAAGTTGAGACAGAGTAACAGAAGGGCCACACTGAGACAGAGATGCTGGACGTGGAAGAGGAAGTTGAGACAGAGTAACAGAAGGGCCACACTGAGACAGAGATACTGGACGTGGAAGAGGAAGTTGAGACAGAGTAACAGAAGGGCCACACTGAGACAGAGATGCTGGACGTGGAGGGGGAAGTTGAGGCAGAGTAACAGAAGGGCCACACTGAGACAGAGATGCTGGACGTGGAGGGGGAAGTTGAGACAGAGTAACAGAAGGGCCACACTGAGACAGAGATGCTGGACGTGGAAGAGGAAGTTGAGACAGAGTAACAGAAGGGCCACACTGAGACAGAGATGCTGGACGTGGAAGGGGAAGTTGAGACAGAGTAACAGAAGGGCCACACTGAGACAGAGATGCTGGACGTGGAAGGGGAAGTTGAGACAGAGTAACAGAAGGGCCACACTGAGACAGAGATGCTGGACGTGGAAGGGGAAGTTGAGACAGAGTAACAGAAGGGCCACACTGAGACAGAGATGCTGGACGTGGAGGGGGAAGTTGAGACAGAGTAACAGAAGGGCCACACTGAGACAGAGATGCTGGATGTGGAGGGGGAAGTTGAGACAGAGTAACAGAAGGGCCACACTGAGACAGAGATGCTGGACGTGGAGGGGGAAGTTGAGACAGAGTAACAGAAGGGCCACACTGAGACAGAGATGCTGGACGTGGAGGGGGAAGTTGAGACAGAGTAACAGAAGGGCCACACTGAGACAGAGATGCTGGACAGTGGGTAGTATCTGCTAAAGAGAACACAATAATAAAAAAAATTCCCCATGATCATTTTAAATGTTATTATGGTTTAAATAATGGGCCTTGGCGGCAGGTAACGCTTAGCTGGTCGCAACTGGCGGCGGGCATCAGCCGCAGGGCGGGGCTGAGAGGCCTGCTTTGCCGGTTTCGCTGGCTGAGGGGCAGGGGCCGCGGTCTTGGGCCTGCTTGACGAGGAGCTGGACCGTTTCTGCAGGAAGTGTCACATGGCCTGGGACGACTTCTGCGCTTCGGTGTACCTCTCGGAAAAGGTGGTTCAGAGCTCGAAAAATCAGTCCACTCCGACCCTAAAAGCTTGCTGGAACCAGGAAACATTTTAGAAAAATGTTGATGACAATCTCGTTATAAAATATAATAACACTGCATTTCATTACTATTTATCATGAGAGAGTTAATCCGTTTCAGTCTCTCTCCAGAAACTACTGGTAGTTTATGGACATTCAGCTTAAATCTCTCTCGAGCAATGACAGAAGGGAGTACTGGCAGTTTATGCAGGTTCGTTTTCAACAAAGATCAGGCTGTGCCATTTCCATCTGAACAATCAGCAGCTGCAGAGAACAATTCTAAACAAATATAAGCCCTACTTGGTTTAACATACCCAAACACTCATGTTGTAATATACTGTTCTTTCCTGTTGTAAATGAAATTACAATGAGCTGAATTCAGACGTGGCCTGAACTCTGCCTATTCATCTGACCGTCTACAGAGAATAAAAACACAGCATTCCCACCCACTCTTTGTTCCTTTTTCACTGTTGACTCAAGGCAAACCTTTGAAGGAATATTTTTAATGAGTAAAACACGGAAGGGTATGGAGCAGACCAGAATAACAAAAAGGTGCTTTAAGGCCATCAGGAAGATTTATCTGTATATAACTGCATTTAATTTTTCAATTGATTAATTAAGTTTTGGACTCATCATTCTACTTTCATTACTTTCATCTATGCAGATGTTAAAATTTTTTTTTTAAAAAAACTTAATGACTGAAACATTTAGATACAAACCTTCAGACTGGAGCAGCCTGGTGAATTGGTATAGCTAGCTATCAATGACATGTTCTCAGTGTAATTAATAATGTTGTACTAAAAGCCATTAAACAAAACAATTACATATGTAATATGTATGGAGTAGCCCCTAGTGAAAACGGAAAAAAAAAAAAAAAGATTTGAAAGACATTTATTTTATGCTAATTATACTACAAATACATTTACATATTTGTGTACTTAATATAAATATCCTGCTATTGTACTGTTGGCATAATAAATGAGTATCATTCAAATCTGCTAAATTGGAACAACACATTTTGTGCTTAATGCACTTTAGTTATCTAGAAACAGTGCAGAGGTCAGAGAAGTAGGCCATATTTGATTGTGCTAAAGTGGACTATTGCAAGTATACTTTAGGTACACTTTAAATATCTTCCATTTAAAGACTGATATTATACAGAAATAATGATATCCTTACTAATAGTGATATTAAACACACGTTAGGCTTAATATTAAGAAATGTGCATTGTGCAATAAAGAGGTACTCCAAATAAAGTTTCATTATAATATTTATATCAGTAAGTCTCAAGCGATATTTCAGGAAATATGTTAATGTTTCTCTTTCTAACATTCGTTCGGTATCTCAATATGGGAACGCCTCTGGGCGTGACCGATCGCGGAAGCACCAATTACACCACGTCTGCCGATCATGGCAGACCAATCGCTGCAGGGATTAGGGAGTCCCGCCTCCCTGTATATAAACCACAGCTTCCTGCCGTTTCGTCATTCTCGCTCTCTTCCCCGTGGAAGATTTCGGAAGCTGTCCTCAGCAGACTTGGGAATTATTGCTTAACAGTTTCTTGACGGAGCCGAGAGGTAACGTCCCTAACGCAATCAATTTCTTGAGTTGTTGAGTGACTTCATCACTTAAGAGTGCGATACCTAACGTGTCAAGACGAGTTTTCCTGCTCTTAAAGGGACACTAAGTAGGAATTACTCCCATCTAGAGGTGAATTCGTATTTTGCATCCAAACTAATTTTGCTCTCCAGCGCCTCGCTTTTTCAAATGCGCATTGCATCTACGGTAGGCGATATGTACCAAAAAGCTTTGACAGGATGCCTTCTAATAGCACTTCGTCAAGTTTTCCTTCAGGTGAACAGGTGTGTTATTTTTAAACAAACTGCAACATGACAACAAACAAACGAATGTTACAGTATGAATTACTGACTGTGAAAAACATGAAATATTGTAGTTCTGCCCAGGGTGCGATTTGTGTTTTGAAACATTGTTATTCATACAAATAAATCATGAGAACATGAACTTTATCACTGCATGTGCAGGAATTGTAAAATCTTTTTTCTTATTAACTGAAGTAGCCTAACGCAATATTTTTACTCTAATAGCTTATCTTTCCCCACACATATGAACTGTGATCATGCAATAACGTTAACTTTACATCGCGATGCTGAGCTACAGTGAAATGATAGAAAAGACATTATCTGTGATAGCAATTCGCCTCATTCGCGCAAACTGGAGTAGAATGAGGCTCGCGTCTACCGCGCCGCGCTAAACACCGCGCCGCAGGACCTCTAGATGCGCATAAACGCGTCTTTACATTGAAATCACTCGCGCCAGACGCTCAAGAGTGAGTGAGTAATCATTTTTAAATAAAATTGACTTTAATCAAACCACGGATCCGTGATAAGTTTTGTGATCCGTCTCGCCACTATAGCACTATGATCACTTTGAGGGGAGGATACATTTATCCCCACCGGGGATAAAAATAATTAAGCAGAGGCAGGGCAACATTGACCAGAAAGGGGGAAATCCCACGCATTTTACGTTCTATTTTTGACTTTTTTGGCGACAATGTTTTCTTCTCCTGTGGCTTGGCATATGTATGGTCCATAATAACAATGCAATCCAGACTTTTAAACATGCCGGTGCAGTTTCAAGCGCCTCTCACTGCTCTGCACCTGCGCTTCTGCTGGTTTCGGCTGGCTCTGAACGAAAACGCGTTGTGGAAACGCGTTGGCTTAGTACTTTTTGTCCCTCTCTGATATCATAGTTTTGCAAGATGGCGGAACTACATGGAAGCCTCCGTGGACCTACCCATCCCATGAGGGGAAAAAAATGTGTGCGCCAGTCAGCTGGTACTCTCCGCACACATTTATTCATTTCTATAGACTGGATGTGGCAGAACCCTCTCTGGCCCACTCAGTTCTGGGAGTGAGTAGTCAGGTGGTATTAGCTGGTTCTATAAGGGCGGAATTCTCAGATCATTCTGTTTCTCCGTCTGGGTCAGTGATGTATTTTTAGTTTTTTACTTCAACCCTCTCGTCTTCAGTCTGCTTCGTCAGCATATCGGCAATACGGGAGTTGTCTATATCCCATAGTGAGATACCGAACGAATGTTAGAAAGAGAACGATTTGGTTACTGACGTAAGCCAGGTTCTCTGATATTTGCCCTGTGAACATTGCCCTCCTTGCCTTTTCGCACGGAGAAGAGATATGCGGATAATGACGAAACGGCAGGTAGCTGCGGTTTATATACAGGGAGGCGGGACTCCCTAATCGCTGCAGCGATTGGTCTGCCATGATCGGCAGACGTGGTGTAATTGGTGCTTCCGCGATCGGTCACGCCCAGAGGCGTTCCCATAGTGAGATACCTCACTTCATGTTATCAGAGAACCTGGGTTATGTCAGTAACCTAATCGATTTGTAGTATACTTAGTATGAAATAAATGTATTTAAATGCACTATGGTATAGGTTTTTTACATTAGGGGTGTTATCAGCAAGAAACTAAAACTTTTTGAGTGTGTTTCCTGTACAACTCGCTGCTTAACTACCGTACAATGCATCATTGATAAAAATCAACTAGCTAGTTACGACTTTGTTATTCAACCACGCTGGTTAATGATGTCATGCAGGTGTTGGGAGTAATATTTCCAGATTCAATCATAAGCTTGGTCTAGTACAACATCTTATGTACTAGAGCATGTACATGCACACTCTTCAAAAACAATGCTTTAAATCTCTTGACTAATTAAAAGATGTAAATGACATTTGTAAATATTTTAAATAAAATATATAGATTGTGCTGAATATCAGCTTGCTTATTTTGAACATGATAAGGATTTATTCATTCCACATGTCATACAAACAAGAAAGTCTGCCTCTAGCCACAGGTCGAGAGCTGTCGTTCCAACCACACAACTTTGTGATGCCGTTTGTGAATGTTTGTTGGAACCTAAATGGTTTCGGGAAACGCAGACTCGTTGAACTGCTGATAACGACGGTACTTGCGACCATAGTTGGCTAACAATGCTTTTGGGAAACACATTCGTGGGTTAATAAAAATCCATGTATGACATGAGAACATGCTTCACTGCAGCTGAGTCACAGTAGTTTGCCAGCAAGTTGCATGTCAATGTTTTCAGCAAACAGAAGTCACATAAAACACTGTCACACTCCCATTACAAAGGTCTATCTGACCTTTGTATTACCAAATAGAAAGGTCATCAATTGTTCCTATCCTGGCAATGAAAAATAACTTTCTTAAAGAACTATCAGTATTAGAGGCTCGGATTGTTATGACTTTGTCTGTAAGCAGTGAGCACAGATTAAAATGCAGGTGAATGTACACAAAAGTTTGTTTAACATCAACAGAACGCTCAATAGCTAATCTACATACGTACACATATACATACGTACACATATTTACACAAAGTAAATACAAAGTGAAAGTGTATGAATGAAACTGGAAGAGAAGCAGGGGAAAGAAGCTATGGAATTATATATGGAATAGGTTAACCACCTGAGCAGAACCATCAGTTTCTTAAATTAAAGCACCTTGGTAACATGGGGTCTGTAAAGTGCCCCTATTTCACTATTTTAAAGTTTAAAAAAATTTTTTTTGAGGCTTCATCATCAGCTTATTTCTCACAGTGTCTGAAACAGCTTGGTCAAGGATTCGGTCTCCCTAAACCCATCCTTTCAGAGAGCCTGCTCTGTGCTCTGATTGGTCAGATGTGCCAGTCTGTTGTGATTGGTCGACCCCTTACAGTGCTTGTTGCAAACAAAACGCTCATTAGCATATCTGAATTTCAGCTCCGGATATTCCTCAGCACTTGATACGTGATATTACACTTGATACAGTGATACAAACAATAACGATGGCTTCAGTTTGATCGTTTCACTTCAAGTTTAATTTCGACAACTCAAGTCATCCTACTTTCTAATTGCATGCAACATTTATTTCCACAACAGCGTCTTCTCGACATGTCGACAACACAAACCAAACTCTTCCAGGCCTCAGCTAAAACTCCAGTGTTTGAGGATGGATCAAAAGAGACTTTGTTCAAGGGCAACCATTGAAAACCTGAAAATCTATTATGCAGAGGTCAGTTTTAGGGCCCTATTTTAACGGTGGATTGCAATTATAACGGCGGGTTTGCCAGCGCACGCAACTTACATGATGGTAAAGGTGATTTTGCAGTCTTCAGAATTTTGTTTCCTGGTTCTTGACAGACAACCCAATTTATCAGATGTCCTTATATACCGATGTGTCTTGCCACTATTGATCAAACAGGTTTGAGCCGTTATTACTACAATTAGCCTGAATAATTTGGGTAAATGTGTAAGCTAGATTTATGCCTATTTTTTTCACATCTTCATGGACACCACAATGATCTCCCTCGTGTGGCATACGCCCTTAAAATAGCATCTGAATAACGCGCCACTGATTTTAGACTAGGTTTTTCCTGGTCAGTGACGGAATTGTTTTCTGAAACTGCAAAATAGCAGCAGGGAACGTTTGCGCCGCAACACGCCTCCTCTTTTCACTGCACATGCGTCGGCGTACAAAGTCAATTTGTAAAATGTTTACGTTTTAAATATATTTAAAAAGTATGTTTCTTCATATTGCGTTATAGCCGATAACACCAAATCAGTAAAATAACCAAAATTGCACTACGAAAGATCTCCATGATTACCCCTTCCTGCTTTTCCCTGCTTGAGAATTTCTGTCCAATAAATGGATGACTTTAGCACACGTGTGGTTTTGTTTACAAATTTTGGTAGTGTGGGCAGTGTGAACACGAACCACACAAAACAAGAAAAATCAACATTGTATTTGGTCCAGACCAAAGTAAGTGACCTAGCGGACTTACATGGGCCGTTTCTCAATATGCGTTCTTGTCTGTACTTGTGTTCTTGTGGACTTGTGAAACGTCATCAGTCGCTGCCCAAGTACTGTCCCAATTCAAAGTTCACATCTAGCCAAGTCCAGTTCAAATCCCCGGATGTGTTCTTGATCCGCCCCTTTTACCGAGGATGCGTGTAGAGGTGACTTGTGCAAACTTGAGACAGACAGATATCCCAGAATGCATCTCGTCCCACCAGCAAGCGTCAATGGCAGAGGAGAAAACCCGCGTAATATTAAAATACTACTGTTATCGTGTCACGACATGTAATTCTAAGAGAGTTTCAGTCGAGAATGTAGTTGTTTAAAGCTCAAATCTGTGGTTTATTTATAAAGATAGCGCCTATTTAAAAAATGTATCTGACGTTTTCGGAGTTGTGAGATCCAGGCGATCACCGGGCGTTCAGCGCTCAATAACCCCGACTGGACCAGCTTTTCCTCGGCTAGTGCTTCTGATGTTTGCCGCTGGCTCTGGTGTCTCTAGTCTAGTGGTTAAACATGAGATATAATTCGTCTTGTGTATATCTAACGGGCGATCTTTGGTCTCATTAATCTATAATTTGTTCCATGGCAAATCGTTTTGGCTGAGGGCAAAGTGAAGTTTCATAATTTTATATATTTAGGCTATTTAACTTTGTAACACCTCCTTTCTTTTAAAGATGTTACTCTGAGGGGGTTCAACAGACTTTTGACATGTACTGATCAATAAACTCTTCAGCAAACAAATGTATGTTTTACACTTATTTTATTTTCCCCAGTGCTCAATACATGTACCACACAGCCAACCAATAAAACGGTAAAGCACTCTCAAAAGTCTTAGTCTCTTCAATAAGGAACCAGTGAGATGAAGTAAACTTATCGTTCGAATGTCCTGTCTTTTGGTAAGTTCAAGTGATGATGAAGGTGAATTGAGTTTCAAGCCCACAAAGCTATTTGAGTGCGATGCAATGGGTGTTGTCCTATAATCCACAACACGAGAAAAGATCACAGACAACAGTGCTCAGTGAAACGTTGTCCTCAGCGCCACGTAGCCATGTGCAAGGCCATGTGCTGTAGACTCTTTGTCGGTGTGGACAACACTTGGATTCACTGTCTCTAGTTTTAATCCGTGCTCACAAAAGCACATGTGGCAATCAAAAGTCCTTTCTAGAAAGAAAGCAAATATCTAACATCAATGACCTTTATGAAACAAACACAACGTCAAGTATATAACTCAATCCATACTCACAGTTGAGCAGAAACTCATAGAGTTCTCAACAAAGGACTTTAGAGGAGCAAGAAGATAGCATGAGTTCAACCATTTGATTTCCCTCTACCAAACGAACTGTCTTACTCTATGGTAGGTGTGTTTATATATCCGGTTACCTCCAGGCAACAGCGCCCTCAGGCTGCTCCTGTTCTTACTACACGTGACCCAAATACATCACACTAGGGCATCAACAATTAGCAATAGAACAATACAATAGAACAAGTAACGTTCTGTCCGTTACATACCCCTCCCTTTGGTGTCAAAATTTGACAAATGGCACATTTTTAAGTTTTGGGTATGATAACTGTCAATCTGGGTAGGATCAGACAACATTGTCACCTTGTAATTTACTGGACCTAGCCTTTTGACTACTTTAGCTGGCCCTCGCCATTTTGGGGCAATTTTAGCCATGAAACCATCATCTGCACGAGATAAAGGATGAGTACGCACCCAAACTAGATCACCCTCCTGGAAGTCTTGGGTTCTTCTCTTGATGTTGTAATACTTCCTCTGTTTAGTTTGTGCTTTCTCAACATTTTCTCTAACAGCTTCGTACAGTAGTTTCTGGCGATCAATGGTACTGTAGCTTGGTTGATCTGGATCTGGCGGGTTCTGTAAAGCTCTTTGTAATGGTCCTTTCAATTGACGTCCCAGGGCCACTTCAGCGGGTGAAAATCCTGTGCTTTCATGCCATGCTGTATTCAAAGCAAATCTAAATTCGCAGATCCATTGATCCCAAGTACGATGATTATTATCAACATATGAGGCAATCATGGTTTTTAGATTTCGGTTAATGCGTTCAGTCAGGTTTGATTGTGGATGATAAGCAGTTGTGAGTTTTTGAGTTACCTGCCACTGCTTGCATAACTGATCCAGGAGGTTTGAGGTGAATTGAGTGCCTCTGTCAGAAACAATGAAGGCTGGTGTTCCCCACCTTGTAAATATCTCTTCGATGAGAATACGAACGATGATGTTAGATTTGGCAGATCTCATGGGGAAGACCTCTACCCATTTAGAGAAGTAGTCTACCACCACTAGAAGATATTCGTTTTGTCGGGTACTCCGTGGGAATGGTCCCATAATATCCATGCCGAGCATGTATCCGGGCTCAACAATGGGCACACTTTGGAGACCTCCTGCTGGCTTCAAGTTGGTAGCCTTATGCTGTTGACATTTTTCACACTGTTTGCAGTGTTGCCATACGTCAGTACGCATGGAAGGCCAATAAGCAAATTCTAGGAGTCTCATTAGAGTTTTAAACTTGCCTAAATGTCCACTGAGGGGGCTGTCATGGGCATACGTTAAAAACACTTCCTTCAAGCTAGCAGGTACCATAATCTGGAATCTTTGACCTCCTTTGGAGACTGGGACACTCCTGAACAAAATATCATTTCTCAAGACATAGTGAGTTCTCATAAGGTCAGTGGTATTTTGGTTTTTGACTCTTACCATGATCTCATGGCACTCTGTGTCTTCCTTCTGCTCAGCAGCAATCTGAGACAAGTCCATTGGCAGTTCACAAGTGATAGGATTAAGAACATGTTTTGCAGGTGTGTGCATCAGCATGGCTGTTGGTTCAGCTAGATATCTCCTTGACAAAACATCAGCAACCACATTACATTGTCCTTTTCTATAACGTACTACGAAGTGATAGCCTTGAAGTCTGATAGTCCATCTTTCCAACCTAGACGAAGGCTTTGGGTGTTGAAAAAGCCAAACCAAGGAAGCATGGTCAGTGATTACTTCAAATGCTCTGCCCTCAAGATAATGATGCCACTTCTCCACAGCCCAGACTACTGCTAGGCATTCTTTCTCTGATGCAGAATATGATCTCTCAGCCCCTCTCAGTAATCTAGATGCATAAGCAATCACTTTCTCTTGTCCATCCACCTCTTGTGTCAGCACTGCTCCCAAACCAACTCCGCTTGCGTCTGTTTGCACTTTAAAAGAAGAATCAAAATTGGGTGTGTTTAAAACAGGGGCTTTAGTCAGGTCATCTTTGAGGAGTTCAAACGATCTCTGGCACACGTCCGTCCACATCCATTTAGCTCCTTTTTTCTTTAGTGCATGCAAGGGTGCTGCTTTAGTTGAGAAATCTGAAATGAAACGGTGGTACCAAGCCGCAAGACCTAGGAACCGTTGTAATTCTTTTATGGAAGTCGGTGTAGGGAATGATTTGATCGCATCTACCTTGTCAGAATTCACTTTGACTCCATCCGCAGTGATTGTGTGACCCAAGTAGTCCAGTGATGAACAGATAAATTTACACTTCTTCAGATTGAGAGTGAGACCGGCGTTGTGCAAACTGTTGAATACTTGATTAAGATGTTGCAGATGTGTTTGAATGTCTGGTGAGTACACAATGATGTCATCTATGTATACCATACAAAACCTGTTCTTGTGCTCTCTGAGAACTTGTTCCATTAAACGTTGGAAAGAGGCAGCTGCATTTTTAAGGCCAAAGGGAAGACACAAAAATTCATATAACCCTGAAGCGGTTACAAATGCAGTCTTCTCCACACTTGCAGCATTCATCTCTACTTGCCAGTAGCCACTCTTCAAGTCCAAAGTGCTGAACACCTTAGCTCCTTGCAAAGAATCCAGTATATCTGTAATTTGGGGCATTGGATAAGCATCGAGGTGAGTTTTAGAATTAACACCACGATAGTCAACGCATAACCGAGATCCACCATCCTTCTTATCTACTACCACAACAGGGGAAGCCCATGGTGACGTGGAAGGTCTAATGATTTTTTGTTGGAGCAATTCTTTGATTTGTTCTTCAATAAAATCATTCTTGACTCTGGATACTCGATAAGGTCTCTTTCTTAGGGGAAGTTCATCAATGGTTTTTATTTCATGTTTGATGCAGTTTGTACGTCCTAGCTTGTGAGTGCACACTGATGACCAATCATACATGAGAGATTTCAGCTGATTCTTTACCTTGAGGGATGCATGAGAATTTTCCACCGCTTGTTCAATGAGCTTCAAGTCTTCCTTTTTTGAGATCAATTCGACATCATCTTGTGCAGCATAAAACTGGATGACAGAATTCTTGTGAAGTTCGTTGAAACAAATGGGGTGACTGGCATTGGAATCAGGCAAGTAAACACGTGAAGAATTAAAATCAATGGTTACTTTGGCTTCCCTTAGGAAATCCAGTCCCAAGATGACAGGAACAGCCAAGTCTTCATCATTCATCACGTACAATGTGACGGCGAGTTTCACTCCATATATCTCACATTTCCAGAGAACCTTTCCCTGAGTTCTCTGACTCTGACCATTAGCAAGCATAAAAGTTTGAGTACTTTTGGTCAAATGCTCATCATCTTTTCTCAGCCTCTGCCAAACTTTCTGCTGCATCAAAGAGAAGGTGCTCCCAGTGTCAATTACAGCATTAAAGTAAGAGTGATTTAAAATGATTGGAGTTTGCAGCACTTTATTACATTGAGAGTTGGGAGTTGGATCAACGAGCATAAGGTGATTTTGTTGCCCTCTTCCACCAGAAGATTTCTTCCTCTGTTCCTCCTCTTTTCCTTGATTCCATCTCTTTTTACTCTCAACCCAATCCTTTTCTATCTGCGTACCAAGACGGACCAGATCATCAACCGTCTTCACTGTTCCCCTTAACAACGAAGCCAATCGAGGGTTGCAGTTTCTTAAAGTCGCTTGAACTATCTCAGTTTCAGTCATTCCAGGATTATTCTTCAGAGACAGGGCTCTGTAATTGAAAACAAAGTCTCTAAGATTCTCATCAACCCCTTGACGATAGTTGGCTAATTTCTGGGCAGCAACTTCTTTATGATCTTCATTTAAAAACGAAAAGAAAAACTTTTTTTTGAAAGAAGACCAGTCTCTTATATTGTGTTTCTCCGCTCTCCACCAGCTCTTAGCGGTACCTTTCAGACTCACAGACAATGATGCTAACAGCTCTTCAGGATACAGAGGTCTCAGCTCATTATATTCTTCGAATCGATCAATAAAATCAATTGGGTCCTCAGAATCAAGATTACTGAAGGTAGGCAGTTCAAGTTTAACTGGGGGATTAGACGATGAAGAAAGATAAGTTACTTGCTTTGAGCTGTTATGTGTAGCTGGGTCAATCTTGGATGGGAATTGAGACATCTTAGGAGTAGTAGTAGTACTAGTGTGCAAGGGAGTAGACATGAAAGGTTTGAAGGTTTTAAATTGTTGCTCTAATTGTCGGTCTCGTCGCTTTAAGCAATCCACAATACTTTGGCTCATATCATCGATTTTAGAAAGGAACAGCTGCTTAAGACGATCCAACTCTCTTTGCACACAATAGTTCATTTTGTCTTCACATGCTTGAAAGTTTGCATTCATAGTTTCGGTGGTCACAAGTCCACTAACACGATGCTCGAGATCAGCAAGATGCTCCTCAATGCTACACATGCGCTGGGTAGCTTCTTCATTGTCGAATTGCAGTCTATCTTCATGCAACTCAAGTGGTGGATGCGGTAATGGCACGTCATCGGGTTTAGCTATCTGATCAGTGGCTATACCTCTACATTCTCTCTCTTCCTCAGAGTCTAAATATAACTCACTGAAGGTATCAATGAGATTAACTACAGGGTCTCTGTGCTTAACAAAGGCTTCATCTGAGAAATCAGCATCGGTTGCCCTCTCTGCCATTGCAGCTGATGGTTTGTATTATTTGTTTGTGAAGATTAATCAGTACCGTCAAAATTTATATTTTTAATAAAAGGGACTCCATAAAGTTCAATTCACGAGTCCCTGTTCGGGCGCCAATCTGTAACACCTCCTTTCTTTTAAAGATGTTACTCTGAGGGGGTTCAACAGACTTTTGACATGTACTGATCAATAAACTCTTCAGCAAACAAATGTATGTTTTACACTTATTTTATTTTCCCCAGTGCTCAATACATGTACCACACAGCCAACCAATAAAACGGTAAAGCACTCTCAAAAGTCTTAGTCTCTTCAATAAGGAACCAGTGAGATGAAGTAAACTTATCGTTCGAATGTCCTGTCTTTTGGTAAGTTCAAGTGATGATGAAGGTGAATTGAGTTTCAAGCCCACAAAGCTATTTGAGTGCGATGCAATGGGTGTTGTCCTATAATCCACAACACGAGAAAAGATCACAGACAACAGTGCTCAGTGAAACGTTGTCCTCAGCGCCACGTAGCCATGTGCAAGGCCATGTGCTGTAGACTCTTTGTCGGTGTGGACAACACTTGGATTCACTGTCTCTAGTTTTAATCCGTGCTCACAAAAGCACATGTGGCAATCAAAAGTCCTTTCTAGAAAGAAAGCAAATATCTAACATCAATGACCTTTATGAAACAAACACAACGTCAAGTATATAACTCAATCCATACTCACAGTTGAGCAGAAACTCATAGAGTTCTCAACAAAGGACTTTAGAGGAGCAAGAAGATAGCATGAGTTCAACCATTTGATTTCCCTCTACCAAACGAACTGTCTTACTCTATGGTAGGTGTGTTTATATATCCGGTTACCTCCAGGCAACAGCGCCCTCAGGCTGCTCCTGTTCTTACTACACGTGACCCAAATACATCACACTAGGGCATCAACAATTAGCAATAGAACAATACAATAGAACAAGTAACGTTCTGTCCGTTACAACTTGAGCTATAGCCTATAGCTCAAGTTAAATGAGCTATAGGCTATTTTAAGCTGACTTGTGTTTGACTGAATTGTTTGCTTTATTTATTTTTATTTACTTATACTTTTATACTGGATATCAGATCATTAAAACGGACATTTAACAAAAAGAGTCAGGGTTGTGTAATTTAATTTTAGGCTATTTTAAAATATATATAATATTTTTTATATTTATTTTATTATACATTCTCTTCAATGTACATGTATAATAAAATAAAATGACACAACCCCGTCTGTTTTTTAAATGTCAGTTTTAATGTTAAATAATGTTTAATATTTTTAAAATGAAAGCAAAAAGAAGCAGGGTTGCGGTTTATTTTGTGTTGTTATGCAGTGAAGATAATCAATGTACATGTGGCCATTTAATGTGTTTAAGATTTTTTTTAAATGAAAAGAGGCAGAGTGTTGTTTTATACCATATTTCGTTTTATGGTTGCCTAAAATATACATAAAGAGATAACCGGGGTAGCCAGAGCGTGCTGAGTGACGCGATCAAGAACGCCGCTGTCCCATTTGCAGAATAACCGGACTTGCGTCCTCTCGTCCTCGGGAGTTCGTTCTCCTAAGTCGAACTTGGCAAGTCTGAACTACCAAGGACGCAAGTCCGAAGTTGGCGTACTTGGTATTGAGAAACGGCCATGGTGTGAATACACCCTTATAATTGCAATCATCTTTAGCAGCTGTGAGGCCAACTAGTACTGTGCCCTTATGCTGATTATTAATGTTCAACATTGTTAGGTTATTCAATAACAAGAAAGCTGAAACCACATCGAAGTGAAACATGCACATGCTCAAGGTATGTTTTAATTCAATAATGTTTAGACCTATCAGGCTATCACTAACTTATTTAGCTGTCTTTACTGTGAATATGTATTAGTTTAAATAATCACTTAAGGTGCCATAATGATTCAGCTGTGAGGTGTGATGATGACGAAGGGAAAAAACTGTTCAGGCAACTGGTGTTTTCGTCCAGTGTAAGACATAATTGTACACCATAGTCATGTGCTTGCATTTTAAGGTGTATATGATGCCACCAAAGAGGCCTTTCAGCATCTAGGGACAGAAACAGGGTGGTTAGAGAAGACAGTTGCCATGGTGCAGCTGTCAACCTCGGGCATAAATAGGGGTAATAGCCCTCCTCCAAGCTGAGGCAGGGGCTTGTATTGTCCCATTTCATTGCATGCCACATAGGTAGGTTAAATGTGAACCTCCAGAATAAATATAGGGTAGTAACCTAAACAATGTATGTTTAATGTTAAGTTGAATTCATTGTAATTGTAGACTGGAGCTGGCAATGCTATCTGTGCAAAGGAAAATTCCCATGGTGGATCATGTCTACAATCTCCTCAACATGGTTTGGAAGACACACCACTTTAGCAGCAAGTCTATGAGAGAACTACGAGCACTTGGAGTGGAGTTGGGTGTTCGTGTAAATGTACCAGGTAGTGTCAGTGGGACACACATGTGAACCGGGCCCTCCAAACCTTGCTGAAACCTGGAGGAAAGAATAAACATCTGCAGAACCCTGGCCAGTTCACAGCTGTGTATTACCACAAGGAACATTTGACTGCATCATCCACCAATGCTGATATTGCTGGGAGATCATTGAAGGTCTGTATTTAATTTCAAAATGATTTCATATTTGGGAGGCATGCAAAATAACTGATCAAATTAGTGGTTAGTAATTGGTCTTGCAGGTCAAGAAGATGATAGAAGATGGAAGCTTTGTGGGTTTCTGTCACTTCTTGGCTGACTTGTTGGAGGCCATAAGTAAATTCAGCTTTCTTCTCCAAAGAAATGATGTTATTTTGCCTCAGGTAATGTTGACATGTTAGGAAGAATATAGTTTAAGCTTACAGTGTAGGCTACACATAATTTTAATCAAGGAATATGTAGCTTTTACCCTTGTTTTTCACAAGGAAAATGTTTTACAGACTGTGAATGGGATTGAGAATCCCCTTGCAACTATTGAGGCCATGTCCGTGAGATGCAAGCTGGGGGGTAGGCTGGCAGAACTACTGGCAGACCTTCAGGCCAGGAGAAGACAACAAGAGGGTGAGACTCACCTTCTGTACAAGTTTCAGGTGAGCAGATATTTTTTTTTAAGTAAATTTTTGATTTGGAGTTGATTTTTTGTTTTGTTTTATTCTTGTCTAAATGTTGAATGTTTTGTGAACTCAGGGGATCACCATCAAAGGTGAAGTTGCTGGGCTTGGAAAGGAAGGACTCTCCATGGCAAGCACACATAAGCTACAACAAGCAGTGAGAGCAACCAGCGACTGGCTTCAGCAGTCTGCTTTGTAAGTGAAAGCACAGAATTACCGGTATATATTTTAAAAAAACTGTGAAAATAACATAAGCTATCATTATGACACATTCATTTTTCTTTTTCTCTCAACTCTGTCTTTCTATTCCTTGATAGATGAAGAGTCTTAATCAGCATCAGCAAAGTCATTCAAGATATTCAGTCATGATTCCTGGCCAGAGCAACGAGAGCTGACCGACTATGGAGCAGAGGAGCTGGACTTCCTGCTAGACCACTTTTCCTCTGTCTTAACAAGGTTAGTGACTCAAATTATCATAAAGATATAAAAAGTATAACACAGAGCAACATTTCATACATCTACTTTGATCCTGAACCTAGATTGTTTGGTCAGTTTTTCCTTTCACTCTTTTCAGAAATGGCTGTGATTCCAATCTGCCTAGAGAGGAGAGGGGGGGGGGGGGGGGGTGAGTAAAGGCTCAAGTTGTTTAGGCCTACTTGTTCTAGTGGAATGTTATTGGCCAGTGCCCCTAATGTTTACATACATTTAAGTATTGTTTGTAACTCTGAAATGACCAAAAGGTTACTAAGCACTTTGTTACTAAGCACTTTTTTTTATTCTGAATGTATGGTATATTTGTTTAATATTTGTACTGTCCTGACAGCGATGGTGCTGTCAGTTTACCTTGTTGCATCTTCAAAAGTGCAGAATAAAATGTGACACTGAATTTGAAACAGCACATTGATATTTCTGCATCTATTATCAAAGTATTTATTAGTAATACAGTAGAAGTTAGTAGATTTGGTTATCATCAAAGCAAATCTTTACACATTCAGACGGATCAGGGACTATCTACCGTTTCATGCTGCTCACACTTTCATGCACGCCATGATCTTCTCGAAAGCCTGGAATTGTTTACCCACTGAACTGAAAGGAGAGTCAAACTGGGTCCTTTTCAAACACAAACTTAAAGACTCGTGTAAAGAAATGTGACCACTGACTGTCCGTTGTTTCTATTGTGTTATACTGTATTATTATGTTTATTTTAACAATGTATTGTTTCATTTTATGTAAAGGCCCACTAGGGACAAACATTGAGAATTAGCTTCGGCTAAAATGTTGTAGTATCTAACATGAGCTTATGTAACATACTTGTCCCTATTCAAATAAACTTAAAATAAAGAATAAAATTTCAAAAATACTTGTGAGCGGCACATATGAGGTGTTTCTGGGTGTTTCCCCCTCATTTCTGTTTCAAGGTCTTGCTTGTGGCATTTCTTTGAGGTTTAGAATCCAGTATTCCTGTAATTCTTTGTCTCGTCTTCTGTCCAAACACACCGCGTCCTCTACGTCAGGTGACTGTAAATGCGCAAAAACTGTTTCCATTGCAGTTTTGCTAAATATTTATTTTTCGAATTGCCTGAAAAAACACCTCATGCGAGCGTAAAAACGGTTGTGCGATAAATGGGAGTTTTTGCAAAATTGACGTGTTTACATTTGTCGTATTTTCAATTTGCGCAATTTGAAGGGTAATGGAAACGCAACTAGTGACTGTATCCATGATAACATGGTGTAACTTTGACTTATAGGCCATTTCCACCTCACCCTGAGCCAACTCCCCTGGTATTGTCTTCCTTTTCTGTGGCAGCTCAGTTTGCACTTCCAGTTCGGTGTCTTCATCCTGTTATTGTAGCTTGGCAGAAGGATGCCCACTGCATAAAGTGGTCTGCAGCCCTTTTCACAGAGTCAAAGTCTCTAGCATTCTTTTGTAATCTTCTTGTATTCCCACATCCATCCGATACGCTGTCAAAATGTCTAATCCTCTGGTTTGTACTTTGAGAAAACATACATTTGGCTTTTGACTTGCCATCTCTTCAATAGTTGTCTAGGTGAAAAACGCATCCACAAAAAATGCATTTTGTGGGTTCCCAAAAAATCCAAAGGCCTTCTTCAGAGCAGCATCCTTGGCACACTCGCATGTTTTCCCCATTGGAGAGAGCCGTCTGTGGCAAGGTTCCTGACTCTTTTTTTCTCCCAGACATTAATTATTTGATGGGACTCTCGAATGAAAACTGCTAGGTCATTAATGTGTGATCCTAATGAACCAAGAACGTCTACACAGGCACTTAAATCCCCAGGACGAGCAGACACAACAACCTCAGTCTTATTTTCATTAAGACAAAGAAGGTTCTTATCCAACCATATTTTTAAATCTCTCAGGCAATTAAGCAATGGCTGAATTGAAACTTTGTCATTTGTTTTGACGGGTAAATAGATTTGTACATCATCCACATAACAATAGAAGGAAATAGACCAGCATGGGTCCCAATATGGACCCTTGGGGGACGCCACAAGAAAGAGGAGCAGCAGAGAAAGAAAATTCACCGAAGTGAACAGAAAAACTCCTATCTGTCACGTACGATTGAAACCATTTAAGGGCTGTGCCCTTTATGCCAACACACTGTTCAAGTCGGGATAAAAGAGCCGAGTAGTTGACCGTGTCAAAGGCAGCAGTCACATCCAGAAGCACTAAAACAGCAGTGTTACCCGAGTCAACAGCTAGAAGAAGATCGTTAAAAACTCTTAACAGAGCAGGTTCAGTACTGTGACAGGGATGAAACCCAGACTGGATTTTTTTGTAAATACTATAATAATCTAAAAATGTTTGAAGTTGATTCAAAACCACAACTGGCTGTTCCTGGCTACAAGGCGAGATAAAAATGTAGCAGATTTAACTGCTGCCTGGTATTTAACATAATGTGCATAATGTGTCCTGTAAAATTTTAAACGAGTCTTTAAGTTTGTCCTTTTTTCACTTTCTCTTTTTTTGCAGGCCCGTCTGAGAGCTTATTTTTGGATTATTTTTTATAATATCCCAAGAGTCCCAATAAATACAACTTCAACTATTTTTGAAGAGCTTCTTTAATAAAGAACTTGTTTCAAGGCCATTGGGATTGATGGATCAGGCACACAGGACAGGAGTGGTAACTACCACAATTATACTGCGCACTTCCTTCTGGATTGGGTTATCAAATCGCATCAGAGCACCAGGAAAATTATCAGCAAATTGCAAGCATTTGTTCATCTTATGTGCTTAAGTCGGTCACTGTATACTGCATTCAACCAACTGGATATTCATAATCTAATTATCTGCTCCACAGCATAAAATAAGTCATTTTACATTTAATTGGGTTTTGAATTGAATTTTGAGGTAACACCTTAAAATAAGGTTCATTAGTTAACATGAATTAACTACATTAGTCTGCATGAACTAATAATGAACTGCACTTATAGTAGCATATATTAATCTTTGTTAATGTTCATTTCAACATTTACTAATACTTTAATGTTAACAAGATTTTAATAATGCACTGTGAACATGAACATCTTTATAAACTAACAAAGATTAACAAATACAGTAACAAATGTATTGTTCATGTTAGTTAATACTTTAATTAACCTAATGAACATTATTGTAAAGTGTTCCCAGTTTTGAATGACAAAGTAAACGACAGCATTTTCTTTTTTGGGTCAACCATCCCTCTTGTTTTTCAACCACCTGTCATATAGACACAGCCACAGGGTTAAGATATTTTATTCACTGTGGAGCTTCATGACTGCGCAGTTTACTCTTGAAGACACTGATGATTCCTCCTCCACAAGCGTGTGACGCTAGCTCATAAGTTCATGAATCCGTCATCATCTCGGCCCCGTCTCCCCCGGTGGCGTCGCTCAGGCTCAGCTCCTCCAACATCTCGGCCAGAGAGATCCTGGGAGCGCCGTCGTCCTCCGTGTCGCTTTCCACAGGGATCTTGGAAGCATCTGTGCAGGGAACAAGACTCTGACATGAGCACAGCGAGAACATGAATGCAGGAGGAGTACGGTCAGGGCTGACGGGTTTCATCACCTCTGAAGATGTTGACGTTCTTCCTCAGGACCTCATCTTCCTCCAGGTCCTCCAGGAACTCATTGTATTGTCTATGAGAAACAATCATCATCATCAGACAGGCAACAAAAGATGATTTGAAAAGAATAATGATAGATTTTCATTCTGAAACGAACCTGACGTTTCAATTATATTTGGAGTTGTTATAGCTCAGATGCATTTCTATACACACGGGATCATTTCAACAACACAGCAAAAGCTAATTTGCTATTGAACTAACCCTTTAAACCAGTAGAATTAAGGAGTCAGTTCACTAAAAACTCTGTCAGTAATGACTCTCCCTCATGTTGTTCTCCGTAAGACTTTCCTTCATCTTCATAACACAAATGAAGATATTTTTGATTAAATCTGAGAGTGTCTCACTCCTCCATTGGCTGCGAGGTAATTGATATCTGCCAGCCCAGAAGAGTTAGTAAAGACATCGTTAAAATAGTCCAAGTGACTACAGTAGCCTCGAGTGAGTTCCCGTAGTGTAAAAGCGCAGCGGTTCTGGGTTGCACGTCACACGCATCACATGACCAGCGTCAGCCAATAGTGAGCCTCCGTTCTGACGTACACCCCAGAAGCGCTGCGCGGTTACACTACGTGAACTCAGAGACACCCAGAAGAACATCAAGAGTTGAATAAAGTCCTCATTTTTGTTTTGTTTTTGCGCACAAAAAGTATTCTCGTCGCTTGATAAACTTAAGGTTGACTAAAGGTTGACTTAAGGTTGACTATAGTCACTCGGACTATTTTAACGATGTCTTTACTAACTTTCTGGGCCGGCAAGTTTCAATTACAACAGAAGCCAATGGAGGAGTGAGACCGCTCTCAGATTTAATCACTAATATCTTCATTTGTGTCCCGCAGATGAAGGAAAGTCTGACGGGGAGTAGCATGAGGGAGAGGAATTACTGACAGGTGAACTAACCCTTTAATTGAAATATCACTAAAGAATATTATTCAATACTGTAAGGCTACATGCCAGTACATAATTGAGTAAACTAATTAAATGAAAAACAAAGCAACAGAAGAAAGAGCGCTTCCCGATTGTCTTAAAGTTACTGAAGTCATCAAGACAACAAGTGATTTTCGCCGATTCATTTTTAGGCAACACTTTACAATAAGGTGTCTTAGCCTGACTGTGAGTGTGGTCATGTAAATGTGCTATGAGGTCATGAGCGGGCTGAAGCGGCGTCTCTGACCTCTCGTCGTCGGTGTCTGCAGCGTCTCTCTCGCGCTCCAGCTCCCTCAGTTTCCACACTCGGTTCCTCGCTCTCCTCATGCGGTCGTAGCTCTTCTTGATCAGCACCTGAACACCAGCAGCACATGTTCACGCTCGCGGGTAATGTTTTCAGCAGAGCGCTAGCAGCGTCACGCTCAGGGAACACTAGAGTTCATGTAGGTCTTCAACTCACTCTGGGTAAAAGCGTGATAAAGTGACTGAAAATATCCGTTATGTTCAGATTTCAAGTGTGAGGTTTTTTGAATATTTTATGAGTGGAGGTTTCACTTCACCAGGGCTGATCAAAAATACAGTAAAAACAGTGAAATATTATTATAATGTAAATCATCAGTTCTCTATGTGAATATATAGTAAAGTGTAATTTATTCCTGTGATCACAGCTGAGTTTCCAGCATCATTACTCCAGTCTTCAGTGTCACACGATCCTTCACAAATCAGTGTAATATGAGGATTTGATGATCAAGAAACATGTATGATTATGATCAGTGTTTAAAACAGTTGTGCTGCTTCATACTTCTGTGGAAACCGTCATACATTTAATTTTACAGGATTCTTTTATGAACAGAACGCTCAATAGAACATAATTTTTTTTAAACATTAGAAATGTCTTTGCTGTCACTTTTGATACATTTAATGCATCCTTGATGAATAAAAGTGTTCTTTTCTTTCCTATCACATTCTGAGTTCGTTGTGATGAAGAGTTGATGTCTTACCACATCAGGAACATGGTGAGGGTTCATCTTGTTGAGGAACTCATCGTTGATATTGGCATTGGCAAAATCAAAGCTGAGGTATAAAAACAGAAGCGCATAACAATCATTGTCTAGGATGTTTTGTGTATGAAATGAGTGAAGTGCAGCATGTGACGGACCCCATGACCAGGTCTCCGATGTTCAGCAGGTGACCCAGGAAAGTCCTGCAGTGATACTGTTGACCCGAGTCCATCTCTGACGTCTTCTGGACCCAGACCTCAGCCAGCGTGTGCTGCACACACACACACACACACACACGATTCTAGTTACTAACCCAAGTCCCTAAATCTTCGTCGTTTTTACATGAGAAATACTTTGTTCACTTCAGCAAGACAACTTGCATAGCTGAGTGGACAGCAGCCGCGGCCGCTTCTTGACAGAGGTGTGTGTAGGAGCTTTACCTCGGAGGTGTGTGTAGGAGCTTTACCTCGGAGGTGTGTGTAGGAGCTTTACCTCGGAGGTGTGTGTAGGAGCTTTACCTCGGAGGTGTGTGTAGGAGCTTTACCTCGGAGGTGTGTGTAGGAGCTTTACCTCGGAGGTGTGTGTAGGAGCTTTACCTCGGAGGTGTGTGTAGGAGCTTTACCTCGGAGGTGTGTGTAGGAGCTTTACCTCGGAGGTGTGTGTAGGAGCTTTACCTCGGAGGTGTGTGTAGGAGCTTTACCTCGGAGGTGTGTGTAGGAGCTTTACCTCGGAGGTGTGTGTAGGAGCTTTACCTCGGAGGTGTGTGTAGGAGCTTTACCTCGGAGGTGTGTGTAGGAGCTTTACCTCGGAGGTGTGTGTAGGAGCTTTACCTCGGAGGTGTGTGTAGGAGCTTTACCTCGGAGGTGTGTGTAGGAGCTTTACCTCGGAGGTGTGTGTAGGAGCTTTACCTCGGAGGTGTGTGTAGGAGCTTTACCTCGGAGGTGTGTGTAGGAGCTTTACCTCGGAGGTGTGTGTAGGAGCTTTACCTCGGAGGTGTGTGTAGGAGCTTTACCTCGGAGGTGTGTGTAGGAGCTTTACCTCGGAGGTGTGTGTAGGAGCTTTACCTCGGAGGTGTGTGTAGGAGCTTTACCTCGGAGGTGTGTGTAGGAGCTTTACCTCGGAGGTGTGTGTAGGAGCTTTACCTCGGAGGTGTGTGTAGGAGCTTTACCTCGGAGGTGTGTGTAGGAGCTTTACCTCGGAGGTGTGTGTAGGAGCTTTACCTCGGAGGTGTGTGTAGGAGCTTTACCTCGGAGGTGTGTGTAGGAGCTTTACCTCGGAGGTGTGTGTAGGAGCTTTACCTCGGAGGTGTGTGTAGGAGCTTTACCTCGGAGGTGTGTGTAGGAGCTTTACCTCGGAGGTGTGTGTAGGAGCTTTACCTCGGAGGTGCGTGTAGGAGCTTTACCTCGGAGGTGCGTGTAGGAGCTTTACCTCGGAGGTGCGTGTAGGAGCTTTACCTCGGAGGTGCGTGTAGGAGCTTTACCTCGGAGGTGCGTGTAGGAGCTTTACCTCGGAGGTGCGTGTAGGAGCTTTACCTCGGAGGTGCGTGTAGGAGCTTTACCTCGGAGGTGCGTGTAGGAGCTTTACCTCGGAGGTGCGTGTAGGAGCTTTACCTCGGAGGTGCGTGTAGGAGCTTTACCTCGGAGGTGCGTGTAGGAGCTTTACCTCGGAGGTGCGTGTAGGAGCTTTACCTCGGAGGTGCGTGTAGGAGCTTTACCTCGGAGGTGCGTGTAGGAGCTTTACCTCGGAGGTGCGTGTAGGAGCTTTACCTCAGAGGTGCGTGTAGGAGCTTTACCTCGGAGGTGCGTGTAGGAGCTTTACCTCGGAGGTGCGTGTAGGAGCTTTACCTCGGAGGTGCGTGTAGGAGCTTTACCTCGGAGGTGCGTGTAGGAGCTTTACCTCGGAGGTGTGTGTAGGAGCTTTACCTCGGAGGTGTGTGTAGGAGCTTTACCTCGGAGGTGTGTGTAGGAGCTTTACCTCGGAGGTGTGTGTAGGAGCTTTACCTCGGAGGTGTGTGTAGGAGCTTTACCTCGGAGGTGTGTGTAGGAGCTTTACCTCGGAGGTGTGTGTAGGAGCTTTACCTCGGAGGTGTGTGTAGGAGCTTTACCTGTGAGGTCATCTCCACAAGCTCACCTTATTGGAGACGAGGCCAGCGCCAGCTCCTAGCCTCTGGTCTCGGATGACGTCGATGTCCATGACGAGGAACTCCTCCAGCTGGCGAGGGTGACACAGGCTGTTGAACGGCTGACGCCAGTACGTGCTTCCGTCCACCTCAGCCACTGAAAACCACACACACACACACATAAATACAGCGCATGTTGCTCCGTCCTCAACAGAACTGGCCGTTATGCTCGACAGTTTGATTAGAACATGTTTCTGTCATGATCATAAATCCATTAACATGCTAAAACTGTGTGAATGCATTTGGTCTAGATTAGACCTGCTACACACACTCTTTAGTAAAGAACCTAAAAAACTTTAGGAAGGCGATTTATTATCTCAAACATGAAAAATAAATAAATAAATAGTGTGATACACACAATCTGCTTTATATCAACCATTCAGTTTTCTAAGAGATTGGCTTTGGTCTGGTCAATCGGCCGAGTGTATTTTCTAACTCTAAGCATTGCTCATGTGCTCGTCACTGGAGAAGTAATGAACCGGGCAGCTGGAGATCAGGGAACACATTTCCTGTACGATGAGCATTTTAATGAGACAAAATGTTATAATATTGGCAACTATAATGGGCATGTATTTGGCCTATTTGTAAAATACACCAACACTATTATCATCTGTCCTTACAGAAGCCCCTCTGGAGCCCTGCCGGGTCAACACATTATAAGGGGAGTGCGGTGAGGTGGCGGGGCAGTAACTCACCCTGCAGGGTGTTGGGGTCCAGCAGGTGTATGGAGCTGGAGACCCGGATGCACACACACACCTGACCCATGTTACCCAGACTCTGGGCGAGCCGTGGAGACAGACACACCACACTGTCCTGCAACACACACCAAACAAACTTTTATTTTGGATGCGATTAATCACGATTAATCTTTTGACAGCCCTAAAAAAAAAACATAAGGAGAAAGAAACTGCAACGCACAATGTGGCGGAATAAGTCCCGCCTTCTCAATAACACAGCCAATCACTGATTAGTAAAGTCATCACGCATGTTCACTGCCCAGAGAACACACTCTCCTTGAAAGCGACTTCGGCCACACGCGTCCAGTCTCTCACACAACACATCGCTCCAGGACTGGTCAGACTGGCTCAAAGGCTATAGTGTTTTAGGACTCGGTCTGTTAGCCGAGCTCAGCACCTCTGGGACTCAAAACTACTGCAGGAACCACTTAAACCCAGCAGCACCTCCACACGTGTGGAGTGACGTACACCTATCAAAGTTATTCTGATAACTGTGTTCATTTGGTTCATTCCCAGACAGCCCTGTAACAGTGACCGCGAGATGCTATTTTATCACTATATAGTCTGATTGTTAAACATGTCCTCCTCCTTCCGCCAGGTAAACAGTCACACGGTAAATAACATCACTACTATTGAATTTTCCAGCACTCAGGCTCTGGCTTGCATTCACACAGAAGGCTCTCCGGCATTATTCGGGAATTAAGGTCCAGTTTGACGGCATTTTAAAACTACTGGATGCACATTTCCCTGAAATAAGCAAAAATCTTACATACCGATATCAACTAAGCAACCCATGAACTTCGTCAAAAAGAAACTCACAAATATTATATGGTTAACTTATAGAGAGTGTATAAAAATGAAGTGCAATGTGTGTGTGTGTGGAGAAGTGTGTGTGTCCCTGCAGGCTCATTAGAGCAGCCGTTGTGTCATGAAGCCGGAGTGACCTCACCTTGCACACCGGAACGATCTCCACCGAGAAGGTGCTTTTGTAGTTGTAGGTATTGGAGTGAACATCATGAGAGATCAAGCGCTGAGACGTCTTCGCCCTGCAGAAACAACACTCACCGTCAGATCTTAACAGGAACCTCACAATAACAGTTCGATTAGATACAAGCCATCAGCGCTCGCTCAACTCCCATAATGCTTCACTTCTATCCTGACACACTGAGACTTTCAGTATCAACCGCTCATCTGGAATTTAAATCATTGTGCATTTAAAGCATTAGAGTGTTTGACACTGAAAGTCTAAGATCCAGTGTGTCAGGATAGAAGTGAAGCATTATGGGAGTTGAGCGAGAGCTGATGGCTTGTATCTAAAAGAAAGAAAGACAAGAACATCTTGGATGACGTGGGGAGAGTAAATCAGGATATTAATATTCTGAAGTGAACTGATCCTTTAAGCCACTAAATTGAAAAAGCAAGAGCAAATGCACATGCAATTACGTCTATCGTGTTTAGCCTCAAATGCTTATGAACAGAAAACAGTAAAAAACAAAATCAGCCCTGACCTTTATTGATTGAATATGACTGCGGTGTGTGTGTGTGTGTGTGTGTGTGTGTGAGACCTGCAGGGAACGGTGCACTGAAGGAAGTCCACCATCTTCTGGCCGTGCTGCTTCGAGCCGTAGTAGAAGTCAATGCCCTCTGAAAACATGAAGAAGAGATGAACACAGAGCGGCCCAGAAACGCATCGCACGCAGCGCTGAGCATGATGGGAAACGCACCATGGATCTCCTTGATGCGCACGGTGTTCTGATGCAGCTTGTGCTTCAAAATCAGCTGCTCCAGGTAGTAGAACGTCTTCTTGTGGACCGTCTGAAGGACAAAACCACAACGCAAACACCTTCATAACCAAGACAGAGATGCTTTAGCAAAACAAAACGGTCCTGTCTGAGAGCAAGAGTTAACGGTTCAATCTAGGACGTCCAGAAATGCAACATCAGACACATCACCACTGAAGAAGAAGACTGCACGTACTAGCAGACCGTCTTCATGACGCCATACTTTCCATGGAGAAACATTTCACCTGAACACCCTTCCTGCTACCAATTTACTACTAGAGATGGGCATTTTTCTAAAGCAATGTGTTCAAATATTCAGGCTCATAAAAATCGAATATTTGTTTATTTAAATGATGTTTAACTAATAAAGCAGATTACGCCAGTTATCGCTCATACACTCGAGTCAGCATATGGTTATCGTGTTTATATTGTTCACGCTCATGTTGAGAAAAACTAATATCCGCATGCTCGAGTGAGGACGCGCTGACAGACACACACAGATAACGGTGTGTGAAGCAGTTTCTAACAGCACTGTGTTTTCTGTTGTTAAACCGGCCTCCCTCAACCAAACTTGTGTCTCAATCATTCTGCCATGAGAAGATCACCTCGGGTCACTCGCGCACAGCTGCAGTCGTGATGGACACTCCTCAGTCCACTGCGGTTCTTCATGAGGTTTATCACTGTGCTGATGATACTACGATACCTCAGTTTCATGATATATATATATATAATTATAAGATCAGTCATTTAAGTAATTCCAAGGCTGACGACAACATTATGAGATCAAACACAATCACTTGTTAAACACTCGACAGCGCCACCCAGTGCATTTAAATATAACTGAGTTAGTGCTTGGGATTTATCATGATTCTCTGCATTTACGGCCAGCAAATAGTATTTTATTTTTTGCAAAATAACTCCAAATCAACACTTAGTTAGGCTAGTATTGCTTTAAGTATTGATAGCTTATTCAGTCACGTCTGTTTCTTCGTGGTCGCAGGACAGTATGTTCATAACACATCTAGAAAGAATTATCATTTCTACAAATTTTCGACCAAAAACACGACCAGAGGAGCGTTAGCACTTCTCTCCAGTGACCGTCCAAGTACAGTGATATTCTGTCAGAGAAACAGAGGAAGCTCCCAAAAAAACTCATTTGCTTTGTTTTATGACATATGCGGAGCTAAATATGGACATCAGACAGTCCGCTGTTTCCCACACAGACTAATTCCTGACGCTGCGCACAGAATCAACACCGGCTGACACTTATTGCGTTTCGTTATTCATTTTTTTAAACGTAATTTAAAACACACAGGGTTTTCGTTCAGCTGCATCTCCTTTCCCTGCTCTCTCTCTCTCACACACACACACACACACACACACAGTCTGTCTCCATGAAAACGAGATCATCCCTGGACACTTGGCCTATTTGGTGCAGAGAAGACGGCTGGTGAAATTCACGAAAGGTTTGTATCTCGTGAACACCTTTACACATTAAAAAAATATTTTATATTCTGAACACAATGTTGTCGGTGTGTTAATGTTGGAGTCCCGACCCTTAGCAAACAAGCGATTGCGCCTTCTTTAGAAAGTGAACTAGTTGCAAGAGTGGATTTTGTAGAGGTAAAGAGATTTGAATGGGGTGTGGAGTGTGTATAGGGTGTTACATGTGTGGATTTTGTGAAGGAGTGAATCATTTATATAATAAAATTCTGTGAAACTAATTATTAACGAAGGAATTATTTTGACATTTGGTGGATCTTCTCCTGGTATTAAAAGCTGTTGTCACCCTGGAATATCCTGCAACATGACCAGTCTGACCGCATCGGTGTGAGAGTCGATGTAAAGCTCGCGCACCTTCTGCCGGACTTGCACCACTGCTTTCCAGAAGTCCTTGGCCTCGACTCGATGGCAGTCCTCGCACATCTGGTGCAGGATGACGAACTCCACCACGAACACCTGCTGCAGGATGGCCCCGTTCAGGACCTGCGGACACGCTCACTGAGACACAGCTCTGACCGGGGTATTCAGGACACACACACACACACACACACACACACAGCTCTGACCGGGGTATTCAGGACCACCTCACTCACACACACACACACGCGCTCACTGAGACACAGCTCTGACCGGGGTATTCAGGACCACCTCACTCACACACACACGCTCACTGAGACACAGCTCTGACCGGGGTATTCGGGACCACCTCACTCACACACACACACACACGCTCACTGAGACACAGCTCTGACCGGGGTATTCAGGACCACCTCTCACACACACACACGCTCACTGAGACACAGCTCTGACCGGGGTATTCAGGACCACCTCACTCACACACACACACACACACACACACTGTACCTCTTTCTGGATGGTCAGCTTCAACTTGATTCGCTTAGAGTGGGGTTCGGTCCACAAGAAGCCGGCATCGATGAGCCTCACCTGCGGGGGAACGAGACACACCGTGAGCTCAGCCTCGTCTGCAGCCGCTCCTGGCGTGAGGAGTGTGGCGGTCACCAACCTTAGTCATGGAGGCCTTCAGTTTCTTGAGGCACAGAGCCAACAGCTCCCTGGACTCCAGAGCGCACTGCATCCAGGTGCACGGGGGCTGCAGGTACCTGCAAACACAAGACACACTGCTGACACACACACACACATACTGGATCTATACACACAGGGCCTAAAACTAACTGTCACACCTGCCAATGGTCGTGACCATACATATGTTTAACCGGCAATGAAGCAAATTCGATAACACTGAAAATTCATGATCCTCTCTTTCAATTTTCAATACCACAGCTAAAACCTCTAGCCTAACTAAAACACATTAAAACATTATTAAAGACTAGCAAACATTCAGTAATGAAATAAGAACAAATAATAAAATTACAAGCACAAATAACTACAATATATCAAAGATAGAAATTAAATAAACAGTGCTCTTCAGGCTGATCTGACAGTGGTTTTCAAGTACAGAAATGTAAGCAAATGCAAAATAACACTGCATAGTCCTCTCTGTACAAGATAAACATCCTTAATTAATCCTTGAGTTAAAAAAAAAGTTATTCAGTCAACAGCAGTGTGATTTTCTTTGTCCTTTGTTTGATTAACATTAAAAACACAGATAGTAGCAGGAATATGAGGATGCCGTCACTTTAAGAGTGAATGCACTGGTGTGTTTACATTCACTTAATACATAACCTGTGTGTACTGGGATACTCACTATTGTTTGACAATGTTATGTGAATTTGTTTGTTGAAGTGCAAGCTGATGTGAAAGAAAGCTCAGTCTAGTATCCGCACGCTGTGTGAGACGCTTCAGATGTGCACACACACACACACACACAACTCAGCGCACGAGGATAGACTTAATATAATTGTGACCCCAAGAATTGATTTGCAACGTGGCATTACCAAAAATTCCCACCCCTAATATTTACATGTATTTCTGATGGTGATGATTTTTTTTTTTTTTTAGGTATGCGTGTACTGTCAAATTTAGTCTTAACATGTTTAAAAGGAGTAGCCTGTGATTTCAGTTTTTTATTTTATTTAGAATAAATGTTAATACAAAAGTTAGATTGATCGATCATGATTTGCGTCCTGAACTGACAAAATGTCAAATGTGTACCTTGAATGCAATGTAAGTCGCTTTGGATAAAAGCGTCTGCCAAATGCGTACATGTAAATGATTTGTTCGCAGATATCAGGCACAAATGTGTGTTCACATGCACAGTTAGTGAGCGAGACCGAACTGTCATTGACACGAGCACATGATCATCCACAGGATGCTTTCGCCTGCTTTATAATTATCTAAAGGGCTAGTACACCCC
The DNA here is from genome assembly GCF_949152265.1 of Phoxinus phoxinus. Taxonomy (NCBI): domain Eukaryota; kingdom Metazoa; phylum Chordata; class Actinopteri; order Cypriniformes; family Leuciscidae; genus Phoxinus; species Phoxinus phoxinus. The sequence goes on along the minus strand of NC_136879.1, from coordinate 4,596,319 downwards.
CAAAAAAATAAAAAAACACGAAAATTCTGCCATCATTTACAACTAATGTAGCCCCAAAGTTGAGCATTGATCAGATGAATCCGCTGTGAGGGTGAAGCTGGCGTGGCCGTACCGTTCACACTGCCTGCAGAAGTGGACCGAGACCTGCTTGGGGATGCCCTCGGAGATGTCCACTTGAGTCCTCAGGCAGGACACACACATGTTGGCAGGGTTTGGGGGAATGGGAACACCACATGTGCAGCAGAGACTGAGGGAAGTATACAAACACGGCGCCAATTTAAGGAGCGTCTCTAAAGTTACATTTGTACACAGGTTTCTCACTTCAACCCTACGATAAGATGTCGATATCTCAGCACTATTCATGAGACGTGAAGAATGACACGTGTAATACTCACATGTTGCCGTGGCTGGTCGATGGCGGGGCCTGCATGTACTCCATGACTACAATGACAGTGAGATAGACACTTTAATAGAGCAAAACTCTGTCCGGCTCTGCTGTCATACATGCAGCTTACACTATAGATGACAATATCTGCCCTACTGCGTCCGAGTCCGGCACTGTGGCACTGCCACGGCGCTGTTTAGAAGGGTGACTATCGGTATAAACCGCTAACTAGCACACAAACACTAAGTCAATACTCACTGTGTTGGAGAATCAGCGGTAATCAATTCAATTACATAAATATTTCCTCACGAACATGCACATGTGTCTTTGCCTGAGCCGGCGACTGCTGATGACGCCACCACACGTGTCTAGAATGACAGGACCCACAAAGCTGCCCGTTATAGGCCTGAATGTAAATGCGAGTAAAACTGGCACCGCTGCACGATCGTTTTAATCATTGTCAAAAAAAACTTGATTAAATGAACACATAGAGCTCACATCAATCCCCAGTAAAGCAGTAATTATCGGGAAAAGTAATTAAATCAAGCTTGGACCTTTGAGATAAAGAGATGAAGGGATGCATTTAAAGAAAACATCGAAATTATTCCGTAATGACAAGATTTCTAATAGGTAAATTTGTGGTATGAATAAAGACCGAATCTGCTGGCGAAGAGATACAAAATATGATGTTGGAAAATATTTTGGTTTAGAAACAATGGTAAATTATGAGAGCAGCTAGATTTTATTTATTTTTATGCAACAGTTCGTTCAGGTTTTCAAATCTGATTGGCTGAGAGAGCGTCCAGGCATGCGATATTTCCCCAGTAGCTGTCAGCACTGGAACCGCCTCACCGTTATATACAAGCGGGTAATCCATCCGCCGGAAACTGAAGCCTCCCCGGGGGCCGGCATTGTAGCAGAACTTCACCTGCTGTTAGCATTACATTGACTCCCATTCATTTTTGCGTCACTTTGACAGCGAATAACTTTACGTCCAAAGACTCCATTTGTCCATTATTTATTTCTAAAGAAACTCGACAATGTAGCTATAAAAGGCTCCATTTTGTAACTTACGTTATGGCCCCGTTTTTGTAAAAATAGGCTAACGATTGCATCATAACCACGCGACTCTCTGTCACACTGTAGAGAAATTACCGTATGGACAGGCGGAGAAGCTCGCAAGCAATCGGGGGACGAGGAGGCATAAAGTCCGATAAAGTCGAGACAGAAGCCCACAGAGAGTGACAAAGTTGCTCATGCTGCTAGCTCATGGACAGCTAATGCTCACGCTCTCCGTCTCTGCGAGATTCGGAAGGGAATGATTCAGATTTCTCTCGGCACAGCTACTAGAAGACTGACAGCTGTCAGACACGTTGCTCACGTCACCAAGCTCAGTTTGAGTCTGCACAGTTCGCCTGGCGATCAGGAAGTGAGTGCTTCAAATGGGCTTCACTTTTCTCCGTTGAAGTCTATGGGGTCGCTGTGTCCATCATACTGTCTATGGTTATATATTACTCCGCTTGCAACATTTCTCACAGGGAGTGTCATGGCGGACGAGCAAACACCATCATTTTACGAATAGCCTACTGTTATTGTCACTGAATGTAGTTTTAATAGTTTTTAGTCTAGAATGTAGTTTTTTAGACTATTATATGTGATATTAGCACATATTTTACAATTTGATTAGATGCTTTCGCATGCGAGCTCCAGGCCGCCAGCGGGCTCATGTACCCACAGAGAACAGCTTCATCTCGGCCAGTCCTTCGGGAATTTACCGCTGGCTCTTATGTAGATAGAGGTTAACATGAGATATAATCCATTTGGGGTATATCAAACATGCAATCTTTGGTCTTATTAATCTATAAGGCCTACATTTTCCAACTTTACATTTAACTGAAACCTGTAGGCTACTATAACTAGCGCTGCTTTTGTACTTTTTACTGAACTGAACTGTTTGTTTGTGCTTATTTCATGTTGTACATGAATGTTATAATGTTATACTGTGCTAATATTGTTTCTTTCAATATTATTTTTCAATAAATAATATTATATATAAATAATGTGCCGTATTTGGTATGGAGATTAAATTCGTTATAATTGTGAGTTCAACATCAGTGAACATTACATTATTACACCATTAGATGGCGCAGCAAACAGTCAGGAGCAAAGACCTTTATATTGAAAGTGACTGAAAAAGGCCATTGTTTTTACTTTAAACAGCACCTTATGAGACGGATCTTACAAATGCATTGACTAGCGCTGTCATGAGAAATCCCCTTAACTGTTAAAAGGACAAAGACAAAGGTTTCCTCAGTGGACATTCAAACTGATTTTGAGATTATGAATATAAGATTGATCTGAGGAATATCAGCTAGACGCAGGTAATGCACTCATTTAATTGATCTCTCTCTCATAATACTCTACATAGTACAATAATCTTCAATGAAACGACTCAGTGTTCTTTCATTACTAGTTCTATAAAAAAAGAAAATGGGACTCATTAGCAGGATCCATGCTCATACCGTCTGCGGACACGACTGAACCGAGAAACTTGACAGATTCAGAATGACATTCACATTTCTAGGCCTTGACAAAGAGGCGATTCTCTAACAGCCACTGTAACACTCATTGAACGCGATGGACGTGCTCCGGAAGCGAGGACGAGAATATCAGTATATCGTCTAGATACACGAAGACATTAAGCATGTCCCTTAGCACGTCGTTAACGAGAGCCTGAAAGACAGCGGGAGCGTTTACCAGCCCGAACGGTAAAACCCGGTATTCACAGTAGCCTAGAGGGGTATTAAACGCAGTCTTCCACTCATCTCCCTCGTTGATGCGCACTAAATGGTACACATTGCGAAGATCCAGTTTTGTGAAAATCTTTGCTCCCTGCAAGATCTCAAAGGCTGACGTCATCAACGGCAAGGGTTACAGGTTCTTAACGGTTCAGCCCCCGATAATCTATGCAGTGATGCAGAGAACCGTCTTTCTTTTTCACGAAAAAGAAACCCGCCCGGCGGCAGAGGGGGACTGGACAATAGTACCGGCAGCTAACGACTTGGACAAATACTGCTCAAGTGCCTTGCGCTCGGGCACGTACAGGGAATATAGCCTCCCGCAGGGTGGTGTTGTGCCCGGGAGAAGGTTGATGCCACAGTCATATGGACGATGGGGAGGAAGAGAGGTGGCCCGCGAACGACTGAACACCACTCGCAGATCGTGGTACTCCTCTGGGACATTAGACAGATCAATGGACTCCTCCTAAAAAACAGGGACAGAAGAGACATCAGGGACAGCATACACAAGACATTTGACATGACAAGGTAAACTCCAAGAAAAAAATAGACCCCAGTGCCCAATTCATTTGAGGATTATGTTGCACTAACCACGGATGACGCAAAACAATAGGGACCAGAGGAGAATGAAAAATAAATAGTCTCTTGGTGATTACCAGAGATGGTGAGGCTCACATTTACGGTGACTACGTGGATATTTGAGAGAACACGACCATCTAAGGCAAAGGCGGTGGAAGGATCACACAGTTGCTTAAGATGGATGTCATTCTCTTCAGCCCACACCTCATCTATAAAATTCCCTTTCAGCACTAGAGTCTATTACTGCAGAGCAGGTGAACGATGAGCCCCGCCAGCGCACCAGGGGCTTGAATGTGGTACGGGTCTTGAACAGTGGGAAGACCGTTTACTGGACAGGGCGTAACATTGTGACCGGAACCACTGTACAGACAGAGCCCCTCCTGAATTCAGCGTTCGGTGAAGGAGATCCGGATTTCCCCCAATTGCATAGGCTCTACATAAGTGCATGATTCAGATGAGGAAAATGCGGCGGTAGGATATGTCCGTTGTTCAGGTGTGAACCAGCTCCTTCTTGAAAGAGGTGAACAGCTGGCAGCACTTCAGACTCCCACATGGCCATTCCCCAATCGCGGACACTCCCGGTGAGTCGGGACACAATGAAAGCAACCCTGGAGCACTCCTTGGCATAGAGAGAACACAAGCTCGCATTGGGTTAAAAAGGCACGAAGGTGTAATAACAAGGAGGATTGTTAATCATGGGTTCCACGGAGCTATGAGGCATGGACAGCGCAGCATACTTCTGACGATGATGATACAGCTGGCTCGTTATATATCGGATACCTGGGCTGACAGACTCTCCAATGCGTGTCTGTCGACAGAAAGCTTCTCTTCATGTCTGCCCAGCAAGGCTCCTTGCATCTCGACCGCATAGTGGATTGGCGTTTCCTCTGCTGGGTCCATAGTTGGCCAGATTATTCTGTCAGAGATCGGAGAGAGGACCCTAAAGAAAGAGCAGCGACCAGATGGACAGCAGGCCGGCAGCAGGGCACTGGATAGAAAGCAGGTGAGACAGACACGACAAGACAGACTAAACCAGAATAATGACTCACATAAATCAGGGGAGCTTACAAGAGATTCAACTCCACGGGTATAAAGCGGCTAGCAATAATCTGGCAAAGAAGCTCAAAACAGGTAGACACTAAATAGCAAGAGAGATCAGGACAAAGGAGGAGCAGGTGCAATCTCATTCAGCGAGCGCAATGATTACGATTACGAACAGGTGGATAGGGTGCAGGAACGAAGCAGGTGAGAGAGGGACAGAGAGAAAAAAGAGGAGGAAAACAAACCTAACTCACGACAATTATACTATATAAATATTGATTTACATTTGTTGCCAAACTTAGCATATGCACCGATTAATGTTTCTGCCGGTTGCTGCTATGTTGTGCTTCTGGTGTAACGACTGAGACAAATCAGACACAATTATTTGTTATATTTAACAAATAATCTTTAAAACTCACTCTGGGATCTATGGCTCCATCCCCCCAACTAGGGCAAGAACCATGAATAGCATTAGATGAGATGGTTTTATTTATAAAAATGTGGTCAAGACTGAGGCCATAGGAAAGACCTACAGCCCTTAAAACAGACTTTTCTGTATTCGTTTATAAACAAACTGATCTATAAATTAACATGCATCCCAGGACATTGTGTGTGATCATTTTATGTCTTGTATACTGTCTCTTGCATTTGTATTTATTTCATGCATGCTTTATGAGAGGACTACTAGTTAATGTAACCCCACCTATGTTGTGTCTCATATCTAATTAATCCTCATTTAATGCTTCACACTTTAGTGTACATCGCCTTCTCATAGACTGCAGTCTGTGTTTGTAAATGGACACAAACGGCAAGGCCCATGTCTAATCACACATGAGTCATAAATCCTCGCCAACAGAGGAATTTTCCCACTTGGAAATTCCACCCTTCTCATTGGTCAAGCAAACCCGGAGAGGCGGGACTTTTCTCAGGCTCTATTAGAGCCGAATTCACAGTGACTCTTCCGCTCTTCTTCTTTTGGCTTCTACTGCTGTTTCTTCGGGTTGATGTTAAAACCTTCAACCAGAACAGAGTCAAACAAACCATTCGATTTCATCACCATTTCTACTTTCAATGCAGAAGAAATCGTTTGAAACTCATGGAACCATCAAAATCCTTCTTCAGGAACTTCACGAAATGCTTTCACTGCAAAGGCCATGCAAGTATACATTTAATGAGGTGCTCTGAAAATAATATGCTGATGGTTCTTTTCATAGTTAGATTAATCTTTTCCTGTTCACGGTTTCATCCTGTCAATTTCTATTTTACCTATGTAAGTGTGATATTGCGAATGTGTAAATGTTTAGATTAGTTATGTTTGTGATTTAGTTAAAGGATAATTCCGGTATTTAACACCTTGAGTCTATATTGTAGTTTGTTTTGGATGAACAAGAGTGGTGGACAACATTTTTTTGACAATGGTTCCTCTCTCGAGTTTTTGACTATAATAGAATTGGCCATGGACCCATTTAACATTGGAGTCAATGGGCATGTCCGAAAATGTCATTAAAACAGCCAATAATGTTTGTTTACAAAACTGTTAAACTCACCGAGTGGTTAGTGGTGTTCGTTGATGATTATAAACAATATATCGTCGCAATATATGATTCCAATCCGTTTATTTTGCTATAGTGGAACTATTTTTTCAGACACTTCACAACCGTGTAACTTCCGCTCAATATTTGAATCTGAAGCGTTAGCACACTCCCGACCACTTGATGGCGATAACCGATGTTTATGTCTCGCGGGACACTCTCGGTCACAGTCGAGTTCAACTTCATATTGCACTGGTCAGTGGTCACGTCTTTCAATATTTTCAAGGTTTTGTTTGTTTATTTCGCTTACTCTCCCGGAGCACAGTTGCTCTGCTCGCTAGCCTTATGAGAAACGGAAGCGAGCAAAAAGACTACATCGACCAAATGTAAACAGCCCCCTTTCCGTTTCCGGTAGCGCATTTATATTAAAGGGGTCATGACATGAGAAACCAAATTTGCCTTGATCTTTTGGTCTTTGTACCATAAAAACGTCCTGCAAGTTTCATAGCTTAAGACGTCCTCCCCATTATAAACGAATCATTTATTTAATCAAGCTCTAAATACAGCTCGTTCTGGATCCATGGTAAGAAGTGACGTCACGGTGCGAAGTGACGTACCAGCGTTTGCATATGACCGCCTCCAGCACAAGACAACTACGCTTTAAGCGTAAGACAACTACGCTCATTTCGTATCATGGGCGCGCCCGCGCGCTGCGTTTAGTCGACAGCGAGTGGGTCTGTGTACAGGGAAATCACGATGCCACGCAGATGTGCTGTTCCTGGCTGTGGACAAACAACATCTTTGAATACGCTGCCGAAAGATCCAGTCGTCAGGGAAAAATGGATGCACTTTATTTTTTGCGGACGCCCCAGTGACGGCAGTGTTAGTTTAAGCGTTTGTTCTGTACATTTGAAGGATGACTGTTTCGAGAACAAATCTCAACATGATGCTGGCTTTGCCAGAAAACTGTTGCTCAAAGACAAGTCCGTGCCGACTTTTCTGGGATCAACGACGACGCAAACTGTAAGTAATGTATTTTAAACCTTAAACTACTTTTTAAAGCTCAATTTCATTCATTATGAATAATCACAGTGTTTTTACTTAGTTTACTTGCATATTGTTTTCAGAGACCGCCATGTTCAGGCCCCACAAAAGATGTTGGCTGTCAAACTGACCAACCCACTCAAACATCTGTGGGCACACAGCTGTCGTTTCAAACCATGAGACCCAAGTATCGTATCGTATTTATAGTCCATATTTTTAGAATAGTGCATTTACAATTGATAGAATAAAACTTTACATTGTATTTTCTAACGTTATAAAAACACAAACAGAGCAGTCATCAAATCTCTCAAGTGGTGATGTCGCCATACCCTGGACTACTTCACTGTCACGGGTCAGGGTGTGTCACCGGCACCTCTCTGTTGTTTTGTTTTGTCCTGTCATTTCTGCAGCTTGTGATGTGGGCAATTAGCACAATCACGAGTTGATCTTCCTCACCTGTTGCTCGTTTCCCCTACCCTTTATATTCCCAGCTGTGTCTACCAGTGTTGTCAGTGGATTGTTTCATGTCGGGTGTGCAGTCCTTGTCCGTTGGTGTTCTCTGTGTTGCTTAAATGTGATCTGTGTTCAGGAATCCTAGACGTGGGGGTCGGTGCAGGACTGTTGCCTGCTGGATCCTACTCTCGTCCATTGCTGGACATTCCTGGGATCTCTCTGTCTGTCGGTGGTCTCCTCTTCTCTCTACATCCGTGTGCGAGCTGTGCTCACAGGAACCACCAATAGACTAACACTTGTTCACTGTGTCACTGAAGTTTATGTTGTTCACTAAGTTTAGTAATAAACTTTTCACTTCTCATCACTGCATTTGAGTCCTCCTCATCTCTTCACATCAGGCCTAGTCGACAGAATCCACTGACCAAATGGACTCAGCAGAGGAGACGGAACTGCGTCGGGCCATTGCTCAGCAGGGCGTTCTGCTAGGACGACAGCAGGAGGAATTAGCGGCTTCTCGTCAGGCCATGACAGAGATGTCACATCAGTTAGCTGCGATTACTCATCGGCTCGAACAGCTACAGACCAGTCCTCCCATGGTTCCTACAGCACCTGATCCACCTAACGCCGAGGTGGTAGTGCCTCGCCGATCCGAACCTCGACTCAACCCACCTGCTTCCTACTCTGGTGAGCCTAATTCGTGTCGCTCATTTCTATCTCAATGCTCATTGACTTTTTCACTCCAGCCTTCCTGCTTTCTGACGGAGAGGTCCAGGGTTGCGTTTGTGATCATGCACCTGGCTGGGCTTGCGAGAGAGTGGGGAACAGCCATGTGGGACAATGAGAACGAGTGCTGCAGATCTTATGAGGGATTCTCTCAGGAGCTTCGCAAGGTCTTTGATCGGTCAGCGTTGGCGACCGAGGCGGCACGAGCCTTGACGATGTTACAGCAGGGGACTCGCTCCGTATCGGAGTACTCAATTGAGTTCCGTACACTCGGGGCATCCTGTGGGTGGAATCCCAAGGCACAGTGGGACCACTTTCTTCATGGCTTAGCGGAACACATCAAGGATGAGATTTATTCCTTGGAACTACCCACATCACTCGACGGGTTGATTGATCTCGCCATTCGGGTCGATAACCGGATCTCCCTCCGTACCCAGACTCGGAGGGTGGGTTTTCCTCATAACGTCATCAACAACACACCAGTCATGAGAGGGGCTACTTCCCAACAAGTGTTATTTTCGGATGAGGAGCCCATGCAGATCGGGAGAGCCCATCTAACCATCACGGAACGCCGTCATCGCATGGCAAATAACTTGTGTCTCTACTGCGGAGAGGCGGGTCACATGGCGGCTGAATGTCCATTAAAGAAACGACGTGCTCCGTTTAAGGGACAGAGGATGGTGAGCGTCACCAACACACAACTGCCATCTGGTGGTCGTTCCATTCTTCCGGCTTTTCTACAGTTGGAGGGGGTTAACCATCAAGTATCTGCTCTTATTGATTCTGGAGCGGAGGGTGATTTTATGGACATTAAACTGGCTGAGCGCTTGGGCATTACACGTTCTCTCCTGACTGAACCGATTTCAGCCAGAACCCTATGTGGTACCTCTCTCACTGAGATTACCCATTCCACTAAGCTAGTCAACCTTACTATTTCGGGCAATCATACCGAGGAGATTCGTTTCTTCCTCATACACTCTCCTTCCGCTCCAGTGGTGTTGGGGCACACCTGGCTTGTTAAACATAACCCGCACATTGACTGGATTCTTAACTCAGTACTGGCATGGAGCCCTTTCTGTCTGTCTCATTGTTTAATGTCTGCATCATCTTCTTTAATGTCTGTTTCTACCCTACAGGAGGAACCGGTGAACCTGGCGGATGTACCAGAGGTTTACCATGACTTAAGAGCGGTGTTCAGTAAGTCCCGAGCTTCATCTCTCCCTCCGCACCGCCCGTACGACTGTGCGATTGAATTATTTCCTGGCACTTCTCCGCCTAAGGGGCGCCTCTACTCGCTCTCCGGTCCTGAGAGGGAGGCCATGGAAAGATACATCAACGATTCTCTGCTAGCCGGTATAATTCGTCCCTCTTCCTCTCCAGCTGGGGCGGGGTTATTCTTCGTGGGGAAGAAGGATGGGTCGCTGCGTCCTTGTATAGACTTTCGAGGGCTGAATGACATCACGATAAAGAATAGCCACCCTTTGCCATTGATGTCTTCAGCGTTCGAACTCTTGCAGGGGGCGTCCATCTTTACGAAGTTGGACCTACGCAATGCTTATCACCTGGTTCGGATTAGAGAGGGGGATGAATGGAAGACCGCTTTTAATACCCCTACAGGTCACTTCGAGTATTTGGTCATGCCTTTTGGACTCTCAAACTCCCCGGCGGTCTTCCAGGCACTCGTGAATGACGTGCTCCGAGACATGGTCGACCGGTTTGTATTCGTGTATCTCGACGACATCCTGATCTTCTCCCAGAACGAGCGCGACCATGTCCAGCACGTCAGGCGAGTGCTACAGCGGCTGCTCGAGAATCGTTTATTTGCCAAGGTGGAGAAGTGTGAGTTTCACACACGGTCGGTTCCGTTCCTGGGTTTCGTTCTGTCGCCTGAAGGCATTCGAATGGATCCGGCTAAGGTAAAGGCGGTTGCTGATTGGCCCACCCCAGAGAATCGCAAGGCGGTCCAGCGTTTTCTGGGGTTCGCCAATTTTTACAGGCGTTTCATTCGGGGTTTTAGTCAGGTTGCCCTACCGCTGACGAATCTCACCTCCACACGAATTCGATTCTGTTGGTCAACGCAGGCTCAGGAGGCATTCGAAACCTTAAAGAGCCGCTTTGTTTCGGCTCCCATTCTCACCAACCCTGACCCGTCTCGTCAATTCGTTGTGGAGGTCGATGCGTCGGAGGTAGGAGTGGGGGCAATTTTGTCTCAGAGGTCCCTTTCGGACGACAGAATACACCCATGCGCTTTTTTTTCTCATCGTCTAACTCCTTCGGAACGGAATTACGACATCGGGAATAGGGAGTTACTGGCTGTTAAGTTGGCGCTGGAGGAGTGGCGTCACTGGTTGGAAGGCGCGGGGGTTCCATTCATAGTTTGGACCGACCATAAGAACTTAGAGTACATCCGTTCCGCTAAGAGACTAAATTCTCGACAGGCTCGCTGGGCATTGTTTTTCGGCCAATTTGATTTTAACATCTCATATCGCCCCGGTAGTAAGAACGGTAAGCCCGATGCGCTCTCACGGATTTTTGAAGTAGAGGCTGGATCCACTTCTCCAGTGACCATTGTGCCTCCCAACCGGGTGGTCGCGGCGGTTACTTGGGGAGTGGAGTCAAGGGTGCGTGAGGCGGACACGGGTCAGGGTGTGTCACCGGCACCTCTCTGTTGTTTTGTTTTGTCCTGTCATTTCTGCAGCTCGTGATGTGGGCAATTAGCACAATCACGAGTTGATCTTCCTCACCTGTTGCTCGTTTCCCCTACCCTTTATATTCCCAGCTGTGTCTACCAGTGTTGTCAGTGGATTGTTTCATGTCGGGTGTGCAGTCCTTGTCCGTTGGTGTTCTCTGTGTTCAGGAATCCTAGACGTGGGGGTCGGTGCAGGACTGTTGCCTGCTGGATCCTACTCTCGTCCATTGCTGGACATTCCTGGGATCTCTCTGTCTGTCGGTGGTCTCCTCTTCTCTCTACATCCGTGTGCGAGCTGTGCTCACAGGAACCACCAATAGACTAACACTTGTTCACTGTGTCACTGAAGTTTATGTTGTTCACTAAGTTTAGTAATAAACTTTTCACTTCTCATCACTGCATTTGAGTCCTCCTCATCTCTTCACATCAGGCCTACTCGACACTTCACAGCCTTTTACTTCAACACCTTTAAAAGATGAACGGCCTGCCAAAAGGCGTCGCTGTGAATTGGAGGGTGAAGAAAGTGTGTCTTTTGAAGAAGTCTGTCGTGACACTCAGGACGTAACATATGACCCTGCTCAGTCTGTCACCAGTGTGACTGAACCATCAAAGCATTCGTAAGTTTATCATTTTAAGTTTAGCATACATTAATGTGAACTGTATGTTTTACTGACTCGTAAAACTGATTTTGTTGGGGGGAAAAATACACTACATTAATTTTTTGTTATTAATTTTCTCTTGTGATAGCATGTACACATCCAAAGCCTCTCATGAAGACACCAAATATATTGTGTTTGAAAACTGTCTTCTTGAACTGTTTGAGTAACCTGTCCAGTATGTTCACGGGCCTGCAATATTCAGCCTCGTAGCAATGGGACTTTTTTGGCCATTGATCAAGTTTGCCCGCATTGTGAGTACTTCAGACAATGGAAGAGCCAGTACGGCAGTACTGTGTCGGCAGTACCCCTGTTGGGAACCTCCAGCTGTCTGCTTCCCTGTACTTCTCTGGAGCTTCATTCTTCCAGATGAAAAAGGTTTGTGGGGTGTGTTTTGTTTTTTTCCTGTTTAAAATAGTTTAAATGTATAATGCATAATAATTTTTTTTCTTTTGAAGGTATTTGAGTCAATGCATTTGAATATGTTCAAATACAGAGCCTTCAGAAGGCATGCCAACATGTACCTGGAACCACTAATAATATATAAGTGGAAGAAGGAGCAGGTGGATTTAGTGAAGGGTCTCTGTGAGGCGGACAAGGTGATAATTGGTGGCGATATGAGAGCTGATTCGCCGGGTAAAGAGTCATGCTTGGTGATGCAAGTTCTTCTGCAGTCTTAATAATTTGTTCCTGTGTAAACTATTTTCTAAAATATGATTTGTATTGTGACATTTTAGGCCATTCAGCAAAGTATGGGAGCTACACCACAATGGATCTTCAAAAGAACCTCATAATAGACATCCAGCTCGTGCAAGTGAGAACATGCATTGATCACATCATGTCAATGCTCACAAAATTACCAGAAAAAAGTGGCAATAGAGTATGCCTTGCCTGTTTCAAGTGTAATTATTCTTAATTATTATTGTATTATAAATTACAATTGCTATTTATAATAAACCTTTTTATACTTCAAAGATGTAGTCGGATATGATTACTGTTTTAAAGGAATGAAAAAACTGACTTTCACTGCCCTGATAACGATTGTTTCACAGAGTAATGAGGTCGGTGGTAGCTACCACATGGAGAAAGAAGGGTTAAAACGAAGCCTGGAAATGAATTGCTGGAGGAACGTGGTGTAAGGCTAGACTGCATTGTGACAGACCGACATCCCCAGATTCAAAAGTTTCTGAGAGAACGAAACATCACACAGTACTATGATGTCTGGCATTTGGAGAAAGGTACGTTTGAGCTTTCTTGTCTTGTGGTTATAACTGTACTTAGTACAGATTCTGAAAAAAACATTTCATGTTAATAAATGGACAGTTTTTTTTACATTACATAAACAATATTTGTTCTAAGGTTGTCAAAGAAGTTGGAACAAATTGCCAGAGACAAGGACTGTTCAATAGTGAAAAAGTGGCAGCACAGCATAAGAAACCATCTCTACTGGACTGCAGCATCCTCTACTTCAGGACCAGAGAAGGTGGCCAAGTGGAAGTCCCTCATCAATCACATTCAGGATGTTCACATCCATGATGATCCATTATACCCACAATGTGAACATTCACATCGAGAGTCTAAGGGCAGCACGGACATGATGACAGCTGAGGTGTGGCGCTGGCACGAGTGACGCCTGAGTAGTGTTCAGATTAGCATGTGTTAATGTTCAGCTCAGAGTAATGTGTGAGTGTGTGAATTAAGTGAATTATTATTCACGTCGGTATTAATGATGTTCGACTCCGCCAGTTGGAGATCACTAAAACTAACGTTAAAGAGGTGTGTGAACTTGCAAGTACGATGTCAAGCACTGTAATTTGCTCTGGCCCCCTTCCTGTTCGCCGGAGTGATGAGATAGTTAGTAGATTGTGTTCACTCAATGGCTGGTTGTCTAAGTGGTGTCCGAAAAATAATATAGAAGTCATAGACAATTAGAAAAGTTTTTGGGGCAGACCTGACCTGTTGAAAAGAGATGGTATTCATCCCTCCTGGGATGGTGCTGCTCTTCTCTCTAGTAATTTGGCTCACGGTCTTAGAGATAAAACATGACAATCTGGGCCTCAGGTCAGGAAGCAGACAGACTGGCTTAACCGACCGTCTGCTGGCGGCCTCACGTCACTGAGGTCAGATAAATCCCATCACATAGAGACTCTTTCACCTAGATATCATCATATAGACTGTGGGCCAGATTTACGTACATTTGCAAACACAGCATTAATAGCGCCATGGCCATTTCCAAGGTTTTTTTTCTCCATTCTGTCACCTGATGGAGTTTTGGTTCCTTGCCACTGTTTGCCTTGGCTTTTGGCTTGCTTAGTTGGGGACATTTATTATTCAACAATATTATTGATCTGCCTTACTTAAGAAGATAGTCCACCTTAAGGTGGACAATGATGCAATTTTCTTCTAGAAACAAACTTTGTTGTATTATTTTCTTGTTATCACTGTGAAGCGGCTTTGATACAATCTGTTTTGTAAAAAGCGCTATATAAATAAAGGTGACTTGACTTGACTTGACCAGTCCTTGTTTCTGATCCTTATTCACAGACGACAGATTTTGGGCATTTTTACTCCGTGATATATAAACAGCACTGCAAAACGGTTCATTGTCTTCAAATTATGACCAGAAATGGATAAATATTAAGTCTGCTGTTTAAAACAAACAAAGAGCCAATGTAGGAGAATAGTTATTATGCGCAAACAGCGGGAAACTCTGTATATGTGTGCAGTGTGTGCATGGCAAAAAATATATTCAGATTTGAAGCTTGAGACATATAAACGCGCACATCAACCCGATCACATGTTTAGCGTTCATGTAAACACTACATTCAGATTCATCAATCACAATGAATTCAGTCCGATTGAAACAAAAGTTGTGCATGTAAACAGCCACCGAAAGGAAAGTGGCAGCAGGAATTACTCCAGCGCGTCTTAGATGGATCTCATGTGCTGATAAATACAGTCATATAGGCAGAATATTTTCAGTTCAGAGAGGATGGACATCCTTTGATCAAGATCAATAACATGTGAAGGGAGTTGAAGTGCTTTGAAATTCTTCAGATGGGTTGGGAAACATTTAAGGGAATAGTTCAGACTTCAGTCATCATCACCCTCACGAATCCTTCACTAGTAATGTATGCTTGGGTTAGGTTAAAAAAGATTACAATGTTCACAGAATCGCTGTTTGTAATGTTGACAAATTATATCAGTTGTATTGACCTGTTGCACTCTTCAAAGTCAGGGTGAGCAATTTCATACGTTTCATACCTCATATTTATGCTTTCATTAAACTCAATTCCTCTTGAGACTATTAGTAAACAAGTTAGTGCTGTAATACATACAATGTTACAAATTAAATGTTTCTCTTTAAAGGTAAAGTATGTCTTTATTAGTGCAAAATGCAACAGAGGAATCAAACTTTGCAGGCAACCGTGCAAACGAATATAAAAGTATAAAGGTAAGTAGAATGTTTAAATCACTGCAATGGAACAAGCATATTAAATACAATATAAAAGCAATACAAACTATATAAATTATAATCTTAAAGTTATATTTTTCCATGGCCCTCTGATCTGCAGCTGGACCGAAGCGTATATCTGCATTACTCAGAGAAACCTCACAGCTGAACATATAACAACGCTTTTCTTACTCGACCTTCACAGTATATCATGCAGCTCTCCGTCATCGAAAAGCCAAGCTCTAGTCATGTTCATGTTGTTTTACTAATTCCTGTGAAATCCATTATCTAATCGCTCTAGTTTGTACTTCTTTGTGCTCAGTTCCTGGTAATTTCTCTGTCTGAGGGGCTGAGAGAGTGTTTGCTGTTTTGATGCTGCAAATGATGCAGTTTTGGCTTTTGGTCATGATTCTGGATAAAGAGAAAGAATGTGTGGATGGATATAGTGGTAGATATAATGTGTTCATAAGTATACTCATAAGTGTGAAATATGAGATGTTCATAAGTATACTCATAAGTGTGAAATGTGAGATGTAATGAAGTAATTGTAGTCACATTGTAAACTAAGTTTTTGCCTTGTTTTTTCATTGGGGGTTTGTTTGAAACAGGCCGGCTCTGTGATCGTCCGGCTGGAGTTATTCACCCGCTGGGTCACTCAGTCCTAAATGCACAGACACATCGTCCACAAAAACATCAACATTCCCCGGGTAATCAGTGTTTTGTAGGAAGGATCAGAACATCGCTTGCTCTCATCCAGGCTGAAGGTCATGGATGAAAAAGACTTTGATCAGAAAGAGACAGGAGAGGAGCAAACCAGTGCAGAAGTCCTGAAACGCTGTTATTCACTATATGAAGCCTGTGATTCATTTGGACAGCACGGTCCCAGGCACACACTGTGCAAGTGTGTGAACCCAAACGCCCAAAGGTGCACGATATATCAACTACCATGTCGGTATCGGCTGATATATGTTTAT
This sequence comes from Phoxinus phoxinus, assembly GCF_949152265.1. Lineage (NCBI taxonomy): Eukaryota > Metazoa > Chordata > Actinopteri > Cypriniformes > Leuciscidae > Phoxinus > Phoxinus phoxinus. Next base: position 4,579,991 of record NC_136879.1, on the reverse strand, counting down.
TTTTAATGTTATTGTTATCGGCCTGATAAGAAAATGTTGGCGCTATATTAAATCCAATGAATAATGGATAATTTCCTTCCGCTGAGACACTTCAGATTAGCACTGTTCACTGTGATGGTTTTGAATAACTTGAAATATGATCGAAATCCCTTTGAGAAAAATACAGTTCAGTGCAACATGTGCAACACAAGTCTGTCATATTGGCTACATAAAATTATCATGAGAACATCATAATTGTGTGCTTGGGACATGGCTTTTAATGGTGAGACTTTTGTTAAAAAAATTATAAAAACTATATAACATTTGGATTCAGATTTATCAGCCAATATATTTGTTATCGCCGTTCAAATATAAAGAATTATCGGTTATCAGTATCAACCAAAATGTTCATATTGGTGCAAGTTTTGCATTTTAAATAATAATATTCAATTAAAATAGTTTTGGCAACCAGTGAACATCACGAGATTGACGTGCAGCAGTGACGTGTTCAAAAATAAGAGAGCTAAATCCATTACAAGCCTCAGTGAGCAGCAGTGATACAGTCGGATCAATAGCCAAGTTTCCATACGCCGATCTGTTATCAACAAATTAAAAAAGTTAGCAAAGTTGCTTTCTTCAGCCTGTTTTGATCCAATTGGCCTTTTACTGATAAAATGGTGAATGTGATGACATCATCCTTAAAAAACTGAATTGTAAAGCCCAATTTATACTTCTGCATTAAATTATCCCGCAGCTACGTCGTACTAGGCTGTGTGTAGCACTATGGAAGGCCACCGGGGCCAAAAACGCGTGAATAATTTTAACACATATATTTACGCGTATTTAACACGTATTTAACACGTAAAATACGCGTGAAATACACGTTACAAATTTTTTGGAACGGGTCAGTGTCATTGGCTGCTGAAGACTTGGGTCTAACCATTTCTGTGAGTTTTTCTCCACTCATATTTTTGTAAATAAACACATTAGTGGACATTCTAGCTTTAACATCAAAGCATTAACATTTGTGTGGGGAAATCAGTTACAGTGGAGGTAAGCAATCAATGCAGGTTTAAGATACAGACCATTGTAATCAATATCTGTCTTTGGAAAAAAACGTGAGCTTTTGTTGTGCTAACATTTACAGCTATTGCAAGCAGGTGGCGCTTATTCAAACCTTTTTGTTCAGAGATTGGCCACTCATCAGACAAACAGTAATTAGGTACACAGGTGATATTATCAATTTAAATTATTTTGTAAAGACTTAAAGTATTTCAATATGGTATTTAAGACTTTATATAAGTATTTAAAGGAACACTCCGACTTTTTGGGACTTTAGCCTATTCACCTTATCCCCCAGTGTTAGGTAAGTCCATACATACCTTTTTCATCTCCGTGCGTGCTATAAGTCTGTTTGACGCACCCACCGCTAGCCTAGCTTAGCACAAAGACGGGATGTAAATGGTTGCAGCTAGCATACTAATCCAAATAAGTGACAAAATAACGCAAACATTTTCCTATTTACATGTTGTGATTTGTATAGTCACAGAGTGTACAAAAAACAAAGTCACATGAGACACAGACATATTTTAACCGTATAAATACTGGGAACTATATTCTCTGAAGGCGAAGCACTGCTACTTGGGCGGATTAGTATGCTAGCTGCAACCATTTACCTCCAGTCTTTGTGCTAAGCTAGGCTAGCGGTGGGTGCGTCAAACAGACTTATAGCACGCACGGAGATGAAAAAGGTATGTGTGGACTTATCTAACTCTGGGGGATACGGTGAATAGGCTAAAGTCCCAAAAAATCGGAGTGTTCCTTTAAGAATTACCGGATTAGAATGAGAGCTTGTGCTCAGGTATAATAACTTTATTTGGCTTTACTGACAGCAGAAGTATTGTACTGCTACCACAATTAAATATCCTCCTATTTCCTTTCCCTTTTTTTTTTTCCATTTTCTTCATTTTGTGTAGCCCAAAGAAAATATCTAGATTGCAATTTTATGAAAATAGCACATTAGTAGCATTCTAGCTGTAACACCATTCACCACACCTCAAGTTTTCTAACATTAAAAGATAACATTTGATTGGGGAAAAGTGTACAGATGTGGTTCTTGATCAATGCAATTGCAATGAATATCTGTTTTTTAGATTTAATTAAATGTATCGCTATGGCGAGCAGGGCGCCACCAATATGCTTCACAGGGACCAATTACAGAAACGTCCTATCTTAAAGGGATAGTTCACCCAAGATTGAAAATTCTGTCTTCATTTACTCACGCTCATGTTGTTTCAAACATGCATGAGCCTCTTTCTACTGATGAACACAACATATATTCTGAAGAATATTGGTAACCACAGTTGCTGGTCCCCATTGACTTCCATAGTATTTTTACCATAAAATGGAAGTTCCACACAAGAAAGAAACTCATGGAAGTTTGGAAAAGGGTGAGTAAGGTGAACTATCCCTTTAAGCCATAAGTTTTTTGAGTTATGTTATTAAATGACTGGCCTGCTTTAATTCCGCAGTAATCAGCTTCTCTGGTTTAGGTGGCTTCATCAGTTTCAACGGCTCCTGGCGTGTGCAAGGCGTTCTTGGCATGTCCCGTTCTCTTGGTGACTATCCACTAAAGAAGCTGAAGGTGCTGATCCCTGATCCTGACGTGCTGACCTTTGACCTGGACAAACTACAGCCTCAGTTCATGATTCTGGCCTCAGACGGCCTCTGGGACGCCTTCAGCAGCGAGGAAGCCGTGCACTTCATCAAAGAGCGTCTGGATGAGCCGCACTTCGGTGCGCAGAGCATCGTCCTGCAGTCCTTCTACCGCGGCTGTCCGGACAACATCACCGTGATGGTGGTCAAGTTCAGAAAGAGAGGCTCCAAAGCTGCTGGCTAGTGCAGACGGATCGGCTCTCACATACGATCATGGAATGCAAACCAGTATCTGAATAAATGAGTGACTGGATGAGCGATTATAATTATGCATAACTTTAATGTTAGATAAAAATGTTAAAAGGCTGTATTTTTTGGAGAAGTATTGATTTGTATTTTTAAATTGAATGGTACAGATTTAAGCAATCACTTCTTCATTAAAGGTATAGCTCCCCCGCGGAACATAAAAATGGAATTTGAAGAATATTTACACAGTTCTTTCATAAAAATGTGTTAAAATATCATCATTACTGTACGTTCACACCGCCGCCGGCGAGAGCAGCAAAAGTCACTCTCGCCGCCCTGCCATCGACACCGTGAGATTCGGGGACTCTCTGGCGCTCTGACGTAGATTTTAGAATGCGCGATTTTTTTAAAACTTTATTTAAAGGAGCCGCAAAGCAAATAAGAACTGAACATAAATCAGTCTCCTATTTTGTGGATACTGGCTACACGTAGGGTATAAGTTAACCTATTCAAATCTTTTAAATGTGAAAGTAACAAAACACCAACAATTTCAGACACCTTTTTCCATTCGTCGTTATTTTTATTAATGTCCCTGTATGTAAACAGGGACACGTCGTACAATAACGGGAAACCCACAACAGAAATAATTAACTTTTCCTCCATTTTGCTTAGGAACTAATGTGGTCGGAACCAAAGTTTACAGGATTGTGTTCTCTGGTATCCTCTCAGGCGGAGGACTTCTACATCCCGATTGGTTGCCGCTGGTTGCCGCCGAACCGCGTCATAGCTTATTACCATAAAGTTGACAAATTTAAACTCTTCTCGCCGCTCTCGCCATCCAAGACGCGCCGCGCCGCCCTCGCCGGAGCTCGCCGCCGGCTCTCATTGAAAATGAATGGCTTCCGGCCAATTTTACGCTCTCGCCGCCGGCGGTGTGAACGTACAGTTATCCCTCCCTTTGATCTGTTTTTATCTGTCATGTTGGTTTTAATTTCCCTGGTTATTACATATATAATATTTTCAATAATTAACAGTAGGTTGCCTTAAGAAATAACCCAGCCAACACGTACAGTGTGTTAATCATGAATCATGGAGAAACACATAAACTGTGAGTGACCATGTCTGTCAAGCTCTAAAGTCTAAAGTATCAAGAACTGCCTAAAAATCTCCGCTGCAGTTCTCAAATGCATGCAAATACATGCTCACTTCATTTATGTGCTAATGCAAACTTTTCTGCTGAATGCACTCTTTGCCCCAGACGTTTGCACCCCTTATACAAGCTGGCTCGCCAGATCCTCCTGTGGACCCAGGGGAAGCTACTTTCATTGAGAGCGATTTATATCCCAGGGTATCTAAATGAGGGGGCAGACATCCTGTCGAGGCAGGGGCCGAGGCCCGGGGGATGGAGACTCCAGGCGATGTTCCTAAGGTCCCGGTCTAAGGTTGTCAGTAGTCAGTGTTGGGGAAGCTACTCTGAAACTGTAGTTTGACAAGCTACAAGCTACTCGTAAGTTAAAGTAGTTAAACTACAGTCAAGCTACCCTTTTGGAAAAGTAGTTAGCTACACTACAAGTTACTATCAAAAAGTAGCTAGCTACATTGAAACTACTTTTGATTTTTTTGAACAACGTATATTATAAATAACTGAATAAGTGTCTGAGGAATGTTTTAAGTAAAATATTTAGTGTTTAAAACAATGCAATACATTATGATTTCAAAGAGTATTGTTTTATTACACACTACACTCAAATATCTCAGACTGTTTGTCAAAAGTGCAAAATTGCAACAAATATGAACTTGGACAAATAAGGCCATGGGTAATTAACATTAGTTGTTTCTCAACTAATGAGATTTGTAGTCAATTAATTAAAACTCAGATATCACACACCAATATCTGAGTTTGAATTATTCTGAAATATTGATTATTACCTCATTTGTCATGTGTGGCCATATAGGGTCGCACAACATCCCTCTGCTTAGACAGTGACATCACTATTTTGGATTTACCAAAGTGTGTGTATGTGTAAAGCTACGTTGACTATGTTATTCATACCTACTCACAAATAACCATCAAAAACAAAGCCGGCTGCAATGAATTTCTGTGCAAAACAGCTTTTACTACAAACACTTCCACACAAGAACATTATCACACAAGAACATTTTGATAGAAAACTAAAAATATTGAAAGTTTTAAATATACTGTAGATAAAATTAGAATAAATAAAATGGAACACAACTATCATCACACAACGCCCCTGCGCTGGGTGCGCCCCTCCCCCTATAACTGTTCTGTCTCGCGGAGGAGCTGTGTGCATCTGTGTGAAAAAAAGAAACGACAGAAAGAACGGCTCCCCTCCAGCCGCGACTCGGCTCCCATCGTTCATGTTTATGAGCCGTTCAAAAGAATCGGTTCGTTCGCGAACGTCACAACTCTAAAAGAAGAAGAATATCCTGGCATCGCGCTGATTCGCGCAGGCTCGACAAAACGCAATGTAGCTTTTGCTCGCGCTACACCGCTACTTGCTGCAAAAAGTAGTTAGCTACTGGAAAAGCTACACTGTTTAAAAAGCAACTGAGTTACTGCCAAGCTACTGAAAAATGTAGTTAAGTTAGTAGCGTCGCTACTTGTAGTTAACTACTCCCCAACACTGTCAGTAGTACTGCAGGCTTTCTGTCCTCCTCCGTTCCTGACGTCGGACCAAGAGAAACTTAATCTGCTCTGCCCAGTTCGGGCATTAGATGCTTATGTCCACAGAGCTGCCCTGCGGAGGAAGTCTGAACAGTTGTTTGTTTGCTTTGGGTCACCCAGGAAGGGGTGTCCTGCATCTAAGCAGAGAATGAGCAAGTGGGTGGGGTGATCTCACTTGCTTATGAGTCGGCTGGTCAGCCTTCACCTTTGGCTGTACGAGCTCACTCGACTAGGAGTATGGCTGCCTCTAAGGCTTTATTGTCAGGAGTTTCACTTCACGACGTTTGTGATGCGGCAGGCTGATCCTCACCGCATACATTCGTCAGATTCTATGGTCTTGACCTTAGCTCCACTCCAGGGGCGCAGGTGCTTTCGTCCGAAAGTGCGCTCTGACTTCACACGGACGGGCATTTGCTCTTATGGCGACGTTGGTATTAGCGTTCCCGCAGCGCTTTGACGCAGCTCGAGTTCCCTTGAAAGGGAACGTCTCGGTTACGTACGTACGTAACCCTAGTTCCCTGAAGAGGGAACGAGACGCTGCGTCACTCTGCCAAACTCCCAGACTTTTTTTCTCACAATTGCATGTTTATATCTCGCAATTCTGACTATTATTATAATAATAATGCAAATTATAAACCCTTTATAACGCAATTGCGACATATCACGCAATTCTGACATTATATCTCGTAATTCTGAGAAATTATCGCAATTATCTTTTTAAATGTTTTCTGTGATGGAAACAAGCTTCCCTACCATAGCAAATCCATGTACACTTGAATATATAATAATACAGATATACACACACATGTAAAGAAGAATAAATGTTCATTCCTCTTCTTTGAACTGGTGCAGCACATTAAATGCTCAAACGAACCTTGTCCGAATCTGAACATTTTCTGAAGTTTCTGTTTGGCGGAGGGAGGAATTAAGAGGTGAAAGTGGGTCTGTTTCTCACACAAGGCAACATGTGACTTCATATGTTGACCTCATGTCATCAGTCGATTCTTCATTCCAAACTCATAAGCTACAGAAAGGGTCATATTTAACAGGCGCTGAAGTGTCGTGTGCCTAGTTCTGTTGGAAGGTGTTTTCTGTTAATATCAAGACATTTATATCAAGCAAAAGTTTCACTTGTTTATGCTTAGCCTATACATTAACTGTCAGTTGTGGACGTGATGATTGTTTCAAAAACACTTCAGCACACTACTGTTACACTTTATTTAAAGGTGTCTTTATTACAGTGTAATTATAGTTATTAATTAATGAGTCATTATAATGAACAACATGTACGTACTATAGGGTTAGAGTAGGATTGGGGTTTTGGTTAATCGCATGTAATTATGCATAGTTTATATTCGTAACTACATGTAATAAGGACACTGTAAAATAAAGTGTTACCTAACTACTTTACTAAAACATATTTCAGGTAAATCTGACTTTCACAGCCTTGACTTGACTCAGTATGATCATTGGAAGACTTTAATCCAAATATGTTGCCTTATTTTAATGAACAAACTTATTTTATTTCTCTTTCTATCATGAATTTATTTGCCAGAAGTGTTGTGTTATCCAGAATTTGTGTTTACAGTGTCCGGAGGTTCATGTCAAATGTCAATGTATTATTTTACATATTGATGTCTCCCTGAGACGAAGAAAAACAAAATTAATGTTTATATTAAATATTAACACAAGGTGATGCAATATCAGTCAATGGAGCCTGACTTTCAGAAGCTTCAAAAGCCTCATCAAATAATGTGACATGTTTAATGCTTCTGAAAATTGACTGATGTTATTCCTGTGCATGTGTTTATCAATTATAACAATTGGTGAGACATGCATATTTAAAGGGCACCTATTATGACATTTAAAATGTTCCTAATGTTGTTTAGGGAGTCCCCAACAACAGTTTTACATGCATGCAATGACAAAAAACACTTTTGTTGTCGTATAATACGCATTTATTTTTACCTGATTTGCTCACCGACTCCCAAATGATTCGTTCAACGACTCATTTTTCCAAACCCCTCCTTTGCGCGACGCTAATCTGCGGTGATTGGTCAGATGACCCAGCAGTGTTTACAGAGATAATACTTATTGTTTAACACGGAGTACAATGATGCTTTTATCAATTAAATTGTGTTATAATAATTATTATAGCCCTCTGCTTTGTAGTTTGTAGTAAAAAACTAAAAATAAGATAAAGACTTTAATGTTATGTTAGCGAGCATAGCCCAGAGTTCATATTGTAAAAGCACAATCAGTCTTTGTTTGCATTAGCCCGATGCATAAACATAACGTTTTTACCAAAAAAAAATGCAGTTACGTTACTACGAGGTATTACTCTATTCTTTAAGACAACTCCGAAAACAACGACAAACACTTCACATATCTCAATACAATTGCCATTGAAGACCTAGAAGCTAAACGGTGCTTACACAACAAACTAAATAATAATTAAGCATGCTACATAAAACATAAAAGCAACAATTATTAATAACACTTACAGGTTGTGATACGGAGGAGGAAGCTGATGCAAATACACTTAGAAATTAACCTTCCTTCAATATCAGCCGGCTCGCGAATCCCAGTTTGATTGCATTTAAAGCAATCGTCTTCAAAATGGCGCGAACAAAGCACAAGGCTCGGACTATACTTCTGTGGTATAGTTGTATATATGAATTGTAGCCACTTAGTCTTCAAATGCTCCTCCTTGGGCAGATGAAAAAAGTTTGCTTTTGAGCCGCACTTCAGAACACAGCGTCTCGTCGCCATGATATTTTCCCTGGCCTTGGAGCGCAATAAGTGGGCGTATCGTATTCAAATAACTTGACAAGTTGACGTCATCTAGTCAGAGAAAAAGCTTCGGTCTTCTAACGATTCATAAAAATGACTCAGAGTCGACTCTTACTTTTGAAAGACAATAACTTTATATACGGTGCACTTTCATATTTCAAACTTTGCAGGATGTTTTTGTTCACTTAGATCTATGTTACACACTACATGAAAGGTAAATTTCAAAATTCCATAATAGGTGCCCTTTAATCAAAATAAAAAATGACTTGATTGTTTAATTTACTATGTAATGGGTATTTAAATATATAAAAAAATTCTTGGATAATAAATATTTTATTAAAAATGCTTGAAGGTTGTATTTTATCATTTGTAGAGACGACAGAGAAACCGAACACGAGCACAGCTTTGAGGGAAGCACAGGCCATTTTGTTGTTTCTAACAAAGTTTGAAAAGGTTTTTTTCAACTGAGAACGTCTCGGTTACGTATGTAACGCTCATTCCCTGAGGGAGGAAACGGAGACGTAGTCGTAGTCGAAAATCACGCATGCCAATTACATTGGCTCGTTTCAATAGTACTCGAAGATGACTTGCTCCCTGGCGTGATCCCGTTCAGTCGACGTCGAACGTGAACGACTGAAAGGGAACTTCAGTGTGTTCAGTAAAAAACATCACTGGGTGTATTTCATATTTTAGCGCAATGGTCGCAATGTTGTCTTTTCAGACCCGTACAAATTCGCTGAGTATATTTGCTCAACACCCAAGTATGACGAAAAACTAACTTTTAGGAGCATCTTTGCTCAACACCGAGGTGTGATGAACATCACTGAGCTTGGGCGGAAGCCGAGCGAAAAGGAGTCGCAAGCCAAGTCTGATGGTATAGTTTGGGCCCCGGGGCCAGGGGACCACAGACGTACCCGAGGTGGGGCAGCGAGGTGGAGGACAGGGACCCGGCTCGGAAGGTGTGTGCTTGCTCCCCGACAGCTATTTTCAACACAGTTCATACCAACCAAATTTAAAGAATGTGCCGCACATGGTATGTAATGAATGAGTGGGGTTTTTCTTGAGTTGAGCTTGCAAAGCATTATATTTCCCTGACATGTTTAATGCGTTGTCATATGCCTGGCCACGGCAGTTGTAGAGATCCAGCCCCAAATCTCTGACCATCTTCATCACAGTCGGCCAGACTTGACCCAGTGTGGCTGTAAATTGGTTAAAATGTGATAAATCGCTCGACTACTTTTCCATTCTCACTTACAAATCGTAACACAAAAGTTAGTTGGTCCACGTGAGACATGTCAGGTGTAGAGTCTACGATAACAGAGCAATGTTTAGCTCGCTGTAGTCCTGTAGCTATGACTTGCTTTGTTCTGTCACCCATTAAGCCAATAAATTCGTCACAGATAGTTGATGACAAATATGAAGTCTTACCATCTCCATACTTCAGCAAATGGATCAAATTGTGCGAGCAGCTCGAGGATTCCCAGGTAATTACCATTATGTGGGGATGCCAATACCCAATACCCCCCCTTTCACTCAGAAATGTAATGACGGTAACTATTCAATACATCCTTCCAGTACTGTTCTGCTTCAATTAGTCTCCCAAGAGAAGCATCCACAGTTCCCAGATGTTTACTGCGACGTGTAAGTGAAAGCATGTATTTTCACTCATTTCATGTTCCGTTATTCTCTCTGGATGTTTCCAGTCGCTAAACCCGACAGCAAATGTGCTGCTGTGTGTTGATAACACTTTACAAGCAAAGCTAAAAATGTCTCCGGTGGACGGTGAATATATAATCCACTCCCGTGGCACAGTTTCACCGTTGTGAAGGTGTCGGGCCAGTGCCTCGTTGGTGAGAGAGCGTGTCTGTCCACCGCCAGACTCGTTCCCCCTCCGAGCCGCCCGATTCTGAAAGGCCGAGTATAATTCCCTCCCAGACGCTCTCTGCAATCGGTCCCCGTAGTGCAGGGTCTGCAGAGATGATGGTACCTGAGGTGCAGGTGCAGGGGCCATTTTGACAGCAAATTTTTATTTAGTTTTAGGCATAGGCCGTTTCCTGGTGATATTCTGCAGTTTCAGAAAACAATTCCGCCACTGACCAGAAAAAACCCAGTCTAAAGACAGCGGCGCGTTGCGCGAAAGTCATATGCTATTTTAAGGGCGCATGCTTGGCCATTATGTATCCCATCCTCATCAGTGATGCGCGGGTTGATCCAAAATGAGCGGGTGCCTGCAGTTACCCGCGGTTACGAGTCATCCAAAAATATTTTTAATGATATTCGGGTCGCAGTTGGTCGGGTCGTTTGAAATAAAGATGCCAATTAAACCTTTGTAATTGATATAGTACTTGACACAATTTTCTATTAAATACATAGGCCTACGCTTTATTGGCTGAATAACCGTTGGCGAAGAAGACGCACGAGCTCAGTCTGCAGGCAGAGATGGATGCGGCAAGAGAAAAGGTGAAGACTGGGGAGTGGAAGCTCCGCAAATACACAAATAGAAAGAGCAAAGTATGGGAGACATTTGCCGAAATAATGAAAGATGATGACCAAAATACTGGCATTGTCATGTGTACTTCTTGCGATGCTATTTACACATTTGATAGCCACGAAACTGGCATGACCAACATGGCGCGTCACAAGTGCGGCCCCGGGAAGCCATCACAGCCGGATAGAGCAGTGTCAGGCCAACCCAGGCCACAAACTACAGATGCCTTTATGCGCCCTGACCACACGAATCTTCAAGTGAAGAGTAAATGTGTGGATTACTGCGTGGACTTTTGTTGCACAGACCTGTGCTCCTTTGATATTGTTTCGGGGGAAGGTTTTACGAAAGTGGCCCAGGGTCTCATCAACATTGGAGCACGTTATGGCTCAGTCGACGCAAACGGAGTGCTTCCTCATAGGCAGACAGTCTGTGATCGAGCTAAAAAACAGGCCATGCTCGAGAAAGAAGCCTTATCCGAGGTTCTGAAGTCAGCGGTGCATGACAGTGGAGGCGTTGCAATAACCACTGATGATTTTAACAGAAGGTCCTACACTGTCTTGACGTGCCATTATATCACAGAGGATTGGAAGCTGGCAAGCCGTAATATGTGCACAGTGGAATTCGATTGCACATTGCCCAACACAGCAATCAACACCCACGAACAGATTAATGAGCAGCTGTGACGGGATCTCATTTGATCAAGTGGAACTCGTGAGTGACCAGGGCTCTAACAATAAACCCTAAAAATGATCACTGGATACCATGTGCAGCCCATGTCCTGAACACAATTCTGAAACATGCGTTCAGTGGATCTGACATTGAGGAGGTAACGGAGATGATTGAGTGCAAGGTCATTGGCAAATATCTTAAAAAATCCAGTGCAAGCACCGCTCTCCCACATGGCTTAGTCCAAGAGTGTGAGACTCGCTGGAATAGCACAATTGACATGCTCAAATCTGTGAGCAAGCAATACAGGGAAATGAACGAGCTACTCGAAAGCAGGGGCAGTCAGAGCGCATGAAAGGCATACATCAAAACACGCTCACAACCGCGATAGATTTCTTGGAGCCTTTCAAGAAAGCATCTGAGGAGTCGCAGGGCGAGGACTACCCGACACTGCATTTAGTGATGCTGTGGTTTTGCAATCTGAGCGCACACTGCCAACCCGTCTTTGGAGACCCTGAGTACATGGCTTTGCTCCGTACGCGCGCACTTGCTCTACTCCATCAAAAGTTAATCCTCACAGACATGCACAAAATCGCCCTCTTCCTCTACAAAAGTCTCGAAATGATGACCGAGACTGAAAGGAAAAATCTCCACAGAATCGTTGGCAACCTCATATACCGGGTGTCTTTTGAAGCCGCGGACTCTCCTGAGACGTCAAGCACTACAGCACCACGGACATCTACAGGCGAGGGTAAGTGGCTGCGTTATTAAGGATGAACGGGATATTTCAATTCAATGCTGGTAAATGACATTATTGACAAATGCTATTTTACCTTCCATAGACGTCACTAACGAAAGTCAGAGAGAGAAAAGACCTAGAGTGGACTTCGCTGAATGGGCCGCTGATGTGGGCCAAAGAATGAATTGGAGCGGTACCGTGCTGCACACTTTACGCTGGACGACTGTGACGAGGACCGGTTGCTTGAACTTTGGGAGAGACAGCACCTTCCCGAGGCTTCGTGCATTGGCAAGGAGGATCCAGTGAGCGCACATTCAGCTCCGCAGGTCGTGTCAGAGGCGAGAAGAAACCGTCTCAACCCAGGGGCGTTCATTCAATATTATTTCTACACAGCGCGGGGAAAGCCAAAAATTAAGTAGGCTAATCTTCTGTTTTAGGCCACCGACGACACCTTATAGCCCTTTAAGCCCAAGTTAGGCTCACTGTATCTGATTTAGGGTCCTGTGTTCGTTTCATGGATATATTCGTGTAGGCTAAACAATGCAGCCTATTTTATTTTCTTATACAAATGTATATTTTGCGTTTATTTGTATTAGTTTTTTTTTTTTTTTTACCAACAAGTGGCACCCTTTAGCCTTCTTTTTAAGCCCAGGTTAAGTTTACTGCGTGTTTCAGTTTTATGGGTATTTGTGAACATTTATTTATGGATATTGTAGCCTCAGTCTTTGGCTTAGCCTGCCTGTTTTTGTTTGTCTAAAATGCGTTAATAAAGACTTTATTAATATATTCTATGCCTGCATTTTCTGCTTCTGAGAGCTTCAATTGGGCATCCATGTGGCGAAATAGCCTAAGCCTACTAACACTAGTGGGTGTCCTTATTTACCTTTTGAATGTTGAGCGTTATTAACTTTTGAATAAACGATGATGCGGGACAAAATGCCCGATTTCCAACACGTTGAACTGAGCAATGCCATTGTGCCATTTTAATAAGCTACTTTTAAACGCATAAAGCTCAGTAATGTCAGTTTATGTATTTTCAGAGAGGGGGGGGGGGGATTTTTGTTGGGAAAGTCGGGGGAGAGATGCACACTTCGATTAGACTGGATAAACACATGCAGCATCTTAATTGTTAAAGTCGGCATGAAATCAAAATTGACCCTATTTACTTTGTTAGCAGATATTACTCGTCTTGTGGTGAACAATTAGGCTAATCCGTGCAAGTTAACACACGGAAAAAATTGTTTGCCGAAGTTATCTTTAATCAAAGTCTGAAAAGTTACTTCCGGGTCTGGAATGGCGTTCTTTTCTGATGACATAGGCTTGACTACTTGGGTTGGTTAATCGCTTAACCACTCCCCTCAACCCGTTGCTCTGCTGGGGGCGAGAGATGGAGAGGAGGAGCGCTGAAGTAAAACCCTGCCCTCTGTTCAATACTCCCTTTCACTCGGAAATGCGTCACAACACTTGAGAAAAATCGTTTGCAACTTCCGGTTCACGCGGACTTTAAGAAAATGAAACGAAATAAAGACAAAAGCCACACCCCCCAAACTTATGTGATAAAATGTTCACAAAAACTACGCATGATTTTGTATTACCTTATGTTATGGTAATGATTACAGTTTTTTACAGTCGCTATAGGACACATTTCTTAATACTTCAAAACTCTTCACACAGTGAGCACACCAGAAGTGTGTGTGGGCTAAACTGTGGATCATTTATCATTGTTTTGGCACAAAATAAATTCAATGACAAAAATTCAAATTACATTAATTATTTTCTCACTTCGACACAACAACCGCCACAACTCTGTGTGTCTACAGGCCGATCTGCACACGCTTACACACTGATCTCAGAACTGCTCAACTTAGGTTCAAAACAATAACATAATACAAAACTGTATACGACAACATTTTTCTACAGTAATGTTGTAATGAAATATATTTCTTATTTCTTTAAAACAATTGGACCAACCACAGCTCTGATTCCTGTCTCTGTATCGGTGGATGGTGTAGACAAATGTTTGTTTTGGAATTAAGTTACTCAGTGCAAAAAAAAAAAAGAAGAAGAAAATATTAAATATATAAAGTTTTAAAGCATACTGCATCATATCTGATATCTGGAGGCGAATCTGCCGTTTCGTTTTATTTCCTTCCGAGCGATGTCTCAGGTTTTGGCAAAGGTGAATTTGGGCTTTCCGTCAAACGAAGAGCGCCACCTGCCGGAGACATTACACTGCCTCCTGACGACTTATAAACTTATAAATAATAATAATGATGATAAATCGGCAAATTAAATACAGTCGTGAAATTTTTTAAATTAAAAATATAACAGTTCTTACTGTTCGCGCTTTCGAAACACGCTTCACGAAACCTTTACGAATCTGTTGTTTCGAATCAGTTGCTCGGCGCGTGTGTCAAACCACCAAAGTCACGTGATTTCAGTAAAACGGGGCTTTCTTACGTCATAATTGCCGCTGGGGGCGATGATCTCTGTGAACCCATTGGGGAAATTCATGAAAGAATACATATTATACAGACAGATGATATTTAATCTTATTAGATGATTAGTTAATTGCATTTGACAGATTTTACTTTCAATAAAATATGTGTAATTGGGTGTTTTAATCCGTGTTTTGCACTGTTCTGATCAGCAGGGGTCACCAGCGTCTGCGATTCAAACGCTTCGGAACAGTGAATCATTTGGCGACGCACTCGGTTCAATTGATTCGAAGCTTTAAAAAGCTTCGTTTCTCCCATCACTAGCTTGCAGACACAGATTCGTTACAAACTATATTCTATTGTAGGCGATTCCAGAAGCCTTTTCCCTTCACAAAACACACAGGGATAATCGCTTCATTCGCGGACGCGACGCAATCACACTATAGTGTTATAATATAACGCGTCCCGCACTCCCCCGTTATTCTCCGCACGCCTCGCGAGGCGGTGCCGCTCCACCGGCAATCCCAGCATACACCGCGCCTCATTAGCATAAAACATTCCGGTGTCTACAAGAGCCGAGCGAACATATTCAGCTCCAGAGAACTGCAAATACTTCTAAATTAAAGATTATACCCACACACATCGGCAAACATGAGCGACAGCGAGAAACTGGACAAGCAGCGGCTGAAGAACTTCAAGAATAAAGGGCGCGATCTGGAGGTAAAGACGCGTGTGACGTCGAGCAGATTTACAGACACTTCACGAATAATCGCGCAATCCTCCGCGCTCGAGCTCCCATAACGCGACGCGTGTTCAGATCTCCGCGTTTATGTGAGAGTAGAGAGGTTGAATCAGCCAAACGTGTGATGTGAAGGTGTTAGCCGCGCGGCTAGCTCGCTGTTAGCCTCGAGCTAAGCTAACGCGCGTCGCAGCTCTCCATTAAAGTGTGTATTTGTCATCAGTCTTTAAAGCAAGCGCGGAGATGTGCTCTGTTGAGTCGTGATGTGTGATTCTGTGCTCGGTGTGTGTGTGTGTGGTCGTGTGTGAGTCCTGCAGTGAGTGTTAGCATGAGCTCGGCCTGCTGCACAATAACATCCCCAGACGCCTCTCTGCTGCGTGCTCGGGCTGCAGGCACGCCAAAGGGCAGATTATTAATAGGCAGTGTGTTTGCAGTGATCGAAACTATCGTGTCGTGTGTGTTTGTGAGTTACCAGTAGTTAATCTCTGTTTAACCGCGTCACATTCACGCAAACAGCGCCCTGCGCACATCAAAACACCGCGCCTCGCGTCTAAACAAGTCTGGGAAGAGTCCCGAGTGTGTAACAAATCCCAGTCAGGGCTGTAAATAACAGTGTCATCGGCTTAAAGATGTAACGAACAATTAGAGCACACTTGAGGTTGGTCGTTTTGAAAAAATAGGGAAAGTTAAGAGGTCCCAGGATTGAACCTTGAGGAACACCCTTTTCAACAACCGAGTAGTCCGACTGAAAACCGTGAAAAACAACACTGTGTTATTGAAGATCAGCATTAAACCAAAGAAGCTGGTCAGAACTCTTGTCTAAACGTGTTTAAAGTATTGATTAATGTTTGGCTTTGTGCTGGATTCAGGGAATGAAGAATGACTTTAATGCTGTGATTTATACTTTTAACAGGTGTGTCGTCCAGGTGTGTTAAGGAAAATAACAATCTTATGCATCTTTCTTTTTGAGGCAATAAGAGATTGGATGACATGAAGAGCTGGAAATGCATGTAGAATGATTTTGTTTCCTCATAGCTAAAATGTTCAGGTCGGGTGTATCATCTGTAGACTGACGTGATGTGTGTGTGTGTGTGTGTGTGTGGTTATGATCAGTAATGATGCTTCTGGTTTCTCCTGTACAGACGATGAGAAGACAGCGCACAGAAGTGGTGGTGGAGCTCAGAAAGGTAAGGGTTGTCTCAGTGCAGTGTTTGATTGACAGGTCAGTAGTGTTTACACTGTAGATGCAGTGTGTGTGAGCAGCTCTGAGCAGCGGGTGTGTTTCTCCTGCAGAATAAGAGAGACGAGCACCTGCTGAAGCGGAGGAACGTCCCGCACGAGGACATCTGTGACGACTCGGACGCCGACGGGGACTTCAGGACCGTAAGAGCTGCCGATCTCTCTCTCTCTGTCAGGGGATTTCAGGGTTTAATGCTCAACGGATTTGTAGTAATTATTGGTGTAACAATTTCTTTCTTTCTTTCAATAGCAAAACACTTCGCTTGAAGCAATTGTGCAGGTAAGTCGTGTATTATTATTTTTTAAATAGTGTTTAAAAATGTGCACAATGTGGTTTTGATGATTGAGAAATGTTTTTAGTGAGTGAATCTCATGAGACATGTCTGGCTCTTATTTCCTCTGCAATACAATTAAGTTGATTCTTCTATAATGAAAATGAAACCACTTTTAGGACTTTTTTCATATTTAGAGTCCCAGTGTAACATTATATAGCCTAGGTTGATTTGATGAGTTTTAAAACTTCAAAAAAATAGTTAGGACCGATTTCACGTTTACATGGAAGTAGTGCGGTATCTTACAGTTCTGATGCGTCTTCTCCGTGTTAAAGGCTTTAGGTTTCCCAGTGTAACATCTTTATATAGGTTGATTTCTCTGAATGTTTGTGCTTTTAAATCAACAACGTAAATATTTCACATCCTGTTGCGTGTCACGTGAAAATAGTGCAGTATCTAACACATTTCTGATTCAACTCTTCAAAATCTTGAGGGTTTTTGAAAGCCACTCTTCCATTGTTACCTTTCAATCGTACTGTACGTGTGATCATTAAGAACATAACTCCTGAGTAGGGCTGTTAACGTTTAGTCACACTGAATCTGGATTAACTCATCGGCTAGACGCTCGGCGTTTCGTGAGGTTCACTCTAATAGCGGCTGCTCTGGTGAAGGTGTGTGTACATGATCATTTAACCTGTTGGTCTCCACATGACGAGGTGTGTGTGTGTGTGTGATGCTTGTTTGCAGAATGCCACCAGTGATAACCAGGGCGTTCAGCTCAGCGCCGTTCAGGCCGCCAGGTGAGTGACGCTCATTCATCAGCGATGTTGTCAAACGTCTGAACAGGGAGTTTCTCTTCCACACGGGCAAGGCTTTTAGGCGATAACTCGTGTGTGTGTGTGTGTGTGATGATGCTCTGTCGTCCCGCAGGAAGCTTCTGTCGAGCGACCGCAACCCTCCCATCGACGACCTGATCAAGTCCGGGATTCTGCCCATCCTGGTGCACTGTCTGGACAGAGACGACAAGTAAGACCGAGTCCCGCTCGTGTGTGTGTGTGTGTGTATATCTGGTGCTCATGTGTCTCTCTCTCTCTCTGTGTTGTGCAGCCCGTCTCTGCAGTTCGAGGCGGCCTGGGCTCTAACCAACATCGCGTCGGGCACGTCTGAGCAGACGCAGGCCGTGGTGCAGTCCAGTACGTACCCTGTGCTCCTCCAGCTGGACACGTGTCTCGGCTTCCTCCTCTGCTGTTGTGCTGGGCACGCTTCACACACTCACACACACACTCGCGTGCTGAGCTAGCAGAAACTGACAGGAGCATTAGCAGTGTTAGCTGACATCCGCTGGTGACGTGTACAGCCGTGGACTCCTTTAGGCCCCGAGATACTCGAGCTGAAGTTCTCTAGTTCTTCGCTTACGGGTGAAACCGATCGAACATCTGACTCCGCCCCCCACACTGATGAAGGCGTTTCCCCACCATTGTTTTTGGGGACGGCCCCGCCGAACCGCAGTTCATTACAAATCACGATAAAGACTAGCGTTGCAGACAACACGCAGTTTCATTTACAACACACACACTCTGAAGCACGTATGACGCTAGCGCTGTTTTTTGCCTATATGAGGACACTAATGCGTGAACTTCATCTCCAGATGCGCTCGGGCACTTCGTGAGCTTTTAACCGCTTCATTTGAGAGAAACTAACGTCATTCATAAACGCACAGAAACCTTCACGGCAACCCGTCAAAATAATAGTTTGCTTTAACCTGACAGAAATATATATTACTGTTGTACAGTATAATTTAGATTTTAATTTTACATTTCAATGTAATAATAAAAATACATTGATCAAAACTAAATTTAAGGAATAATCACACATTTTCTTCCATGTTTTAATTTGACAGTAAAGCTCATTGTGCAGAAATGTGTTTGACAAAAGTTTAATTTCATATGAATAATAAAATAAATGTTTGTCTTCTTTTGATTACCTGAAAAAACACTGAATTTGTGTGAAGAAAAAAACATGTCATAGAATAAAAAAAGTTTGTTTGTTTATAATAAGTTTTGTGATTTTGATTAATTTGACATGATTTTTGATTACTAAAATGTTTTCACCATGTATCCGTAACGCCCGCTCCGCGACACTAGTTTCGGGGCATCTGCTGATTTAGTGCGAAATAACGTCACGTCAGTTCGTTCTTGGGTTTTGCTTGAAGTGTATCGGGGCGTTTGAAGAAGTTCTCTGTGGCCGCTAACCCCGCGCTCAAGCTTTCAGAGGCTGCGGTGTAACTGTGTTTCAGAGCCGAGCACAGCACTAGCTCCTCTATCATATATCTGTCAGCGTCCGGCCCACTGTACAGCTCCTCACACACTCCATCTGCTAGTGTTTCTCATCTCTCTCTCTCTGTGTGTGTTTTCTCATCTCTCTCTCTCTGTGTGTGTGTGTGTGTGTTTCTCATCTCTCTCTCTCTGTGTGTGTGTGTGTTTCTCATCTCTCTCTCTGTGTGTGTGTGTGTGTGTGTTTCTCATCTCTCTCTCTCTGTGTGTGTGTGTTTTCTCATCTCTCTCTCTGTGTGTGTGTGTGTGTGTGTGTTTCTCATCTCTCTCTCTGTGTGTGTGTGTTTCTCATCTCTCTCTCTCTGTGTGTGTGTGTTTTCTCATCTCTCTCTCTGTGTGTGTGTGTGTGTGTGTGTTTCTCATCTCTCTCTCTCTGTGTGTGTGTGTGTTTTCTCATCTCTCTCTCTGTGTGTGTAGATGCGGTGCCTCTGTTCCTGCGGCTGCTGCACTCCCCTCATCAGAACGTGTGTGAGCAGGCGGTTTGGGCTTTGGGGAACATCATCGGTAAGTGTTGCTCTCCGCACTGGGGCGTTAGCATGAGCTGATGCGGTTAGACACGAGTCGGTGTAGCGGTGTGTGATGGTAGGTCATCGCCACACCACTCCTCTCGCAGTCGTGTGTTTCTCATCCTGAGCGATGTTCACACTCACGGAGCGGAGCGACTGAAGCTAGTGCTGGGCGGCAGCACCAATCATTCATATCACGGCCTTTTCCAATATTATGCCCAGTTTACGGTCACGAGTGAGTGTTGTAGAGAAGTCCCACACATGCGGTTTACAGAGGTGCCAGATTCAATTAAATGAAAATAACATTGAAACTTTTCTTAGACGCATTCATATAAAACACCCGCGCCGCGCTTGACTTTGTAGCGGTCAGCGCTCGTGTTTATTCAACAATGTCAAAGCCTTTAGGAAAGTCAAAGATAGTGTAGCCTCCCCATCTTCCCCGCGAGGCTCAGGAACACACACACACACACACACACACACACACACGTGTTCACATCACCAGTGAGCACACCCGCACACAGTGGCGCCGCTGTTAAAGCCACATGCCCGGGGTTGATGTGAGATGAGCGTGGGTCTGCCGCCAGCACTGGCTGAAGCTGAGGCGCGCGCGTGTGGTGGTCGCTGACGAGCTGTGCCGTTACAGGTGACGGCCCGCAGTGCAGAGACTACGTCATCAGTCTGGGTGTGGTCAAGCCGCTCCTGTCCTTCATCAGCCCCTCCATCCCCATCACCTTCCTCCGCAACGTCACCTGGGTCATGGTCAACCTGTGCCGCCACAAGGACCCGCCGCCGCCCATGGAGACCATCCAGGAGGTACGAGTGTGTCGCGTCACTGCGAGCTGCCAGAGATCGGGCTTACTCAACAAGATTGTTATATCTTAAGGTTTTCTTTGTTAACTTTAAACAATGTGTTAAAACAATATATATATATTTTGTCTGTTTCTAGTCGGCACGTTTAAATGTCCTGCGAGCTGCTTTCTCTCCACCTATACACTCCTGATTAGCACTGTACACAATACACACATCGTCTCAAAGCAGCTTCACAGAACATGCATGAGTCCACAATACAAAGTAGAGTGATGTTATCAGAGGAGACGGAGTTGTGTTTCAGAACAGAGTTATCCCGCAGTTAGCTAGTGTATTACTCTGAACACTGTTAAAGGCAGAAACCATGAGCTCGCTGCAGTACTGGACACATGTTTGATGACCAATGATTAGGACAAATGGAAACCTGTGTGTTGATTCAGAGCTTTCTTCATCAAGTCCTCGCTGGAGCTGGCGATCAGTATTGAACATTTAAACTGAGATAATATCACTTTTAGCAGTCTATTGCCAGGGCTGCCAACTGTCACGCATTGAGCGTGAGACTCACGCAATTGGCCCTTACCACACGCTCTCACGCCACACATCCATTTCCTCACGCAGAAAAAAACGCGGAGCAAAGAGGACACTGACAACGAAAGACAAGACAGAGCAGGGGTTACTTTTGATATCAAATAAATGATCAGCTCTCAGATTCTGTCAATTTTATTACGCAATTCAAACAATACCGTTTTGGCGCTTGTAAATGTGACGTGACAGATCTCTGTAGCGCCTCAGTTCAAGCGGCACGTGACCCGATCAACTCTAACTCTTCTTTACTATTAGTAAATAAACCCGAACTTACCGAAATGTATGCCTCGGATCAACCAGTGTTTTTCAACCGCGGTAAGAAGTCAATAAAACAGGTCGGCTAGAACAATGTCACATGAGTTACATTTACATCAGGAAAGCAATTTAATGACCAATTATAGGCTGGAAAAATGAGCTATAGAGTTGTTAAATATGTCCACTATATTAGGCTACATATTATATTTTTACTTGTATCACTAAATTATTATAATAAAAACATTATATTTCATTTAAGTTGTTATTTTTAACCTTTAATAAAAATAGCCTGGGCTCTCTGTTTTCAGCATTAGTGATTTATTTTTTAACATGTTTCCACTGTAACTAATAATTATAAAAATTAAGATGTCAAGCAATAATAAATACAGTAACCTGCCAGCAGTTGTAACCATGCAGCTAAACATTGTAACATGTTGTCAGTAAACTTAATAAAAATAAGTTGCCAAATGTTTTCACAACTTATTGTGATGCAAGTTTTTTTTTTCCACATAAAAATGGCCATGTGGTCATGTTTGCGGGCGCTCCGAGTGCTCGATGTGGTGAATGCAGACGCCACTGACACTTCATGACAGTCTCTGTAAACGTAACCCTGGTGTGTTTGCTGGTGTAAACTGGGCTAACCTCTCGTCTCTTCACACAGATTCTTCCGGCGCTGTGTGTGCTCATTCACCACACTGACGTCAACGTAAGTGCTGCCCTGGTCATGTGACTGTAAGCGGTGTCAGGTGGCGGGCTGGTTTAACTCTGAGCTCTGTGCAGATCCTGGTGGACACGGTTTGGGCGCTGTCTTACCTCACTGACGCCGGCAACGAGCAGATCCAGATGGTCATCGACTCCGGGATCGTGCCGTACCTCGTCCCCTTATTGAGCCACCAGGAGGTCAAAGTTCAGGTATGGAAGAGCCTTTTGTGTTGATGTGACTTCAGAGACATGAGACCTGTTCTCTCTACAAGCTGCTTACATTTCCAAAAGTCAAATTCAAGCACTTTGAGTCCTGGAAAACCCTTGAAAAAAGCCATATTTATGAAAAGAGACTTGAAAAGTGCTTGACTTATGGAAAGACAATATATGTGAAATTAGTGTTTCATTTTATTGATAAGATAATCTTTTCACTCAAAATTAAAGCTATAGAGGCATTTCACACGGCTATGAGCGTGATATTGTAAATATCCAAGTATATGATACAGCTTTCGTTCTTCAGCTCAATCATATATTCATGTGGGGGAAATGGATATCTTTGTCTGAGGATCCTTTCAATGGTTAAAGTGACCAAAATCATTGCATGTGCTGCACTTTATTTGTATAACGGTCTGCTCTTTGCCTTCAGACGGCAGCGCTGCGGGCGGTGGGGAATATCGTGACGGGAACTGATGAACAGACTCAGGTGGTGCTCAACTGCGATGCTTTGGGACACTTCCCAGCACTCCTCACACACCCCAAAGAGAAGATCAACAAGGTAACTGGAAATGTGGACAATGTCAGGATCCGCTCCAGGGCTCGACTTTAACGCTCGTCCGCTTGTCCGGGACTAGTGGAAGTTTGGAAGGGGCAAGTGAAGGAGAATTTGACTTGCCCATCCTGACAAGTAGCCGGATTAACTTCAATAACAACAACAAATAACTAGAGAATCAGCAAAACACAAGAGTGATTCTGCAGTCAGTGTAAGTGGCGATGGATAGTGAATAATAATAATATTATGTAGTGACGTAACAAGGTTGAGCCTCGCTCCGCTTCATGAGGAGAACTGGAAACAAAGCGTGCAGAAACTCAGTTAACATACGAGCATCTGTTGAGTGAATGATTGAATGACTGTCATTAAAACGGTCACCTGCCGCCACCTACTGGTAACAGGGAAAGTTTCATCTTTACGATTCTCCTCCTTTCCAACATTTCTTATTTGTATATTCAAAAAATATTAATCTCATAACATTATTTAATGCAGTTGTAATTTATCCGTGTAAATGACTTAAATTAAATTAGAAGACACTATAGGGCTTTTACCAATTTAATTAATATTAAAATTAAAGTCATTTGTGAAAAAATGCCATTTTATAAAGGTTAAAATATCATAAATATGCAGATTTAAATCCATCAAAGCTGACTGAACACAGATGAGAACATTGCTTCAGAATAAAGTATATTTACAACACAAATTCACTAAAGAAGGTTAGCGAGTCTGAAGGACGAGCGCACGAGAGGCTTGATGTCGAGTCCTGCGCTCCTGTAATATGCTGGCGTATGAGACGTGCTGGACATGATGACAGCTGAGGTGTGGCGCTGGCACGAGTGACGCCTGAGTAGTGTTCAGATTAGCATGTGTTAATGTTCAGCTCAGAGTAATGTGTGAGTGTGTGTGTGAGTGGCTGACGGGTGCGGGTGTCATACACACCAGTGCTGATACAGGAGTGCATCTGAGGCGGGCCGCCCCCGCGAGGCCTGTCCGCGGCCTGGCCGATGATTAGAGCCTCAGTATCATCATCCTCGCCCTCAGCTCCTCTGCCAGCGCCTCGCCCTCAGCAGGTGTGTGTGTGTGTGAACCTCACGCTCGCCCTGAGGTCTGATCCGCCCGCCGGCACACGCGTGACCCCGTCATCCGGCCTGACGCCGCTGTGCTGAGTGTGTGTGTGTGTGTGTGCTCCCGCAGGAGGCCGTGTGGTTCCTGTCCAACATCACCGCAGGGAACCAGCAGCAGGTTCAGGCCGTCATCGACGCCAATCTGGTGCCCATGATCATTCTGCTGCTGGACAAGGTGGGTGACCCGTCGCCGCCAACACTCGTGATGCACTCGTTTAGTTTTGATCAATCAATGATGAATGTTGTCAATTAGGGTTCAGTTCACATTTATTTTATAGCGCTTTTCACAATACACTCCGTCTCAAAGCCGCTTCACAGAACATGCATGAGTCCACAATACAATGTAGAGTGATGTGTTATCAGAGGAAACTGTCTGAGTTATGGGTTTCAGAAATGCACACAATCAGTTGGGTAAAAATTTATTCAATTTAACATTTAAGGCAGAAACGATGAGCTCATTGAAGTAATGAATAATAATACATTTTATTTAAAGGCGCTTTTCATGGCACCCAAGGACACCTTACAAAATTCATTAAAAAGACATTAAACAATCAAACCAGTACAGCAACAAACATTAAATCCCATAAAAGCCTGCCTGTAAAAATACGTTTTAAGACGAGATTTAAAATCTGAGAGACTGGAACTGTTGTGAGCCTCTACAGGAAGAGGATAAATAGGGAACAGCCAAACGCTCGAGATCCCATAGTATTTGTCTGAGTGCGTGGCTGAACTAGTGTAGTGCAGAAGCAGATCCTAGAGTTTGGGAAGGAATGTGTATATGAAAAAGATCTTGAAGATAGGAAGGAGCCAAATTAAGTGCTTTGTAAGTTAAAAGTAAGATTTTAAAATGTATTTAACTGGGAGCCAATGCAACACTGCAAAAAATGCTTTTCTTACTTAGTATTTTTGTTTTGTTTCCAGTCCAAATATCTAAAAATGATTAAATCAAGAAGCATTTACTAGAGAAGTAAAATGACATAAGAAATTTTATTTTGTTTTAAGATAAAAAGAAAGTCATTTAAGTAATTTTTGCTTAAAACAAGCAAAATTATCTGCCAATGGGGTAAGCAAAAAAATCTGAATTTGAATGGAAAACAAGAAAAAAAATCTTAATTCAAATGGAAACCAAGAATTTTTTGCTTACCCCATTGGCAGATAATTTTGCTCGTTTTAAGCAAAAATTACTTAAATTACTTTCTTTTTATCTTAAAACAAAATAGAATTTCTTATGTCATTTTACTTCTCTAGTAAACGCTTCTTGGTTTAAGAATTTTTAGATATTTGGACTGGAAACAAAACAAAAATACTAACTAAGAAAGTATTTTTTGCAGTGAACTTCAGTAAAACAGAAGAAATGTGTTCAGAAGTGGAAGTTTTGGTGATGACTCGAGCGGCAGCATTTTGTACTAACTGTAATTTATGAAGAGATTTGGAAGAAATCCCATAAAACAAAGCATTACATTAGTGGATTCTGGATGTTACAAGAGCATGCAGAAGTGTAGCAGTGCTCGTGAGTGACGCAGACGACTTATATTGCGGATATGGAAGAATGCAGAACGGGGAACTCCGTTAGTGTGAGACTCAAAAGACACGAATGACACCCAAACTTTTGACCGGGTTCGATAGAGGAACAGAACAGTTATCTATTTCCATAGAAAAAATATTTGACTTATTGTATTTTTTTTAACCAACAAGAAGAATCTCTGTTTTACTGCTGTTCAATTTTAGAAAATTACTTTTTTTTTTTTAACTCACTCACTTTTTTTTTAAACCAATTTAACTCTCTTAAGCACTCACCAAGAGCAGAAGAGGGAAACTTTGAAGAAGGTTTAGAAGACCGGTAAAGTTGGGTGTCGTCGGCATAATGAAAATGGATATCATATTTCCTAAAAATCCTGCCAATAGGTAAAAGATAAAAAATAAACAGAAGAGGTCCTAAAACCGAGCCCTGGGGAACACCAGTGACGACAACAAGTGGGTTTTGATTTAAACCGTTTAAGTTGTACAAATTGAATGCGTACAGACATCTGTGAGATAAGGAAACCAGCTTAAAGCCGTACCAGTAATTCCAATAGACTCCAGCCTGCTCAAAAGTATGGGAATACTTGGGGTTGTAACGATACGCTCGTGTCACATGAGGTCAGTCATCTACGAGAGTAACTTAAGTGACGAGTAAATTAAGCTGTCGAGCCAAAAAGTACGGTTCACTCAAATGCTAAATCTGGTGTTCCTGGTCCTTAGCTGAAAATACAGTATAACGTTAGACACTCGCGCTCTTAATAAAATGTTTAAAACTGAAGTTTAAAGTACTTTATTAATTGATTAACTGGACCTGGAAGCTCAAATGTGTGGAGATCTGGGTTTACCATATTTGATGCTGAGTTGCGTCTGTCTGAACCTTTTTCTTCTACATGTATTGCAGTAGTGTGATTGTTACACTCCTGTCATCGCTGGTGTAAGTGTGTGTGTGTGTGAAGCGGCTCATTGTGTCACTGGTGTGTTTCTCACAGGGAGATTTCGGCACTCAGAAGGAGGCGGCGTGGGCCATCAGCAACCTGACCATCAGCGGCAGAAAGGATCAGGTGAGCCGCTCGCCGCTGGACACGTGTGTGTGTGTGTGTGTGTGAGGAGCGGGGTGCTGACCTGTGTGTGTGTGCTCGTCCTGCAGGTGGCGTACCTGATCCAGCAGCAGGTGATCCCTCCCTTCTGTAACCTGCTGACGGTCAAAGACGCGCAGGTGGTGCAGGTGGTGCTGGACGGCCTCAGCAACATCCTCAAGATGGCCGACGATGAGGCCGAGACCATCGCCAACCTCATCGAGGAGTGCGGAGGTGTGTGTGTGTGTTAGGGGTGTAACGGTGTTCAAACCCAGCTCTGGCCCATTGTTGAGCTTAACCTCACTTCACCTTATGTAACAAACTAATTTTTAATCCTTGACAACATTTGATTAAATGGTAATTAGGGGTGTAACGGTACACGCGTTCGCCCGCGAATCTCTGTCTCTCACACGTACACAAGACGAATACAGCGCTCGAACACAATGATCACAGCAAGCTCTGCGTTATCTTACTGTTGTTACGAAACACCGTATCATTTTTCATTGTCAGTTTGATCATGAAGTTCTTCCAGTAAATGGCGTTTGCCGCTCTTTAATGTGTCGTGACGGACATGTGGGCGCCTCAGTGTATCTTCTCTCACTACTGAACATCTGAGGCTCTGTTGAAGATACAGCGCAGCCGCTAAACCGTAGCTAATGTTTCTATGGGATTTATGAACAACAGTAGCCCACATACATTTAGTTTAATTCAAATGCACAAAAACTATAGTTTAATAGCAAACATACTTAAATGTCTTCATTAATAATATAATAAAGTTTGATCTGAATATCCCACATTTCTGCCACAATACTACGCCTCCAGTTAGTGTTGTTTATTATTCTGCCTAGTGCATTAACATATCAAACTTGTTCACTTCTAGAGGAACATTATATCTCCGTATCGCCCATCTGCACTACATCCGCCAGCTGAAGTCATAAACATCATCATCATGTCCAGATGAAGCCCCGTCTGGTTTATCACACGTCCTTTCTCTTTAGTAGTGAATTAAATTAATGTTAAATTTACTAAAGACATTAAATCCACTCATTCAGTTTAGCATGTTTGTGAACTAGGTTGCAAAAATGTAATCCTAAAAATAAATGTTTGAAATGCATGAACGCAAGATATTACAATGAACTGAATCGGTTGTTGTGTGATTTGACGACCTCTGGTTAGTCGAGTGGCTTTCACGGAGTTGCTGTGAGTGTGTTTGAAGATCTTGATCCTCATTTGTTGCTCAGGTTTGGAGAAAATCGAGCAGCTGCAGAACCATGAGAATGAGGACATCTACAAACTGGCTTATGAGATCATCGATCAGTTCTTCTCATCTGATGATGTAAGCACACACACACACACACACACACACACACACACACACACACACACACACACACACACGACTTTATCTCTGAGAAAACCATTGACACCAGTAGTTTGATCAGTTCCTGAAGGCGAGCGCAGGTCTAGATGGCGTCACTCATTAGACTCGACTCTGATGAACAATACTTGTTATAAAATGTAAATGTCAGTTTCAGAAATGTACATTTCAACTGAGCATTTATTGAAATCCTCACAAAGACTAAGACTTTAAACAGTTAAAGCACGAGAGCTGCAGGCGTGAGTCACTATATTGAGCAGCTCTTAGAGTGACAGCGGCCTAATGTCCCTGATGCGTCTCTACACACAACAGGAGACACGATAAACAAATAAAATGTTCTTGACTGAACTACAGTGATATTTCACATTTGAAGCGATCCTCAACCCTAGCCACGCCCCAAACTCACACTATTGGCTGAGCACTGTAGATGTAAAGGAGTTGAGTATAGGCGACCCCTCACTGACCCGCTGGCTTGTCTCCCTCAGATCGACGAGGACTCCAACCTGGTTCCCGAAGCCATCCAAGGAGGAACGTACAACTTCAGTTCTCCCACCAACGTGCCAGCAGAAGGGTTCCAGTTCTAGAGGCCCGGGACTCCTGGAGTTTTGTTTGTGATGCAGCACTCTGTTCAACATTAAAATAATTAGAGCGAACGAGCGAGAGCGAGAGAGAGCGTGTGATGATGATGATAATATTAGGTCCGTTGTGCTTGGCTGATGGGATCCAGCTGCATCTAAACCCAAGAGAAATTGAGCCGAGTTCCTCCCGAAGGAAGCGTCCCGTCGGCGTTTGAGATGATGATGATGATGATGATGATGGCTTTGAGTGGATGCGATGCGAGTGAGAGTGAGTGGGTGAAGACTGCGTTTCCAAACACCACCATCTGAACCGAACGCGCTCGCAGCAAACTTCACCAGAACTGCCTGGCGTGTGTGTCCAACAAACCAAACCCAACCAATGGGAGTAACCAAGACGTCTCACATTAGCAACCTGAGGTAAGGACGATAATTGAGGACCTCATCAACAACAACGAGACACGAACACACTTCTGAGGAGTGCGTGAGCGAGTGTGTGTGTGAGTGAGTGTGAATGACCCCTGAGGGGTTG
The DNA here is from genome assembly GCF_949152265.1 of Phoxinus phoxinus. Classification (NCBI taxonomy): domain Eukaryota; kingdom Metazoa; phylum Chordata; class Actinopteri; order Cypriniformes; family Leuciscidae; genus Phoxinus; species Phoxinus phoxinus. The sequence goes on along the minus strand of NC_136879.1, from coordinate 4,550,885 downwards.
ATCTGACGTGCTGGAGAACGGACCCAGCAGACCAGAGCCCTCTCCCGTACGCTAGCGGCGTCACGCTAACGTCTCTGTGCTGCATGTGCGCGAGTGAATGGTGTGTGTGTGTGTGTGTGTGACTGGTGAGATGCAGGACTGAATGTAACGAGTCGACATGGGAAAATCAACCGGCGTGTGGAAGTGACCAATTCAGCGGCAAATTGTGGAGTAGCCCGGAAGAGAGGAGACTAAATGGATTTAAAAGATAACCCCACCTGGACTCGGCATCAGTGATTAAAGAAGACAATGCCATGACTTTACCCCTTCCCCTCTTCATGCTGATGACACTGGACTGAGTGAGGGCGACCGGTCGGGGGTGTGTGTGTGTGTGTGTGTGTGTGTGAGAGAGAGAGTTCCCCTACGCCTGTTTTCTGTCCGTCTTCCCTCGCGTCTGCTTTTAATTTCCCAGTGCTGGTGTAAATACATGTGCTGCACTGTTGCCCCCCCCCGAGCGGTCACGTGACCGCGTGCGGCCGCACACACACATATCCTCTGCATGTGCTCAACTGCAGCATAGTTCATTTTAGTGGGTTTTAGTTTCGTAAGTGTAAGCTGTTTTTTCTTTCATTTTCTTTTAAAAACAAAGTACCTACTGTAATGTGTCTGTGCCGTCACGCCCTCCCTGTTCCTGCCGGCAGCGGCGCGCACTGCAGGCGTGTGTGTGAACACCAGCGCCCCCGGCTGTGTGGAGCGGTACTGCAGCGCCTCTCCATGGCTATATATTATTATTATTATGGTTTCTTTACTCCCCTCCCCAGCGGCATTCCTTGTTTGCAAATATGTAGTTTCAAAAGAAGACAAATAGATGGTGTACCTGTCCTGCTGGCCATAGACCCGCGGGCTCTGTACCTACTCAAATAAATATTCAAACGTGGTGTCGCAGTGGTGCCTCTCTTCAGCTGGCCGTCACATGACTCGCGGAGGAGGAGCGCTCCGACCCGAGCGCAATCTCTCCATACAGACACCTACTCGGAGACCTGTGATTTGGATGGAGCGAACTCTCACTGCAAGAGATGTGTGTGTTGTAGAGATCCTTGAACAGAGGTCCTATAATGCTAATTATGTGTTTGGCCTTTTAAGTGTAAACTACTGCTCTATATAGACACCTACTCTCAATCTCTTGAAGTGAGTGGGCCTCATCCAGCTCACCGGTGTCTGTGTGGTATAGATCTGTGACTCGATCTCCTAGACCGTACAGCAGTGCAGATTAATCTTATGTAAATGGTAATTATGTTTTTGGCCTTTTAAAGTGTACATTTATTTTCAGCTCACCATTTGTTTGGTTTTTCTTTTTTAAATCTTAATTATTATATTTGTGAGCCGAACTAGTATTGTTTAGGTTCTGGATCTGGAAAGTGTGATCTCTCCGAGGCCGGGTCCATCAGCTCCGGGTCTTGGGCTCGACGCTCCGGTATCTGCACTGTCCTCATGGCTACTGTTCTCAATGTGAAAGTACTGAGTAAAGTTTCTCAACTGAAAGGTTGTGTTCTGAGGGTAATTCAGTTTTATATCGGGTTCATTGGGAATAATAGTGTGTTTATAATGTTGGCTTGATCATCTGCTGCTCCTGAGCCCATATTCCTGGATGAATGCACTCGAGCCGCCACACGGATCCCAGGCTTTCTGACTGACCCTGATGATCACAGCTACAGGAGATCCCATTGACTTGTTGAGGGCCTCGATTTTCAAACACGTATTTACTCTACATCCCTATATCTATCAACACGCAGAACACGGTAGCAATGTTAGCGCTGTGTTAAATCATGTTTGAAACATGCTAGCAATGTGTTAAGTCATGATAGCGAAGTTAAATCACTCTAGAAACATGTTAGCAACACGTTACAACGTTAGCTATGTTCATTTATGCTAGCAATGTGTTAAGTCATGATAGCGAAGTTAAATCACTCTAGAAACATGTTAGCAACACGCTAAAACGTTAGCTATGTTCATTTATGCTAGGAATGTTAGCAAGAAACACGCCTGCTACTCGCTGAATCCCATTAAAACATGTGAGCAACTTGATAAAATATGCTAACATTGTTAAATGCTATCAACTTATGCTATAAAATATGCCAGCAATGTGCTAGAACATGTCAATGAAATGAAGTCAATAAAATGTCGAGTAAAATCTTAATTTCACATTATTTCAAACTTTCAGATATTGAAGTTTGTCATCAAACTTTAGTGATTTAGCTTAAGGTCATATTTCTGGATTATAATTATACACACAAACAAACAAAAAAATCTTTAAATAAAATAACATTGAATTCTAACTTTTAATTTTTTTAACTATAATTTTGAAAACACTCCCAATTTAAACTGCAATTAAAAATGAAAACCCACCTAATATTCTTATCAATTGTTCTCTTACTTCATGGGATCCTAGTAAAATATTCAACAGTTTTGATTCCACAGCCGCAGTTTATGAGTGCCTGGATGATCTACTTCCTGGTATAGATCCAGTGGACACCACTATCCCATGAGGCCACAGCAGAGGAGCCACTATTATACTAATGCCAGAGAATAGAAATGTGCCTTAAAATGAATAAAGTCTTATTTTTGGGGGGTTTCCGCACAAAGTGTTCTTATCGCTTCGTAACATTAAGTCACATGGACTACTTTAACGATGTCTTTACTACCTTTCTGGGCCTTGAAAGCTGCAATGCTGCGGTCTATGAGGGGGTCAGAAACCTCTCAGATTTCATCAAAATATCGTCATGTGTGTTCAGAAGATGAACGAGTGTCGAATGGGACTGAGCGACATGAGGGTGAGTACTTAACTTTTGAGTGAACTCTCCCTTTAAGTGTCCTCAACTAGGCGAGCAGCTCTGCTCTGGACACACACACACACCGCGGTTCAACTTTCCACCAATCACGTTTCTCGTCTCAAGACGCAACATGTCGCATTCAAGACGTGTTGAATCAAGACATGTGATTGGTGGAAACTGGAAAGTAGCGAGGACGCGCATGCGCGTGTCTGTATTTATTTCGGTGGGACTCTTGCTGTTTATGACGGTCAGTTTTTAGCACTTATTTCTGTTTTAATAGACATACAAATGTTTCTCAGTTTTGAGAGTCCTAATATGTATGATAAATAGCACGCTGAAGGTGTCTGACGAACTTTCGCTAGTTTTTGTTTCAAATGTCACGTTATTTTCAACATCAATACGTCACTATATGATGGGAAGTCCAGTTCTTTTCCGCAAACCGGTTCGTTCGGACAGTTCGATCAATGAACCGGTTCGTTCGGACAGTTCGATCAATGAACCGGTTCACCAGTTCTTTTACGTCATTACGTAATGAGGTCAATTCCATCATCACGGCGGATAAAAATACATTCAAATAAAGGCATTTGTTATCATAACTTCAGTTAAATAATAGTACTCATCCTCATAATAATCTTGGATGATTTGAAAATGAACCCTGTAGTAACAAATCTAAGTCACATGTCTCCAGTATGTTTAATACGTTATGTTTTGGTTAACACGTTATAAACATTCGCTTTGCACCCTTAAAACATTGGCAAGAGTTTACGTCAATTGTTGATTGAAAACGAAATGTTTAGTTTTACAATTAATTAATTGTGTTTTCAATCTTTAAAATAATACAGTGAAGAGACAGTATGTGATGAACAAGTTATGTTACATTGATGTTCAACAAAATACTTGAGGAACATGCACTTCGTCCCTCTGGAGAAACGCGCGCATGCTCAGCTCACCGGTTCTCGGTACCGGTATGAGGAACCAGTTCTGGGCTCTGTCTGTACTGGTGATCCGGGAACCTGTACCTGTGCGGTCGGTAGTGCGCGCATGCGCGGTCTCAGCTCTCGTGCTCAACACTTCTCTCAGCACAACATGTCTCGGTGAGTGAACTGTTGGATTCACTGGAGTAAAGTATACTCCGGGATACTGGTGTATTTAGAGTCGAAGGGACGGTCAGGCATGTGAGTAACCGAAAGCGAGTAACTTCAGTAACTTGTGGATCAGCGCGGACTCGAGACGTGAACTGTTTTGAACGATTCAGTCCGCTTTAGTGGAGCGATTCACTTAAAAGAACCGGTTCAAAAGAACGATTCGTTCACGAACCGGACATAACCCGTTTTAAATTAATTTATACATTAAGTTCTGATATTTAACTGTATTTATGTTTTGCCTGCTGGATTAAGCGGTGCACAGTAAACACAGAACGTTCCCATTTTTTTTTGGGAACCATTTTATTATTTTAATAAAAAATTTGGGAATAAGGTTATTATTTTATAAGCTAAAGAGATATAGAACGTTCTATTAACGTAAGTAAAACTTTCCTAGCTAATCAACAGGGAACGTTATAATGTTTGTTCTGGGAACGGGAGAGTAATGTTCTGGGAACCAAACATTGTTAACTGGGTGTTGACTTCCTGTTGTATCTCGTTCTCAACATTGGAAATACCGGGGCAATACCGGGAATATATAAATGTGTGCGTGTGTATGTTCACAGCATATTTCTTAAATTATAGATTATGTAGACTTTGTGAAAATTGTTTCATGAGAGTTCAGTGTCGTCACTCACTAATTAATTTTACTAACATTGTGGACATTCATGCTGCACAGGCATGAGGATAAACGTCATTTCCTCCACATCTCCCATCAATCTATGGTGGAAATTACAGGAATGCAACATCAAGACTGATAGCGTTAAAACAAATAAAGAATAAACTTTTTTTTTTAAACAAGACTCTTTGATCAGGATACAAAGGCATGTAAATGGCTGAAAAAGGAAGACAAAAGACTCGAATGAATGTGACCTTTTAAAAACCAACAAAAAGAAAAATCCTGTTAAAGCAATAGTTCACCAGAGAGAGAGAAGTAAACTCAGTCATCAAGTGCTCTCATGTTCCAAACCCATATGACTTTCATTATATATAACTATAATTTACATAAACCCCACCCCCGGGAACACGATTTATAGATTATCAAGACAGAATATGCTAATCAATGACTAGAAGATAACTACACAAGCTTCATAAATTCATCAACTAACATGTAGAAGAACAGGACATTTCTGAATGGTTAGTTGATGAATTTATGAAGCTTTTGTAGTTATCTTCTAGTCATTGATTAGCATATTCTGTCTTGATAATCTATAAATTGTGTTCCTGGGGGAGGGGTTTATGTAAATTATAGGGTAAGTGATGTCACTAACTCCTGAAGCTCATTGTAGTCCCTACCAGCCGTTTGTTGTAGTCCTTAAAGTGATCTCTGTAAAAGCAAATATCTCCCTTTGCTTTGAACTTTGAACGTTATAACTTTGCAGATGTTGTTTATGATCAAACAGCAACACTGATTTTAAGTAAGTTTAACACTTAGATTTTAGATGCAAAATTGACTCTGTTGTAGTAGCGAAAATAGTTCAGCAGATCACAGCAGAACCACACGATAAGCTGATGTTTTACTTTGAAGAGTGAATGACTGATTTACTTCAGCGAAGGACAAGCCCATGAAAGGCTTAACGCCGAGCTCTGAGTAAGACTTCCGTTTTAATGAAACCTGAGAGAGTTCAGAGTTGGTGACCGACCGTAAACTTAAAAAAAAAAAAACTTTTAGCCTTTTATGTTCAAACGGGAGTCGAACAAAGATGGAGAGACTCAAGAAGAAGTGATTAACCATTCAGAAATATCCTGTTCTTCTACATGTTAGTCACTTCTTCTTGAGTCTCTCCATCATTGTTCGACTCCCGTTTGAACATAAAAGGCTAAAAGTTTAAAATGTTCGACACACACACGCTCGCTCTCTCTTGAAGCTCCGCCCCCTGTTCCGTGAGCAGCAGCTCATTTGCATTTAAAGGGACACACACAAACGGTGTGTTTTTGCTCACCCTCAAAAAGTGAGCATTTTAACATGCGATAATACATGATCAGTGGGGTATGTTGAGCTAAAACTTCACACACACACTCTGGGGACATCAGATAATCATTTTACATTTTGTGAAAAGCTCATTATAGGACCCCTTTAATGAAAATCAAGCCTTCACTGACAGTTCAACAGGTCTCATCTCAGTATGTCATGTTTATCTGTACGTTTGCCTGAGAGCCCACACACACACACACTAATGCGCTTCCCCGTCCCTCTGCAGGAGCAGCCGCCGTCATGGATGATCTGGAGGAGGATCTGACGTGTTCGGTGTGCTACGGCCTCTTCTCAGACCCGCGCGTCTTGCCCTGCTCACACACCTTCTGCAAGAGCTGCCTGGAGAGCGTAATGCAGGTGTCCGTGGACGTCTCCGTGTGGCGTCCGCTGCGCCTGCCGCTCAAGTGCCCGAGCTGCCGCAGCGTGGCGGAGCTGCCCACCAACGGCCTGGACGCGCTGCCCACCAACGTGTGCCTGAGCGCCATCGTGGAGAAGTACCAGCGGCCCCGCTCCGCCGCCTGCCCCGAACACCCGCCGCAGCCGCTCAACGTCTACTGCGTCCAGGACCGGCAGCTCATCTGCGGCGTCTGCCTCACCGTCGGCCGGCACCGAGGACACGCCATCGACGACCTCCAGACGGCGCACGCGAGCGAGCGCGCGGGACAGGCCCGGCTGATGGAGCGGCTGAGCGGCGAGCGCTGGGAGGACGTCTGCTCGCTCGCACAGCGCCTACAGCTGGAGAAGCAGCGGAGCGAGGCGCTACTCCAGGACGACCGCGAGTTCACAGCCCAGTTCTTCCAGGGCCTGGAGCTCACCTTGGCCCAGAAGAGGCAGGAGTTCCTGCAGGCGCTGGAGCGGGCGAGCGCGCGGCTGGCGTGTGCGTACGAGCCGCTGCTCGAGCAGCTGAAGGGGCTCCAGGAGGAGCACGGCGCGGTGATGGCGCTCAGCTCCGGCGTGGAGCGCGAGGAGAGTGCGCTGGTGTATCTGGAGACGGTGCGCGAGCTGAGGGAGCGCGCGGAGGCTCTGATCCGGACGCCGCTGCCGGAGATCCCCGGTGTGCAGCTGACGCCGCGGGCCGAGCCCTTCCTCCAGGAGCACTGGTGCGGCCTGAGCGTCAGAGGACTGGGCGACGGGCCTGTGCCGGAGATCTGCTGTCAGGCTCCGGGTCGAGCTCCGCGCCGGCGCCTCCGCTCGTCTGCTGCGGCCCTGATGATGATGATCATCCTGCTCACAGGCCTGTGTTTACACCACTGCGAGTTTCCAGCTCTCCGTCATGCTGAAGAACCGCTCCGTGGCTTCGGGACGCTCCTCTTCTGTCCCATACACACCACTATCGTGACATTACACACTTTTATGTCTACTTTAGTAGAGAACATCTACCAGCATCTGCTCCGCTTCCTCAACACACTACACGGGCGTTAAACGCTCCAGATGCTGCAAACTTTCATAAAAAAGCAATATTTTGAGCTAAAAGCTGAGAAAAACGTGTTTTTGTCAAAGACCAGATCGGATTCAGAGATGATGAAAACACAGATGAGTAGATCGAGTCCATCAACACCTCAAGGCTTCAGCCCTGGGTCCACATTTCATTCAGTAACGTTAGACGGTTTAGATTTATATGTTGTTTGATGTTCACGTTATGTTACACACACACATGATAATCACAAGTTTCTTCTGATTCTCCTGTGCGTTGATCAGGGGATGCTGTACTCTTTCATTAGATGTGTAATAGCGCCCCCTACCGTATAACAGTGGAAACACGGATACCCAGAAAATCACGGATTTAAACTGAAGAGTTAAAGGGCTCACAACATTACTTATGTCTCAACATGTTCATTGAGGTTCAAATCATTTAAAAAAGTATCAATAAATGAGTTATGGATGTTTTAAAAACCTCTAAAAACATAAAACCAGTATTTTTTAACAATTGTTTTGGCAGCTTAATATCAACAAATGGTATTTTTGAAGTCTTGAACTTCTTTTTATAGTACATGACCTCTCAGAAGATCAGGGCAACCCTGCTTCCTCCTGTCACGACCCCTTTAACACCGGCCGCTCAGACAACTTATGTACTTGAGTTCAGAAGAACGCTTTCCAGTCTCCTGTAACCATGTAGCACAAATAAACTACATTACCCATGATGCATCAGACCGCACTGCAGCCGGTATTAGACATTGTGGACCCCACTGACTACATGAGACGCCTGAATCCGTCTTTCAACACATCTGGGATCTACTTCTCATCCTACTTTTATGGACTGTTTGTACATTCCTATTTTTTCCATTGAGTCTTTATTTTTTATAGCTACTATGTATTTTTACTGAAAGTACTTTACTGTTTGCACCTAAAGAGATATGAATGTTAACCCCTGTGGTCGCTCAGATCATGTTCACTGGTTTCAGAGCTGCAGATGAATAAACTCTTCTGGTTATTGAAGACAGGAGTGTCAGCAAACTCAGAGTGCTGATTGTGTAGTAAAGACGTAAGAGTGGCACAGAACTCAAAACAGCAAATTTAATGTTTATTTAAAACATCCCCCTGCAGTGAGAACATGATAACATCGCATGTCACACCTACTATACTAGAGTAAAAAGTCCGGTTATTAAAAAAGGTTAAAAGGAGAGCAGAAGATTAGGGATGGGACCTGTGGAGAGAAGTGATGTTCAGGCCGTCTGGACCTCGCGCAGGACGATGGTTTTGGGGTTGATGGCCACGTTCTTGGTGGTGTTGTGTGTCTTGTAGATGCCGATGAGCCGGTCGGCCATCTCGAACATGTTGTTCCTCAGCGAGATGATGATGAACTGGGCGTTCTTGGTTTGCTCCTGAAACGATGAAGGAAAGACGACAGTTACAACTGTTCTGCTTTTACTTCGAATCACTGATGCCCATCAATTCCACTGGGTTACACTGATTTTCAGCAGATTGATGACGATTGATCATTTCTCAGGCTTGCACTGAGTTTAGTAGTTAGGGTTCGGCCACACTGCTAATGGCAGGATCTCAGGTGCAGCGTGTGTGTTGTGGCGCGTGGCAGACCCAGAGCGGTCATGTGTGCGGTGAGTGGGACTCAGGAGAGATTGGACGACTACTGTGTGGTTTCAGTGATCTGATCACTAAACATTGTAGACCGTTTAAGCCTGAATTCAGCGCTGACCACATGTGTGATGCCAATACCAGCTGTCAATCAATCAGGGTATCTGCACATTTTTTAAAGTCAAATTTAAGGCTTTTTAAGACCTTTTTAAGACCTGAAGAAATCAAAATTAATACCGTACATTAGGGGTTTGCAATATTAACAAAAATATCTCGATATTTTCAAAGTTTTGTTGATAATAATTAGATGATATTTTACTGATTTTGTACTGGTACCATGGCTGGTTTAGGCCTGTTGTTGACAGCAGACTCACAGAGATATTCATATTTAACATATTCTATCTATGCAGTGGTCAGTTCACAGTAGTGACTGAAATAAAAAAAATTATTAAGGGGCAATATTTGCCACCATAAATTGATTTCCAGGGGCATTTTCACCTAAATATGGAAATTATTTCTAAACGTATTTAGAGGTATGCATCACCTTTTATGTCAAATTCTAACATTCAAATTAAATTCTATTAGAATAAGACCGTATCACTGTCAAATTAAATAATTACATTAAAATCCATCCTTGCAGTGCAGAGGTGACACAGAAGCAGCATCCGAACTGGCATTACTACATTTACACTTAATTTGCAATTGCATAAATAAAGCTATTCAATATTTAAACATGAAATTATTTATAATTATTTAACATTTTAATTAAAGGGTACTTTAAATATGCAACTAAACCCGCCAGTAGGTGGCAGTAAGTCACTGTCTTAAGCGAGTTGTTGGAGTTTTATTCAACCGATTTGTTCAAACGGCCGATTCATTCATTGAATCAAATGATTCGTTCAAAACGCGGATTTCAGTTTTTAAAAAAGAATCGCTGTCTGTTGGACTACAGTTTCATTATGAAATTCTCGTCGGCGAAATAAAGGGGGAAACAAACAATATTGACAATATAAAAAGTAACACACAATGTTAACTTTATTGTTAATTTAACTCTTGTATAAAATAACTAGCACATTTGCAATTGTGCACAGGAAAACGGCACTCTTGCTCGTGATATTCTAATATAACAACATAATATGATATAAATATAATAAGACAAAAACTCATTTGGGGACATACCTATAACTGCACTGACACATCACGCAGTGAAAGCATGAGAGACAAACGCGATGTCAGCTCGAACTCGCGGTGCCTCGTACGTAGTTTAAACAATGATTACAATATCATCATAGTTCATAGACAATCCTAAACACAAAGAATGAACTTACTATTGAACTGACATTTACTCGTTCTCTTATCCTCTCCTCTCGCGTGCAGGAGACAGACGCAGGATAATACTGCCGTAAATGACGCGAATTGTCACGTGAACATGCAAGCAAATCCACAAAGATAGAATAATAAAAATAATACGTACGCTAATTAGATAGTTTTCATTTGGAAAGCATTTAGATACGTCGTCAAAGTGTCATCTAAAATTTAAGACCTTTCATAGGTAAAAATAAGACTTTTCATAAGTAAAAATAAGAATTTAAGACTTTTTAAGGCCTTAAATTTTAAATATCGAATTTAAGACCTTTTAATACTTTTTAAGGATCCGCGGGGACCCTGTCAATAAACTGCTTTATACAGTGCTGAATATCATTTGTGATAATCAATGGGGGATATTTCAATGTGCTGGTCCTGATAATGCAGGGTTGCAGCACACTTTCTAAAGCCACATTTAAGACCTGAAGAAATATAAATGAATACTATACATTAGGGGTGTGCAATATTGACAGATATTTCTGATTGTGTGTGTGTGTGTGTGTGTTGGTGCCGTGGCTGGTGTAGGCCTGACGTTTACAGCGGACTCACGTAGATATTCACAGTGGTCAGTTCACAGCCGTGACCGAAATGATCATTTTTATTAATGGGCAATATTTGCCACCCTACAGTGATTTCCAGGGGCATTTTCACCTATATGCGGATATTTTTTCATAAACGTAGCCCATTAGATGCATGCATCGCCTATTATGTTACATGTTATATGCATGATGAATAATAACAGTGCACTGCAAATATGGCTTTTGTTGATGATGATTTCAGTTGACTGGTAACAGAGGAGACACAGAAGAGGCATTCATACATTTACAATTGCATAAATAAAGCTATGATTTTTTTTTAATCCAATATTTAAAAATGAAATTGAATTTTAACTAATTAAAGGGTTAGCCGCCAGTAGGCAGCAGCAAGTCTCGGTCTTATGAGTGAGTTGAGGGAGTCGGCGGATTAGTTCACCGGCGGATCCTTTGGGGAAGCAGTGAATCATCATGATGGGCCTTACACAGATTGGGTCGAGCGGCGGGTCCAGTCAGTACAAATGATCGCGGTCGGTTGCATCGACAATAGTGTGTCTAAAATGTTACTCACAATTTTAAATAGTTAAAAATAAATATAGCTGCAAGCAGCGATTACGGGCCCAAGCCGGTGGCACCGCCACCCTGGTGCCTTTAGTTACACTAAAGGCACCGGGCTGGCGCTGCCACCGGCTTGGGCCCTCCATCGCTGCTTGCAGCTATATTTATTTATATATATTTATATATATATATATATATATATATATATATATAAAAAGCCGCCACCCCGTTGCCTTTCGGGTTCCTGTGCACGACGGGCAATAACGTAACCCCGCTTTGACGGTCGAGAAGAAGTCTGCTTTAGAGCTTGTATCAGTGTGAGTCTTTCTGCTCCCCTCCAAACACACACAGAAAAGGGGGGGGACTCACATTAGTTACATCCATGTGATCGCTCTCTTACAACAAACACGCTACTGAAGTTTCATCAAGATCAATAAATGTATGAAGACGTTATAAAAGATCGTGTTTCTCTTTACTCGCCATAATTTCGTTTCCTCGCCACGGCCAAACTGTTCGAGATATCAAAAATCCGTCCGCAATTTAGTATCCTCAATGTCTTTACTTCATGCTGACCGAGTTTGATGGCGATAGGATAATTTTTCTTGGAGGAGTATATCAAATTCCAGGGGCATGCGTTTTCATACAACCCATAATAGCCGACTTCCTGTTGGACTGGCGTAAAACTTAGAGCACGAAAGTTGTTCGGCCCGATGATATCTAAATGTGTACCGAGTTTCATATTATTACATGCAAGCGTGTTTGATATATGGACAAGTGTTCGAATCCCATTCCAGGGGGCGCTGTCGAGCCCCCATGCCACGCCCAGGTACCAGCTTCAACCCGGCCCTGATGGCCGTGGGTTCTAACCTGTGTGCAAAGTTTCAAGAGTTTTTGAGCACGTCAAGGGCCCCATAAGTGCCCGAGAAGTCGCACACAGCAGAGAAAGGGTTAACAAAGCCCACCTCCTCTCACACACACAGACACTGAGAGAGACTGGCAAAATTCTCAGATCTTCTCCCATTCAAACCAAAATATCTGACTTCCTGTTGGTCGGGGCTAATGAGTGTAAATTAGAAAGTTGTCCGGCTCGAGGAGAACAATATACGTACCGATTTTTGTTACTGTAGGTAAAACTAATACCCCATTTTTGACTAAAGGTGGCGCTACTGAGCCCCTCACCACGCCCGTTTCTGAAACTTCGCACAAGTGTACTAGGCAATAAATGTGATATGCATGTTGAGTTTCATGCAATTTGAAGCATGTTAAGAGCCTCAAATGCATCCAAAAAGAATATAAAAGTTTAAAGCGTTGCCATGGCAACAGTATTTAAGATATCAATAATTCTTTCACAGGTCTACATCTGTCGTGTGTTTACATTATACAGATGAAGTTTGAAGCAAATCTGGTAAAAATAAGAGGGTGAATTCAAAGCATTTTGAAAGTGACACTTCCTGCTGCCAGTTGGTGGCGCTATAACTTTGACTCACAATAGTCACATCCATGTGATCGGCCTCTTACAGCGAACACACTGCTGAAGTTTCATCAAGATCAATTAATGTATGAGGATGTTATAACACTTCCTGTTTCCAATATTCGCCATAAATTCGTTTCCTCGCCACGGCCAAACCGTTCGAGATATCAAAAATCCCCTCGCAATTTATCATCCTCCATGTCTTGACTTCATGCTGACCGAGTTTCGTGGCGATTGGTTGAATTCTCTAGGAGGAGTATTTTAAATTCCATTGCATGTGTTTTTTAAACTACGCCAAATAGCCGACTTCCTGTTGGGCTGGGGTAAAAAGTCAGAGCATGAAGGATATATGAACCGGTGAGATCTATAAGTGTACCGAGTTTCATATTATTTCATGCAAGCGTGTTTGATTTATGGACCAAGTTTTCGGACCGCGTTCCAGGGGGCGCTGTCGAGCCCCCCTGCCACGCCCGGGTACCAGCTTCAGTCCGGCTCTAATGGCCGCGGGTTCTGACATTTGTGCAAAGTTTCAAGAGTTTTTGAGCACGTTAAGGCCCCCAAAAGTGCCCAAAAGGTAGTAATATAATAATAAATATATATATATATATATATATAATTAAAGCTGCAAGCAGCGATTGCGGGCCCAAGCCGGTGGCACCGCCACCCTGGTGCCTTTAGTGGAACTAAAGGCACCGGGTGGCGGTACCACCGGCTTGGGCCCGCAATCGCTGCTTGCAGCTTTAATTATATATATATATATATATATATATATATATATATAAATATATATATATATATATGTAAATTATTTTTTCCCCCCTATTTTTAACATATATATTATTATTATATATATAATAATAATATATATATTATTAACATTTTTGGATGCTAAACTATTCTTTTTATAGGCTTTGTACTTTGTACACTTTGTACACTCACGTTCCAATATAGAAAAATTAAAAAAAATTATTATGAACGGCACAAACTGTACAAATGACTATTTAAACAGAGCAGTGTAATTTTTATATGTAAGGTTGACTATTTTATTATTATATTTTATTAAGGCTATAATGAACATTCTGCGATGTCAAGATTGCAATGCTGGAATGCTGTGTGTGTGTGTGTGTGTGTGTGTGTGTGTGTGTGTGTGTGTGTGTGTGTGTGTGTGTGTGTGTGTGGCTCGATCGAACAATGGAGACATAAAAACATACTCCGTCATTTTGTTCATACAGACCATCATTCAAAATGCAAAGTGTTTCTCTATATTTGTGTACACTCGCAATGAAACACAACATTGTGCTTTTGTTAAACTATAAACTCTTGTCAAACTGTAACCTACAACTGTCACCCAACCAAAATCACACACACACACACACACACACACACACACATCCCCCCTCCCCTCCCCTCCCCTCCCCACACAGACAGAATGGCAGAGAGACAGAGAGAGAGAAAATACACATTCAAACCACAATATCTGACTTCCTGTTGGTCGGAGCTAATGACTGTAAATTAGAAAGTTGTCCGGATCGAAGAGAAGAATATACGTACCGAGTTTGGTTACTGTAGGTAAAACTATAACTAAGTTATAACACACTTTATGCATCCTTTTTTAATCATAAATTTGTTTCCTCGCCACGGCCAAACCGTTCGAGATATCAAAAATCCCCTGGCAATTTATCATCTTCCATGTCTTGACTTCATGCTGACCGAGTTTCGTGGTCATCGGATGAATTCTCTAGGAGAAGTGTTTCAAATGCGAGAGCAAGCGTTCTCCAATCAACCCGTAATAGCCGACTTCCTGTTGGGCTGGCGTAAAACTTGACCGAGGGAAAGTTGTTCGGCCCGATTAAATCTATATGTGTACCGAGTTTCATATTAATTCATGCAAGCGTCTTTGATATACGGACAAGTGTTCGAATCCCATTCCAGGGGGCGCTGTCGAGCCCCCCTGCCACGCCCGAGTACCAGCTTCAGCCCGGCCCTAATGGGTTCTGACCTGTGTGCAAATTTTCAAGAGTTTTCGAGCACGTTAAGGCCCTCAAAAGTGGCAGAGATTTTGCACACAGCAGAGAAATGGTTAAACTAAACTAGCCCCCCTCCTCACACACACACACACACAGAGGGGCAGAGGGAAAATGCTCCAAACAGTACACATTCAAACCACAATATCTGACTTCCTGTTGGTCGGAGCTAATGACTGTAAATTAGAAAGTTGTCCGGATCGAAGAGAAGAATATACGTACCGAGTTTGGTTACTGTAGGTAAAACTAATACCCAATTTTTGACTAAAGGTGGCGCTACTGAGCCCCTTACCACACCCGTTTCTGAAACTTGGCACATGTCTATTACACAATAAATGTCAAATGCATGTTGTTTCATGCAATTTAAAGCATTTTAAGAGCCTCAAATGCATCCAAAAAGAATATAAAAGTTTAAAGCGTTGCCATGGCGACAGTATTAAAAATATCAATAATCCTTTCACAGGTCTACATCTGTCGTGTGTTTACATTATACAGATGAAGTTTGAAGCAAATCGGGTAAAAATAAGAGGGTGATTTCAAAGCATTTCGAAAGTAACACACTTCCTGCTGCCAGTTGGTGGCGCTATAACTTTGACTCACAATAGTCACATCCATGTGATCGGCCTCTTACAGCGAACACACTGCTGAAGTTTCATCAAGATCAATTAATGTATGAGGATGTTATAACACACTTCCTGTTTCCAATATTCGCCATAAATTCGTTTCCTCACCACGGCCAAACCGTTCGAGATATCAAAAATCCCCTCGCAACTTTTCATCCTCAATGTCTTGACTTCATGCACACCGAGTTTCGTGGTGATTGTTTGAATCGTCTAGGAGGAGTATTTTAAATTCCATTGCATGTGTTTTTTAAACTACCCCAAATAGCCGACTTCCTGTTGGGCTGGGGTAAAAAGTCAGAGCATGAAGGATATATGAACCGATGAGATCTATAAGTGTACCGAGTTTCATATTATTTCATGCAAGCGTGTTTGATTTATGGACCAAGTTTTCGGACCCCGTTCCAGGGGGCGCTGTCGAGCCCCCCTGCCACGCCCGGGTACCAGCTTCAGTCCGGCTCTAATGGCCGCGGGTTCTGACCAGTGTGCAAAGTTTCAAGAGTTTTTGAGCACGTTAAGGCCCCCAAAAGTGGCAAAAACCTTGAAAAAAAATTTATTATAAAGAAGAATAACAAAAAACCCTTAGAAGAACAATAGGGCTCTGCGCCCTTTCAGGGCTTGGGCCCTAATAACAAAAAATCCTTAGAAGAACAATAGGGCTCTGCGCCCTTTCAGGGCTTGGGCCCTAATAAAGAAGAATAATCCGGAGGAAAACAATAGGGCCTTCGCCTTTTCAAGGCTTGGGCCCTAATAATAAAGAAGAAGAAGAAGAAGAAGAATCCTTAGAAAAACAATAGGGCCTTCGCCTTTTCAAGGCTTGGGCCCTAATTAACTGTTGTATAAAATAAATATTACATTCACAATTGTGCTGGGGAAAACTGCACTCTTGCTCATAGTAATATACCTACATATAAATAAATCACATAAGACTAAACCTCTATTATGGCTTTAAATAAAATAATAAAACGATTTAAGACTTTGAGATCCATGGAAACTCTGTGATACAAAGTGTCTATTTCACTGGATAGTCATGCACTGCTGTTAAAATGTTACAAATAGTGGAAAATAAAGGACAATCTATTTATTTTTACATTTAAAACGTTTTAAAGGGATGTAGTCAGTGGGGTCACGTGACACGAGCATGTGTGTTACACCGCCACACCTGACGGGGTGTGTGAGAACAGACATGTTTAAGCGATCAGAGCAGCTGGAGTATAATGCACAGACCGTTAGGCTGCTTGTAATGTCTTTAGCCCTGCAGTTAACACACGAGCAGAAACCAGTCTTCTAGCAGTGCATCGTGTACACGGGTGTAACACACTGCTGCACGCCACATCACGTGTGTTGAGCGAGCGTGTGTGTGTGTGTGCGCACATACGTATATGTAGCAGGCCACGATGGAGACGTTCTTGAAGTCGAGGGCGGCGTCGATCTCGTCCATGAAGTAGAGCGGCGTGGGCTTGAAGTGGTGCAGAGCGAACACCAGCGCCAGAGAGCTGAGCGTCTTCTCCCCCCCCGACAGGTTGTAGATCTTCTTCCAGCTCTTCTTCGGAGGACGCACACTAGGGGCACACAGAGCCGTCCACACGTCACTCGGGAGCACACTGAGCCCATAGACTCACACACACCAGCCGGCTATAGCAGGAGTGAGCGTGAGGGACAGACACTCCGCAGCGGAGTACAGTACTGGAGGAGCACTGGCAGCAGTTACTGTAGTTTTACAGCGGATCACAGTATCAGCAGCTTTTACCCTCTACTCGACTACATATGTGAATACGTGAATGTACTCTTTACTCCTATATCTCAGAAATGTCAGTAGAAAAAACAAACAAACATGAGCTGTGGAAAATAAGTGATCTAGACGCTTTGAACAGGGAATAGCGGTGAAAACACAGCGAGTCTGTCCCTCACAGCCAGTGCATGAGGCCCTGGCATCAGTTTAGACCGCTGTGAAGACACACACCTGAACATGATGCCCTCAGAGAAGGGATCCAGACTGTCCACCAGCTCCAGCTCAGCGTCTCCTCCCAGCGTGAGCATCTGGTAGTTCTCCTTCAGCTTGTTGGTGATGATGTTGAAGCCGGCCATGAACTCGTGCAGCCTCTGCTTGCGCAGCTCCTCACAGCCTCTCTTGAAGCCGTCTCTCTGGGTGGTGATGTCATCAAGCTCCGCCACTCTCTGCAGGTACAGCTCCTCCTGCACACACACACACACAGAGTCAGTCTTAGGGTGAAGTTATTCATTCACCTAGCAGGTGTTTTAACTGTCCAATTACAGACGCACTGATATGGAAATGTGGGCCGATACAGGTCACTCCTTATATTTGAAAGCCGATAACCGATATATTGGCCAATACATTTGTTTTTATAATTTTTGAGATCCTGATTACAAATACAAGTCTCTCAGTTAAAAGCCAAGCACACAGTTATAATGAGGTTCTCATAATACGGTTATGTAGCCGATATGACAGAATTGCACTACATGTTTCATTAACACGATTTCCCTTTTCTCTGAAGTGATTCCAATCATATTTCAAGCACTTCATAACCATCACGGTGAACCGTGCCCATCTGAAGTGTCTCAGCTGAAGGAGATGATCCATTATTTATCGGCTTTAATATTCGGACACATTTTCTTATCGGGCAGATAACGATAACATTACAAATGTAGGTTACACTTTATTTTAAGGTGTCATTGTTACAGTGTAATTATACATTTAAGTACAGAGTAATATTAATTAACTACAAGTACTTACTATATGGTTAGGGTAGGATTAGGTGCATGTAATAATTTACTGTTATTACTATGGTAAGTACATGTAACATCAGCCGATACGGTGCATCCCTAGTCCAAATCAGTGCATCTGAGTGAGAGAACAGCGAGCACCACGGGGTGGAACAGGAGCGCGCACCTTCTTCTTGAAGTCTGCGATGGCCCCCAGGTTGGGCTTCATGTTGGCGCACCGGTCCTCCAGCAGAGCGATCTCGTTCTTGATGACGTCTGGGTTGCCGATGTCTGCCAGCTGCTCTGGGCTCAGTGCGGGCAGCTCTTCTGATGGCGAGCCACCCAGGGGGTGCAGCGACAGCCGGCCGGCCTGAGCGCGGGGCGAGAGAGAAGGCAGAACAGGCCTTTATTCAAATAATAATAAACAATGTATTACACCCTATAATGGGTAAAAGAGGAGGAATCCACAGGAACGACCGCAAACTGGGTAAACAACCAGGACCGAGCACACAGATGAAATGAGGAGGGGCACATAAACTGATAACAATGGGACTGGGCTAAACCGTGGCACACAGAAGCACAGATGCTAGACAAACCGCAGAGGCCATGTGTTCACACAAGCACACGAGACACTCGATATCAGACATCATTACTAACATATCTGCGTTAAACTCTTATGAAATTAGTCTAAAGAAAACTTTGCTTAGGGAACTTAATTATGATTATACAATGAAGCGCAGAACATATTGGTAACTAAAATAATAGATATCAGTATAGGCCATGAGCGGTGAATTATTGGTG
The DNA here is from genome assembly GCF_949152265.1 of Phoxinus phoxinus. Taxonomy (NCBI): domain Eukaryota; kingdom Metazoa; phylum Chordata; class Actinopteri; order Cypriniformes; family Leuciscidae; genus Phoxinus; species Phoxinus phoxinus. Next base: position 4,531,829 of record NC_136879.1, on the reverse strand, counting down.
TCGACCCTGAACATCCATATTGTTGTAGCTACAAAATAATAAAAGTTGACGAATGAATGATGAATCACAATCACAATATCAAGGGCCATTGACTTATTTAGTGCTGGGCAACGATTAATCGCATCCAAAATAAAAGTTTGTGTTTATATAATATGTGTGTGTGTACGGTGTATAATTATTTTGTATTTGATACATATTTGCATGTATATTTATTTCACTTTCTCCAAAACACCCGTTATAATCAATGATGACGTCTACATCGGACAGTGAAACTTCGGTTTAAAGATTAGCAGCTGACATTGATTAACCGAGATTCAGATTAATCACGCAGCCCAACACATATATTCCCAGTGCTGTTGCTGGTGATCTCATCTGTGTATTGTGGTGTGTGTGTGCAGTACCTCCTTCTCCCAGTGCCTGATCTTGCTGTGGCACTCGGCGATGGCCGTGTCGATGTGCTCCACCTTCAGCCGGACGCTCAGAGACTCTTTCTGCAGCGCGTGCTCCTGCTCCTGGAGGGCCTTGATCTCCTGAAGGACGCCGCGGTGCTGCTCCTGGACCTCCGGCAGAGCCTCCTACACACACACACACACACACTCTCAGCCCTTGCCGTGTTGCCAGTCTGAGCCAGAGGACGGGATCAGTGAGTACCTCGGCCTGCTGGTAGGTCTGCATGATCTCTCCGGCCTGCTCCTCCAGCTTCTTCAGCTGCTCCGTCAGCTCCTCCATCAGCTTCTCGTTGCCCCCGATCTCCTCCTGCAGCTGAGACGCGCTCTCCTCACACTTCTTCAGATTACTGCCGCAACAGACCACAACAGGCACTTCTCAAATGGTGATCAACTGGCTCTCTACAAACCCAGTCCTCCCAGTCAAGCTCATCCCACAGGATGAACCGATTCACATGAAGAAGAGGAGTTTCAGTAAAAGTGCTGGTTCTCAAACTTTTTTAGTCACGCCCCCTTAAAACCTTTTTTTTTTTTTACTGGAAAATCATACTGGTTTTCATCAACTTAAATGGGTCATTGAATCATTGACTCAACTGATTCGTTCATATGCGTAATCATTCAGTAATGCCACCTGTGTGCGAGTCTACCATTCGATTGATCACATTTTTGAAGCCATGGTGTGCCGACTTTTCCTCTTTTATTAATTTCCTTGTTGAGCCCCGATTTGAGCAACACATTGCTTTGCTGTGGATGTGTGTGCTTTGGATCGGATTTAACAAACTCCCTTTATAAGCATTAAAAAGCCGTCACCCGTCTCGGTTCATCGCGATCTCACACACTCCCCACAGTAGGGCTGTGCCGGTACAGGCGAGCAGCACCGGCGCTAATCCGCCAAAACACCTTGTTCTGCATGTGAACGCTGTTTTACATGAATATTATGACACGAGTGAAGCACAAAGCTTTATTGAGGTCACGTCACATTTAAGAGCTCCAATGCTGCATTTATGACTTGAATATTGTGTTAAAATTGACAATTCAAAAGCTGATACTTTATCATCACAGGTAAAAAAGCACACCATTATTAGATGGGAGGCGCTACAAATAAAGCCTGGTGTAGGAAAACACACAGACCTGGCAACCCTGGCTTCAACTACGGCTGATTCAAAGGTTTAGAATAAAGCCTGCTTTAACATCGCTGTTTTGAACTGTTAGTCGCATTAACTCGCCCTTCATTCAACACAAGAGAGATTTTCTTCACACACAGTATGAGTCTGACACCTTTGATTGACAGGATTTAATCGGCTCTGATCATCAGCTGTTTGTAAACAACCTGCCATTGGCCAACACTGAATATAATTGCTTTTATCGGCTGATACCGATTATTGGTCGATAAAGAAAATGCTGTTCTTAATATTCAGAGAACAGCAATGTTTTTCATTTGATTAATTTTATCTTTGGATATATATCCGGTACAGTAAATATAAACCGTTCTCAATCGAAATGAAATTGAATCAGGGAATGTGTGTCAAAACCCAGCCCAAGTGTTTATAGTTAACCACTTAAAACCTTCCCCAATGAAGCCCCTGATCAGTGGTGTGGTTGGAGACTGACCGTCCGGCCGTCTTGATGGCCACCTGGGCTTTGGTGACGGCTGAGGAGCACTGGTCCAGCTGTGTGTTGATCTGGTCCAGCTTGTCCTGCTGGGCCTTCAGCTTGTGACTGTTGATGTCCACGATGAGTGTGTGCAGCCGCTTCACCTCGGCCTCCACCTTCCCTGCTTTACTGGACGCTGCCTCGAAGTCTTCAGCACAAAACACACATTACATCTACTGATGCATCAATCAAAAAAACATCACCTGATCTACTGATGATGGCCAACGCGCCAGTCTGTCTGAGGAACTACATCAAGTTCTTTCTGCTGAACTGTGACAAACAAGCAGCTCTTAAACACTCAGATGTCATTACTGACACAACTACTCCTGGCATTCACAGACACAGCGGCACTTCAGTTTCCACTGGATAAAGTCACACAGGAATGAGAATATTTTCATTTTTGGGTGAACTGCACAAAAAATAATAATATCAGGGTTAAGCGCTTTAATGCGTAAAAATGTATTGTTTTTTTTTGGCAAGCATGTCACCACTTAGATTATAGATGGATTAGACCATTTACAGCAAATATACGTAATTTATTAAGGATATGTTGTTTAAAGCTTTTTAACAGTTATAGAGCTACCTATGGGCTGATCTACATAAAGGTTTGCATGGTTTTTTGGAAGCTTGTTCTTTCCATGAATTTTCGTTTAGGAATGATAAGCTATTGGGTAGACTTGGCCACGCCTATTTTCTAAATGACCCTCCTATAGCTATCCAAAGTTCAACATCTATTTGATCATTATTGACCAAAAGATTCCCGAGAATTGTGCCGTAGGGGTTTTATCGAGGTTGAGCCAAAAACCTAGGACTAGTTTGCCAAAGCTGGTTTTTGAAGTAATCTCCAATATTTAACCAACGATTTGATTGATGACGGCCCCCGTTTCTTGAATTTGCCACAGGCCTCTAAGGGTCGTGAGTTCAACAGGCCGAGTGAGTTTCGCTTCAATCGACCTCTGTTGATGTAGTCTAACAGCTGCTCAAAACTTAATTGGTCGATGGCGGCCATGTTTTTCGAGATTCGCGAATGTCCTCAAAGGCCATCTTGGCACCTTGGAAGAAGACACCGCATGCCAACTTTCAAGTCAATGAGACTTAGGGATGCGTAGTTATAGCCAATTTGTAATTTTTTCGATGTTATAGCAGCAACACGTTGCCAGTCGCCACGTGCTTTTTCACACGACCACATATGTTGAGTTTGGTTAAAATATCTCATTCAGTTCACAAAATTATAGCAGTTTTGGCACCCCTTAGAGATCGTGATGAAAAAAAGAAAGAAAGAAAAAAGAGAAGAATTAGCCAATCAGCCTCCAGAGAATCTTGTTGGACTGGCTAGATTACGATCGGGACAAAAATCTAGGACTTGTTTGCAAAAGTAGGTTTTTCAAAAAATACCCGAACATTTCACCAGGGCCACGATCAAATCAGTCCGTCTTGGGCCCAAAAAAAAATATCCAACGATATAAGACACGTGAGCCTACGTCTAATGGTTTAGGAGTTATGGGATATTCTGTACTTTTCACGGTCTGCCCGATCACTTTTAGGGGAGAATGCAGATCCCTGGAAATTGTATCAATTACAATATGGTTTCAGCGCTTGAACCACTAACAACGACAAATAAACACGGCGGCGGAAGGAACGCACCTTTCCGGTAGCCGTCCAGGCTCTTCTCCATCTGCTTCTGCTGGGCTTTATCAGGAGCGGCAGAGATGACGTTGGCCTCCAGATGTTTGATCTGAGTCTTGAGATGGAGCTCCTGCTCGGTCAGGCTCTGTAAGGCACAGGACTGGTTAACAGAAGGCGCACACACGCTCACGTCTCATCACCGGAGGGCCGGACTGACCTGGATGGTGGCGCTGTACTTCTCCAGCGTGTTCTTCATGTCCCGCAGCTGAGACCGGGCTGTGTGCACCTTCTCCTCCAGCTGCTGTTTCCTCTGCTGCCAGTCCTGCAGCTGCGTCACCTCCTTGCTCAGGGCGCTCTCCATCTTATCCAGCTGCACACATCACACACATCTTTAGCTCCCGAGTCTCACTCATTTCAAGCGCAAGCATCTGCTGTAAATAACCATGTGCCATTTTCCACAATCGGAGCATGTACTATGAAGTTACGAGCGAGAATGTGTCAAATTTAGCATCCGTATATGATTCACATATGGGTCTTGAGGGGGCGCTCAAGTTGAGTAAGAACCCTGAAACAATCATGCTTGTGTTCTACTCCTTGAGACCTTTTTTTGGGATTCAACAACAGGGATGCAGGCAGACTACGCCCTGCTCGTATAGAGCAGCCGCGTCCAACGTAATGCCTGTTGGCCTCAAAGGACTTAACTAAAACCAAAAGTTTTCTTTGTGTTAAACTGAAACCAAAAATAAAGATTTAATAACCGAATAATAAATAAATTTGTCACCACACATTAAAGAGCCACAAAAAAAAAATGTAGGGATAAAACTGATACTTTAGATATGAAACAAAGTCTCAGCTTTCAAATTCTGTCAAAGCACAAAGATTATTGTGATTATTGAATGGCAAACAGAACAGATCATTTGGTGACGTTTTGTATCAAATAAAAACAGCACAGACTAAAAGATCAATTCTTGGGATTTAGACTCAATATCGTTAAAAAAAAAAAATCAACATCGTTTATCCCAAAGAAGATAGAGAAATCAACAATGCCAACTCAGCCCTAGTGTGCACTAGCTTGCTACGATAGCCGGTGTTGACTGTGTTCAGAAGCAACACTGGTTAAATCACTTGCCCACCGCGGCACCGCCACCCACCGTCCACTAGAATTTTTATTTTTTTTATAAAATGATTGAGTTCAGTTAGAGAACAGACACTATTAAACTGAACGTGTCTGCTGAATAACCGTGAGCTGAAGGAGTCGCAGCACAGATCAGCAGCAGGAGTCGGATTACATTAATCCCGAGAGTGAGGAGCTCACTGACAAGATGAGGACGGGAGATTTGTGTCAAAGCGAAATGTAAATTTAAGCAAATTTTGTTGTTGTGTTTTTCATTAAGAATAATAGCTAATGAACTCACTATTCAAGCAATCCGTCCCCTAAATTGATGCTAATTTGAAAGTGAAACTAAAATGCGCACGGCCGCACTGGCATTCATTAGCGGTGCGCGTCCACGGCAGAACTGAGACAGCGTTCTTTGGTTCATTCCTATGGCAAGCATTCATTGAAAACGCTCACTCTGCTCCGCACCGTTATGAATGCCCATGCGGACATGCACATTTTAGTTTCACTTTCAAATTAGCCATTTAAGCCCCCCCGCCGGTGATACCGGTATTACCAGTGTTGTTACACGCCGATTAACCGGTGGGAAAATGTCCTCACCGTCACATCCCTAGTGTCCACACAGCTGACAGCTTGGTGAAGGGGAGCAAAAGACCATTATTAAATGTTTAGGGGTGAGCGCTTCTAGTCTGACCTGATCCTGAGTGACATCAGCGCAGACGGAGGAGCCCATCCGGCCCTTCATCACACGCCCTCCTCCTCCGGTCATGGTGCCTGAGGACATCACAAACATGAGCACATCACAAACATGAGCACATCACAAACATGAGCACATCACAAACATGAACACAGCACACCACCGTGATGGTGAGAGAGCGCTCATCCAGACATATCTGCGCAACTTGAAGAAACTATCATAGAAATATTGGTGCGTTCAAGCCACCTCGTAAAGATCGTGAAGCATAGCACACCTGATGCACATTTAATTTTTTAATTTTTTTCTAGAACTAGTTTAAGAACCTTAAACCGACATTTTACTCTGACGAAAGTGACTTGATATATTACACATCTAGAGAGAAATGTTCAAATTCAGCACACAGTTCTCAGTTATAAACCACATCTATCAGATCAAACAGCACTGACGTGGAAACCAGGAGTAACACTGTGCCATGAATGAGCACATCATAGGCTCTTTAGTCCACAAATCACCAACAACATTCACCTGGGATATAATGTAGTAACGCTAACTGTAACCATGGTATTCTCTCAGAAATAGTCAAATGTTTTTACATTATTCATTTCAGGGTTCATGCATACTTTTGGGAGTGAAATTAAAGTACTTTTCAAGTTTTTTTTTAAAGTGCTTCACATTTTCCAGCACTTCAAATCTCTAAATATGATCCAATTTTAATGTTATTTGTAATGCGATGATTTGTAAAACTAACACTTCGTGGCAAACAAACTTTTATTTTTTTTAAAAAGACGTGAAATTTCCACTATAACCAGTAGATGGCAGCAGAGGAGCACTTATTGAGCTATTTCCACTCTCTAATATATGGGGAAAAGTAAGAAAAGTAGAAAAAAAAGAAAAAACACTTCAAATTGTGACTGAATTACACAGAAAGCAAGTAAAGAGCGCTTTTATAATAACTAAAACTATCGGTAAGTTTAGTGTGGTACATTTAATAAGAGTAGAATATACTAAAACTTCCCTATACAAATTAGTTTTTTGCATGTCACTGTTGTCAATAAAAGTTAATTTTATCTACATCTCAATTCAAGTTCAGTGCTTTACTGTCACATTTATGATAAATAAACATGTAATATTATTAGTAAATGCAATTATTAATGCAAAACAATAGTATTGTGATTAACCCTCTGGGGTCGGCAAACGCGCGGGCGTTTTTCAGATCATTTTGAAGTAAACACTTTAGCCAACAACATCCATTAGTCAAAAGTATTGTGGGAATATGTGAAGTTGGTCGTTTGTTGTCTTATATCAGAAAATTTAAGTTTGAGTTTTTTGAAAAACCACGAATAAATAATATTCTCTCAAAAATACATGTTGCTCACATATTATGATAGCCATGTTCGTGCTAAATAGAGTGCAATTACACCTTTGCCATTAATATGTTTATAAGCAACTGAAAAAAATACAAATATCAGGGCATGTCAAAACATCTCAAGGACCCCAAAAACACCTTAGACCCCAGAGGGTTAAATTACTTTTTTTTAATATTTCCCCAGAATATACACATTCAGTCGGGGGGAGGGAACCGGATCGTTGTGGGCTGATGGCCAGGATGTGTGTGTGTGTGTGTGTGTGTAAGCTCACCGGCCTGCTCGATGATCTGGCCCTGCAGCGTGACCACCCTCCAGCGCTTGTTCTTCTGGAACGCCACTCGCGTGGCCTGCTCCAGGTCTCCGGCCACCAGCGTGTCCCTGAGGGCGAAGTAGAAGGCCGGCCGCACGCTCTCGTCCTTCACACGCACCATGTCAAACAGACGAGGGATGTTCTCCGGGGTGGAGATGGAGCCCATGCTCTGCTGCCACACTTTCATCTGCACAACAACACCACACAGCATCACTGCTGGACACACAGGACAAGACTTCCCATGTACCGTGACAAAGGGGTTCTGCAAGGCAATACGAGTCTGGTACTGGCACATCTTAGTCATGAGGTTTAGAAGGAACAGCACAGCCACACGTCAATTCTCCCACCTTGTCCAGACCGATGAAAGTGGCCACACCGATGTTCTGGGCCTTCAGAAACGTGACACACTTCTGCGCCGTGTCTATGGTGTCCACTAAAATATTATCCAGCGAGCCACAGCTGGAGGAGATGGCGACGTCATACTTCTCATCAATGGCTCCCAGATCACCCTGTTGAGACACAGCATAAAATGATTAGTTGGCTGCAGGGTTTGAAATGAACACCCGCCAAACGGTAGTGTAGTAGTGTACCACTGTTCCTTTACCTTTGAACTTCCAACGGTGTCTCTAGGGACATTTAGTGTCTTCATCTTTTTGTATCCAGTTCCTTGTTTGTGAAGGGCGATGAAATCTAATCTTCTCTTAACTTTTTGGACCCTTCTTTTGACTGTCATATTTGACTGCATGTTAGAAATATGGCTCTTAACAAGCCTAGCCAGTTCAGATATTTCACGTGTTCTAGCTCAAGCACACCTGGTGCAACTAATGAAGCCCTTGATTCCATTACTGTTGTTTGATTTGTTCAATGCAAACAGCTGAAAGTCTGTACATTTTGCCAATAAACCTGATTTGCAATGGGGGTTGTATAATTTCAATTGCAACTGTAATATATATATATAAGCGGTGGCAGTTAGTCTGGTTTATTTCTTCTTTGGCTAGAAGAAGTTCTGAATGGCCGGTGAGTGAAAAAGTGGATGTCAAACCCTGGCGGGCTGAGGTGAAAGCGAGCGCACGTACCAGCCGTCCCAGGATGCCCGTGATCTTGCCCGAGCGCTTCTGCTGCATGAGGGCGTCCAGCACTTTGCTGCGGCTGCGGTTGCTGGACAGAGAGCTCTTGGCTTCAGACACCTTCTGTCTCAGGTCCCCGACCTGCGCTCGCTTCTGCCGGTCCTGCTCAGAGATCTGCTCCAGCTCCTGCTCGTCCTGAAACACACAGCTTCAGTTTACAATCAAAGCCACGCAGATCCATCGGTTCAGCTCAGCTCAGTTTATTTCTAAAGCACATTTATTGACAGCAACAAGACTGACCAAAGTGCTGTACAATACAAAACAAAAAGACCATAAGATAACAGATACATGGAAACGGAGAAGAACAGAAAGACATTACAATGTATTAAAAGCCAATCGTTGTGAGGGATTATAGAGGAGTAAAATAGACTGTGATGGCTCCGTTTAATTATGTAGAGATTTATAGACCAGTAACAGGATTTTAAACTTAAGTTTAGAATTAACTGGCAACCAATGTAGATCTTTCAGAAGGGGAGTGACGTGTGTAAATTGTTTACATCCTTTCAAAAATCAATGATTTCTGATTGAAGAATCAATGATCACCTTTGAACCAATTGTAAATGAGAATTGATATACCATAGTAGATGGAGTTGCAATAATCCAGTCTAGTTGTAATAAAAGCATGGATTGTGACTTCAAGAGACTTCATATAGAAACAGCTTACATTAGCAAGCAAGCGGATATGAAAGAACCTACAACCAATCACAGAGCTAAAATGTTAATTAAACTAAAGGGAATAGTTGAACTCCACACCCAAATTCCCCACAAAAGAAGAAGCAAAAGGTTGTAGATATCCCAGATCGATCTTGTTACTTCCTGGAGAAACAGAGGGGCCAAAAACAATCACCTCGGTTTTATCTGCATTAAAAAAAGGGATGTTTTTATAAAGCCAACACTTGATCCATCACGTCCACCTGTTGTTGTTCTGCATCCATTTCATCAGCTGCTTTTCTAGGGTTGATCACAAAACACTTCCACAAAGTCTCACAAGTCACGTGACCACTGCTACCAGAGCTAAGAGTTCCCGCTCTTCACCTTCTGGAGCTGCTCCTCACACGGCGGGATCTTGACGTGCAGGTCCTTGATGGCGGCTCTCCTGTCTCTCAGCGTGGTGATGGCCTCCTGCAGGGCGTTCTGGGCCTGGCTGAGCTGGCTCAGCGCCGTGTTGTGCTGACTCAGGTAGATGTCCAGCTCAGACTGGGCCACGTCCATCCGCGAGCGCGTCTCGTTCACCGCCTTGCTCAGCTCCAGCAGCTCCTGCTCCTTCTTCTGCAGGGACACCACACACACAAGCAAACACTGAGAACTGAACCGCTATGAGCAATCTAGGCACAAACAATCACAGTGCCATTTATTATAAACATGCCTCCAATCAGGCCACGAGCTACTGGCAGCACGAGATACCTTTATAAAGCCCATTTCTCAAATGGCTTTCTCAATTTCTTACATTTAATCAAATTAAATAAGACACAATAGGACAGTTACCAGTCAAATGAAATCAGTATTGACTGTTTAATGCAGCTCAATGTGTTAAACCGGCAGCTACAAATGCAGAAATAATGTTATGATGTTTTAAACATAAAAATTAGAAATGATTTAAAAAATAAAAGATAGTTTAACAGTGAAAGTAGGTGTCAGGAAGCCACTGCTAATGAGTGAATGTGATGATAAACCACTGAACAGTTTTCAGAGCTGCAGGCGTGAGTACCTATATTGAGCAGCTCTTAAAGTGACAGCGGCCTGATATCCCTGATGCGTCTCTATTATAACACCAATCAAACAGCAAGAGAGAAAATTAATTTGTTCCCGACTGAATAACTTTAGTAACTATATTTGTAAAGTATATTTTATTTATAAAGTGCAGTGTTATTTTACATTTGATTAGTTTGTGTACATGAAAATCTTAAAACCCTGTTTATTTCTATAGTATCTTTGATTGCAAATTTATTATTTGTTCTTTTTTAATTTCAGAGTGTTTATTGTCTTTAATAATGTTTGACATGTATATATGTTAGGCTGGTTATTTTCCTGTGGTATCTTTAAACTGAACGTTCCTTGTGTGAGTGATCTTCAGCCTGTTGACTTTTGTTCATGATATTCAGATACACGTAAATGTTTTGCAATTTAGACTAAATGTGAAAAATATCTTTTTTTTTTTTTTTGCCTTATTGGAATTAAAATTAGGAATCGATAAGAATCAGAATCATTAACTCAAGTGACAACCAAACTCCTCTCTCTCGTTCAGCACCACTGCAAATGAACGCGCTCTGTGCATGTGTTGCTGGCCGCTAACTGCAGCGCAGACGTCCCGCGCACAGACTGGCGTACCTGCTTGTCGTCCTGCAGGCCGCTGGTCTCCTCCTTCAGGCTCTCCATCACCAGCGCCAGCTTGTGCTCCTCCTGCAGCTTCTGCTCCTCCAGCTGCTGCTTCTGCGCAGACGCCTGCGTGATGATGCTCTCGCTGCTGGCAGGAACACCCCTCAGCTCCTCCAGCTGCACACACACACACACACACACACACACACACACACACACACACACACACACACACGATCATCAGGACCAAAGCCACGGCAGAACTGCAGCCCACAGCGGTGATTCGAGAACGGATCTGTGGCTTACACGACCCGTTCACAAATCCCTTGCTTCATTACTGAATGAGTGACTCGAAGACTCACTCGTAAACACAGTGACTTACAGCCACCTATTGGCGATTTTAATTTAATATTCAAAAGTATCACTTAGTTTTTAACATCATTGCATATTTATTGAACATTGTTTTATTTAAAGCATTATTTATTTTATAAAAAGGCATTTATAAAGGTAAAGAATTAACTGGAAAACTGTATTAAAGGGGGCAAATAATCAGTTTCAGGAAATCTGCATTGGGTTCTATGGCAATGCCGTTGCGTTGGTAGGAATACGACAACAACCACCGCAACACGGAGGGTTTGCAATAGGGATGGGACGGTATGAAAATTTCATATCACGATTATAGTGACCAAAATTATCGTGATTATCAATATTATCATGGTTTTGTTAAAACGAGATGAAAGTGTTCACAAATAACTGATGCTCACACTGAAAACATTTCAACAAGTTTTATATTTGAAAATCCACAAACAAAAAATAAAATAACTTTTTAAGCAAGATTCTATTCTGTGTCGTTTCCTTCCTTCCATTTAGTTAATGTACACAACTCATTTAGACGCTAGAACTGGTGCCGGTGCGGTGAGATGGACATGCTCGGCCAGATTCGGCTTGGAGTCGTGCATCTTCGGATACGGAGCCGCGCGCGCGGTTACAAATAACAGCCGTGCACACCGCCACGCGAAATTGGGCCTTGTACACCCAACGCGCATGAACGCTCACACGCAATGACGACATTTTTGCCGCGTACACCTTCACGCTCGTGCGTTCGCAAATAATGCTGGATTTTCAGTTTTATAGCTGATTGTCTTATTCTGTTTACATCTTACTTTACACACTTCAGGGCAGACTGTCAGCTGCTCAGGGGAGAGACTGTAGAGGACACAGACTGAGACACGCACAATACAAATAATTGCCTTCTGCATTTTTGTTTTGCTTGTCATGCCCTCCATTGTACCGAACTCGTACCGAACCGTGGCTTCAGTGAACCGTTGCACCCCTAACTGACAGACACAGACCAGCTTACTTTTGATATTAACCCTCTGGGCTTCTTCGTAAATGGGTTACACTTAGCTTCCTCCCGGTCAAAAACGGACGAAGCCTTAAAATTTAACTTTACTTTTTCCCAGGATAACCAATCAAATATTTTTTTGTTCTATAATATTTTCTGATTATTATTTAGAATTTTTAGAATTTTTTATGATACTTTGCATTAATTATATAATTTTTATGAGCTATTTTTTCCACTAGAATTAATATATATATATATATGTGTTTTTTTTATTTTTTTTTATAAATACAACATTTCCTATTAAAATAGAGTGCAGGCCTTTAAAATAAAACATTTTAAGTGAGTAAAGCGCCATCCAGTGGCGTTATTAAACATTAATGTGTGTAATGTCATGCAACCGCCTGTAGGCTAATAGGCCTATATAGCTCCCTATAGAGATGCTTTTTGATTCCCATTGTTATTTGTTAGGCATTATTTCTCCATTTTATTCTTTTTTTTTGTTTAGATATATATTTAGACATTCTCAAAGACTACTTTTTGATATTTTTGTTAGATAAGTATCAGGTTTTGCATTATGATTACAATCAAACAATAACATTTGGTTAGAAAGGGAACACAATGCAAGAATTTTTGTTACTCAGTATTTGACAATTACAAAATCTAACAAAATAAGGGATGGATAGTGATAATTCAAAACACTTTATACAGACATTTTGCAATTAAATTAATTATTGGTATTTTATTCAGTTTAACCCCTTAAGCCCTGAAGGCATTTTTAGAGTTGTTTTGTCTAAATGACACACACAAAAGTAAAGACTCATAACTCCAAAACTATAACAAGGAGAGTCAAAAGGTAGGTATCGTTTGATAGAACACTTTTCAAATATTTTGAAAATATTTAATATATATATAATATAATTACATTACATTTGGACATTCTCCTGCCGAGAAACTGCTGATAAAAGACAAAAAATATATATAATTTTTATTATGATTTTGCATATCTTTCTTGTTTGACATGCAATAACTCGGGAAGGAAATACGGTACGGGGAAGATAATTTTTTGGCGAAGTTCCCCTAAGTGTGAGCTGTATCTGGATCAAATTTTGTGGTGATCGCATTAAGTACTCAAAAGTTACTGTATTTGGAACAAAGGTAGCCTTTTTGTTTAGTCCTCACCCATTTGGAAGGCAATAAAAAAAAATTTTCTCAGTGACATACACAGAATTAAAGACTCATAACTTCAAAACTATAGCAAGGAGAATCAAAAGGTAGGTATCGTTTGAAAGAACACTTTTCATGTTTTTTGAAAATATAAATTACATTACATTTGGATATTCACCTGCCGAGAAACTGCTGATAAAAGACAAAAAATATATATAATTGTTATTATTAATTTGCATATCTTTCATATTTGTCATGGAATAACTCAGGAAGGAAAAAAGGTAAGAGGAAAATCATTTTTTGGTGAAGTCCCTCTATATGTAAGCTGCATCTGGATAAAATTTTGTGGTGATTGGATAAAGGAATCAAAAGTTACAGCATTTGGAACCAAGATAGCCTTTTTGTTCAGCCCTTGACGCCCCCTCATGGGCATTTTTAAAATTGTTTCTCCATTAGGAATATCTTGTCATAAAAGCAATGGATTGTTAATTTTGGGGTAATTTTAATTGTAATAATATGCTGTAAAAAATTAAGTGCTATTTTCAACGATCTGTGAATGTTTCGTGAACGGTATGATGTTTTTGACACATTGCAGTACATAGTATAAAAAAGTATTTTATAGATTATGGGGGAAAAAAATCTATTTATCAGCAAATAACTTCGCAATACTTAGGATTTTCTCAAATTGGCTACATTCACTGTAAAGTTCAGACTCTAAGCTTTCAAATGAGACCTATTTTGTGTTAATCAAGGCAATATGTTTGAAAAATATGGTAATTCATATTTTCGCAGCTTAGTGGCGCCCGCGGGGCGGTACAGTCCAGTTTAGCGTGACTAGTCAGCTCTCTTTCAGAGTTGATCGAAGTGGTTAGATGCTTTAAAAAGCTGAGATTCTAAGCTTTAAGATGATACATATGTTGTGTTATTCCAAGTTTAAAAACGAGCACGGACGGCTCCGGGAAAATTGGAAAACACATTGCACCCCGGAAAGGTGAGAGATTTGTTTTGTAGCCAAGTATGCATCATTTCGTGAGGAATATCTCATGATCAATGCAATTGATTATGTTATGTTTGGTCTCTTTGTAATCGTGAGAATCTGCTGTCAATAAAGTTGTTCGATTTTTCACAATCCATGCATGTTTCATGGAGCTGAAACGTCACATCAAAACAACATAGCATCACTGCTACTACTACTTTATTGGTGCGCCTGTCCAACTTCATGTGTTAGAAGTCCATGAGGAATATCTTTAGATCTGAGTGATGGATTATGGTGAGTTTGGGCTCTTTTTATTCTTAACAATCTGCTGTAAATAATGATGTGCCATTTTCCACAATGTATGCATGCTTCATTGAGTTATGAGTTAAAATGCGACATCAGTGATCCATCTATATACAAGGCTCTGTGTGCGTCTGTGGGGGTTCGAGTGTTACAACTCCATTAAGAATATCTTTTGATCTGAAATATGGATTATGCTGAGTTTGGGCTCTTTTTAATCGTGAGAGTCTGCTGAAAATAATGATGTGCAATTGTTTACGATCTGTGCATGCTTCATGAAGTTATAAGCGTAAACAAAACTCGAGTGCTTCATGAGTATATTCTTGGCTAGGGGCGTCTGTGGTATTTTCTTGTTTTAGAACTCCATGAGAAATATCTTTAGTTCTGAGTGATGGATTATGTTGAGTTTGGGCTCATTGTAATCGTAAGCATCTGCTGAAAATTATGATGTGTAATATTTAACAATCGGAGCATTTTTCATGAAGTTACGAGCGGAAATGTGTCTAAAATTCAGCATCCATATGTGGTTTACACATGGGTCTCTTGAGGGGCTTCTTTTACAAAACCTCACTCAAGTTTTTCTCAAGTAAAAAGCCTGCAACAATTATGCTTGTTGTATTCTACTCATCGAGACCTTTCAGATGACATATGACACATGACTATCTGAGCTGTATGATGTATTTGACATATTGCAGTATGTAGTACAAAAAAGTATTTGATAAATTATGAAAACAATTTTTTTCTATTTATCAGCAAATAACTCAGCACTACTTAGGAGTTTATCAAATTGGCTACATTCATTGTAAATTTCAGACTCTAAGCTTTCAAATGACACCCATTTTAAGTTGATCAAGGTAATATTTTTGAATAATATTATGATTATTTTCTTCGCAGCTAGGTGGCGCCTGTGGGGTGGTACACTCCGTTTTAGAGGGATTACTCAGCACTCGTTAGGAGTTGATCAAAATGATTAGATGCATTAAAAAGCTGAGATTCTAAGCTTTAAAATGATACCTATTATGTGTTGTTCTATTCCGTGGTTTGTATTTTCTTTTCATTTTCTTTTGCATATTCTCAAAATTTGCTGTTGCAGTCTTACCAGTTAATTTCTCTGTGTGTGTGTGTGTTTGTGTCCATGGGTGTGTGTGTGTTGGGGGGTGGGTGTCTTATTTGCACTCTTGATATTCTAGAGTGTCACTCCTTCATTGCTGCACACTTTTTTTCTGCACAGTGGCTGATTTGTAGTTTGTACCACCAAAAGTTTCTCTGAGTTTTCCTATTTTTTCGCATTTCCCATTCATTTCCTATGGCGGTCATTTTTGACCGGGAGGAAGCTAAGTGTGACTATTTTTTTTACGACCCTTTAACATGGACGAATCATCTCCTTGATTTTTTTTATGTGTTCACATAGGTAATACAACAAAAGTCACCAAGTTTCATCCCATTCCGATGAAGCAAAAAAAAATTTAAAATTAAAAATGTAAACGTTTTCGGTCATTTTCGGACGAAGAAGCCCAGAGGGTTAAACATATTAAAGTCTCACCTTTCAAATTTGGTCATTTCTTTAAAAGAAATTTAAACAAATAGCGTTTTGTGGCTCTTTAATGTGTGTGTCAGATCGCTGTGTCGCCTCAGTTAAAGCCGCTCGTGAACCGATCATCTCTTCCTTCTAGTTCCTTTATAGCATCAAATAAACATGAATGAACATCAGAAGGAATGTTGTTTTAACCGCGGAAAGGCGTCAGTACACTCCGCTTCTCAAGCTCAAATCCTCCCATGTTAATCTACTTACTCTCCTGACTGCTTTGTCCGACAAAAATGGCAGATGGCGAAGTATGATTGGTCAGATCACCTGTCAATCAAGCTCCCTGCGAAGGGTCAATTGGATTAGCATAAAACCGAATTTGACGGTGGGACCTGGAGCGTGTGAAGCACCCGAGCTGTATTTGCGGAGCACAGGTGTGTGTGTGTGTGTGTGTGAAGAACCCGAGCCGTATTCGCGGAGGACAGGAGTGTGTGTGTGTGTGTGTGTGTGTGAAGCACCCGAGCTGTATTTGCGGAGAACAGGTGTGTGTGTGTGAAGCACCCGAGCTGTATTTGCGGAGCACAGGTGTGTGTGTGTGTGTGTGTGTGATGCACCCGAGCTGTATTTGCGGAGCACAGGGGTGTGTGTGTGTGTGTGTGTGTGTGTGTGTGTGTAACACCCGAGCTGTATTTGCGGAGCACAGGAGTGTGTGTGTGTGTGTGTGTGTGAAGCACCCGAGCTGTATTCGCGGAGCACA
The DNA here is from genome assembly GCF_949152265.1 of Phoxinus phoxinus. Taxonomy (NCBI): domain Eukaryota; kingdom Metazoa; phylum Chordata; class Actinopteri; order Cypriniformes; family Leuciscidae; genus Phoxinus; species Phoxinus phoxinus. The sequence continues at coordinate 4,515,103 of NC_136879.1, read as the reverse complement.
GGAGTGTGTGTGTGTGTGTGTGAAGCACCCGAGCTGTATTTGCGGAGCACAGGTGTGTGTGTGTGTGTGTGTGTAGCACCCGAGCTGTATTTGCGGAGCACAGGTGTGTGTGTGTGTGTGTGTGTGTGTGTGTGTGTGTGTGTGTGTGTGTGTGAAGCACCCGAGCTGTATTCGCGGAGCACAGGTGTGTGTGTGTGTAGCACCCGAGCTGTATTTGCGGAGCACAGGTGTGTGTGTGTGTGTGTGTGTGTGTGTGTGAAGCACCCGAGCTGTATTCGCGGAGCACAGGTGTGTGTGTGTGTAGCACCCGAGCTGTATTTGCGGAGCACAGGTGTGTGTGTGTGTGTGTGTGTAGCACCCGAGCTGTATTTGCGGAGCACAGGAGTGTGTGTCGCGCTCACCTTCTCCTGGTCTTTCTGAAGCTGTTTCTGCTGCTTCTTGGTTTTGCTCTTGGTGTGTTTGAGCTTCTCGCGCACCTCCACGTCCTGCAGGTCCAGCTGGGTAAACTTCTCCTTCTGACTCTCTATGAACTTGGTCAGCTTGGTCAATTTCCTTCAGAGGAAAAACAACATGAGCTCGACGCACACCTTGGAAATAGTATCGCCATCGGCTAGTACATTTGTTTGGTTACTCGCTAGACTGATGTACTTTTTTACACACATATATACATAATATATATATAAAACTTTAACTAAACTTAGGACTAGTGGTGGTGCTTAAGATATTGTTGGTCATTCAGCGTTTCTGTAAAAATAAATGTATAATACTAATCGATAATAGTAATTATTATTAAAAGATATTAATACCACTACTAATAGCAGTCCACAACGCACTAAGCACTGATGAGCTGAACGCATTAGCCAATGGCTAATGATAGACGTTATTTAGTGGCCCAGAGTGAAGATGTATTGGCATATGCGAGTGATTTGCTCAGGCTGTGAGCAGTGTGTGGCACCGGTGACTATCAGCAGTGTTCAGGGGGATGTAAAGCTTCTCACTTCTCCACACCCTTCAGCTCCTCATTCTTGCTCTTCACTTCCTGTGTCAGCTGGCTGCTCTTGTCACTCAGCTCCTTCGTGTCCTCCTGAATCTGCTGCTTCTCCGCTTCTTTCACTGACGCACGCTTCTGTAGATCATGCCTGTGGAGACCAGAGAGAACGCACTGAGCAGTGTTTCCCACAGGAGATATTTCACACATTTATGGTTTCACTTTTCCAGGCGAGATGAAAACATCTCAACAGGTCATGTGACAAAAACCAACGGCCTTTTGTTAACATGGAAAGCTCGGCCGAACAGCTGATCGCTGTACAGGGCAGCTTTTTATTTCTCATCTCCATAAATATATCTAGTAGTAAAGCTAATGCAAGGGCTAGAAATCAATTAATTTTGTGCTGATACTTCCTCGTCCTCATGGAGAGCGGGGTTTGCACCGCTTTCTCCTTTCCACAAGCTCTTGCTCTCCCGTTGCATCTGTCGTTGCTTTGCAACCATGAACGGCCCCTTATGGCAACGTGATATTAACCTATCCAAAATATTTCCACATGTGGCTCTTTCCTGCATTTTTTGAATGCCTGCCCTGTAGGATTAAAATGTAATGCTTTTTCATCTGCCATTTGAGGCCTTAATTTTCACAAAATCCATTTAGTGACTATTACTGCTTTTTAATGCCCTGCGGAAACCCTGTAATGAAATGACAGGTAATTGACAACAACAAGTCAGAGTTGCTCATGTGCTGGTGGTCTCTTACACATAGAACTGGCAGAGCAGGTTCCTCTTCTTGAAGATGTCGTTCTCTAAAGTGAGGAACTCCACGGCTTTATTCTTCTCCCCCTCCAGAGCGCTCTTCTCCTTCTCCACCAGCTTCACTCGATTCAGCTGCGCACACACACACACACACACACACACACACACTTCAACAAGAGCTTCATCTGAATAAACTAGGATATACAGCTCAAAAACCCCTGTGCTAGCGTACCTTCTCTCCCCGCTGCTCGTTGAGCAGCTCGACGCGCCGGCACAGGACGTTGATGGGCTCTTTGAGCCGGCAGGAGCCGATGATGTCCTCCAGGTACTCCAGCATGCCTTCGTCGTGCTCCGTCTGTCCCCTGGGCTTCATCATGGCAATCTGCTCCACCTCTCCCTGACAACAACACCACACACTCATGCACCTCGTATCGACACACAGCTGAGCAGGGGTGCGTTAAACATTAGGGATGCGTCGCAATCTTTGAATAGTCGAATAGCATGCGATATTCAATCATAAAATAGGTTTTTCAAACATTGTTTTATTTTCGCACAATTCCAGTGTGTTCTTCATAATTGACGCCGCGCTACGCAGCTGGGTATCTTCCTGTCGGGACACAAGGTGTCGCTAACATGAATGAAACCCCTACTGCGCGATCTAGGCTAAACAAACAACAGAAGAAGAGCACTGTCGTGACGTTAACTCTCCGACCACCCATGCAGCAACCAAGAGGCTCCGTTTAAGAAAATTAACAATGATGAAGTTGTGTAAATTATGCCGTCTCAGGCAAAGTTAGCAATCTCCTACTTGAGTGTGCCTGCGCCTTCTGTGCCATCCCAGCGGGTGTTCTCCGCGGCTGGACGTTACGCTCGCGTCTCCTACCAGAACATCTTGACATGCTCATCTTTTTGAACAAGAATATGACATATGCCTATTAAGCGTGAGGCTATGAATAGTTTGATTGAAACCAATTTGTTTAAAAAGTAGGCTATTGCCGGTAACAAGACAGGTTCGCATAAAATCATGACATATCCTACCGCATTTATTTTATTTCTTTATCTAACGAGCATCTGGTTTGGCGATGTACAAACGGACTGTCGTGCTTATTGTGTTTTCCTCTTCCAATCAGCCAACCATAGGCCTATGTAAGACTGTAAAAAAAACTAAATTCACATCCCTATTAAACATCACCACATGAATGTGGCAACCTGCTCTTCTGCTCAGCGGACGGGACCACTGGGCATTTTACACGCAAAGATGAAGTAATGCAAAAACTTTTTTGCTCACCAACCATTTTGACACCGCAATTGACTATTAACCAACAAGCCTTCGAACCGAACAAGTCAACGAGGCTTTAATGGACTTAGTGACAGATGTACAGATCTAGAAACTTAACATCAGCATCTGAGTGCACAAGTAGGGTCTAAATCCAAGACGATCCTTCATTGGTCTGTGTTCTGGCCAGTGCGTGAGATGTTATTTCATAGTCCGCTGATGTCCAAACACAAGGTCCATGCGCAGCCAGAGAGAGACTCATCGCTCAGACAGAGAGCTCACACATCACTCGTATAAAGCTTGAATTATCAGTTTAGCTGAGCACTGGAAGATGAAGCGGTCGTGATGTTAGCCGAACACTGGACAGATGAAGCGGTCGTGATGTTAGCTGAACACTGGACAGATGAAGCGGTCGTGATGTTAGCTGAACACTGGACAGATGAAGCGGTCGTGATGTTAGCCGAACACTGGACAGATGAAGCGGTCGTGATGTTAGCCGAACACTGGACAGATGAAGCGGTCGTGATGTTAGCTGAACACTGGACAGATGAAGCGGTCGTGATGTTAGCTGAACACTGGACAGATGAAGCGGTCGTGATGTTAGCCGAACACTGGACAGATGAAGCGGTCGTGATGTTAGCCGAACACTGGACAGATGAAGCGGTCGTGATGTTAGCTGAACACTGGACAGATGAAGCGGTCGTGATGTTAGCTGAACACTGGACAGATGAAGCGGTCGTGATGTTAGCTGAACACTGGACAGATGAAGCGGTCGTGATGTTAGCTGAACACTGGACAGATGAAGCGGTCGTGATGTTAGCCGAACACTGGACAGATGAAGCGGTCGTGATGTTAGCTGAACACTGGACAGATGAAGCGGTCGTGATGTTAGCTGAACACTGGACAGATGAAGCGGTCGTGATGTTAGCTGAACACTGGACAGATGAAGCGGTCGTGATGTTAGCTGAGCACTGGACAGATGAAGCGGTCGTGATGTTAGCTGAACACTGGACAGATGAAGCGGTCGTGATGTTAGCTGAACACTGGACAGATGAAGCGGTCGTGATGTTAGCCGAACACTGGACAGATGAAGCGGTCGTGATGTTAGCCGAACACTGGACAGATGAAGCGGTCGTGATGTTAGCCGAACACTGGACAGATGAAGCGGTCGTGATGTTAGCCGAACACTGGACAGATGAAGCGGTCGTGATGTTAGCTGAACACTGGACAGATGAAGCGGTCGTGATGTTAGCTGAGCACTGGACAGATGAAGCGGTCGTGATGTTAGCCGAACACTGGACAGATGAAGCGGTCGTGATGTTAGCTGAACACTGGACAGATGAAGCGGTCGTGATGTTAGCTGAACACTGGACAGATGAAGCGGTCGTGATGTTAGCTGAGCACTGGACAGATGAAACGGTCGTGATGTTAGCTGAACACTGGACAGATGAAGCGGTCGTGATGTTAGCCGAACACTGGACAGATGAAGCGGTCGTGATGTTAGCCGAACACTGGACAGATGAAGCGGTCGTGATGTTAGCCGAACACTGGACAGATGAAGCGGTCGTGATGTTAGCTGAACACTGGACAGATGAAGCGGTCGTGATGTTAGCCGAACACTGGACAGATGAAGCGGTCGTGATGTTAGCTGAACACTGGACAGATGAAGCGGTCGTGATGTTAGCTGAACACTGGACAGATGAAGCGGTCGTGATGTTAGCCGAACACTGGACAGATGAAGCGGTCGTGATGTTAGCCGAACACTGGACAGATGAAGCGGTCGTGATGTTAGCCGAACACTGGACAGATGAAGCGGTCGTGATGTTAGCTGAGCACTGGACAGATGAAGCGGTCGTGATGTTAGCTGAGCACTGGACAGATGAAGCGGTCGTGATGTTAGCTGAACACTGGACAGATGAAGCGGTCGTGATGTTAGCTGAACACTGGACAGATGAAGCGGTCGTGATGTTAGCTGAGCACTGGACAGATGAAGCGGTCGTGATGTTAGCTGAACACTGGACAGATGAAGCGGTCGTGATGTTAGCTGAGCACTGGACAGATGAAGCGGTCGTGATGTTAGCTGAACACTGGACAGATGAAGCGGTCGTGATGTTAGCTGAACACTGGACAGATGAAGCGGTCGTGATGTTAGCCGAACACTGGACAGATGAAGCGGTCGTGATGTTAGCTGAGCACTGGACAGATGAAGCGGTCGTGATGTTAGCCGAACACTGGACAGATGAAGCGGTCGTGATGTTAGCTGAACACTGGACAGATGAAGCGGTCGTGATGTTAGCTGAGCACTGGACAGATGAAGCGGTCGTGATGTTAGCTGAACACTGGACAGATGAAGCGGTCGTGATGTTAGCTGAGCACTGGACAGATGAAGCGGTCGTGATGTTAGCCGAACACTGGACAGATGAAGCGGTCGTGATGTTAGCTGAACACTGGACAGATGAAGCGGTCGTGATGTTAGCCGAACACTGGACAGATGAAGCGGTCGTGATGTTAGCCGAACACTGGACAGATGAAGCGGTCGTGATGTTAGCGGTCGTGATGTTAGCTGAACACTGGACAGATGAAGCGGTCGTGATGTTAGCTGAACACTGGACAGATGAAGCGGTCGTGATGTTAGCTGAGCACTGGACAGATGAAGCGGTCGTGATGTTAGCTGAACACTGGACAGATGAAGCGGTCGTGATGTTAGCTGAACACTGGACAGATGAAGCGGTCGTGATGTTAGCCGAACACTGGACAGATGAAGCGGTCGTGATGTTAGCCGAGCACTGGACAGATGAAGCGGTCGTGATGTTAGCTGAGCACTGGACAGATGAAGCGGTCGTGATGTTAGCCGAACACTGGACAGATGAAGCGGTCGTGATGTTAGCTGAACACTGGACAGATGAAGCGGTCGTGATGTTAGCTGAACACTGGACAGATGAAGCGGTCGTGATGTTAGCTGAACACTGGACAGATGAAGCGGTCGTGATGTTAGCCGAACACTGGACAGATGAAGCGGTCGTGATGTTAGCTGAGCACTGGACAGATGAAGCGGTCGTGATGTTAGCTGAGCACTGGACAGATGAAGCGGTCGTGATGTTAGCTGAACACTGGACAGATGAAGCGGTCGTGATGTTAGCTGAACACTGGACAGATGAAGCGGTCGTGATGTTAGCTGAGCACTGGACAGATGAAGCGGTCGTGATGTTAGCTGAACACTGGACAGATGAAGCGGTCGTGATGTTAGATGAACACTGGACAGATGAAGCGGTCGTGATGTTAGCTGAACACTGGACAGATGAAGCGGTCGTGATGTTAGCTGAACACTGGACAGATGAAGCGGTCGTGATGTTAGCTGAACACTGGACAGATGAAGCGGTCGTGATGTTAGCTGAACACTGGACAGATGAAGCGGTCGTGATGTTAGCTGAACACTGGACAGATGAAGCGGTCGTGATGTTAGCTGAACACTGGACAGATGAAGCGGTCGTGATGTTAGCTGAACACTGGACAGATGAAGCGGTCGTGATGTTAGCTGAGCACTGGACAGATGAAGCGGTCGTGATGTTAGCTGAACACTGGACAGATGAAGCGGTCGTGATGTTAGCCGAGCACTGGACAGATGAAGCGGTCGTGATGTTAGCTGAGCACTGGACAGATGAAGCGGTCGTGATGTTAGCTGAGCACTGGACAGATGAAACGGTCGTGATGTTAGCCGAGCACTGGACAGATGAAGCGGTCGTGATGTTAGCCGAACACTGGACAGATGAAGCGGTCGTGATGTTAGCTGAACACTGGACAGATGAAGCGGTCGTGATGTTAGCTGAGCACTGGACAGATGAAACGGTCGTGATGTTAGCTGAACACTGGACAGATGAAGCGGTCGTGATGTTAGCTGAGCACTGGACAGATGAAACGGTCGTGATGTTAGCTGAGCACTGGACAGATGAAACGGTCGTGATGTTAGCTGAGCACTGGACAGATGAAACGGTCGTGATGTTAGCTGAGCACTGGACAGATGAAACGGTCGTGATGTTAGCTGAGCACTGGACAGATGAAACGGTCGTGATGTTAGCCGAGCACTGGACAGATGAAGCGGTCGTGATGTTAGCTGAGCACTGGACAGATGAAGCGGTCGTGATGTTAGCCGAGCACTGGACAGATGAAGCGGTCGTGATGTTAGCCGAACACTGGACAGATGAAGCGGTCGTGATGTTAGCCGAGCACTGGACAGATGAAGCGGTCGTGATGTTAGCCGAACACTGGACAGATGAAACGGTCGTGATGTTAGCTGAACACTGGACAGATGAAACGGTCGTGATGTTAGCTGAGCACTGGACAGATGAAGCGGTCGTGATGTTAGCTGAACACTGGACAGATGAAACGGTCGTGATGTTAGCTGAGCACTGGACAGATGAAGCGGTCGTGATGTTAGCTGAACACTGGACAGATGAAGCGGTCGTGATGTTAGCTGAACACTGGACAGATGAAACGGTCGTGATGTTAGCTGAGCACTGGACAGATGAAACGGTCGTGATGTTAGCTGAGCACTGGACAGATGAAGCGGTCGTGATGTTAGCTGAACACTGGACAGATGAAGCGGTCGTGATGTTAGCTGAGCACTGGACAGATGAAACGGTCGTGATGTTAGCTGAGCACTGGACAGATGAAACGGTCGTGATGTTAGCTGAGCACTGGACAGATGAAGCGGTCGTGATGTTAGCGGTCGTGATGTTAGCCGAGCACTGGACAGATGAAGCGGTCGTGATGTTAGCTGAGCACTGGACAGATGAAACGGTCGTGATGTTAGCTGAGCACTGGACAGATGAAGCGGTCGTGATGTTAGCTGAGCACTGGACAGATGAAGCGGTCGTGATGTTAGCTGAGCACTGGACAGATGAAACGGTCGTGATGTTAGCCGAGCACTGGACAGATGAAGCGGTCGTGATGTTAGCTGAGCACTGGACAGATGAAGCGGTCGTGATGTTAGCCGAGCACTGGACAGATGAAGCGGTCGTGATGTTAGCTGAACACTGGACAGATGAAGCGGTCGTGATGTTAGCTGAGCACTGAACAGATGAAGCGGTCGTGATGTTAGCCGAACACTGGACAGATGAAACGGTCGTGATGTTAGCCGAGCACTGGACAGATGAAGCGGTCGTGATGTTAGCTGAACACTGGACAGATGAAGCGGTCGTGATGTTAGCTGAGCACTGGACAGATGAAGCGGTCGTGATGTTAGCCGAGCACTGGACAGATGAAACGGTCGTGATGTTAGCTGAGCACTGGACAGATGAAGCGGTCGTGATGTTAGCTGAGCACTGGACAGATGAAGCGGTCGTGATGTTAGCTGAGCACTGGACAGATGAAGCGGTCGTGATGTTAGCCGAGCACTGGACAGATGAAACGGTCGTGATGTTAGCTGAGCACTGGACAGATGAAGCGGTCGTGATGTTAGCTGAGCACTGGACAGATGAAGCGGTCGTGATGTTAGCTGAGCACTGGACAGATGAAGCGGTCGTGATGTTAGCTGAACACTGGACAGATGAAGCGGTCGTGATGTTAGCTGAGCACTGGACAGATGAAGCGGTCGTGATGTTAGCTGAGCACTGGACAGATGAAGCGGTCGTGATGTTAGCTGAGCACTGGACAGATGAAGCGGTCGTGATGTTAGCTGAACACTGGACAGATGAAGCGGTCGTGATGTTAGCTGAACACTGGACAGATGAAGCGGTCGTGATGTTAGCTGAACACTGGACAGATGAAGCGGTCGTGATGTTAGCTGAGCACTGGACAGATGAAGCGGTCGTGATGTTAGCTGAACACTGGACAGATGAAGCGGTCGTGATGTTAGCTGAGCACTGGACAGATGAAGCGGTCGTGATGTTAGCGGTCGTGATGTTAGCTGAACACTGGACAGATGAAGCGGTCGTGATGTTAGCTGAGCACTGGACAGATGAAGCGGTCGTGATGTTAGCTGAGCACTGGACAGATGAAGCGGTCGTGATGTTAGCTGAGCACTGGACAGATGAAGCGGTCGTGATGTTAGCTGAACACTGGACAGATGAAGCGGTCGTGATGTTAGCTGAGCACTGGACAGATGAAGCGGTCGTGATGTTAGCTGAACACTGGACAGATGAAGCGGTCGTGATGTTAGCTGAGCACTGGACAGATGAAGCGGTCGTGATGTTAGCTGAACACTGGACAGATGAAGCGGTCGTGATGTTAGCTGAACACTGGACAGATGAAGCGGTCGTGATGTTAGCTGAACACTGGACAGATGAAGCGGTCGTGATGTTAGCTGAGCACTGGACAGATGAAGCGGTCGTGATGTTAGCGGTCGTGATGTTAGCTGAACACTGGACAGATGAAACGGTCGTGATGTTAGCTGAACACTGGACAGATGAAACGGTCGTGATGTTAGCTGAACACTGGACAGATGAAGCGGTCGTGATGTTAGCTGAACACTGGACAGATGAAGCGGTCGTGATGTTAGCTGAGCACTGGACAGATGAAGCGGTCGTGATGTTAGCTGAGCACTGGACAGATGAAGCGGTCGTGATGTTAGCTGAGCACTGAACAGATGAAGCGGTCGTGATGTTAGCTGAGCACTGGACAGATGAAGCGGTCGTGATGTTAGCTGAGCACTGGACAGATGAAACGGTCGTGATGTTAGCTGAGCACTGGACAGATGAAACGGTCGTGATGTTAGCTGAGCACTGGACAGATGAAGCGGTCGTGATGTTAGCTGAACACTGGACAGATGAAGCGGTCGTGATGTTAGCCGAACACTGGACAGATGAAGCGGTCGTGATGTTAGCTGAGCACTGGACAGATGAAACGGTCGTGATGTTAGCTGAGCACTGGACAGATGAAGCGGTCGTGATGTTAGCTGAGCACTGGACAGATGAAGCGGTCGTGATGTTAGCCGAACACTGGACAGATGAAGCGGTCGTGATGTTAGCCGAACACTGGACAGATGAAGCGGTCGTGATGTTAGCCGAACACTGGACAGATGAAACGGTCGTGATGTTAGCTGAGCACTGGACAGATGAAACGGTCGTGATGTTAGCTGAGCACTGGACAGATGAAGCGGTCGTGATGTTAGCTGAGCACTGGACAGATGAAGCGGTCGTGATGTTAGCCGAACACTGGACAGATGAAGCGGTCGTGATGTTAGCCGAACACTGGACAGATGAAGCGGTCATGATGTTAGCCGAGCACTGGACAGATGAAGCGGTCGTGATGTTAGCTGAACACTGGACAGATGAAACGGTCGTGATGTTAGCTGAGCACTGGACAGATGAAGCGGTCGTGATGTTAGCTGAGCACTGGACAGATGAAGCGGTCGTGATGTTAGCCGAACACTGGACAGATGAAACGGTCGTGATGTTAGCTGAGCACTGGACAGATGAAGCGGTCGTGATGTTAGCTGAGCACTGGACAGATGAAGCGGTCAGGATGTTAGCTGAGCACTGGACAGATGAAACGGTCGTGATGTTAGCTGAGCACTGGACAGATGAAGCGGTCGTGATGTTAGCCGAACACTGGACAGATGAAGCGGTCATGATGTTAGCCGAGCACTGGACAGATGAAACGGTCGTGATGTTAGCTGAGCACTGGACAGATGAAGCGGTCGTGATGTTAGCTGAGCACTGGACAGATGAAACGGTCGTGATGTTAGCTGAGCACTGGACAGATGAAACGGTCGTGATGTTAGCTGAGCACTGGACAGATGAAACGGTCGTGATGTTAGCTGAGCACTGGACAGATGAAACGGTCGTGATGTTAGCTGAGCACTGGACAGATGAAGCGGTCGTGATGTTAGCTGAGCACTGGACAGATGAAACGGTCGTGATGTTAGCTGAGCACTGAACAGATGAAGCGGTCGTGATGTTAGCTGAGCACTGGACAGATGAAGCGGTCGTGATGTTAGCTGAGCACTGGACAGATGAAGCGGTCGTGATGTTAGCCGAACACTGGACAGATGAAACGGTCGTGATGTTAGCTGAGCACTGGACAGATGAAGCGGTCGTGATGTTAGCTGAGCACTGGACAGATGAAGCGGTCAGGATGTTAGCTGAGCACTGGACAGATGAAACGGTCGTGATGTTAGCTGAGCACTGGACAGATGAAGCGGTCGTGATGTTAGCCGAACACTGGACAGATGAAGCGGTCATGATGTTAGCCGAGCACTGGACAGATGAAACGGTCGTGATGTTAGCTGAGCACTGGACAGATGAAGCGGTCGTGATGTTAGCTGAGCACTGGACAGATGAAACGGTCGTGATGTTAGCTGAGCACTGGACAGATGAAGCGGTCGTGATGTTAGCTGAGCACTGGACAGATGAAACGGTCGTGATGTTAGCTGAACACTGGACAGATGAAGCGGTCGTGATGTTAGCTGAGCACTGGACAGATGAAGCGGTCGTGATGTTAGCTGAGCACTGGACAGATGAAACGGTCGTGATGTTAGCTGAGCACTGAACAGATGAAGCGGTCGTGATGTTAGCTGAGCACTGGACAGATGAAGCGGTCGTGATGTTAGCTGAACACTGGAGTGTGAGTTAACGGGTTGCTTGTTCTGGCCCCGCACAACTCAAGGCGAGTGATGAAGTGAAGGCTCGCTCCTGCCTCACTGAAGCAGCACACACAATATTGGGGTTGGCCTTGACTTTAACACACCAATATTTACGTGCTGCTAAAGCGAGGAAGGAAGAGTGGACAAGTGTTGAATGACCTCTGACCTTTTTGGACAGCCCATGTTTTCTAAATGGTCAGGTTTATAGCGTATGAGAGGCCCTTAAAACTCTAGAGCAGCAAATGATGGATTGCAGCGTCCCTCGTGTTGAAAACCATGATGCGCTGCTATAGCAGTCCAAGGCTGTTCGTGACCCTCCAGAAACACGAGAGGCCAACAGCATGACGAGCGCGCGGCGGGTCACGGCACTCACTGTAGGCAGGACTGCGATCCGATGTCCGCTTACATTCACTCCCGCCCAAAATGATTTTCGGTGATGGTTGTACTAATGCACATGGTAGACCCTGGTTTTGAATGGCCATGTTAATAAAATTATTTATATAATTCACGTTGTGACTCATGAACGTTTTTCAGCGCAAAATCTGACAGAACCGATATATAGTCCGGAAATAATTGTGTATCTACAGCTCAGATCTAGATTTCTGAAGGGAAATAAAGTAGCCCTGTAATATATATATTTTTAATAAACTCAAATGAATTAGAGCGAGAGAGCTAGACATAATAGTGAAGCTTGGTTTAATTTCAGTGAAGTGATCACCTCATTGCTGGGAAATATAAAGTAGCTCTCAGTAGTGAAGCTGTGGGCTATTATTTATAACCGTCACCGGCAGAGGTCGAAAACCAGCTCCTGAATGTTTCGGTGTTTGTGCCATTCATTTTCTTTATAAAGATAAATATAAAGTTCCCACTATATTCCGCGATATAAAGCTGTGAGCGAGCGCGCACAGGCACGCCTGCCTCGTAATACAACATTAGAAAGTTATATCTGTGAATAAACGTGTCGTCCTCGCCTTGTGGTGGCTTGAACTCCGAGGGGAGTCAATCAGAAATGCCCGTTTAGACGAGGCCGATGTTGGATATGGATCGGATTTAAAACCACATTTGGAAGTGTCTCAGATCCTCAGACGTGAGTGAGAGATCAGGTGTGCGAGCGATTACCTGCAGGATGAGGAAGCGGTTGTGGTCCAGGTCGATGCCGTGGCTGCGCAGTAACACACCCACATCTTTGAAGGTCGCCTTCCTGCCGTTGATGTGGTAGGCGGAGGAGTTGTCCTTCCCAGCGGTCCTGGAGACGTAGAAGGAGCTGTTGGGGATGACATCGTAGTCGTCTCCTTCCTGAACACAAGACCACAGCAGGACACACACTTCAGTCCTGAATGTACGGTGGAGACTGAGAACAAGCGGATTACGCGCCTTTTGTCTTCGGTCTTCATAAGCAAGGCACTTTTGGCACACTTGTAGAACAAAACTAGGGCTGTCACGGTAACGATTCCTCGATTAGAGTACTCAAATTTAAATGCCCCTTTCAAAAGATGTACAATATCATTATATGGTGGTTGTATACCATATAATGGTATATTATATACACCCACTGCCAACACACATTTATGTTCAAACACTTGTGAAAGTGAATTTTGCATAATAGTTGCCCTTTAAAAATGTAATTTACCCGTTGAGTAACCGGTAAAATCCCGGAAGTGGTGCGTTACCTGGACGAGAATCCATTACTCCGTTCTCTAAGGCTACGCGACATATTTAAAAGCATTTACAATAATCATATAGCAGAGTGCTATTGTGAAATCACAAAGGCTGCGATTCAGTTAAATACATATATGGACTGTTTCTTCCACAGAGAAGCACTGCACTTTAACTATGTACATGTTAAAATGCCCTCAGCTCGTTCACAGTGAACGCTGCTCACACACACTCAGTCTCGGCATGTGCGGTGTTTAGCTTTTCAATAACGTGCGTTCTGGAACGCAGAAAGTCTGACTCTGGGTTTCATAGTTGCACTGTTATGGTTTATATGCGTGGAGCGTCTCGGGTTCTCATGCTGAGAGTGTGTGTGTGTGTGTGTGTGTGTTGCTTAATGTTCACCTGGGAACGCAGTGTGTGCCATTTCATAAGATTTGTAACGTCACTCATTTGTAAATCCACGCCAACACACGAGAATACAGAAATCTTTCTAAATATGCACATTTTTATTCATTGCGATTTCAAAATAAAAGTTTAAACTCTCACTCTGAGTTTGCATGTTTTGATGTGCACATGTTCAAGAAAGTGTAACTGGAGACAGGACAGGAAAAGAACGTCTGATTTTATTTAAACGCATAAAGAGCCATGCAGTAAAACTCAGATGGCACTTAAGATACTTTATGATTTGCTGTATGTCTGAACAAAATAAGTAAAATAAGCAAAAAAGTGAACTATCTATACCATATTAAATTGCATCGCGTTGAATCGAATCGTAATAGTAGTGAATCATATTGCATTGCATCGGTAGCTGCTTATATGCATGCATTTTAAGTAATCTAAAAGGCTGTTTCCCTTCATTGCTGGATGGAATAACCTGTAGGATGCTCCAGGCGTGTGTGTGTGTGTGTGTGTGTGTGTGTGCTCTGACCTTGTCGGTGATCTTCTGGAAGTGCACCTCCACAGTGCAGCTCTGCAGGTCCGGGTGCTCGTCTGAGCTGTGGATCAGCACCGACAGCTTCTTGGAGCGGATCTTCTGCGCGCGGTAGCCGAACACAAACAGCATGGAGTCGATCACGTTGGACTTGCCACTGCCGTTCGGCCCGATGATACAGGAGAAGCGCTGGAGAGAGAGCAGCGCTGGGGAGTCAGCACTCATACACCTTATTCTATACACTTTACACAAGTTAGCATTTCTGATGTTCAGTACAATCACTTGTTTTCCGGACCCTTGGTTAATGGTTTTGAAATAAATGGCTAGCCTACCTAATCTATTGCATGTCTTGAAGACATTAATACACTTAAACACATTAATACGCTCAACTTGTCCTTGTGTCTGCTGCTCGTGTTTTGCACCTCAACCAGATTTTAAAATCATCAGTCCACAAGAGGGCGCAGTAGGTCAACACAACAGCAGTGTGTGATTGGCTAATGCACAGGCCAGCCAGGGGCCGCTCCTCACCGGGTTCGGTTCCTGCTCTGTCGGGCTCGGGATTTGACCCTCATCAGTGCCGTCATGTGCACACAAGCTATGCTAAAGATTCAAGATTCAAGAACTTCTGCTAAAGACCAGGCGTGGCTTTTCATGGTTTCAATTTAAAATGTTTTGCCACTTGCTTGAGCAACTTACAGTAATATATAAATTAAACTGCTCACGTGTGAATCTGCATTTCCTTCCGTCTGAGGATTACTATTTTACTATTGGTGTAAAAGGGTCTTTACATTTGCCCAAACATATAACTTCTTTGTTATAAAACAAAGAAAAAAAAGTTATGCAAAAGTAACGTAACATTACTTTTCTAAAAAAGTTACGCAATTAGTTACTTGTAAGGGAGTAATTGTAATGCATGTTTTCCACAGTAAGTTGCCCCAGCACTGGCGTTGCCTGTGGACCGCGAACGAGACTGAACGCTGGACGGAGGATGACTGACGGCCGCAGCGGAGGAGGAGTGTAACATCAAGACTCTCTAGGACACATTAAACTACGGACAACAGCAGGTGTAACGATGCAGACCCCTGATCTCGGTCTGGTACCTTGTGGAAGGGGCCCAGGATCTGCTCCCCGGCGTAGGACTTGAAGTTCCTGTTGAGGATGTGTGTGATCATGAGGCGCGGGGCGCCGGGCTCAGAGCTCATGGCGGGCGGCGGCGGGGGGGCCACGCTCTCCAGGATCTCCTGCAGACTGCGCTGATCCAGCTCCTCCACCGGCTCGCCCACACACACTTCTGCAGCTGCACACACACACACACAACCTCAGTCAGAGCAGAAACACACACTCACGGTCAATGGGACTCTCGTGGAATAAGCATTCGGGCCCTGCGTTCATGGTGCAGTGTGTACGTTTTAGCGGCATCTAGGCTCGCTACGATAGGTTACACTATTAAACTGAACGTGTCTGCTGAATAACCGTGAGCTGAAGGAGTCGCAGCACAGATCAGCAGCAGGAGTCGGATTACATTAATCCCGAGAGTGAGGAGCTCACTGACAAGATGAGGACGGGAGATTTGTGTCAAAGCGAAATGTAAAAGCGCCAATTTAAGCGAATTTGTCATTGTACTGTTTTTTTGGTGTGTTTTTCATTAAGAATAATAGCTAATGAACTCACTATTCAAGCAATCCGCCCCTAAATTGGCACCAATTTGAAAGTGAAACTAAAATGCGCACGGCCGCACGCGTCCACGGGATCGGAGCGAGCGTTTTCAGGCCATTACTGAAGAATAACACATTTTAAGAATCTATTTCAGATTTGCTTCCTTACATAAACGTCACGATGAAGAATATTTTAGCAAGAGATTAAGTTTCCAGCAGTAGATTCCTGCAAGACCTGTAAATGAGTCAGATCATTGAGACTCTCACCTTCTGGAAGCCCTAGCTCAGACATTGAATCCTTATGCTGATTAGATTAGCAATACAATAGAGTGAATATGCTGATTAGCTCTGTTTCTCTTGAGCAATCTAGATAATCTGCCATGCCAACTGGTTTTTGCTGGACAGAATCAACTCCTCCCTGCTTTCGTATGATTTGTTTGAATTTGTCTCCACCCCCAGAAGTCCCTCCTCCTAAAATGCCTATAACAATACCAGGTATATACGGCTTAGATCTGTAACTGTTGGACGAACCTGCAGACGCGCTCAATAAAGAATAACTTCTGCTTGAACGTGATTCCAACGTCTCCTGGTCTTTGCTTAGAAGGAAAAAAGTTTACAACATTACTATGGAAACACACTCGCTCCACTCTGCTAGCTCCGCGCCTCTGGACACGTGCGGCCGTGCGCATTTCAGTGAAAAACAACAAAACCATTATGTATGTGCGGACACGCGGATTTTATGTTTATCTTTAAAGCTGCAGTCGGCAAGTCTGGCAGATTGAGGGGACTTGATGTTTTGATGACTTGATGGAGCCAAAATGTTTACAAATCTGTGGCGTGTGCACGAACTGTGATTGACAGTCAGATCTCACACAGCCCTGCGCGGACTGGACCAGAAGAACCGGGAGCGGTGGATTTCTGCAACACAAATAACAGGCTCCAGGTGGAGGTAGAAGCGCGGGGTGTTACGTCTCTGTAGTGCGTGTGTGTTTTCTATGTTTCTCTCCCCGTTTCTCTTGTTTACTTTCATTTTTGCAGGCACCCGTGATTGGTCCAACCGCCTGTCACTCATCATCAGCGCTGACGTCATCAATCATTCCTGTTGCCAATGGGAAGAGACCACCTCCGTCAAAAGAGAACGCCAGACTTTCTCCAGCCCGCGCGGCTTTTTGTGTCGATATCATTATACAGACTATCTGCCGTTTTGTTATAACCATTATGTCTATGTGTTGCCTTGATTTGAGTGTATGGGTACGTTCTTATGGTCTTCGTTTCTTTTTGTTTTTGTGTAAACATGAGATAGTGTTCTCACTGTTACTAGTCCTGAAAGAGGCGGACAGGTAAGGATGTCACGTGACATACATTGCAACACGTAAGCGTGTTGGATTGTCTAGTACAGTACGTTAGGGGCGAGTGCCACTCCACGTACTTTTGTTTACGGTAGTCAGGATAGCTTAGTTAGGGCGCCACGGACGCTGAAGATATTTGTTTTCCTTCCTCATTTTCTTAGTTAGGATTAGAGGTCATTTAAAAGTTAGATTTCATTTGGTTTTATTACTTTATTTTCTTTGGCGACGCCCACGTCCCCTCTTTCTCTTTTCTAAAACCGGCTGATTTTAACCGGCTGAGCAAAGCATCGGTTTCAGTGAATATGATCAAAAACAATCTTGCCGATTTCAGCTTTAAATTAGTGCTTTAAAAGCCCCGGTGGGTTAACCGGTGGGAAAATATCCTCAGTCACATCCCTAGTGGCATCTAGTGGCAGGGCCGGATTAAGAGTTCAGAGGCCCCTGGGCACAATGACTTGTAGGACCCCTACACTTTTTTCTACTGTTCTTTCACTTTAGACATAACCAACGTTGTTTATGTAAACCTTGTGTGTATTTGACAGTATTAGCGCAATAAGACTCGAAAGATAACTTAGCCCAGTAATAAGGCGCTGTTAGACAGGCTTTTAGTGCATGTGCGCGTCAGGTGTTTGCACTCAGAAAAGCGCCCGTTAGAACAGCGCATCAGCAGCGAATGACATGTTTAACCGGCAAGGCTTTAAAGCACATGCAAATAATACATTGTTATGAACTAGTGTCCCGTTCCTCTGCATTGCATGTGGATATACGTCGCGCTGTACAGTAGGCTATGTTGAGACGGAGGCGCCAGAACTGCAAACTGATAGAATGCACGATCCTACGATATTTCTTCAAAAGCAGATCGTGGAGACATTTTAATCATAATATTTGACGGTGCCCAGGGCCCCTTAGATGTCCTGGGCCCCTGGGCAATTGCCCAGTTGCCTTAATGGTTAATCCGGCCCTGTCTAGTGGTGAGGTTGTGAATCGCACCCAACAGAAGTTACGCTGGCCGACAGGAAGTGATGTCGTCGTCAGAGACGGCAGAGAGTAGCCAGTTAAGCAATGAGGTTTCTTTACAAAGATAAATTAAGAAATAAGGTGTACTTAATTATTCAGAAAAACAATATGTTATTGTGAATATTATTGTTACTTGTTCAACATTGTGTCAATATTTTTACTTTTTTGCACGCAGAACACATTGACGAAACGTGTTTGTCCGTTCAGGGCCACTGTAGAAACCTGTCGATGTAAGGGGCCCCGCGGTGTGTGTAGAGAAACCTGTCGATGTAAGGGGACCCGCGGTGTGTGTAGAAACCTGTCGATGTAAGGGGACCCGCGGTGTGTGTAGAGAAACCTGTCGATGTAAGGGGCCCCGCGGTGTGTGTAGAAACCTGTCGATGTAAGGGGACCCGCGGTGTGTGTAGAGAAACCTGTCGATGTAAGGGGCCCCGCGGTGTGTGTAGAGAAACCTGTCGATGTAAGGGGCCCCGCGGTGTGTGTAGAAACCTGTCGATGTAAGGGGCCCCGCGGTGTGTGTAGAGAAACCTGCCGATGTAAGGGGCCCCGCGGTGTGTGTAGAGAAACCTGTCGATGTAAGGGGCCCCGCGGTGTGTGTAGAAACCTGTCGATGTAAGAGGCCCCGCGGTGTGTGTAGAGAAACCTGTCGATGTAAGGGGACCCGCGGTGTGTGTAGAGAAACCTGTCGATGTAAGGGGCCCCGCGGTGTGTGTAGAAACCTGTCGATGTAAGGGGCCCCGCGGTGTGTGTAGAGAAACCTGTCGATGTAAGGGGACCCGCGGTGTGTGTAGAGAAACCTGTCGATGTAAGGGGCCCCGCGGTGTGTGTAGAGAAACCTGTCGATGTAAGGGGACCCGCGGTGTGTGTAGAGAAACCTGTCGATGTAAGGGGCCCCGCGGTGTGTGTAGAGAAACCTGTCGATGTAAGGGGCCCCGCGGTGTGTGTAGAGAAACCTGTCGATGTAAGGGGCCCCGCGGTGTGTGTAGAAACCTGTCGATGTAAGGGGCCCCGCGGTGTGTGTAGAAACCTGTCGATGTAAGGGGCCCCGCGGTGTGTGTAGAGAAACCTGTCGATGTAAGGGGCCCCGCGGTGTGTGTAGAGAAACCTGTCGATGTAAGAGGACCCGCGGTGTGTGTAGAAACCTGTCGATGTAAGGGGACCCGCGGTGTGTGTAGAAACCTGTCGATGTAAGGGGACCCGCGGTGTGTGTAGAGAAACCTGTCGATGTAAGGGGACCCGCGGTGTGTGTAGAGAAACCTGTCGATGTAAGGGGCCCCGCGGTGTGTGTAGAGAAACCTGTTGATGTAAGGGGCCCCGCGGTGTGTGTAGAGAAACCTGTCGATGTAAGGGGACCCGCGGTGTGTGTAGAGAAACCTGTCGATGTAAGGGGCCCCGCGGTGTGTGTAGAAACCTGTCGATGTAAGGGGCCCCGCGGTGTGTGTAGAGAAACCTGTCGATGTAAGGGGACCCGCGGTGTGTGTAGAGAAACCTGTCGATGTAAGGGGCCCCGCGGTGTGTGTAGAAACCTGTCGATGTAAGGGGCCCCGCGGTGTGTGTAGAGAAATCTGTCGATGTAAGGGGACCCGCGGTGTGTGTAGAAACCTGTCGATGTAAGGGGACCCGCGGTGTGTGTAGAAACCTGTCGATGTAAGGGGACCCGCGGTGTGTGTAGAGAAACCTGTCGATGTAAGGGGCCCCGCGGTGTGTGTAGAGAAACCTGTCGATGTAAGGGGACCCGCGGTGTGTGTAGAGAAACCTGTCGATGTAAGGGGACCCGCGGTGTGTGTAGAGAAACCTGTCGATGTAAGGGGCCCCGCAGTGTGTGTAGAGAAACCTGTCGATGTAAGGGGCCCCGCGGTGTGTGTAGAGAAACCTGTCGATGTAAGGGGCCCCGCAGTGTATGTAGAGAAACCTGTCGATGTAAGGGGCCCCGCAGTGTGTGTAGAGAAACCTGTCGATGTAAGGGGCCCCGCGGTGTGTGTAGAGAAACCTGTCGATGTAAGGGGCCCCGCGGTGTGTGTAGAGAAACCTGTCGATGTAAGGGGCCCCGCGGTGTGTGTAGAAACCTGTCGATGTAAGGGGACCCGCGGTGTGTGTAGAAACCTGTCGATGTAAGGGGACCCGCGGTGTGTGTAGAGAAACCTGTCGATGTAAGGGGACCCGCGGTGTGTGTAGAGAAACCTGTCGATGTAAGGGGCCCCGCGGTGTGTGTAGAGAAACCTGTCGATGTAAGGGGCCCCGCGGTGTGTGTAGAGAAACCTGTCGATGTAAGGGGCCCCGCAGTGTGTGTAGAGAAACCTGTCGATGTAAGGGGCCCCGCGGTGTGTGTAGAGAAACCTGTCGATGTAAGGGGCCCCGCGGTGTGTGTAGAGAAACCTGTCGATGTAAGGGGCCCCGCGGTGTGTGTAGAGAAACCTGTCGATGTAAGGGGCCCCGCGGTGTGTGTAGAGAAACCTGTCGATGTAAGGGGCCCCGCGGTGTGTGTAGAGAAACCTGTCGATGTAAGGGGACTCGCGGTGTGTAGAGAAACCTGTCGATGTAAGGGGCCCCGCGGCGTGTGTAGAGAAACCTGTCGATGTAAGGGGCCCCGCGGTGTGTGTAGAGAAACCTGTCGATGTAAGGGGACCCGCGGTGTGTGTAGAGAAACCTGTCGATGTAAGGGGACCCGCGGTGTGTGTAGAGAAACCTGTCGATGTAAGGGGCCCCGCGGTGTGTGTAGAAACCTGTCGATGTAAGGGGCCCCGCGGTGTGTGTAGAAACCTGTCGATGTAAGGGGCCCCGCGGTGTGTGTAGAAACCTGTCGATGTAAGGGGCCCCGCGGTGTGTGTAGAGAAACCTGTCGATGTAAGGGGGCCCCGCGGTGTGTGTAGAGAAACCTGTCGATGTAAGGGGCCCCGCGGTGTGTGTAGAGAAACCTGTCGATGTAAGAGGACCCGCGGTGTGTGTAGAAACCTGTCGATGTAAGGGGACCCGCGGTGTGTGTAGAAACCTGTCGATGTAAGGGGACCCGCGGTGTGTGTAGAGAAACCTGTCGATGTAAGGGGACCCGCGGTGTGTGTAGAGAAACCTGTCGATGTAAGGGGCCCCGCGGTGTGTGTAGAGAAACCTGTCGATGTAAGAGGACCCGCGGTGTGTGTAGAAACCTGTCGATGTAAGGGGACCCGCGGTGTGTGTAGAAACCTGTCGATGTAAGGGGACCCGCGGTGTGTGTAGAGAAACCTGTCGATGTAAGGGGACCCGCGGTGTGTGTAGAGAAACCTGTCGATGTAAGGGGCCCCGCGGTGTGTGTAGAGAAACCTGTCGATGTAAGGGGCCCCGCGGTGTGTGTAGAGAAACCTGTCGATGTAAGGGGACCCGCGGTGTGTGTAGAGAAACCTGTCGATGTAAGGGGCCCCGCGGTGTGTGTAGAAACCTGTCGATGTAAGGGGCCCCGCGGTGTGTGTAGAAACCTGTCGATGTAAGGGGCCCCGCGGTGTGTGTAGAGAAACCTGTCGATGTAAGGGGACCCGCGGTGTGTGTAGAGAAACCTGTCGATGTAAGGGGCCCCGCGGTGTGTAGAGAAACCTGTCGATGTAAGGGGCCCCGCGGTGTGTGTAGAAACCTGTCGATGTAAGGGGCCCCGCGGTGTGTGTAGAGAAACCTGTCGATGTAAGGGGACCCGCGGTGTGTGTAGAGAAACCTGTCGATGTAAGGGGCCCCGCGGTGTGTGTAGAAACCTGTCGATGTAAGGGGCCCCGCGGTGTGTGTAGAAACCTGTCGATGTAAGGGGCCCCGCGGTGTGTGTAGAGAAATCTGTCGATGTAAGGGGACCCGCGGTGTGTGTAGAAACCTGTCGATGTAAGGGGACCCGCGGTGTGTGTAGAAACCTGTCGATGTAAGGGGACCCGCGGTGTGTGTAGAGAAACCTGTCGATGTAAGGGGCCCCGCGGTGTGTGTAGAAACCTGTCGATGTAAGGGGACCCGCGGTGTGTGTAGAAACCTGTCGATGTAAGGGGACCCGCGGTGTGTGTAGAGAAACCTGTCGATGTAAGGGGCCCCGCGGGGTGTGTAGAGAAACCTGTCGATGTAAGGGGCCCCGCAGTGTGTGTAGAGAAACCTGTCGATGTAAGGGGCCCCGCAGTGTGTGTAGAGAAACCTGTCGATGTAAGGGGCCCCGCGGTGTGTGTAGAGAAACCTGTCGATGTAAGGGGCCCCGCGGTGTGTGTAGAGAAACCTGTCGATGTAAGGGGCCCCGCGGTGTGTGTAGAGAAACCTGTCGATGTAAGGGGACCCGCGGTGTGTGTAGAGAAACCTGTCGATGTAAGGGGCCCCGCGGTGTGTGTAGAGAAACCTGTCGATGTAAGGGGCCCCGCGGTGTGTGTAGAGAAACCTGTCAATGTAAGGGGCCCCGCGGTGTGTGTAGAAACCTGTCGATGTAAGGGGCCCCGCGGTGTGTGTAGAAACCTGTCGATGTAAGGGGACCCGCGGTGTGTGTAGAGAAACCTGTCGATGTAAGGGGCCCCGCGGTGTGTGTAGAGAAACCTGTCGATGTAAGGGGCCCCGCGGTGTGTGTAGAAACCTGTCGATGTAAGGGGCCCCGCGGTGTGTGTAGAAACCTGTCGATGTAAGGGGACTCGCGGTGTGTAGAGAAACCTGTCGATGTAAGGGGCCCCGCGGTGTGTGTAGAAACCTGTCGATGTAAGGGGCCCCGCGGTGTGTGTAGAAACCTGTCGATGTAAGGGGCCCCGCGGTGTGTGTAGAAACCTGTCGATGTAAGGGGCCCCGCGGTGTGTGTAGAAACCTGTCGATGTAAGGGGCCCCGCGGTGTGTGTAGAGAAACCTGTCGATGTAAGGGGACCCGCGGTGTGTGTAGAGAAACCTGTCGATGTAAGGGGCCCCGCGGTGTGTGTAGAGAAACCTGTCGATGTAAGGGGCCCCGCGGTGTGTGTAGAAACCTGTCGATGTAAGGGGACCCGCGGTGTGTGTAGAAACCTGTCGATGTAAGGGGACCCGCGGTGTGTGTAGAGAAACCTGTCGATGTAAGGGGCCCCGCGGTGTGTGTAGAGAAACCTGTCGATGTAAGGGGCCCCGCGGTGTGTGTAGAAACCTGTCGATGTAAGGGGACCCGCGGTGTGTGTAGAAACCTGTCGATGTAAGGGGACCCGCGGTGTGTGTAGAGAAACCTGTCGATGTAAGGGGACCCGCGGTGTGTGTAGAAACCTGTCGATGTAAGGGGACCCGCAGTGTGTGTAGAGAAACCTGTCGATGTAAGGGGACCCGCGGTGTGTGTAGAAACCTGTCGATGTAAGGGGACCCGCGGTGTGTGTAGAGAAACCTGTCGATGTAAGGGGACCCGCGGTGTGTGTAGAGAAACCTGTCGATGTAAGGGGCCCCGCGGTGTGTGTAGAGAAACCTGTCGATGTAAGGGGCCCCGCGGTGTGTGTAGAGAAACCTGTCGATGTAAGGGGCCCCGCAGTGTGTGTAGAGAAACCTGTCGATGTAAGGGGCCCCGCGGTGTGTGTAGAGAAACCTGTCGATGTAAGGGGCCCCGCGGTGTGTGTAGAGAAACCTGTCGATGTAAGGGGCCCCGCGGTGTGTGTAGAGAAACCTGTCGATGTAAGGGGCCCCGCGGTGTGTGTAGAGAAACCTGTCGATGTAAGGGGCCCCGCGGTGTGTGTAGAGAAACCTGTCGATGTAAGGGGACCCGCGGTGTGTGTAGAGAAACCTGTCGATGTAAGGGGCCCCGCGGTGTGTGTAGAGAAACCTGTCGATGTAAGGGGCCCCGCGGTGTGTGTAGAGAAACCTGTCAATGTAAGGGGCCCCGCGGTGTGTGTAGAAACCTGTCGATGTAAGGGGCCCCGCGGTGTGTGTAGAAACCTGTCGATGTAAGGGGCCCCGCGGTGTGTGTAGAAACCTGTCGATGTAAGGGGCCCCGCGGTGTGTGTAGAGAAACCTGTCGATGTAAGGGGACTCGCGGTGTGTAGAGAAACCTGTCGATGTAAGGGGCCCCGCGGTGTGTGTAGAGAAACCTGTCGATGTAAGGGGACCCGCGGTGTGTGTAGAGAAACCTGTCGATGTAAGGGGCCCCGCGGTGTGTGTAGAGAAACCTGTCGATGTAAGGGGACTCGCGGTGTGTAGAGAAACCTGTCGATGTAAGGGGCCCCGCGGTGTGTGTAGAGAAACCTGTCGATGTAAGGGGCCCCGCGGCGTGTGTAGAGAAACCTGTCGATGTAAGGGGCCCCACGGTGTGTGTAGAGAAACCTGTCGATGTAAGGGGCCCCGCGGTGTGTGTAGAAACCTGTCGATGTAAGGGGCCCCGCGGTGTGTGTAGAAACCTGTCGATGTAAGGGGCCCCGCGGCGTGTGTAGAGAAACCTGTCGATGTAAGGGGCCCCACGGTGTGTGTAGAGAAACCTGTCGATGTAAGGGGACCCGCGGTGTGTGTAGAGAAACCTGTCGATGTAAGGGGCCCCGCGGTGTGTGTAGAGAAACCTGTCGATTTAAGGGGCCTCGCGGTGTGTGTAGAGAAACCTGTCGATGTAAGGGGCCCCGCGGTGTGTGTAGAGAAACCTGTCGATGTAAGGGGCCCCGCAGTGTGTGTAGAGAAACCTGTCGATGTAAGGGGCCCCGCGGTGTGTGTAGAGAAACCTGTCGATGTAAGGGGACCCGCGGTGTGTGTAGAGAAACCTGTCGATGTAAGGGGACCCGCGGTGTGTGTAGAGAAACCTGTCGATGTAAGGGGCCCCGCGGTGTGTGTAGAGAAACCTGTCGATGTAAGGGGCCTCGCGGTGTGTGTAGAGAAACCTGTCGATGTAAGGGGCCCCGCAGTGTGTGTAGAGAAACCTGTCGATGTAAGGGGCCCCGCGGTGTGTGTAGAGAAACCTGTCGATGTAAGGGGCCCCGCAGTGTGTGTAGAGAAACCTGTCGATGTAAGGGGCCCCACGGTGTGTGTAGAAACCTGTCGATGTAAGGGGACCCGCGGTGTGTGTAGAAACCTGTCGATGTAAGGGGACCCGCGGTGTGTGTAGAAACCTGTCGATGTAAGGGGCCCCGCGGTGTGTGTAGAGAAACCTGTCGATGTAAGGGGCCCCGCGGTGTGTGTAGAGAAACCTGTCGATGTAAGGGGCCCCGCGGTGTGTGTAGAGAAACCTGTCGATGTAAGGGGCCCCGCGGTGTGTGTAGAAACCTGTCGATGTAAGGGGCCCCACGGTGTGTGTAGAAACCTGTCGATGTAAGGGGACCCGCGGTGTGTGTAGAAACCTGTCGATGTAAGGGGACCCGCGGTGTGTGTAGAGAAACCTGTCGATGTAAGGGGCCCCACGGTGTGTGTAGAAACCTGTCGATGTAAGGGGACCCGCGGTGTGTGTAGAGAAACCTGTCGATGTAAGGGGACCCGCGGTGTGTGTAGAAACCTGTCGATGTAAGGGGACCCGCGGTGTGTGTAGAGAAACCTGTCGATGTAAGGGGCCCCGCGGTGTGTGTAGAGAAACCTGTCGATGTAAGGGGACCCGCGGTGTGTGTAGAAACCTGTCGATGTAAGGGGACCCGCGGTGTGTGTAGAGAAACCTGTCGATGTAAGGGGCCCCACGGTGTGTGTAGAAACCTGTCGATGTAAGGGGACCCGCGGTGTGTGTAGAGAAACCTGTCGATGTAAGGGGCCTCGCGGTGTGTGTAGAGAAACCTGTCGATGTAAGGGGACCCGCGGTGTGTGTAGAGAAACCTGTCGATGTAAGGGGACCCGCGGTGTGTGTAGAGAAACCTGTCGATGTAAGGGGCCCCGCGGTGTGTGTAGAGAAACCTGTCGATGTAAGGGGCCCCGCGGTGTGTGTAGAGAAACCTGTCGATGTAAGGGGCCCCGCGGTGTGTGTAGAGAAACCTGTCGATGTAAGGGGCCCCGCGGTGTGTGTAGAGAAACCTGTCGATGTAAGGGGACCCGCGGTGTGTGTAGAGAAACCTGTCGATGTAAGGGGCCCCGCGGTGTGTGTAGAGAAACCTGTCGATGTAAGGGGCCCCGCGGTGTGTGTAGAGAAACCTGTCGATGTAAGGGGCCCCGCGGTGTGTGTAGAGAAACCTGTCGATGTAAGGGGCCCCGCGGTGTGTGTAGAGAAACCTGTCGATGTAAGGGGCCCCGCGGTGTGTGTAGAGAAACCTGTCGATGTAAGGGGCCCCGCGGTGTGTGTAGAGAAACCTGTCGATGTAAGGGGCCCCGCGGTGTGTGTAGAGAAACCTGTCGATGTAAGGGGCCCCGCGGTGTGTGTAGAGAAACCTGTCGATGTAAGGGGCCCCGCGGTGTGTGTAGAGAAACCTGTCGATGTAAGGGGACCCGCGGTGTGTGTAGAGAAACCTGTCGATGTAAGGGGCCCCGCGGTGTGTGTAGAGAAACCTGTCGATGTAAGGGGCCCCGCGGTGTGTGTAGAGAAATGCCTCATTCTAGGGTAATAAAAACATAAAGGTTCATTATGTAAGGTCTTTATACACCACTGAAAACATAGTTATGAATATGATATTGCAGTTCTGTCAACAGATCCTCCTAAATATTACACACTGCACCTTTAACTTACACTGTTATTAATTTCTTTCTTTTTTATGATACACAGTTTTTATTTTCTCTTTCAGATTAACAAAACGGTACATTCATTCTCCAAACAAGCGTCACATCAAACCCTCTCCTATAGTAGATTGCTAGAATACATCTGCAGAAACAAAACAAGAAAATAAATAAATCAAATTAAAGAAAAAAGTGCAAACAAAGAATGCTATGAAGTAACATTATGACAGAGTTATTCACCAAATACGTCAAAGAAACTCGTATACGGCGTCTCCCCACCAGGTCTGTTATTCATTTCTGAATTACAGGGTTCCTACACACTTCCCCTTTCACAATTTCATACTTTTCTAGAATTAAATTTCAAAAGCTCTCGGTTTTTCAGACCACATTTAACATAATAGTTTCATTCATCATTATATTTGGTGTGAAGTACAGTCATCTGTGACTGTTTCCATCTTGAAGTGATAACATGTACGTTTATATTTTAGAAAACCGAATAGGGACAATATTCTGGAAAGCACAAATATGTGACCATACTCATCCAGACCTGGACATTACTCAAATATCCCGACTCACACTTCTCCACAGTGCATATGATCCCTGTGAACTGATGAACTGCATGTCAAGTTGTCTGTTTTGTTAAAGCTACGAGCAATGATTTGCGAGCATCACTTTTAATTAGATTAAAATTATAAATCACTATGTAGCTTTTCTTTTCTCCCAAAGCAAAAGTGTGTGAACTTATTATAGCGGTCACAGTCCCGTCTCATCAAATGTCCAGATGTTGTAGCATTTTAACACAGCCATGACTACATCGACACGAATCGCCTTCTTAATAAGCATACATCATATTTGCACATTAGCAGTAAGCAGACTGACTCAACTAAACAAAGATGAGAAATAAACACGAGCTGAAGCTGAGAGCGGGCGCGCGCCTGAAGGAACTTTCTGCGCTCGTGCGCGGCTGGTCTTACCGTTACCGTGCGCGCGGCCCGGTGGAGTGACGCTCTTGGCGACATCATCATCATCATCAGACGCGTCCCGCGCCTCCGCCGCTCTCCGGGCGGCCGTCGAGCTCTTGCTGGTTTTCGCAGGCATGATTCACGGCACCTGAAGAAGAAGAAGAAGAAAACCACCGTTGAACACCGGCTCAAGCGCGCGGACGAGAGCGCGTGCCCGTCTTTGTCCACACTTCTCAGCTCTCGGGTAAAACAGTAACACAGTAACATGATCTGAGATGACAATACACGACCTCACTCTGTGTGTGTGTGTGTGTGTGTGTGTGTGTGTGTGTGTGTGTGTGTGTGTGTGTGTGTGTGTGTGTGTGTGTCAACACCACAGCCCAGGCAAGCGAGCCGCCTTCACACACTAGTGTCGTGTTTGTGAGGTGCCCCTGATGCGCGCACACGCATGACAACACTGAGCACGTCGCGCGCGCTGACAGCTCTCACTGCGCTAAACTTGCTCCTCGAGATACACTAACTGTGTGCGGAAAACAGCTGGACGTGCCTTTATATATCGAGTGAGATTAAATGTGTGTGTTAGGCACACTCTGGTGGATAATGAGTTCGCTGTCTGCAGTCAAACTCGTGCTGCTTTCCGAACATAACGTTACACACCAATAACAAGAGCAATGCATCGTGTATTCTCCAAGTAACGTTAACTTACTCAAAATAAAATAAGAGATACGAACGGTGCAATAAGAAGGACTAACGTTAACTGTTAATCACTTAATGTTAAAGCTTAACAAGAATATGCTGCAACCGAGAAGCCAGTCTTGTAAGATCGAGTAAAACTATATACACATTTATGAACCCAAAACGTGACTGTTGATCATCCAGTGTGTTGATGAGAGCAGATAAATGCGTGTGTGCGACATGACGCTTCATTTGACGCTCCGCATTAAAGTCACCGTTTAACGTTAACGTTACTTTACCTCTGTCCGGTCCGGCTGATGTCCCTCGCCCGTCGAGTTTAGTCCGAGTTGAGTTCCTCTGAAACGGATTCGCATGTACTGAGAGTAAACCGAGGGAAGTCTGCGCTCGGTCGCTGCCCTGACTGCTGAAATCTCACTCGTAAATGGCGCGTAAACTCAGAGTGACGAACCCGAGTCCGTTGTGACCCGCGCAGTGCTTCATGGGAACACCGCGCGTCACGTGACCGGGCAGTTGTTTGTTTGTTTTAGCGACAACAAGCACACTGAGCATGTACAAAAGTCGAATAAATGTCAATTTATTTAAAATCAGTATAATTTAAGTTTGAAAAGAAAAAAAGAGGCCGTAGTGTTAAAGACAATTAAATAAATACACACATTTTTTTCTAATCAATAAATAATTTAGCAAATCTTACATGAATACATGAAATGTGTCCCCCAATTGAGAATAAAAAACAGAATGATTAATAAAATACAAATACTATGCACCGCTACGTCTCGTGAGAAGTGAGGCAGTAGGTTTGAAGTAGTTAAGTCTCGCGAGATGTGGGGCAGCGTTGTTTTAGTTTTAACGCATGTTCACTTCCTAGTATAATGCAAGGAAAAACAACCTGTAACATAACAAAAAGAAGACGATTGGGAGATGATGTATACGACTAGTGTTTACTCAGAAGTGTGATCCCTCAATATAGACAGCCTCAATATCATCTAATGTTTTTAAAGCTGTTTTATTCAGAAGTAGCTCGTTAGCACGGCAGTGGAGAACGCGTTTCCGTGGCAACGGCGCCTTCAGTCAGGTAAACAAACACGTTTCATCACCGCTACTCTCCTCAAGATAGATGTCACATTTGAGTGGATTTTCATCGTTTCTTCTTATAAACAGGGAACTTTATCGCATTTAAAGCACCAGAGACACGCTGAAGGATGCGGTTGAAAACATCTCTGCTGAAGGAACCCAAACATATCCTTTACATTTACTGTTCACATGATGTAATAATGCATAATGTAAAGAATCTGTCTAACGTTAGAGTTTACACTGATTTCCTCTGATTAGCTGCTAACTACATCTCTTATTTTCGCTGTGATGAAGATGTTTGGAACAAACACTGTACGTCTTGGTCATTATAATATGTTTCAGTTTTGGTTCTATCATGAATTTATTAAGGGTCTCCTGGAAATGTGGTCAAAATATACATACAACAACTTAAAGTTTAGTGCTATAAACATGCTTTGTGACCCGTCCTCTATAGTCTAAAGAATTCCCTAATTCCCTAAACTGAACAGATGTAACGTTAGGTGACCTGCAGCAGTGGTCGAAGATTCAGTCAAAAGCTTGTGGAAGATGGACATCAAAAGTGCCTTAATTGAAGTAAAAATGCAGCCAAACGTTGTTGTATGTGTGTATATTTTTCACCCAGCCGATTTGGTCACCTTTCCAGAAGATCCTCAATAACTTACATCAACGGTTTGTAAACTTTTGAAGTTTTGATCATAACTGGTTATATACAGTAACAACTTTAAAACGCGCACACTGCGTTCCATACATATAAATAAACCTAAACACTTAATCCCAAGGTAGAAGAACTGAAAACAAATGAGGTGTTCGTTTGAGTGCTACTTGTTTTTATAGTGCACAACTGAAATCCCGAGAGCTGGTTGTGATCGTGGCAGACGAGACGACAGCATGATAACCAAGCTTCAGTATCACAACACAATAAACTCTGCCGAACTACATTTGAAACAATTGTTAAAAAATTGTTAATACCAAAAAGAGAAGTTATTCTCTCTTAGGCCATATTCTGCCCTTTTCCGAAGTCTTGCTGTAGTTCTCAGGCTCGACTAGAACAGGTTCTCCTGCTTGAATGTTGATTATTCTCATATTCTCCAGTGTTGCGGCTCCTCTCTTCCCAGTCTGTCAGTAACACTCTGTTCACTTCCTGTCTCTATGAAGCCCCTCCTTCTGAAACGCACACTGTGCTCTGATTGGTCAGCTGGAGCAGTGTGTTGTGATTGGTCGATTGGCACGATTTGCCCTTACCATAACCACCAGTTTAACACTACTAACTAACTCAACCAGGCCCCGCCCCTTTATTCAGCGTATGAATTATTATAATGAGAAATATTGTGACGTGTTTGTTGCCGGAAGAATCTCAAGACTACGATGGAGGCGTTTCAGGAGTTCAGAAACACTGATATAGAGAAGAACTGGAGCTTTTTTAGGCTCAGACAGCAACATTACACACTAGAGCCCTATTCGGACGGGATTAGCAATGTGATGTACCGCACGGGATAAGATATCTCAGTAAAACCAGCAGAAGTGGGAGAGTAACTCGATTTACTCCCCGCCGTCACCTTCCTGATATCATGTGCGCAAACACATATAACCTATATTTATATATGAAACAGTTATGTCCGGTCGAACGAGTTATTCATTAACTTCTGAGTGTGTTCTGTTGGTAATAGGCACTAAGCTAACGCTACAAGAAGTGTGGTCCTCTAACAAGTGCTTCCGGTCTTCTCTTTGCTCTGAGTGGTGTGTGGAAAATGCTTCATCAAGCGCTCCATACTTGAAAACCGCGGTGAACTAGTTTTAAACAGGAGATGATGGAGTATGTATGCACATATACAGCGGGTCTATTCGCACAGGAGTAGTATTACCTGAGGGCATTTTTCTAGACCTTTTTAGAGAAGGAGAAAGCCGCTGTAATCTTTACTGACACACACTTCTAATGCTCACTGAGTTGCACATTCAGACCGGACTAAAATCACTGAGAAGCTCCGGTAATGAACTTTACCCCTCCTCTCCGTGTTAGTCCTGTCTGAACAGTGCTTTAGAGAGAAGATGAACATGGAGAGAGCAGAATCTTTAGCACTCTGGTGTGCTTTCCGGTGGCATCTTTGCCCAGAAACACGATTGATTGCTGAGGCTGCTGGGGTGTGTTGAGTGTACAGGACAGTGTGTGAGGCCTTAACAGCGGCGCACACAGAGAGCTGGTGAGCGCTGTAGGATGGACCTCGGCGGACGAGCTGTACTCCTGCAGCGACGACCACCAGATCCTCCGCTGGAACCTGCTCTCCAACGACACCAGTGTGCTCGTCAAGCTGCAGGACCACATCTATCCCATCGACCTGCACTGGTTCCCCAAGAGCCTGAGCGGGAAGAAGCCGGCCGTGGCCGAGATCTTCGCCCTCACCAGCACTGACGGTAAACCCTCTGCTATGACCGCCTCCTCACGTCTGACATGTGCAGGTTTAAAGGGGACATATCACACAAATCTGACTTTACCCGTGTTTATGTGCTATAAACGTGTCCGCGGTGCATCTGTCAATCCAGACAACATGTCAAGTAAAACCCAGTACCTTTGTTCTGTAAGCCTTTCTCTGCAAGCATGTCAAAAAATAAGCAGATCAGATTTCACTCCTCTTCTGACGTAGGAAGAGGATCTTATTATAATATTACCGCCCCTTAATCTGCACGTTTACACCCATGGTGCCGACAATTGGTTTCGCAAGCGACAGCACTGACCAGTTCTAACACGATGGCAAAAGATCCAGCAGATCATGAAACTGTTCTGTCGTCGAGCACTGAACACTATTGACCAATAGCTGTCTTATAAACACCTCAGGAACTGGGGACACTTGTGTAAAAGTTCAACGGGTCAGTGACTAATAAGGGTTGTCAAGATGAGAAATTTGAAAATCTTGTAAAAACTTGTCTTAAAGGGCACCTATTATGACATTTAAAATGTTCCTAATGTTGTTTAGGGAGTCCCCAACAACAGTTTTACGTGCATGCAATGACAAAAAACACTTTTGTTGTCGTATAATATGCATTTATTTTTACCTGATTTGCTCACCGACTCCCAAATGATTCGTTCAACGACTCGTTTTTCCAAACCCCTCCTTTGCGTGACGCTAATCTGCGTTGATTGGTCAGATGACCCAGCAGTGTTTACAGAGATAATACTTATTGTTTAACACGGAGTTCAATGATGCTTTTATCAATTAAATCGTGTTATAATAATGATTATAGTCCACTGCTTTGTAGTTTGTAGTAAAAAACTAAAAATAAGATGAAGAATTTAATGTTACGTTAGTGAGCATAGCCCAGAGTTCATATTGTAAAAGCACAATCAGTCTTTGTTTGCGTTAGCCCGATGCATAAACATAACGTTTTTACAAAAAAAAAAAAAAAAAAATGCAGTTACGTTACTACGAGGTATTATTCTATTCTTTAAGATAACTCCGAAAACAACGACAAACACTTCACATATATCAATACAATTGTCATTGAAGACCTAGAAGCTAAACGGTGCTTACACAACAAACAAAATAATCATTAAGCATGCTACATAAAACATAAAAGCAACAATTATTAATAACACTTACAGGTTGTGATACGGAGGAGGAAGCTGATGCAAATACACTTGGAACTGAACCTTCCTTCAATATCAGCCGGCTCGCGAATCCAAGTTTGATTGCATTTAAGTTGGTAAAGCAATCGTCTTCAAAATGGCGCGAGCAAAGCACAAGGCTCGGACTATACTTCTGTGGTATAGATGAATTGTAGCCACTTAGTCTTCAAATGCTCCTCCTTGGGCAGATGAAAAAAGTTTGCTTTTGAGTCGCACTTCAGAACACAGCGTCTCGTCGCCATGATGTTTCCCTGCTGGCCTTGGAGCGCAATAAGTGGGCGTATCGTATTCAAATAACTTGACAAGTTGACGTCATCTAGTCAGAGAAAAAGCTTCGGTCTTCTAACGATTCATAAAAATGACTCAAGAGTCGACTCTCACTTTTGAAAGACAATAACTTTATATACGGTGCACTTTCATATTTCAAACTTTGCAGGATGTTTTTGTTCACTTAGATCTATGTTACACACTACATGAAAGGTACATTTCAAAATTCCATAATAGGTGCCCTTTAAAGGCATGCATCAGGTATGTACATAGTGTGTTTATGTTGATTTTATGTAATTAAAAATGACATTTGCACCATTCTATACAAAAGTTAAGACTAAATGTACTTGAATGTGTCAAATGGTGTAACTGCCAAAGAATGATAAATATTAAATATTTTATCCACCTAGATGGCATGTAAGTGTGTAGGCTACTCATAGAAATAAATACTTTATTTTAATATATCACACAAAATTAGATTTCATTAGTTATCTCTAAATGTGAATTTGAATGTGTTTTTGCTATATTTGGCAGGACATGCTGAAAATGATGTCAAATTTGTTAAAAAATGTATGTTATTACACTAAACTGGATTGTTAAATTTTTATTCCAAATTAATTTTCCTGTATATAATTATATTTTTATTAAAAATACTGGTTACGCCAATTGACACAAAGCAGTTACACCACCTGACCATGTTGCTTCTAGAGACCGTCAACAAGTTAGCTGAGATTCTGGATGAGTGAGATTAGTGTGTTCTGTTATTGCCGGAGTTTCTGACGCGTGTGTAAAGGCTCCGCCCTCTTCTGAACGGAGGCGGAGCAGCAGCTCATTTGCATTTAAAGGGACACACACAAAAATGTGTTTTTGCTCACACCCAAAAAGGGGCAAATTTGACCAGCTATAATAAATGATGGGGGGTATTTTGAGCTGAGATTTCACAGGCACATTCTGGGAACACCATAGATATTACATGTTGTGAAAAGGGGCATAATTTGTCACCTTTAAACATATACGCCCTGTCAAGGGTTGTGTTGTGCTTTGGGGTTAAACACGGGCCTCCAGTACTTAAATATGGCCTGTGTTGACTGGCTTTACAACTTTTGTTCAGAGATGCTGACAAATGTTGGAGAAAAAACTGTGTTTCTGCTCACATGCATCTCATTTGCACAATATTTAATGCTTATTTCGTGCACTTCTAAGCTGCACTCACATGCACTAAATATAGCAGAGCGGAGGGCAGCAACATGCTGATTTGCAGTTTTAGCCGACCACAAATTACACAGAGCACTCAGGGCTCTTCTAATGTGCAGCGCCACTAAGTATACGCCTGGCTAGCGTCCTCGATATCTGTCTCGATGTGTGTCTGCAGCGCTGCTCTGATCGGCTCAGAGAAAACACGCACGCACAGTGTGGCGAGTTTTGCCTGATTAAAAAGTCTACGGCTGAATTTCTAGGTCATATTTCACCCCAGAAAAAACCCATTAAGAAACTATATTAAAGTTTGTGTTTATGACAACAATGTAACAATATTGTCATGACAGTTAAGCTGATATTTCCCACAAATTTTCCCAGATGTTTTACTTTCACATTCATCGGTAATACTCAGTATTTGCAAATTGCAATGATAGACTGTCTGTCTTTATACTGTCATCCCTTCAATTCAGTGATGTATTACTTCTTTACAGTCCCCCCGTGGTGAAAATCCAGCTTTTAATGTAGTTTATGTGTCTATGTGGAGTTATTAATACGCTTTAACACACACCATGTGTAAACTCATAAGTCGACAGCATTGCTGAGTATTTTCTGCTTAAAACTGCAGTGAACC
The DNA here is from genome assembly GCF_949152265.1 of Phoxinus phoxinus. Taxonomy (NCBI): domain Eukaryota; kingdom Metazoa; phylum Chordata; class Actinopteri; order Cypriniformes; family Leuciscidae; genus Phoxinus; species Phoxinus phoxinus. The sequence continues at coordinate 4,479,926 of NC_136879.1, read as the reverse complement.
AAAGACCGTCTCAAACACACGGTGTGAAATCGCTGGTGTTTCTGACGTCACACACTACCTTGACCAATCAGATCAACGTGTGATCGTCAACCAGTGGATCTCTGAGTCAGTGGAGGCGGGGCTCATTTGCATATTCATAGAACCGCGCATACTAAATGAGGCAAGGGTGTCGAGTTACATTCAAGATATTAAAGGCATTAAGACATTAAAAAAAAAAGTCATTTTGGTGATCAAAGATGAGTTTTAAGGGATAAAATGGTTGGCTACAGGGGGACTTCAAGGCCCGTTCACACGAGGATGATAACTACAACTATAAAGGTTTTTTACAACTATAAAAAATTATTCTGTGAGAATAGGGAAGTCCACATCACAGCTGCAATGATAACGACACAATATCATCAGAATCCACCGGACTTCAAAGCGCTGAAGTATTCAAATAGAGGTATCATTATAGTTCTGGTTCTTGCTGTGAATTCTGGGTCTTTACAGCACTATAATGCAGAGTTTGGTCCTCCACTCATCGAGTGTGTGTGATCAGAGGATGTGTCTGGATTGTGTGTGCAGGTAAACTCCACCTGGTGTCTAAATCAGGCCGCATAGAGAAGAGTGTGGAGGCGCATCGAGGAGCCGTTCTCGCTGGCCGCTGGAATCATGACGGGACCGCGCTCATCACAGGTTCATCACTACACACTCAGACAACACACACATCCATGATAAAACCACTCTCACTGGATCAAAGCAGACACGTCTAATGGAAGTTGTGTTCATGAAAATGACTAGTAGTTGTTATAAATGACGCATTAACATTTAGCCTGTCTATGACAAGTGTCTGTTGTGTTTTTGAGCTTTGATCCTATTAAATGGATAGTTCATTTCGACAGACCTCTACTGATCCTGTTGCTCCAAACCTGTGTGTTGGTCTCTTTCATACAACTGAGAAATGAACCCCCTTCCCTTGTTGATTATACTACTTCACATTATTAAAGTCAAATGGGTACAAGCTGAATTTAAGCACACAGGTCAGATTTACATAGTAGACTGTTTACAATGATGTTGTTTTTCTGTGTGTGTGTGTGTGTGTGTGTCAGCTGGTGAAGATGGACAGCTCAAGATCTGGTCTAAGAGTGGGATGCTGAGGTCAACCCTAGCCCAGCAAGGTACACACACACACACTTACTCATACACACACACACATACACACACACACACACACACACACACACACACACACACACACACACACACACACACACACACACACACACACACACACACACACACACTCACTCACTCAAACACTCTCTCACACACAAACACACACACACACACACATGTCTGGCTCACTATCGTTATGGGGACTCTCCTTAGACGTAATGGTTTTTATACTGTACAAACTGTATATTCTGTCTCCTTACACTAACCCTCTCCCTAAACCTGCCCATCACACACCACACACACACACACACACACACACTGCCCCATCCCTAAACCTGCCCATCATAGCAATGGGCAGGTTCATTATTTTTATAGTTAATTATTTTTAAGATCTAAAATTATGAAGTTTCAGGACATTGTTGAGTACCAATTATTACAAATGCTATGTAAAGCTAGGTACAAATTGTTACCCAGTAAAATACAAAAAAGGTTCCAAGACCGTACTGGTGGCTATGAGTTACGTGATGAATTAAACTTTAGGGCGCAGAAACATAGTACAACTCTGAAAAGTTTTAGTCCTAGAGTTAAGGGGGTTCAATTGTGGAATAATTTAGAGATAGAGATGAAACGATGTTCAAACATCAATCATTTCAAGTATAAATACAAACTAAAGATTTTTGAAAAATATAGAGAAGAAGAAATGAATTAGCATTAGGTGCAATCATTATTGCTAGTGTACATAATCATCTTTGGTTGTTTTGTTTTCTTATTGATGTTGACATTGTGGTTGTTTGGTTGCTATGCATTATGTTCTCTGGTACTATTGGTTCTATGTGGTATTATTTATTGTTGTTGTCTATGTGTTAGTTTGTTGTTTTTGCTTTATGTTCCCTTGTACTATTGTGGTACTGTTTTGATTTTGGGGGTGGGCGCTTATAAGCTGTAGCTTCAGCCCTCTCCTTTTTGAGCAGAATGATTAATGCTCAAATAAATAAATAAATAAATAAATAGGAAACATTCTGCATTTTTACATAAAAAAAAACCCTCATTCTTTATGATTTATAAGCTTGTTTACCTCAATGTAGGTCCCACAGTGACACGAGTCCCCATGAGTCTGTGTGCATTCAGGTTTAAGTCCCCACCGGGATAGAAAAAACATGTACTCTCTCTCTCTCACACACACACACACACACACACACACACACACACACACACACACACACACACACACACACACTCATGGTTGGTCTTAAAGCATATTAAAAACACCACACATAGACATTAAAAGCTGGATTTTCACCACAGGGAGACTTTAAACATTCAGAGCCCTATCTTGCACCCAGCGCAATTGACTTTGAACACAGACGCATGTATCATTCCTATTTTGCATCCGCGCACAGCGGACTCTTCCCTCCACAGACGCACGTCGATAAATTAGGAAATGAACTTGCGCTCGCGGGGGCGGTTCAGCGCAAATAGGAGGCGTGTTCCGGCGCAAGACTTCCATGGTGCTATTTTCCAGTTTTAGAAAGCAATTGCGCCATTGACCCGGAAAAAAACAGTCTAAAGACAGTGGCGCGTTGTGCGTTAGTGATATGGTATTTTAAGGGCGCGTGCTTGGCCATAATGTAGTGTGTTAACGCGCATCCACTTTGGTTCTCTAATAATTATAAACAGATGCAGCAGTTTTCATTTTTGCAAATCATACATTATTACAAGGAAAAATATTAACACACGAGGGAAATCATTGTTGTGTCCGTGAAGATGTGGAAAAGATCTATCTAGATAAAAAAATAAAAAATCTAGATTAGGCTACACATTTACCCAAATTATACGCCTGTTTAACCGAAGCTAATTTGTGTGTGTTTCTCCCATCATCCCCAATGTCACTTCTCTGTGTTTTACGGTCCTGACGAGAACGTCGGTCTCCTCGGCTGTGAACTGCTCCTGGCGTGCGCTGGCAAACCCGCCGTTATAATAGCAATCCGCCGTGGAACAAGCGCGCCGGCTCTTAAAGGGAATGTGAGAGCACGCTCTGATTGGTTTATTTCACGTTACGCCCAAACCACACCTATGAATAATGAAGCTACTTCAGACCAACCCCTTTTAGATTTGCGCCAGGCGCAAGAGTCGTTTATCCCGCCGGGAAAATAGCAACAGCGCCGGGATCCGCCCACAAAGTTACGTGCGCTTTGCACTTTGACACTTGCGTTTCAGATCGTTAAAATAGGGCCCTCAGTCTTTTAATTCCATTTTATTTAATAATTGTATTATTATTTAAATGCCCACAAATCAGTTCAAAGGCATCATAACTTCCGCAGAAGAAACTCCTGGACATCATATAAAGGGGGGTATTTTGACCTTTAACCTTCACCTTTAAAGCCGTGTTTGGGTCAGGCTTCTGACAGTTTGAGGGAACTGGACCTGTGATCACTAGAGCTCCAGTATAATGAGCTTTATGATGACTAAACTGACTCTCAGCGTACAGTACACTGTGTGAAACATGTGTGTAATGTACTCGTCCAGCATGATTAGCTCCTGTAGAGTTGAGTCTGCTGCTGTGAGACACACACACACTTCTGGAGCAGCTGGACACACGCTAGCCCAAACAGAGCTGTCTGAACAATACTGCAATACTTTTCACACCTTTGTTGATGTTTAGTCATTATTATTAGTTATTTGTGGTGTTGTGATGTTAAGAGCTCATGTCTTTACATTTGTCACCATTCTTGAGGTTTATGTACGACTTTCTTGAGAACTTGATCCCAGATGTGTTTGCTGTGCGACTTCAGAACGAGATAGGAGACCGAGCATGGCTCACTTCACACATCAAGTGTTCTGGCTACTCTTAATGTGATTCGCTGGGAAAACCCAGTATCAGAGTGTGAGAGACACGCTCTAATGACGTCTGGCACAAGCATGCTCACAGTGTCTGAGAGGAGACAAGATCTGAGATCATTTTACAATATGCCAACATTACATTCTGTTCCGTTTAGGAATTTAAACAATATTTTATAATTTAAAACAAAACTATGTACTGTTGCCTGGTATCAGTCAGAGAGAGCCATCTAAATGCAGTTAACACTGAACGAATAACGTGGTGGTGTTTGTCATGTGTCGTCTCTGATGGTGTGTGTGTCGTACCCAGTTGAGGAAGTGCCGCTCGCCACTGACCTGTCGCGCTGCGGGTCTGGAGAAAACAGACTTGTCTATTTTTATCAGCTCTGTTTCACGTCAGGCTTTTCTTTTCTTTTCCCCTGTGGTGTAAATCCAGCTTTTAATGTAGTTTATGTGTCTATGTGGTGTGTTTAATCTGCTTTAACACACACCATGTGTAAATATGTACACTATAGGAGTATTTTCTGCTTAAAACTGCAGTGAACCAAAGACAATCTCAAAAACACGGTTTGAAATCGCTGGTGTTTCTGACGTAACCAACCGCGTCACGAGGGGGGCTGGGCTTCAGCATATCACTAACTCTGATGTAGGGGTATCTCGCTATGTTTTTCTGTTGATATGAAGAATCGGGGTAGATTCAGCAATATAGCGGGTGTTGAACTATGATGAACTATATGCTTTTCAGTCAGGACCACTGTGGTCAAATACGGTTGACAGTTAGCACACAGTTTGGATTGGCGGTGTGGTTCTGGGCAGACTAGCATAGATAAGAGCAGCAATAACCCCCTCAGGGGAAACACAACAGAGCCAACATGTGTGCATTGCAGATATCATTCATTCAAGATTTTAAAGTACAACATAATTTGAGAATTTGGGGGGGAACATAGTTTGTGTAACGTTAGCAACACATAATTAGCTGTTTGATAACATATTCAAGCAAAAGGATAATCATATTAATTGTTTTCCTCAGTAAGTTGAGCGAGTGGATGTCTGAGCTGCTGTGAGTGAGTGGAGGCGGGGCCAATTAGCATATTCATGGTTTCGCGTATACTAAGTAAGGCAAGGGTGTAGTTACATTCAAGCTATTTTAATGCATGAAGACATTTTTTTTGTCACAGAAAAAACTTTTAAATATGTAATTTTGGTGATTGAAGATGCGTTTTAAGGGATAACACACCACACACATACACATACTTGACCGCATGCGTTCTCCTGCAGAAACCCAGGTGTTCCTCCTGATCCCTTAATCGCCGTAAGAAAAACAGCAAACCCCTGAAATAAGCAGTTTCCTGAGGTTCACATTTAACCCCCTGCTCATGTATGGGTCCGTGTCTGTCCATATGAGCAGTGAGCGGATTAACTCACTGTGTGTGTGTGTGTGTGTGTGTGTGTGTGTGTGTGTGTGTGTGTGTGTGTGTGTGTGTGTGTGTGTGTGTGTGTGTGTGTGTGTGTGTGTGTGTGTGTGTGTGTGTGTGTGTGTGTGTGTGTGTGTGTGTGTGTGTGTGTGTGTGTGTGTGTGTGTGTGACAGGGACGCCGGTGTACTCGGTGGCCTGGGCTCCAGACTCGGGACGGGTTCTGTACACGTCGGGCCGGCAGCTCGTGGTGAAGCCACTGCAGCCCAGCTCCAAAGTCCTGCAGGTACTCACAACACTGACACACACAGGTGCATCATCTCAAGATACGCCGTTCTCTGACCATTTGAACAACATGCTTAAGTCAAGGGGAAACTGTGGCATTTTCTCTTGGCAGCTCAAATTGGCATATACCAGTTAAAATGTCTTAACCGGTCGAAGTTTTCGGCTATCGATTCTCAGAGGCATGGCAAACACATCATATTTGACTGAGTTTACAGTCCTAATGAGATAGAAAAAAAGGCTGTGTAACTCAAAATAATGTGAGGAAACATTTTTCTGTTTTGTCGTTCTTGTGAACTGCACACAAATACGATTCACAAATCATTTGGAAGAAGTTTAGCTGATCAACGGTGTGCTGTTAGCGAACATCCCACCGGCGCGTTACGCTGATGAGAGATGTGTTGATGTGAGTGTGTAGAGACGCTACAATAACTCAACCGGCAGCTGAGAGAAGACCGCAGTGAAGAAATGCCAGATGTGTGTGACCCAGAACATGTATATTCATCACTTATTTTTAAGATTTGTTTTTTTTACTCCGTGCCATGTCTTTGGAACGGGATATTATGGTTGTAAAAACATAAACAGAACATTCTTAGATCTTTATTATTTAGTTCCCAAACATGAACCCAATACTAATGTTAGGAGGATGCTGTACGCTCGCTGGGTAAACGGGGATGTAGTCATGTCACATGACTAATCAGGATGATTGATATGTCTGTGTTTTTGTTATAGTAGTTATAGTGCATGACCCTTGACCTCCTCACCTCCTCAGACCCAGGGGTGGGGGTCACAGCCTGGTCACATTCACTCCGCAAAAACACACAACACCACGCATTCAGATCTCTTGAAACAAAACACTGTGTGTGTGCGTGCGTGCGTGCGTGCGTGCGTGTGTGTGTGTGCATACATAGCTTATACATACAATATTCAGTGTACGGCAGTGAACATTACACTCATCATCATATGTAGTGTGGCACAACATGGCTATCAGGCTGTTGTAATCACACTGCACAGCAGAATCATGTGCTTGAGTGACGAGAGAAGCAGTGACAGGAGGTTGTTAGTGTTAAACACACACCGTATCCAGTGAACTCATTCCCATGGTCAAATGATGCTTAAAGGGTTACTTCACTCAAAAAGGAAAATGACTTTTAATGACTAAAGACATGATTAGAGTAACCCATGTGACTCCAGTGGTTTAACCTCAGTTTTATATGGTTCATTTACAAAATAAATGCCCGCGTTCAGGAGAGCACCACGACGCATGCGCTGCATGTTGTGTTGATGGGAGAGCAGCCATTGTCGTGTAGATGTGCGACGGAGATCAACATTTTGTTAATTATGTTTTTTTGCCCAGCCAAAGCTCTCGTGTTACTTCATAAAATAGAGGTTAAACCATTGGAGTCACATGGGTTACTCTAATCATGTCTTTACTACCTTTCTGGGAAAGTGGTAGTTGTGTAGACTGTCAATGGAGGGCCAGAAAGCTCTCAGATGACATTAAAACGATCTTCATTTGTGTTCTGAAGATGAAGGAAAGTCTAATGTGTTCGGAATGACGTGAGGGAGAGTGTATTTTTGGGTGAACCAACACTTTAATGTCATCGAGACCACTTTGGTGAATTCATATACATGTCAGACATATTTACCAATGCCCACTAGAGCATAATGACCATCATCGGCTGGTGCTGTGCTTGTGTTTCTGAGTGTTCCTCACTTACTGAAGTCACAGCACTGCTCTTCTCAACAAGACACACACTCATTCAAATGTACTCCACGAGTAATGTATATATTTCACACTTTCAAAAGTGTTATTTTAACTCCAAAATGGAGGGAGTCATATATACATTTCAGGAGTGTTAAATGGGACTCAAATTGAGTTTTGCTGTGTGTGGCTCAAATCTCAAACGCATGAACTGACAACATAACGGAAGATATCCTCTGAATGCATCGAGCCGCTGTATATAAAAGCGTCTGTCAGAAGTGTAATAAATCGCCTCTGTGTCTGCAGTGGAAAGCTCATGACGGAGTCATTCTGAAGGTGGACTGGAGCGCCGTCAATGATCTCATACTGTCAGGAGGAGAGGACTGCAAGTATAAGGTCAGCACATGTTGAATATGCAATGCCAACGAGCTAAACTGTTGCCGTGTCGCTGGAGACAGTAAAAGTGTTCACACTGTGTAGAGGGCATCTGATCCTGATCACTGGTTCACTGATGTTCCTGTGCATGTGCCGTCACATTAACATGGTTACTATTAAATCTGCAGGACAGATTATTGACCAGTACAGAGCATTCATCACTAGCCTGACACAAAGGTCCAGTAGTCCTCCATTTCCAGTGGCCATGATCCGTTGGTAAAACAAAACTCAAGCAAAAAGGGAAAGTAGCGGAGCCACTGATACAACTCATATCAGAGATGGGGATGGCTCCAAGGGCCAGATTTACTAAACAGGGCATATCAGTGTGAGAGTGCAGTCCCATAAAGGAGTGATCTACTGATAACACACATTAAAGAACAGACGGGTCATCTCCATAATGACCAACACAATCTACAAAGAGCAGCACACATTAGTGTCTGGTTAAAGATGTGCTTTTTTGGGCAGTAAAGACTGGCTCAAACACCAGAACATTGACGAGAGCAAACCTTAGTCAATCGCCTTGCGTTATTCCTTTAAATCCTCCCATAAACACTGCGTCTCAAACTCATACAAATGCATATGCAATAAGGTCAGCCGCAACAGTAACCCCGTCCTCATCTTTTCAGCGCTAATTCTCCACTGCGTGACTTTAGTGAATCCTGGGAGTAGAGGTTTAAACTGACACAAGCTGGTAGTGAATATGTCCCCAAGACCCAGAGATGGCCTTTTACTCGCTATCTCTACCAATCGCTAGGTCGGATGTCAGTTTGACTCACTTTTGTTACGTATTTTATTTTTACAGTTGTTGTTCAATGAGCCAAAACAGCAGTGGTCAGATCTCTGCTCTCTAACGGCTCTCCAGCGCTGGAAAGATGATCTAATATTAACATGTTCCCGAAGCTCTTGCCTGATCAGAACCGTTCAGAAAACTATAGCAACTAGCCGCTCTTTCAGCGCAGATGTGTGTGTCAGTGTTGAGCAGTGTTGACCTCTGACCTCCAGGTGTGGGACAGCTACGGGCGGCTCCTGTTCTCCAGTTCTGCTCATGATTACCCCATCACCGCGGTGGCCTGGGCTCCTGACGGAGAGCTGTTCGCCATGGGCTCCTTCCACACGCTCAGACTGTGTGATAAGACCGGGGTAAGTGTGTGTCAGGCGTTCACTGCACCACCAGCTGACATGTAGGGGAGTCAACTGTCTTTAAGGAATCACACAAAGCACACCTTCTCCATTCACAGGCAAACCCTCTGCACATCTTCAACATATTGAGAGTTTTAAGTTCATTAAAGCGGGAATGAAATGGAAATGGAAATCTATTCTCTGAATGCATCTTATTGATCTTATAGTGAACTATTCATCCCTGCAAGACCAACACAGTGATAAAAGCTTCAGCCATTACTGTGAACATTTGATACAAGTGTGATCCTGCTGTGATGTGTGCGTGTGTGTGTGTAATGTGGTGGAGTTCTTAGAGTGTCAGACGGACTGAGACGAGCCGTTCACCTGTGATTCATCAGGCGTGTGTTGTATCAGCAACAGCTTCTCTAGTGTCCAGCTTCAGACGCTGCTCAGTTCCTGCTGTTGAAATGATGCATCGGTGACAGTGCCAGCGTGTCTCACTGAATCTGCACTGATACTGAAATTCAGTCCTGTTCAGTGAATACATGTACAGCTGCCATGATGAACTAACCCTCGCACTACATTCAGGTCAAGTGTTGAACAGCGTAACCAGTCCCAGATCTCTGTAGTGTACAGTATCTCAAGTGTACATGTGTGTGATGTAGTGAGTCTACATTAGAGCCCGACCGATAAAGGATTTTTAAGGCCGATACCGATACAAATATTTTGTGATTTATTGGCCGATATATATATTGTTAAAAAATCCAGAAACGCTTAACAAAACATAAACAGATTTCCTTAACATTAGTTATTTGTTATTATTTATGAGTTCTCAGCCTCACTAAAATAATATGATGCAGTTTAAAAATAAACTTGTTTGTTTTGTCACAGAGGAACATCAAAATATATTAAAGTTCTGATAAATAAAATGTATGAAAATACAAACTTAAGGTATGCAACTTAAAGTCCTTTGAACAAAAACACAATAACAAAAGAAAGCACAAAGCCTTTCTTTAAAGTGAATTTCGTTTTGTACTAATTGTATCTTAATTTTAATCAATGTTTCATCCACCAATTGCCTGGATGTAATAAATCAGAAGTAAATATAGGAGGCGCCGGCGTGTGTGCTGGAGCTCGTCTCATAAATGACCCGAAACTGCTGCGCTCTGTTTGAAAAGAACACAGACCGCTCTCTGCTTGTGTAACCCGTGTGAGACCTGACCAGTGTGACTCGTTCCCTGTTTGATTGGGACACAGAGTCCAAACCGGGATGACACTGGCTTCTTCTTCTGCAGTGATGACTGAATGAGCCCACTCAGTCTGCCATGCTTTGTGTTGTGTTGAAGTCAAGCGAGTTTCAGAGTATAACAAATCTACCCTTACAAAAAACAAGTACACTCCACGTTCACTTTATTAAGTATAGCTAAGTAAAGTTCAAGTGTATTTTAAGTATTCTTTAAGTGTAACAGTAGTAAACTTTGAGTATACAACTAGTTTACAACTAAGTTTTTAACAATACTACAAATTAACATATAGGTTTACTGACAGTGTACTAGTTAAATACTTGTGGCGCATGTTTAGTTTATGAAAATACACTTTGAAGTGTAAACTAAGTTGCCAGTCAGTGCCAGAATTGTGATCATTTTCACACAGCTTTCATGGCCCCCAGAATATATTAGCTGTGTCTGAACATATATCAGAAGAAGGAACTGAAAGTACAGTAATTATATCCCCTAGCTGTATCTGAACATATACAATACTATACAATACAGATGGTTTCAAAGCCGCTTTACAGTGATAACAGGGAAATAATGCAGTTCAGTGTTGATTCAGTCGTAAAGATCATCGATTATTAAATTAGTTCATTTCATCAGTGCAGTCAGATCAATAATGTTGTTGAATATTCATTTAATATTTTATAGAATATATATTTCTACATTAAGAATAAATATACCACATTTCTGTCAAAAATACCATGGCTACTACTACAGTAAATCTGTGGTAAATGTTGATTTGTGGATTGAAAAGCTTCTAACCTGTCCTGGTACATGAGTGTTTAGAGATCATGTGTGAACTGGACCTTTTCAGACATACAGCTAAATCAGTTCTGCTAGTTTCCCAGTTGGAGAAGTTGTACCATTACCAGTAAATGACCAGTATGAGCATGTGCGATGTCAGGACGCCCTGCTTCGGGCCAGTGAAGCTCTGAGCAGTTTACAGGGAGCTATTAATCCTTTACACTCGTGTGTCTGTGTAAGCAGGCGCTAGGCGGATTCATTACATGCACAGCTCTATAGTGCCTGTCTCTTTATTCTAACTGAGTGAATGTAAGCGTGGATGTCACAGTAATAATGATGCATGCATCTAATGAGGTTAGAAAAAGTGTTGTTATAAAGGTAAAAACGCTCCTGTAAATCGGTTTAATCTTTAAGTCACAGCTGTGATCTGAATATGAACAGCCCTGGAGTCAGCAGATATACAAACACACTAATACTGGCTAATTATTGTTACTGACCATCACTTTTGTGTCCCTGTGCGTGATCTCTTACTGTGTGTGTAGCGTGTGTGAAAGTGTGTGTGGATCTGAACAGCATATCTGTCCCGTGTGTAACTGAATAATAGCAGATGTAAGTGAAGCCAGCTGTGCCAGATGTGCACAGCTCACCTCCCTACTGCCTGAGTGTGTGTGTGTGTGTGTGTGTGTGTGTGTGTGTGTGTGTGTGTGTGTGTGTGTGTGTGTGTGTGTGTGTGTGTGTGGACAGACATATCTAACGTGTCTGATGTAATGGGGCTGATTCAGCACATACATCCACAGGGAGTCATTACAGCACAACATATGTCAGTGCTCCTCCCCCAAAACACACACACACACACACATACACAGATGGGAGGGCAGAGTGATGGTAGGCTGTTTTCTCAGCACTATTTTTCATTCGTGCGACATAAAGCAGGTTTCAGTGCTTGTCTGTTGGTCTTGTGCTGTGTGTCTCGGTTGTGTGTGTGTCTCTCTCTCTCTCTCTCTCTGTATATATACGTCAGGTGAAGGACACACACACACACACACACTCTCTCTGTATATATACGTCAGGTGAAGGACACACACACACACACACACTCTCTCTCTCTGTATATATACGTCAGGTGAAGGACACACACACACACACACACACACTCTCTCTGTATATATACGTCAGGTAAAGGACACACACACACACACACACACACACACTCTCTCTGTATATATACGTCAGGTGAAGGACACACTCACACACACTCTCTCTGTATATACGTCAGGTGAAGGACACACACACTCACACACTCTCTCTGTATATATATACGTCAGGTGAAGGAGACACACACACACACACACACACACACTCCCTCTCTCTCTGTATCTGTACAGTTTTTGATCTTATAAATGTGTTAGATTAGACCAGGTCATCACATGAGCTCGACAGCAGGACAGAATCACACGTTCCTACACTAGCGTACAGATCAAGACACGCCAGGTCAAGAGAAAGAAGCCATTAGATTATTGGGATGTGTGCTACACACACACACACTCACACTCACACACACACACACCTGCACCTCAGAACGACCCAGCTGAACACACACACACAGAGACACAGCTGTGTGATTAATGTGTGTGTTGTTCTAGGAGGAGTGTGTTGAAAGCGTTGAGCTGGAGCGGTGTCGTGTGTCGTTGAGCCTGATGTGTTCAGCTGGAGGAGGCATTATCTCCAGACTAACTGCAGCTCACGCTAACGTCACTCTTACTAGCCTCAGCATTACTACTGTACAGCAGCACACAACTCTTTATCACCTTCTGTTGAGCAGACGTGTGTTATGAACTGTGCCATCACACTCATGCATACAATCCAGCTGGTTTGCTTTTATCTTCTTTTTCAAAAGCGCACTTCTGATTTTAAAGCTACAGGATGTAACGTTTATATATATATCAAAAAATCAACATGTTATTAATGAGAGAGTGCAAAAAAACATCTTCCTAAGGACATCTTTACCCAAATACACTTTGATAAACCTATAATAATGATGTGTTTGAAAAAGCTGTCAGGACTGGATCTGTGGGAAATTGCGTAATTCGCCTGAGAGATACACAGAGAAAAGCAGCGCCGGCTATGGAGAGCATGAAGCTGAGAATCATGTACACAACACATTTCATTTATATATACAGTGTATGCTAAATCAAGTGCTCAAGTGAGTGACCTTAATGGCTTGTGACCAGCCCTAAAATATGAATGAGGTAGTGCCCCAGTATATCCTCCCCCTGAAGTGTTCTGAAGTCACATGATGAGGAACAGAGCAACTGTAAGTCATTATGTGGATCTCCAAATGCTTCACACCTGGCACGACACAAATCTTCTGCCACAACACCACATCATCGACAGCTGATCGCTGATGCACGCCACTGCTGAAGGTGTCCAGAGATCACTGTAACTCTCCTGTGTGTGTGTGTGTGTGTGTGTGTGTGTGTGAGAGTGTGTGTGTGTGTGTGTGTGTAATGCTCTCTCTCTCTGTCTCTCTCAGTGGTCGTACGCTCTGGAGAAGCCGAGCACTGGCAGCGTGTTCAGCCTGGTGTGAGTGTGTGTGTGTGTGTGTGTGTGTGTGTGTGTGTGTGTGTGTGTGTGTGTGTGTGTGTGTGTGTGTGTGTGTGTGTGTGTGAGTGTAACGCTCTCTCTCTCTGTCTCTCTCAGTGGTCGTACGCTCTGGAGAAGCCGAGCACTGGCAGCGTGTTCAGCCTGGTGTGTGTGTGTGTGTGTGTGTGTGTGTGTGTGTGTGTGTCTGTGTGTGTGTGTGTGTGTGTGTGTGTGTGTGTGTGTGTAACGCTCTCTCTCTCTGTCTCTCTCAGTGGTCGTACGCTCTGGAGAAGCCGAGCACTGGCAGCGTGTTCAGCCTGGCCTGGTCTGCAGACGGCACTCAGCTGGCGGGGGCCTGTGGGAACGGACACGTGCTGTTT